>NC_046334.1:22047459-22677875 GCF_000738735.6 Corvus cornix cornix | reverse complement strand
TTTTCCTACACAAGCAATTGAAAGGTTTACGTCATAAATTTTTATGATTACATGGAGAAGTAGGTAATAGTCCAAGAAGGTAATAATTTTATAAATTGTAGAGAAATGAATGGCAAATAGATTACTTTTGCTTCTGCCTTTTAGATAAACCCTCCAATTACATTAATCATTCTAAAAGACTTTTATTCAAATGCTTATGTTCAGAATTCCTCTTCCATACAGGGCATTCATTGCTCAATGCCAAATCCTGAGGTCTGTTTAGTGCTGTTGGACATTTTCCATTTCTTACCTCTATAATTTTTGGGCAGTTGGTATTAATACAGGGGAACTTAGAAGAAATATCAGAGGAATTCAATCAACAAAGACAAAAGTTCCTGTGATACAGATGATAATATATAGAAACTTACTTGAAGGTACACTCCTAACATTTGGCCATGAAAAGTGTTCCTTGTGAAAGTTTGCTATGTCGTGTGTTCATTTTTGTGGGATTTTCTGGATGAACAAGTTACAAATCTGTTCTGCCGTGATAACTTTCAGACACCCCTTCTGTGACATCCTGCCTGTAGCCATAAACATGCACCACACATTCAAGTAGCCTAAAACAGTATCATGACTGAAAGATCAGCCATGACACGTGCCAACATTTCTTCTGAGATATCTTGACACTACACTTAGCTACCTGATAACAAGTAGAAGCAGATTTTAACATCTCTTTGAAAAAAGTTGTGTCCTCCCTACTTTATACAGTGGTAAGAACTGCTGTGCCCTTTTAGCCATATATGATGCTAACCAAACAACACCATTGTCTGGTGATTTGTACAATAGAAAGATAGGGCAACATTAAGAAAGACAATTGGGCAGCAGTGACTGATAAGGCATAATTATTTTAAGAGGTGAAAAAAGCAGAAAACCACCTTTTTTATTATGTCTTTACAGCTTGATCCAGACATTTATTTATTTTTTTAGTCAAAGGAAATCAGCATTTTTCTTTCATCAATAGACCCATATGCTTACATCAATAAGTATCAGACTTTCTCCAACAGAGAAATATGGAGAAACAAAGTTATTTCTTCTATATATTAGGTTACAAATCCTTACACAGCCTCACTTTACCAGGTCTTTATTCCATTTCCGTTCTTTGTCTTCAGAACACTTCTATACCAAGTTCATCTTTTTGCTATCTAAATTTTATCTGTTTAATCCTCTTTGCTTTCTTATACACCAAAATTTAAAATGTTAGTTTCTCTGTCTCCCTTCTCTTTTCTCCATGCTCAAATGTGTCTTTGAATTCTGCCTACTGATCCTAAGCTACAGTAATTCATCCTAATGCATCGCATGTAAGTTTACCAACAATTATATCTGTATATACATTTGAACAAATGCTTCTCCTCGCTTGCTTTCCTCCATCCCAATCTTTCCTTTTCTGTTCCTGCTTCAGCATTTGTTTCCTTTACTGTCTGCATTATCTCATCATTTACAAAACTGGGAAGTGTCTTTCCTATTCTTCTGTGAGATGGAAATAGCAGAGAGCGAGGATATGTTTGTTTGATTGCAACCAGCTCCATTACAAGTCCATAGTAACACTACTGAGCCTCCTCATGCTTCTTCTACTTCTGCAAGTATTATGAAATAGCAGAAAATCTTCATCAGCTGTCTTTCACCCCATCCCCCCACAAGAGCTGCAAGTAAAATGCCTGTGTGACCTTCCTTTCCAGCTCTCTGTTCTTTCCAGTGCAAGGTCTAGTTTTGAGGGACTACAGCTATGCAGTGTTTTTCATGTTGTCAAACCTAGGCTAAGCTGTGAGAAAATATGTAGACTAAAGCTGTGTAGGAAAAACAAAATTGCTGTAAAAGCTAAGCTCACACATTAAAGAAGAAAACACAAATATGCAAGGCATACAATTCATCCAAGGATGAATAGAGATTGACCCTTCAGCACGTGACCAGTGAAATCTTAGGCAGCAAAGACACTTTTGGTATCACAGGAATGACAAACACTAATGCTTAGGCAGTAGCTAGCTTAGTCTCATCAGCTGTGCACAGTTGCCAAAAACCAAGCGCTTTGTAATCCTGTGCTGTTTAGAAACTGCTTGTATTCTCTGCTTGCACACAGAAAAAAAAGTATATCAAGTGATCTGGACTGTGAAGGATGTCAAGACCAAAACTGACCATTATAATCAATCAAAACCCACATCCCTGATGACCTCTGCTCCCTCACACTTTGCTATGCTCAGCAAAGCTGATATCAGAGAGAGGTTACCGCTGCTATGTAACTTGCAGGAAATTGCTAAAAGACTTTTAGTTAGACTTGGTGTTGAAATTCAAAAATATATCATCTTTCCATCTGAATTTTTGTTTATTTTTTGGACCTTGATTGCACTTCCTGCATCTGGAATATGTTGAAATAGTGTAAAGATTGCCATGGTGCAATCATAGAAAACTCAAGGCTGGAAGAGACCTTTAAGATTATTGAGTCCAACCATTAACACAGCACTTTCAAGTCCACTACTAACTGTGTCCCCAGATGCTCTATCCACATTTTTTTGAACATTTCCAGGGACGGTGATTTCATCACTTCCCTGGACAACCTTTACTGAGGCTTGAAAACCTTTTCAGTGAATAATACTTTCATAATATCCACTCCAAACCTCCCCTGGTGCAACTTGAGGCCCTTTCCTCTTACTCTTGACACCTGGGAGAAGAGTCTGCTCCCCACCTGGCTACACCCTCCTTTCAGGCAGTGGTAGAGAGCAACAAGGTCTCCCCTGAGCTTCCTTTTCTCCAGGCAAAGCTCCTGGCTCCCTCAGCTGCTCCTCACAGGACTTGTGCTCCAAACCGTTCACCAGCTCTGCTGCCCTTCCCTGGACTCTCTCCAGCACCCTTGTCCTTCTTGTAGTGAGGGGCCCAGAACTAAACAGAGGGGTAAAGGTGCAGCCTCACCAGTGCAAAGCACATGGGGACCATCACTGCCCTGGTCCATCCAGCTGCACTATTGCTGATCCAAGCCAGGATGCCATCAGCCTTCTTGGCCACCTGGGCACTCGTTGGCTCATGTTCAGCTGGCTGTTGACCAGCATTCACAGATCCCTTTTTCACCAGCCACCCTTTCCCCATCCTGCAGCACTGCATGGAGTTGTTGTGACCCAAGGGAAGGACCTGGCGCCTGGCCTTTGTTGGGGTCCCTCCCCCCTGCCGTGGGGTCCTGGGAGAGGGGCCCTGGGGGGAGCACGGGGTTTCCCTAGCCCTGGTCAGCCTCGTTCCCCACTGGTTGTTTTGTGTTCCCCTGCCTGGGAAGGACCCTCGGGTCCCATGATTGTTCAGTTCTTGGCCAAGTCACCGACCAGGAGGCTGGAAAAATAAACATCTCTGAAAATATCTACCAAGAATCGGTCCTTATATTCTTTTCCACGGGCCTCGTTGTCTGATATACATGTTGCAAGAATCCCCACGGCAACAGACCGTGTTAAACCTCACACTGCTGGTCTTGGCCCATTGATCCACCCTGTCCAGATCCCTCCGTAGAGCCTTCCTACCCTCCAGCAGATCATAACAGTATCAAAGGTTTTAATAAAGCCCAGGTAGATAATATCCACTGTTTTCCTCTCATCCACTAAGCAGGTGACCTTGCCATAGAAAGAGACTGGGATGGTCAAGCAGGACCTGCCTTTCATAAACCCCTGCTGTCTGAGCCTCATCCTCTGGTTGTTAGGTATGTGCCATGTGATGGCCCTTGTGATGATCTGTTCCATGACCTTCCCTGGTGCAGAGAACAGACTGACAGGCCTCTAGTTCCCCATATCCTCCTTCCAGTCTCCCTTGTAGATGGAAATCACATTTGCTGGCATCCAGCCAGCTGGGTCCTCCCAGGTTAGCCAGGATGGCTGATAGAAAATGAAGTCTCCTTACCTCTCCTTTTGCTTCTGATGTACTTATGGAAAGATGTTTTGTTGTGTTTTATGGCAGTAGCCAGACTAAGTTATAATAGGGCTTTGATTGTTTAATTTTCTCCCTGCATAGCTTCACAGTGTGCTGCTTGTGGTGAGAGATAGGAAACAATGTGGCCCTTCCTGCCACTCAGGCCACTTTTCATACTTTAGTTTGCATAAAACCATTCTCCTGTCAGGGGGTAATATGCAGGTGTTTAAATATGCAAGTGAAATAAAAAATGTGCTGTTCTGATAGAAAACTATTTGCTGAAGAAGAAACAGCAATATCAAACAAGTTCAGAATGGTTTTGACTCACTAGTGATTCAAAGATAGGCTTTCAAAAGGGGTGAAGAAAAGGAAGGATGGTAGGTGTTTTTATATGTCACAATGTGAACTAGATAGCTGAGGGGCATAACAGGTACTTCACTAACCAGGATATATGTAGAAAATGAAGAAGCCTCAGATAATCTAATACAGAAATAGTTTTTAGCTCTGGGAATTTGAGAGAAAAGTCAGCAAGCTGGAGGATTAAAGAACTTAGCTAGTGGACACTAGAATGCTCCAGGCAGAGAAAAAACATTTGCAGTCAATGATTACAGCTATTCTCTTTGTACAGGGCACTTCTTTCATTTTATAAAGCACTGAAATACATGTATGAAGCTCTAGTTGCCATTCTGCCTAACTTATGGTCTGTATGGAATGAGAAAAATTCTGTTCTGTATCCCTCCTGCTGCTGCCCAACCTTGACCATGCAAACCCAATGCAGGAACAGAGAATTTCCTTAATAGCCAGGTATAATTTTATGCTTCTGTACCAAGAAAATATCAACTAAAACCATCTATATTTAATTTGAAACAACTATGAACATGAATAGCTGAAGGGTCAACACAAACACAGAAGATTTGCTTAGATATGGTTTAATAAAAAGAGTTTAAAATGTCTAAGTATTATGTTTCATAAATTTCTGCATCACTGTTTTTCCATTAGAGAAGCAATGTTTTTCCTGCCACTGAGGACTGTATCAAATACACTGATGATTGGTTTTTTTAATCCAGGAAAACTTCCTTCCAAGCACCCTTACTTCTCCCCTCAACTTTGTTTGAAATCCTTTACAAACAAAATCAATTCACAAAGAATCGACATCAAGAGCTGGCAGACCCTCTTATTAACTCCCTATTCATTGCTGTTTAGGGAGCTCATTGAAAGAAGATGGTTTATGATCACTTTAGAGTATACTTCATTCAATTCTTAACATTTGACAGATATTTTTCAGATCAGTCATTGCGTACAGAGATTTACAAGCAGTGTGTCAGAAGATCAGTTTGAATCAGATTTCTCCCTATTATGAAAAAATTTGATTTTTTTCCCCCTAAATTTAATTGTTTAAACCAAATGTTTCAGATTTCTTCTCTTAATATGGGATATTTCAAATGAAACTACTACACTTTCAATTACAAACAAACAAAATTGTAGAAGTTTCCAAATCCAACTTGTCTGAAAATCTATCATAGCACTCCTGCATCTTTTTGAGTTATTCATTCAATCCTGAGAATATTTTTAGTTGAAAAATTTTACCTTAAAGTGTCCTTTTATCTTGCCGTAAGTTTACAGCCAGGATAAAGCAAATACTCCTTATGTCTCAGAATTAGTACTTGCAATATGTGAACCACATATATTCTGTTACTAGGACAGCATTTTAACTCTTAAGGTGACATAGAGTTCATTTTCACTCACTGAAAATGTGAATGTTCAAAGGTTTATCTAATACTCTGTAAATACAATACCTTTACAGAACCCTTCTCCTTACTGCCACCCTGAATGCCTGAGTAAGGCAGGTAAGACCTTTCAGTAACCAGTTATCAGGAGCTACATGCTATGTCATTCAGCTTTGCAAGCTCTAAATATTTTTAAGCATTTAGTATTAGTTTATCTCCATATACCAGCATCTTATACGTAAATAAATTAATAGGCTAAATTAATCTCAATAATAAAATTGTCAACTTTTACTGTTTCTGAGAATTTATGAGGGAAAAAACCCATATTGTTTTGGTATTTAAATTCTTCTTGACGTGTCCCCTAATGACAACCTTCACAATAATCTTGCATTATTCTGAAAAAATGTTAAAATTTTTGAGTATATGCCTTTATAATATTGCTAGCTATTCAGTAACTCTAAGTAATCTCAAATTGCCTAAAATTTTTCAGTAGTCAAGTCCTGTGAAGTCCTATTCTACTTGCAGTTTTTAATATTAATCTCCCAGAAGAAAGGAGCTGTTTAAACTATTGTCAGAATTCAACATTCAGCAGCTTTTTGGTCAATTTGCATCACACCTGGGTCCTCTCCAGCATTCTGTGCAATCTGAGATAGTTTTTTTCTTCACAAGAGCAATGAGATCTAATCACTAACTCTAGCAGAGAGAAGAAAAATCATTTGTCATTTTTGCTTAAAAATTACTTTTTCTTAACCACTTAGGTAGTTTATCCTGTTACATGAATATGCTTAAAAGGCCATTTTCAGAGAAAAAAGATAACTAATTTCATGACAGAAATAAAAACCCCAAAATTAAATGAATTTTAGGAGATAAATTAAAAAGCCACTACTAAAAATGGTTGAAAAATAAATCCAGTTAAAATTAGTAATTCATTAAAAAAAAAAATGCAAAAGTAATTTTTGACACTCAGGATATCAACCTAGGGAACAATAAACATGGTGCTTAGATATTTATTAAACTCCCCCCAAAACATTGAATGCATTGATTTACAAAATTCAAAGGTAATACCTATTAATTAAAGCTTTCCTGTGTGTTAGTAATGCATTTTGGGCATTTTCATGCCACATGAAAGGAGAACAAAACTCCTTTTCTTCTACTCTCTCAAAAGCATTTACCAAAATCTTGGCTAAAGTTTAAATTTAAAGTTTTACAGATTATTTTTCTAGCTGTAATTATACAACAGACTTAAAAGTGCTGAATCTTAACCACTGCAAAATTTTAGCCCTCCATGGATAAATCCTTTTGTGGAGGAATTAATTTCTGTGGTGGTTGGGTTTTGGCTGCTAGAACAGCGTGGAACAGACTAACTAAGGGTCCCTGCATCTTACCTGCTCATTTTTAATCCATTTTTTTTTCTGTTATAATTAAGTGCTGTAAAAATTCCCATGACTGGAATTCTGGTTATCTCCTTGTCCAAGAGTACTACCTTTCATGAGCTGAATCCTGTGCTGCTGTGGCCATCCCAAGGAACAAATAGGATGAAGGTGCACCAGTCATAGCACCAGTAAAGCTTACAGGGAAAGACCAGAACTAACCTGCTCCTGTGGAATCACCAGTTATCCACATCCTTCTCGTGAATCAAGAGAGGAGAGTGAATATCTTATACAAGGTTACTGGGGAAAACGATACCATGATATTGGAGCCATCCTGTGAAGGGGCAAAGAAAATAATTTCCACTGCAAAATGAAAATAAAGGAGATTGTGCCAGTAACTCCAGTGCAAATTAGCAGTGAAATCTCAGCCATTGCTATTGAAATGGCATCAATCTTTACATCATGAAGCAATTCTGCATCTCCCTGCAATGAGTAAGGCCCACTGTCATTGACTATGCAAAGGATTTGCACAATGAATATTCTTCATATATCAATAAATTGCTCATCAGGAAGATGGATGGTTTTTGATTCCCAGCAGTTTCCTGGCATAGCGCAAAAAAAAAAAAAAAAAATTAAACCACTAGAGGTGGAACAGGAAACAACTCCATCAACTCATAGAAATATTAGTTAACATTATTTTCTCTCAGAACTGTGAGCATTGTGTCTGTTTTGTGCCTTCCCTTCTTTTTAAACTATCCTCATATTTTACACCATAAATCAGGGGGTTTTTTTCTTCAAATACCGGATCATACAAGAACCACACAAGCAGTTTTTCTAAAAAAGAATACCACAAAAAATTACAACCACTACCAATAATCCCTCACCACATATACGGAAACCAACACACTTGTTTCCACATTTCCAACTGCCATAGGAAAAACTTCCTCCTCTCAAACAAGTCCCAAGAAAATCGATTATCAGAAGAAAGTTATGGAAGTTCAGTTAACCCTTAAAGATTTGTAATCCACAGTATCAAAATACATCATCGATTGTTGTGGCTTCTTTTTTGCTATTTCAATCACAAATACTGAAATTTGCATGATAATAGGAGAGATCAAAAGGAAGTTATCTACTATGCATTTTTAATGATTTTGAGAAAGGATTTTGATGGCACAGAAGAAGACATTATTAAAACCTCAAAGTTCTTAACAGCAAGATTTGTTATAGGTACTTCTATCTTCCAATCTTTTTTAAATATTTGCAATCATGTCCTTTCTATTGGCACTTTTTATGTAGCTCCATTATGTCACTTCTAAATTATTTCCCTTTTCAAGATTCTAAACATAGAAAGAAAAGACTTCTGTATTTTTTTTTCTTAGAAAAACAAAATCCCTTGCCCTTTAAAATTTCAAATTCAACTCTTCCATTGTCCTTTGATCAAATTCCTTGAAGAACAAGAGAAACCACTTAATTTTTGTTGGTTAAAACTACAGTGCATTTTATTATCAATGCACTAAAGACCCTTTGAATGCATCTGCTAACTTTTACATCACTAAATGCATCATATTGAAAACATAAAACCACACACTACAACCCACAAACAAAGGGAAGCCTTAAAGGGAAGATTAAGCAGTTCCTCTATATGCTTTAATGTCCACGAAATATTGTGTTTATATTATGGTTTGCACAAGAAGAATTCTTCATGCATGGAGCATGTAAACTGACTTTGACAATTAAATATGCAGGAAGGAAGGAAAAAATATTTTACTTGAAACTGAAATGTGCTGTTGCTACAATATAGACCAAAATGTCAGTTTATTTACATACAGTTGAGATGACTGATTTAAGTTCAAACTAATAGTAATCCAAAAATGTTGATTAGATCATGCTGCAACATATAGGTCATAACTCAGTTGCACCATCATCTTGTCGTACTACTTTGAAAAGTCAAAGGGACTTCAAGATGTATGTAATAATGGTAATCAAGAGGAAAGGGGGTTACTGAACCTTTAGTTATCATTTTCTCTTGCAATTCTAACTGAATACCTTATCACTGGTGAATGGAAATACTAATTTCTTTAGCTGAACAAAACAAAGACGCAATATGTATGTCTTTTTGTACAGCTGGCACACCCACAGTTTGGCTGTTAATGTTAGAAAATAATCCATAAACATAAATATTTTATGTGTAAAACCTACCAAGATTTCATTATTAAGCATCATCTCAGTTTTGTGTTGTAAAAGTATATTTTTTGGTCTCATCTGTGGAATATCCTGGGATTACCAAAGGTAATATATGATGGCAATAAAAGTTGCTGCTCATCTCAGATTTTCTGAAGTATTGTATATTTTATGGGGTCAATTTTTAGAAATTTATCATTTCCACGGTGCTTGCAATTTCATGGTATTCGAGTCTTAACACCCAGCTGCACAAAGGAGTTCTACAATCCTGCATTTCTTCCTTTAAAACTGCTGTACTGCAACAGAATCAAGTAGATATAAGCCCGTATTTTTCTATTTGTTATTTAATAGTAGTGATAACCTGTTGAAGCTTCCAGAGGAGTTGTAAATTGTATTTCTATAGCTGGCACATGTTACAGGAACACTGCTTAAGTGCATGTCTCCATTTCTCACCAGAGATATGGGAAGATTTTATTTCAGCATATATTTTCTTTCTGGAAGATACCAAAACAGTCTGCTCTCCTTTTAAGGGAAATTGAAGCTTTACTTCCTTTAGAAATGCATTCTCACTGAATTCAGAACTATGTGCAATGTAATGCTAATATCAGTGTTAATGGCAGAATGCCATTTCTCTTCTCTAGGTGCTTTAAAAAACACCCCCACAGAAGAAAAACTCCCCACCAATGCACACCTGTTTGACATCAGGGGAGATTTCGGAATCAGTTGTTTTGAGCATAGCAGGTTATATCCTTCTGCTTCTTATGGATACATGCAGGACAACATCTTTGCAACCACAAGAAGGTGTTTTGTGCCTGCCCACCCAAAACAACTTCTCTAATGAACATGTCAGTGACAAACAGCATCATTTTTTCCAAGTAACACTTCCTGGTTTGTAGAGAAAAACCCACACAATGCTAGCTTTATTCTTTTTTTTTAATCAGTGCTTTTCACAGCAAGTTGCACAAAGCATGATCATTTCTGGTTTTAAATCTTACTAGAAAAAAACAAGAATTGCATCAAGATGATTCTAACAGGCCTCTTTCATTCTGAAAGAGATTATAGGGATAGACTTGCATTATACATCGCAGGGGGTTAAAGAAGTATTTTAAGACCTCATTTTTATTGAAATATTCACTTGGCTGAATGCACACTAATGGGTTGCTCGTACACACAGAGCACTAACTATGATATTTAATAATGTAGGTCATCATTTCCCTGTCATCCAGTTGCCAACAGCTATTTCTTATTTTATATATCAATGATAATTTTTTTGGAGCAGTAACTGCATGTGTGTGTCCAACCAATGAGACCTGTATTCATAAATAAGACACATATGGTGTCTTATTGTTCCCTCAACAGCAGTGAGGGGAATGCTACAGAACAGAGAACAGCATGAAGATGGGCTGCTCTGAATAGTTGAGGACACTTGGGTAAAAACTTCTAAAATTACTCTTTTTTTTCATATTGCTCATATTTTATGTATCTATATGCTATTATGGTTCTCTTTTAAAATTTAAATAACTTTTTAAAGAAATAATATCAAACAATCAAACACACATGGAAATTACCTCTGTAAAATAGAGACAGTTCCTGTTCTTAAACAGAATTACTACATTTTGCCCTTGCCTGTCCAAAATCCTTCGGTTCCAACTGATTTCATTGTATTTAAAAGTTTCATTCCCCCCTCCCCACAATCACAATTTTGTTTATCAGGTACTGATGGGTAGAGCACTTATAACAAAATTTTAACAACAACTCAAACAGTGCAGTGGCATCAGATAAAATGATGTAGGTGTAAAAAACTGCACACTATCTAAGCAAAATTATTTTTTCACTACATGGACAAGATATAAAGTAATCTGAAAGCTTACAATACTGTGTTTATCCAAAGATGCTGGCTGAGTACAAGTAACAAACAGAGCTTCTAAGACTTAATCCAGATAATAATGAAAGGTGTACAAAATGCGTTAGATAAATCCAGTCTTTTACACTTCAAAAAGGTGATGGACTAGATTAAAATAATAATAATGGTAATAATAAGTCCCTGCTCAGGGTATTTATCAAGATTTGCTAAGGGTGATTGGGATTCTTTTCACTTTGCTATGATATAGGTTAAATGAAACAGTACTTCTCCTTAAATCTCCAAACGTCATTCTAATTTCTGAAACACTCTTAGCCATTACGAGCAGTTCTTCACTTCAGTAGTCTGTTCCTTGAAGCACTGACTAAGGTGGATTTCACAGAAGTCAGCTGAGCCAGGGGTTTACAGTTCACTTGTCTGGCACAGACCTTCAAGAGCAAGTAGCCAACTCCAGAAACACATTCAGCAGTTCAGAAATAAATCATCTATACCTAATATTGTAAAGGTTAGTTTTATTATGGATATTATTGAATATCTTTTTGACTTCCAAAAGCTAACTTGAAGATTTTTACGCACACATGTGTATTAATTTAAAGGTAGCCCACAACTGCATGTTGTGTGTTATCTTCTTCACAATCCTGATCTCTTCAGAAACATAAAACAGTATAAAAATGACTTTGAATTCATATGAGATGTGATGAAAATCAGGGAAATTATCAGCTTTAGCATGGATTGTAATACAATGCATAAAAATGTGGTAAATGTTTCTTTTGTTTTTAACACAAAAAAAAAAAACTTAATAAAACTGTTTCATACCTAGAGACAACAGGTACAGAAACAGAATCATTTAACAGAATCATTGCTTAACTGAGCAATTAAAAATAGAATTGAACTTTTCAATGTATTTTAAATTTCATACAAGCTGTATCACATCTTGCTTATTAGTTTCATATTATGCACATCCAGGCATACTTTCTATGAATACATTAAGATTTCATATTGCTAGAATTTATTCTATTTCTATGACTACTTTGTATACAAATTTTAACAACCTTACCAGCTATTCAGAGATAATCTGGTTTTGTTCTGTAGTTTAAATTTCATATTTATTCTGTCACTAGTAAAAGCAGACACAAACTTAATTTGGCATTACTTTACAGGGCATTTCTTTTAGTTTCTATATATAGTCCCTGTCCCTTTTACCCTATAATGGTTAATGGTGACCTATACTTTCCATTAAACACTGAAAATAACACCTTCATTGTAAAGCTATTTTTAAATAATCATCATTCACAGTTAATTGTTAAGGCATTTTCCTACTCGTTCACTTCTTACTGTGAGATTACATGAGAAAAATCAAGCGAAAAAGATTATTAAACACTATTTTGAGGTAAGAATTTAAGGATTGACCTATGCATGAGATTTTCTTACTAAAGAACTAATCACAGGGTTCTGAAAAGAACTAAAGTCTTCACAGGTTTTTGTGTCTAGGCCAGCAACTGAATACAGGTGGAAAAAAAATCCCATACAGTGAGGTTCAGTTTAAAAAGCAAAAATAAGTAAATAAAAGATTTAGACCCAAATCTTCACCAAATGTGAATCACAGGACCCATCTGAAGAAAGCCCAGCAACACATAGTAAAGAACATGATAATATCTCCATGCTTCATTAATATAAATAAATGTTTTACAATATAAGTTTCTTCTCTTACAGTTATAAAAAAAATCTCACCTAAATTTATTAAACATCTGATAAACAAGCTGATATGGTCATAGGTCAAGTGATAGAAAAATGATGGAAAACACAAAAATAAGCACACACACAAGATTTAGTTGCAAATACAGTCCTCAGAAAACTCATCTTCCTTTTTATTTGTGACTTAAGGCCTTCAGTAGAAAAAAAAAGCCCTTGAAGTCTTTTATGTGATGTTAGGAAGTATTTGATGACTTTCAATTTTCAGGTTACACAGAGACATTTTTTATAGACAACCAGGATTGTCAGGAGACACATTTGGTACAATGTGTTTTTAGTGTTATATCAAGTGACAAGCTATAATCTATAGCTCTAGACTCTCTTATTATTAGTAAATTATTTCCCCCATGAAAACACTGTTTCATGGTGAATTTTATTTTTTTTTTTTTAAACACACTGCTTTCAAAATTAAGTAGAATAAGATATTTACCCAAAAGTTTTCTTGGAAGTTAAAGCCTGACAGTGGACTCAAGTATGTTTTTAACCAAACTAAATTTTGGGGCAACTGAGGCAAGAGGTTAAATAGAGAAACAGGGAAGGCTGCCAGCTGTACTATGAGCCTATGTTTCTAAACCTTTTGGGTCCTTTCTGACAGATTTGTCTATCTAATGTGATTTTTCTCCCTTTCTTTAAATCTACCTTTGTTTCTTCATTCTTTCTCACTTCCATTAGAGTCATCAAGATGTTTGATGGACTAACATTCTTCTTCTTAGTTTGAATTTTTTGTTTGATATTTAATTTTTTTAAATTGTTTCAAAAAGTTTTGGAACACATGTAGTATCATATTTTGGCTTGATGGTCTTTAAAATTTGAATTTTTTTTCTGATACATTTTTTTTCTAATATTTTCAAGTAATACAAGTACTTTCCAGCACTAAAATATAGTATGCTTCAAAATTCAAAGAAACTTCATTTTCTGAATGCATGAGGTGAGAAAATTAAGACATTAAAGGACAAAGTGTCTTACTCGAGTTGTCATACTTGAAATTGATACTTCAGCATCTTTTTAGAAAGCAAAATACAAAATGGTCTTTTAATCAGTTCAGTTACCTCCCTCAGGTTTCTTCAGCCTTTGTTCTCTCTTAACAAAGTGCTTTTCAAATTATAAAAGAAAAGGTAAAGGTTTCCCTCCTCCCAACTTTCCTCCCTATAACTTGCATTTAATTGCTCCTATGATCTTTGTAGCTGAAGTCCTTTGGATACAAGGTGCCTTTTCAAGTGAGGTATTGTTGGTGTTGCCTGAAGCTATTATAATGTAATAATTTTCTTTGACCTCCAAGCATTTTGCAGAATAGAACAGCAGCATTACAACCCCCATGGCACACCATGTAAGTAGCTACACCATAGAACACAGGCAGGAAGTCTCTAAGGAAGACTTATTCCACTGCAGCATGGAAATGTCTTCATGTAGAACATGAAGGGCTTCATCTGAGTATTTTAATTAAGTGCAATGCCAAAACCAAAGTTCTATTAAAATTCTAGTTTTGTTCTTGAATTTCCCCAGGTGGTTAATGTGCTATGATAACGTGTCACAATAGGAGAAAAAACAGGATTCTCAAAGCATCATTGAGCAGAAATACTCAAGAGTGCACACACTACTTATCACATAACTTAAGCAGGACTGTTTAATTGGAAAGTTTATAATGTGTTTTGATCTGCCAAGCATTCTTAGACATTTTAGCGATAAAACTCTTTGGAGATATCCTTAATAGCTTGGTGTTTGCAGCACAGGATGAACAAAGCAGCATTGCTGAATCCATGTTTTTACTGTGAGTATCTCTGTATGATCCCTATAAAAGTTCACAAAGACGCTTCATAGAATGGAAGTCTGTCAAAAACTGAAAGATGATAGAGGTCCAGACTGTTCTTTATCACTGCACATAAGAGAAATCATACCTCACAGAGGGCAAAATGATAAATTAGAGATAAATAAAAGAGATCATGCTTTATGTCAGTATGGAACTACATTTAATGAGCCAAGAAGGCATTTCAAGTCCTATTTGATATAGAGAGACAAAAGCATTCACTCCAGATTTTGCAGCATGTTAACATCACCATAGTTTAAAACAAACAAACAGTCAACACCACAATAGTTTGATCAGGTAGAGTTTCAAATGCATATAAAAATACCATAAAATTAAGTCAGCTGACAGAGAAATTAAAACCTATGTGACCAAAATTCTGGACATGTATAAGTTCAAAAGGGATTGTATCAGGTCTGTATACAAGATTATCAAGGGGTCAAATACTGCCATATCTTACAGACAACTAGTAGTATAATTTTTGAACTGAAGTTAAAAAAAAAAAAAAAAGAAAAATCTTACAAAATTATTGAATTTTAAAAAACTTATTTGCACTTCATACACAACCAAATTAATGTTCTTTTTAAGGTTATCAAATATAAACTAAACTATATTTTTTGCTTGGCAACTAATGCAAATATGAAGAAGAAAAGTCTTGAGTGTTTTCTGCCAAAACATTCCACTCCAACCACTGAAGTACATGACTTCTAGCAGGAGGCAGAAAGGGATGCATGAATCACTTATGGCACTTTTCCAAGAAAAAGTATATTCTAATAGAGGATTCTGTACTAGGAGTAGAAATAATCCTGTTGACAAGAAGAACTCCAGTCCATTTATGTCTCATTTCCCTAGAACAGAAGTATTTGCACTAAGTTTTTCAAGGCGCTGCACAAAGAGCAGATTCCTAAAGCTGCAAACCATACCCTCTATGTTTTTCCTCAAGTTGTTTAAATTGTACCAGTATACCCAGAAGAAGTGTGATCGTGAGTATATTTTTTACCTCATGCAAAGTATATAAAAATAGAACAAATAACTATGCTTCACTTAACTGAATTATTGCTTAAATAAAATCTGAATCCCAGATTTCTTGAGTTCAGCTTTGGCATTTGCTGCTAGACTAGAATTGCTGCCTGAGATCAATGGGTGGTAGAGTAAGTAATAACATATAAGGAAGGCATATTACAAGTTAAAAATCACTAAAATCATTGACAAAGGTACAAGAGTGGAGCTGCAGAAAGCAGTAAAAGGAAATACAGTATTAACAACTTGAAGTTAAGAAAAAATCCCCTAGCCATATTGCTAATATTAAAATATTCAGCCTCAGACTTTCACTTTACCATATTAAAACTGCATTTTCTTCCCAGAGGAGATACTGACCTGCTCTAAGTACAGAACTATGCTGACTCCATAGCAGCATTGCTATACCTCTTCCTAACACCTTTTCTTCCTCAATACTCTCATTTGAATGAAAAGAAGGAAAGTTGGTTAGGCAAGTCTTGTTCTTCTATGAGCTTTGATTTTTAGACCCTTTTTCCACCTCGATGCACTTTCATATCTTTATTCTAAGTGAATAAGCTCTCAGCATGAAAAATTCTTTATTTCTCCACTATTTCTGTAACACAACAGCTAATACATATTTATAGTTTTTTAAGCCAGTTATCTTAACTGAAATCAAGATTTCTGTGTCTTTAATTCATCTCTTGGTTTTAACCAATGTAGAAACTACAGAGATTCATAGTGTACTTTTTATCTCCTTGGATGCAAGATCAGAGATTATTCACAAAAAGTTTAAAAGTTCCTTAGCTCAAGTGACTATGCAGTCACATAAATATTTTAACCAAAGGACCTAAATTGAGTCATATGCTGCTGAGAAGATTATACTTGCATTGTTTTCTTTGTTGCCTCCTCTTTACAGTTCTTTTTTTGTCAACGCCTGCCTTAACCTTATAATTAATCTACTTGGAGATCACGTCAGGTCTTGTATATTCAGAGAAAACAAGTTCTATTGCATGGAGCTAATAAATCAAAGGCAGCACTGACTTGTTCAAAACAGACACTTGTTTTGGATTCTCCTCAACAGTTCTGAAGACCTGACACACCACATATGTACAACTCCAGCCTGACAGGGATGTGGTTTTAAAGCAGTTCTATATGGTGAACATATAGAACTGCTTTTTTATTAAGCAGTTCTAGATGGTGATTTTCTGATGGATTCCTGCTGTTTTACAAGTCCTTCTCTGTCTATCCCTACATCTTTATTTCTCATGGTAATTAAAAAAAATAAAAAGAAGAAAGAAAAAAATATCAATGCAGTAAACCATGGTGTAAGAATAAAAGACTAGATCTATATAAAGACTTGCAAATTCCAACACAGATGTACAAGAGCATCATTCAGCAGTTGCCTAATACTGCAGTTAGCTAAGGCCCTGTGCTCAGGATTCTGCTGTTGAAGTCTGCCCATGCTTTATGGTGTTTGTGGTGTGCCACCAATGAAATCATCAACACCACCAAGTACGTGGCACTTAGAAAGGGATTTTCAACAAGTCAGCCTGCTTGCCAGCTGAATACTTTTTTTATTGGCTCCCAGTATAAAGCAAAATAAAGATTTTTTTTGCTTAGAGAAAAACCACCACAAAACAAAACCCAAAACAAACAGCCCAACTACAGAAGACAGAGCATTGGTAAATGTAGATACTTCACTTCCCTAATGCAGTAGCAAAAAAATACATTTATTTTAAATTTTTAAATTTATTTACAAGTTTCTTCAGGAAATGTAGGGAAAGTAGTATGTTTAAAATTTGTTGGTGGTTCAAGCATTTATTTCCTTTTTGGCTCTGCAAGTGACATTACTGACTCAGCCCTTCTGGCTGTAACAGCAAAATCCACAATCTCCTCCAAAAACACTTTTCCCATTTCTGTGCCTGAAGGGCTTCTTATAGAAGCATGAACTTGGTAGTTTTGTGGGAGAGGAGCTGTAGAATGGTGAGTGAAGGATTTGGCAGAGCTGGGAAGGTGGTGGAATACAGAGGGATCTAATACCCTCCACAGAGCATTAAAGATTTCCAGTCTCCTCAAACACCTCAGAGTCATTTTACAGCTCCTTTCCAACTTCCTCTGACTCATCTCAGAATGATATATATTAGCAACCCCAAAAACACTTCTGCTGCAGAAATTGTTCTCCCTCAAGGTTCCTGAAATGAATAAGTTATTTTCTCTCTATCCTTAGGCCAGTGAGTTTCAGATATGGCTTACATTATTGAAAAGCTTGAAACAGCTCTTCAGGAAAGATGAGTCTTAAATTTCATTTTGCTCTAGTGCCTAGGCATCTTAATGTAGGTTTTTTAGTTGGGGATTACATCCTTGAATACTTTTCTGGATTTCAGTGTCTAAATCCCTTCTTTCAAAAAGTTTTCTTTTCAAAAAAGCTCCCAAGAAAAAAAGAAGTGATACAGGCCTTTCAGCTAATGAGAAGAAAGATAATTAAAGCCAAGATGCTTTTTCATTTTTCTTCTTTACTTAAAAACATTCAAACTACTCAGATAACTCCTCTTACTGTAATGCTTTCATTTCAGGTTGTAAGTGAAGAGCAAGGGAGATCATGACACTATAACCTACTAGCTCAGATACTCACATGGTGCATTAAATAGCAGGAGGTTTGCTAACACTTGAGCTAACACTTGAACTTCACTAACTAACTCTATTTAAAAGTAACAGCCAAAACTTGGTTGTACAATTTTAGCCAAAGCATTGCAACTTTGTCCTAAAGTAAAACCATGTTTGAATTTGCAGTCCCAAAAGACCTGATCAATCATATCCCACCTGTAACATGCATCGCACCTGAGAAAGATCTTTGGTGTGTTTCATAAGCACAAAGTCAATTTTTGGTTCACTTATTTAATAAGATAAAACTTTTTGTATTTACAGTATTGGTGGTTATACCTTTATTTTTAGATGGTCATTTTGGATGGTAAAAGTTCCAAGTCAACAAAAATTTTATTTTCATTGGCCCAAGATAACGTGATAAAGTATCACATTATCTCTCAGTATGAAAAGAAGTGAAAAGGTGCACTTTATTGACAAACACCTTATACGAAATTGTGACTGTTTGGCAGCTTCACCAAGTTTTTCCTTTTATTTGGAAACAAATCCAATTGTTTCCCTGGATTTTCTGAGGTCATTCTGTCTCATGAATGAAATATAAAGGTCAATTTCTTCCACACTGACATTCAAAACAGAATGCGGGGCATTTCACATAAATATACTTTATTCCCTGCTAATCCATAGTATCGTTAAGGTTGGAAAAGACCTCTAAGATTGTCAAGTCCAACTATTAAATGAGCACTGCTACATTCACCACCACACTATGTCTCCAAGTGTCTTACACATTGTTTGAAAAATTACAAGGATGGTGATTCCACCACTTCTCTGGGCAGCCTGTTCCAAGGCCTGATCACACTTTCAGTGAAGAATTTTTTCCTAATATCCAATTCAAACCTCCTCTAATGCAACTTGAGGCTGTGTCCTCTTGCCCTGTCACTTGTGGCCTGGGAGAAGAGACTGACTCCCACCTGGTTATACCCTCCTTTCAAGGCAGTTGTAGAGAGCAATAAGTTCCTTCCCTGAGCCTCCTTTTCTCCAGGCTAAACATCCCCAGCTCCTTCAGCTGCTTCTTATCAGACTTGTGCTCCAGATCTTTCACCAGCTTCAATGCTATAGAACGCATTGTGAGCCTTTCTTCTCAGCTTCCCTAGATCTCTGCCATTCAAAGGAAGACTCACAGGATGAACAATTGCCATTGAGGCTACTGAGAAACTAGCTATGACCACCAAACAGGAGGGAAAAAACGTACACCTCATGTGAGCTTGTTCCTCATTTTGTTTGATGAACTACTGACCAAACAAATATCTGAATAATCCTTATTTGGCATCTGTGTAACTTCCTTTTATACAGCTAGTGGGGATTTTAAGTGTGTTTTCATAATATTCTTCAAAATTTAAAAGCATATTCCCACTTGTACAGAAATCTTAGAGTTTGGCCCACAAAGTGTACCACGTAAACAAACAAACAAAAAATCAACATTTTGAACTGGTGCCTAATACCGAAAGAACAACTCCTTTGTTTCTTTGGTCCCTGCTGTGGTATGGCTCCCTCAGTAGCTGAAGTAGTTCTCTACAGAGTTGAAGGTGAGGATCAAAGCTCCTCTTCAAGGAAGCTCCCAGGTATTTCTTCCCTATGAGGTCAAGCTGCAGCCAGAGCTCACTCAGCTGGATATGTGACTCACTTTCAAAAGCACAAAGGTGATTCCTGTAACATGGTAACTGTGCCAGTACTTAGCCCAGTACCAACCCTTCTCAATTGCTGAGCTACATGCTACCAAAACAGCACTGTTTGATAGTACCCAGGTAGACGTAACAAAAAGTGTCACTGGCAAAAAGTGGCATTAATTTGTAAAACAAATTCCTGTAAGCTTGCCATCTGCAATGGGAAAAGCAGCAGAAGCTAACAGAAGAGGGAGAAAACAAACACAGCACCAGCCACAAAACACATCTAAAAAGAAACATTGCTTAGTGTGAAATTGGGTAAAGTCAGAATGGCTTTTCAAAACTGAAGGAGCACTATTAGGCTTGGGAACTAGCATTTAAATTAGTTAAGTTCACAGATAAGGGATATCTGACCAATACTACAAGGCTTTCAAGAAGATTAATTGCCAAAGCATCTTAAGCTGTGTAGCCATGGGATAAAAGGATGGTCCTGAACAATTTGTTGGAAGATTGGATAAAGTGAATTTTCGTAGTGGAGACATACTGTGATGAGGGTTTCACAAGTGCTGGGTTACATGCTAATCAACACTACAAATACATAAACTACTCATAAAAGAGAAAAAATAATGAAGTGGCACAGGTTGTTTATGAAATTACTCGGTTCAAAATAGTTTTTATGCAACTTACACGATTATAAATTGGCAAATGAAATTTAACATGAAGTGATGCAAGTAACAACAACAAAAAATAATCCCAGCATCTACAGATAGTAAGGACACTGCCTATATCAAAAGAAGGCAAAATTTGGGGCTACAATAGATAATTCTAAGAAAAAAAAAAAGAAAGAAAAAAGCCAACAACAACAAAAAAGACAGTTTAGAGTGTAACAGCATTCAAAATAAACTTGGTAATTATTAGGAAAGCTGTTGTGCTTGACAGAGCACACAGTGAGACTGTTTGGATCCAAATACAACTCTTAAAAAACTCAAAAGCTAAAGAAGTGTAAATTAGGAGCTCAGAAAAATCTATGGTCAAACGTCAGATGTTTCCAGAACATAATAGACACCAGTTGTGTGGAATGATTTCTCAGTAACCACAGTATTAACATCAGCACCAAAAGAAATAGGTTTGTAAAGAAGAAAGTCTCTTTCAACAAACATAGGGCAATAAAAATCTCGCTGTGAGCACTGAAGCTTACACATACCCCCTGAGCTCTACTTACACAAGGGCCAGAAGAAAAACCTGTATGAGGAACATTACCTTCCTTCACAAGATTTTAGAGGATGAATTTTCTGTATTGTACCTGGTACTTGTCATGATTGTGCCTCGAATTGACCTAAGACAGGAGGATTTGCCCTTAAGTAATGGAAAGAGTGTCTCATAAAGGCTTCCCTTCTAAGGTAATGCACAGAAAAGCTTTATTTCTGGTATTAAATTTGTCACATTCCTAAATAGTCTCAAAAATACTTGTAGCTAAGTGTAAAACAAATCTCATGGGTCTGTTCTTTTAAATTTATTTCAAAGTAGGATAGAATTATTTCTATTTTAATGAGGGTTTTTTTGCTAATTTGCTAGTCAAAGTCATTTACCCAGCAGATCTCTCTTGTTGCCCGACTGTGCTTCCTACTTTGATGTTGCAGAAATAGTTAAAAGGAACAGAATGTTTCTTGATCTCCAAAACTACTACATGCATTCAAAAGTAATAGAGCCCCGTGAGCATTTGAAGTGAAACACTTAACTTTAGGCAGATCCTTTAAAATGTAGCACTAGAGTGCTGCAGGCTAAAGGAATGATCACTAATAAGGAGTCTTTGGCACATGGTATCCACCACCTTACACTGAGAAGTGTACTGAGCAGTTTGGAGCACAGCTTGGAGCAAAACTAGAAACTCTTTGGCTTTCTACCACGTATATACTACAGTTTTATTCTCTCTTCTGGTAAAGTAACAAGTTCCGGTGCATAATTGCTGAATAAAAGCCCAAACAAACAATCCTAGAGTATGACCCGCAGTTAGAGCATGAGTCACACATGTATTCACAATATTTAAAAAGTATTGACAACTATAAAGGCTTTTCAAACAGAAAAAAATCTGTAAGACGTTTTGTTGAACAACAAAGGAAGTATGCAGAAAAGGCACAGCTTTGTAGAATAGAGTATTATGCAGTGTGTTAGCTATAAGACAGTTTCTTCTGCCATTCTAGGTACAGTAACCTCTGAAACCATGCTAGGAAAATTTGGGTTACACAGCAGCAACTACAATAAGACCTACAAAATGTGCAAACCTCCAAATTTATTTGATCAGTCACACTTTGTAACTAGTAAAAACGCTTTTCCAAAGCTTATGTTACACTTTGACATCTGACGGGGAGAATTATTTTATATAGCTGCTTATTGAAAATGATGTTTTGGTATGTGTTAGTCATTAAAGAGAATGTTCCATAAAGAATCTCATATCTTCAATACCGACATTTTTCTCAAGTAGAATTTTCTTTATATAAAGGAAGAATACATTTTCATTTCAAGTATACTGGCTTTTGTGGAGGTCTGAAAAATATCTGAATGCATTGCCTTTGTACAGTTGAAAAACCTTCTTGTATTCATGTAGATAAATCTCTTTCATGAACTTATTATCTCAGTAATTGGCAAATTCCCTGGATGGATTACCAAAGCCACCTCGAGGCAGAGGTATGTGCCCATTCCTGATGCTGTCCTGCCCAGCACCAGCAAATCTATCAGTAAGTAAGGAATCAATGAGGTGTAGTAACTGAGACCAGTGACATAAGATGACTAATTAGTATATCTGGCTAAGCTATTCTGTATTTATTTTTCAAGCTCCCAGCTTCATTTTTAAATGTTAAGTTCTTTATGCATGCTTATCTCCAGGACAGGTTAAAACTCTATGAATGTTGTCTCTTTAGCCCATCTGAAGATTAAAGTAGAAGTGAAGTTTTGACTGAAAAAATAAAATAAGTATTACATTTTCTTTCTCATGGAAAGCTGGTCTAAAGTAAGTGCTATTGAGTTCTGGGAAATCTTATTATCAATTATTCTTGAGTCTTTTGTTGTTGCTGTCATCACTGATGGTAAGTTATGGTACGCTTAAAATTTCTGTGAAGAATATGTTTACTGTCATTCATCACTGAGATTTACAGAGATCCCATAACAGCAATTAAATGTGGTTGTTTACTCAATGCTGTCACCAGAAGAGGATCTAGCCTGTAGAGTGGAACTATTCAGGGGCCTGAAAATGTTTTATTTGTCAGTCACATCTAAAACATGAGCCAACAAGCGTCTCTTTTAGGGTCCTCTACACATTTCAAGAAAACCAGAATTCTTGGCCAGTAAAGAGTGTTTGGTTAAAATGCTTGTTTTGTCTGTAAAGCCAAATGAAACACTTCATTAACTCATTCTTAGTAAAAATTCAAAATTTTAAAAGGATGACTGGCTTTCTCTGTAAGCAATTATGTGCTGTTACTTGTAAGCCTCACTTGGTGCCAAAGAGGAGACCCCAGTATAAAAGCCATACCTGTTGCTCATCCCTTGGTCAAACAGAAGTTGCATGATACATAAATCAGTGCTTAAAGTGCAGAAACGTTCATTAAAAGATTTAGACAAAGAAAGGATTAAATAAAAAAAGGAAGCATTTCTTTTGCTCCACAGCTCAAAGCTGTTCCTCACATCAGGGTTTCAGAGAGACGTAGAAAAAACATAAAGCTTTGTATCATAGGAATCCTGTGGTGATATACGCAAAGGAGAATCCAGGTTTTTGCATTCCTAAAGTGAAAATAAACAAGTGGTTTCAAAAAGGAGTAAGATGTTACCATGTCTCCCATAACAGATAATGAAAATCTCTAGTAAGTACAAGATATGATGCCATATCTGAGGGAAAAGCACAAAGCTGTGTCAGAAAGGTTTAGGTTAGATATAAGGAAAGCCTTTCACACAGAGGATGGTTGAGCTCTGGAGTAGGCTCCCCAGGGAAGTGGTCACAGAGCCAAGCCTGAGAGAGTGTAAAAACCATTTGGACAATGCTCTCAGGGGCACGGTGTAACTGTTGGGGTGTCCTGTGCAGGGCCAGGAGTTGGAATCTATGATCCTAGTTGAACCTTTCCAACTCAGGATGCTCTGTGATATTGTCTTCAGTTCACTTCTTTCTTCAATTCCTGACTGTCAGGGCACACCTGAGAGATTTATAAATATCTGTTCAGCAAACTCACTGGAGTGGTGAAGTTAATACCATGAAATAGGGCTAATCAGTAAAAGGAGTACATGCAGAGTGTCATGATATGAGTCTTCTGCAGCACTGCTAAGGAGTGCTTCATGCAGTAGTGCAGATGCATGGGCATTCCATGCCAATACTCAGTGAAACAGCGTATCTACTCTAGCAGACTCAACTAATGAAATAAAGGTTATCACTCCTAAATGGACCAAGAAGTGAGGCATATCCTATAAAAACATTATTTTATAGAAGCAGGTCTATTTAATGCTTTAAAACTACCACTGAAATTGCTGGTATGACCTTCAGTTTCCAATGTGCAGGTATTTTTAGCAATCCATAACTGTCATAGTTGATGAAACTTTCTCCTACCGTACCTAAAAGCTTTGTAAAACTTCCATTATTCCTGACAATTAGTAATAACGGGCAGTTGTTTTAATGGGTGCTTATGTGTGACTGCAATATTAAGAACATGCTCATTGATTTAAAGTACTTTGTTTTAAACAGGAAGTGGTACAGTAATTTTCAAAATTTCAAAGTTGGTTTGCTTTGGTAACATTTATATACTACAAGTAATTTATTCTGCTGCTACAGAATATTTTTAATAAATACAAGATAATTTTAACCAGTACTACTTTCCTAGCTGAAAAATTATTTTCTTTAATGAAATCTGTAAGTTGGAAGAAAACTCATGATGCAAGAATCTGGTGTATATGTATATATACACACACACACATATATATATATATATAATTACAATACAGAGTTAGGAAATTTAATTGCTGTAAGTTCTTCAGTCAAATCTAAGTTGAGCACAATCATGTTTTTAAAAGTGCCTTATTATAACCAAAGGAAAACCTGCAATTTTAATTTACCTAGGTATATCTTTACAAGGTTACAGGAGATATGGTGTTTAATCCCAACATTACCTCTTTCTTCATATATTTTTCAGTGACACTTAAAACTAATTTATAGAAATTACTAAATGGTTCCTTTGTGAATTGGGAAAATGCAAGACAAATATCCTTTGTAAAGCTTTCTGGTTTAAGTGTTGGTATCAAACATCAGGTCACACAGGTATTTGGCAGTTCACTTTTACTGCTCCACAGGGAAAGTGTCACAGCAGAAAGCAGATAAAGAAAAGCCTTATACTACTCAATAGAAGTTATTAATGGATATTTGTACTGGGTTTAGGTGACAAGTTTATGATTGTGGGGACCTGCCAGGGTGCCTTGTGTGACAAGAGAACGAGAGCCACTCCCATGGACAGAACCAGTCCCAGCCATCTTCACTGCTGTTCAAAGCTGAACAACACAGGTGCCCTTGTGACAATGTATTTAAGAAAGGGCAAAAAGTGATGCATGCCAGATGTGAGAAAGGGGAGGGAGAAAAATGTAAGCAAAACAGCCCTGCAGACACAAGGTCAGCGTGGGACTGGGAGGAGGTTCTCCAGGCATGAGAACAGAGATCCACCTGCACCCATGTAGACAGTGTGGAGGTGGTTATCCATCTGCAGCCTGTGGACAGGAACATAGAACAGATATCCACACTGATGCTTGGTGGGGTAGGACGTAAAAGCATCATGAGTGAATTTGGTCCTGAGAAGAAGGGAGGGATGAGGTGAAAGTGATTTTAGTTTTGTCTTTGTTTCTCACTCTCCCATTCTATTTTTAATTGGCAATTAATCTTCCCTAGTCAAGTTTATTTTGCCCATGATGGTAATTAGCAAGTGATTTCCTTGCCTTTATCCTGACCCCTAAGCTCTTTGATCTTATTTTCTGATTCTGCCTTGCTGAGGAGAGGGAGCAAGAGAGCAGCTGGATGGGGGTCTGACAACAAGACAAGGTTAACCCACCACAATTTTGTAGATCTTGGATTAAAATTATTTAGCCACAAAGGACTCAGGAGCAGCCTTCCAGAATCATCTAAAAGTAGAAGTTAATTGTTTTATTAGAGGGCTAATACAATATCATTTCCTGCAGCAGTGACGCAGGACATCAACAAGGTCTTGTGCTATGCATAAGACCTTTAATCAGGCCTGTTGCACCTCTTTATATAAATGCCTTTAGAAATTTATTAAATGACAACCGTTATCAGCATTGTGGAAAACAGCAGCAAGTGAATGTCAGTGACTAGTTCCTGATAGCATTCAGACCCAAATGAAAGTAAACATCATTTTAACCTGCCTGCAATTTCAAGCACTACTAGTGATTTTGGATTCCCAATCTTAGCGTGATTTCTTGAAGACAGGTACTCAGCATTATCTGAAAGTACCATACACCTGACAACATCTTTGATAAAAAAACCACTTTCAGAATTCTCACTCCACATTTTACCTAGAGGCAATTCTCATCACAAATATGTAGTTACTTTAGTTTAAGCAAACAGGAAACAACAGGTTAGAAAAAAGGCTCTGAGAGTACTAACTCCTGAATTTAATAGCTTTTTGTTCAAGAGCACAAAAAGCCCTGCTTTACTGAGCTGTAAGTTAACTTTGCTTGCTTACACTGTTACAGGTCTGAATTGACAGCATGAAAAGTTATCAGTCTTAAGAAACTCAGTTGAATATTGTCAGTGTTTCAAATGAACACTGGAGAAAGAATAAGTGCAAATTAAAAGAAATCATACGAAGCTAAGTGTTATCATGTCAACAGAACATTCTAGAAGTTTTTAAAAAATATCCACATGAAATCAGAATGTAAATGAAACCTGACAACATACACAAATATCCCAAGCTGTATCAGCCTGAGGGAAGAATTCTGATTTCTACAACAATTTGTTCTCATAGTACTATGACATCCAGTGTCTTCAAGATAAAAAAGCAATAAAAAAGTCTATCCTGGCTGTAAGCTCTAAAGTAAAGGATTACTGTGATAAAGTCAAGCAGTTGTCTCTGTAGAGCATTTTAGATTGTCTGCAATAGAAAAAGCTGTGAGTGAGACATAAGTACAGGAAGAGAATCTGTTAGTGTTTGACATTAACTAGTGAAAAGCTCTCTAACTCTTAAACTGGTGATTCTCCTTCCTAGGGTTCTTACCACATTCCTTCAGGCTGAAAGAAGTTGAATAGTCTTTTTGTAACAAGGAGTACATGGTAGGTTCTTCTAAATTTTTAGGAGAATTTCACATAAATGGTGAAACCATAATCATAAAAATGTAAAATTAATAAATATAAAAAACATGATGAACAAGATACTTATGATATAACAGTACAGAACTCCAGGGAAAGAAATATTGCTGTAACTTCCTAGTGACTGAAAAAGAACTGATTCCAGGTGCTGCAATTAAATCGTTGTGAAAGAAATAAGTGGATTACAGCAGAGAATACCAAATTCCCAAGGTTGATTTATACACAATTATTTATATGCCTGAGCAGGTGTCTCGATAGCAACTTCAGCAGTGAATTTTACAATTCACAGGTGTAACATCCCTTTCAGAACTCCAGCAAAGACAGCTGTGTTTGAAAAATTTCAGCCTGCCAATAGTTTCTCATACTCCTACTTTTCCTAAGATGCTGTGTCCCCAAAACTGCTGCAAACTTGTTTCACTCCTTTACTACAAAGAAATGAAAGATTTTGTGCTTAGGCAGACTCATAAGGTTGTTTGATGTATTGCTGTTTTGCAGCTACATATATAGCATAATCAGCAATTCCCTAGAGTACAGGAACAAAGTTAGTGTTTGCAGTGCTCAAACTTTCCTCATTTACAAGCCATGCAAAAGTGAAAAGTTTGGAGTTTGCCACAAAACTTTTGAGTCCATTTTAGATATTCATAAATGCCCATTTCAAAGGTGGCACAGCTTCATGATCAATAATGGATTTCTCTTTATGTCATATCTGTGAAAGACTCTTATCTTGATTTTACAAGGTAAGCCATGGAAAACTAGAACCCTGAAACCAGAGTACACAAATGACTTAAATGTCTATTCCTTAAACACAGGAAGAACTAGTAATTTTTTAAGAGGATTAGTAGGCACCTCAAAACTCCATTGCTGAAAACAGAACAGCCTAAAATATTGCATAATAATGCACGGGTACAAAACTAAGATGGGTTTTTCTCTGTGCTGTTGCTGCTTTATTTTGGCTTTTAGTAAGAAGAGACAGCCTTCTTAAGTCTCAGCATGAAAATCTATCCTTTTATAGATCCTGTAGAGGTGAAAATATATTAAAAATGAAGTTTACATGGCATCTATAAATTCTCCTGAGATACATTGGATATACTCTGATCTGTTAGGTTGGTTTAATTAAAAGATTATGATTTTAGTGAGATATTTGAACAGTTTAAAGGAAATCAAATGAAGAAAAAAGTCTTCACTGTGCCTAATTTTGTTAGCAAACTATGAAATCTACAAGAAAAACTTGTGCTCAATCAAACCTATTAAAAGCCACCAAGACAAAAGTACCAAGGAACATCACTGCATTAATTCTAACCACACTTAGATACAGAAAGTTGGACAGATTTTTTGTTCCACCAATTTTCATGACTTGTCCTCACAATGTCTGTCTGGTCTACATAAGAAAGCTAAATCCTTTTTGCTGTTGGATATGTGGTCTAGCTATCCCAAAGAGTGACAGCACAGGGCTAGCAGGGAACAAAAGCAACTGCTACACTGAAGGTTGTGCTTTCAAGAATGGCATTTTAGTTCTAATGAATCTCTTCCTGACATCCAAGCATATCTGAAGTACTATTGTGGTCTCAGTTTTCTGCTCCTCAGCCAGCAGGGGCTAAAACTGACAGCTCACTTCCCTACATAGGGAGAGAGACTACCTCTTACCTCATGAAACTTAAAAGTGATCCTTCTGGCTGGATAAGAGAGACAGACTCTAATGGGAGAAGCATCAGTTCTTACTCAGCTGAAAGGAAGGCGGTTCTGATGACAAGATTCAAAGGAAGAATAATGAAAATACAGCAGAGTGGAGGATCATTTTTACACTGAATGATACTTATGATCCCCCAGTGGATGTCTCCTTTGCTAAACTTCCAATTTTATTCGTATCTACAACATTATGAGTTTTGTTCATTAAAATAATTCAGTACCATTATACTATGACATTTTAGTATGACATATGCTCAGTAACTGCAATCAGGCTATAATTACTTCACAAATATATTTGAAAAACCTAAAAAGGCTCTTAGGAAATCACATACACTCTCCTTTCCTTAATGGCATTTGTGCAAACCACATATTTCAAAAATATTCTGTATTATAGAAGTGTTTCTGTGCATAGGAAAGATTACCTAACTCCCCAGTGGTTAAGAAGAGTTAAATATGCACTAGCATCCCTGATGTGTTAGTTAGTCATGTAAAATAGAGGCAAGTCAAAAGGAAAAATGTACGGTTCCATAGAGAAAAAATTTTATAAATAGCCCAAGAATGGCATTTGTGATAACTTCTGCAATGCCAGTACATGGCCCTCTTTTCCAACTAAGTCATACTTTAGTACTAAAAATGTGATAGAACTTCAGGTACAGTCCTAAAAACAAAATTTCTGTCAATATTTTAGTTCTTGAAGAACTAGGTAAGACTGAAAAACCAAATGTTTTCATAAACCCTTAGCAAATTTCTGTGAGTGTGTGATGCTCTGCTTAAATATAACAGACTTGAACAACTTGGGGTGGTTTGTCTGTTTTACTGTTGGCTTTCTTGTATTTTGTACTCTTGTATTTTGAGTCTTTATGTTTGGTTTGGGGATCTTTTTCCCCACTATGTCCTTATAGCCTTGAATTTCCATTCCTTTTTTCTATAGTAGATCAGAAGTGATAAGATTTTGCAAATAAATACTGTTATCTCTTCTAATCCATTGATCTAATGAGTTCTTGCAGCATTTCCAGCTAACATTATGGAATAAAGATTTTGGCTACTCAGAAGATTTTTTGTCCTTTATGTTATAATCAGAATTATTATATTATATAATCAGAAAGGGTGTTGTTTCTTTATTTCATTAGTAAATTATTTACTCCGATCAAGAAAAATGCATGACAAAACCTAGCTAAGCAGAATTTGACCCTCTAATCAAAGCGACCAAAGAAATAGTTAGTAATAGTTAAAAGAATTTGGAAATAATAAAATTTTTGTAATACAAGGGTTCTTTAATTAACTGAGATCTCTGTTATTTTTTAGAAGCAATCAACATAAACCTGGATCCAAAGAGCTAAGGGTTTGGAAGAATTCTTTTAATTTGTTTTAAACCACATTTCTTTAACTGCTTAACACATTTCTTTAACACATTTTACATTTCTTTAGTACATTTCTTAACTGTTCAGAAATTACATGGGTGTTTACCTTTGTGCATTAGGTAAGGCCCTAATGTTGGAGCTTCTATTTGCAGAAACAGAACCAATGGCCTCTGGAGTTGTCCATTTCATAATCTCAAAACCAATGAAGATAATAAATATGTTCACAGTATGGGACTGGTTGGTGTACTAAAATGTCCTGTGGGACTCAACTAATAACATTCTTTATGTCAGAGCTGCCAGCAATGATGTGGATTATTTTGAAGGTTTTCATAAACCAATCTTTCACTGTCCTCCAGGGCTGCCTGGAGGACAGAAGTATAGTTTCATGAGAAAATATCAAACTTTTCATCTCACATTAGAACAAATATGATAACTTTGAACTTTTGAGTAAAAGACATAAGAAAAGAAAAAAGTTATAGCCCAGTTTGGGCACCCATTTGTTGTCCTGAGGGTTCAAAAGCACATCCTGGCCAAAAAGGAAAAAGAAAAAAATCAGAACCATATTCTTGTTTCCAAATAAATGCTTTAACAATCTGACTTCACCATGTACATTTGGCCTCCCCAAATAACAATATTTTTTTACAACACAATGCGTTCTGACAAAAGAGATTTACCAAATTAGCATTTTTTTCTGACAGATAAAGGCTTTTGGTGCAGCTGCCTGCTCACTGGTGAGGAAGCACAAGTTCTGTCCTGTTCTGCTGATGATAGTTTGTTGAAATATTCTGTGGCTGTTCTGTGGTTTCAAATTTGAAAAGCAAGAAGACTGGCTCTTACTGTAGGAAACATCCAACGACTGCTATTTTAGCACACAGCATTTACATATTGAATGGCAGCAGCCTCTGTTGTGAGGCAGCAGTAAATGGACACCACACAATCTGACTATGCTACTCTGATGTTCAACATGCTCTTCCTCATGCACACATAAGGAACAAAGACCTCCATGTCATTGCCAAGAACTCTTTTCCTAAGCTGCTTGCATTTAAAATGTAAGTGTAAATAATTATGTTTTCATCATTTTAAAAAAATGCACACAAAGACACATGAACCTTTCAATCTTGCCATCTCCTTTTATGTGGTGATTTGGTCTTTTGTGGGATTTTTTTGTGTGTTTTGATTTTTTTGTCCCCTCTGCTATTGAAATGCCACTGTGAGGTGCAGCAAGGTCAGAATAACATCCACTATTTTCTTGTACTGAATCCTTAGAAGCATTCTAAAACATTTAAACATAACAGTACCATAAAAACAAACAAACAAACAAACAACCTCATGTGTAACAACGATCCATCTATGCCATAATATCAGCTTTATATAACAGTTTAAATGATGGCAAGTCCTATCAGCATTCTTAGCTGGGACAAGATACATTTGGAGATTGTGTCACTCAGAATTAGGTACTTCCATTGCAGCCAGGTTTCTGAACTCCCATCACAGAGTTTAAATTGGCAGAGCTATGAGGCTGACTAGTCACCACTATGGAAAATAGCTCAGCTCATTCTAGGTCATACCAGGTAGATCTGAACTGTGCTTATTTGATATTGCAATGGTAAAAAAAAAACCTAACAAACCACCCTATACACGCTCAGAGAACGGAATATCTGTTATTTGACTTGTTATTCATTTCACTTTTTGCCAGTGAATGCTTTTATCATTTTACTTTGCTCCACTATTGTAATATACAACCTTACCCATGGGAGGATTTATTAAAAAAAGAAATAAAAAGGACACAGAAACTTCAAACCCTTTCCATCTTCTGTTCTGAAAATATCTTAAGTGTATTTTAAGTTATGTAATTTTAAACAAACACAGCCTTATTCAAGACTTGACTATCAGATGTACATGCTTTAAAAATATTTCACATACAAGAATGCAATATGGGATGCTTGGAAACATTACCATGACATTGCCTCAAGTTCTTTCATGAAAAGATTAGGCTGCAATTTACATAAGTAATATTACCATCTGAGGCTCTCTTTTTTTCTTCCATAGGAACTAGAGTACTTTTCTGCAAAGAACATACTCTCTATATATAATGGTCCTGGAATTTACTTGCAATTTGAATTTTTTTCTCCTTGTAATTTGAAAGGCAGCTTTCTGACTATTTTTGGCCTGCTGTGGTAAAGGGGCATATCTTTAAGTGGAATTTAACAGAATTTTCAGAATATATTCTTCTTGGAGTTATGCATTTCATCTGTGAAATTGAAACACTTTCTTTAGAAACAAGAAATACTGCAACCTTCACTCATGAAAGGAAGAATATCAATATTCTGCAAGGAGAGGTCACTCCCAGTACAAAACCCTAAGTGTTTTCAAAGGATATATTTAAATATCTGTCCTATCTAGAGACTTTCAAAAGAAGAAGCACAAGGAAAGGAATTCAGTTCATTTATTCCTTGACCATGGCTATACACAGATGAATCTGAATGGGAAAGTGTGGGAAAAAAAAAAAAAAAAAAAAAAGAAAAAAAAGAGGAAATGGACAGTTTCTTACTTTAAGAATGGACCAAATTCACTAATATGATTATAGTAATTCCACAAATTTGTAGAAACTGGTGGAAAATATATAATCTTGGCACAATTCTTAAGAGGGTGGTTTATCTTTAGATGTTAAGGAGTGTGATTAGCAGCCAAAGAACTACAGAGAATATTTGCATTTATCCAATGTTACATTTGTGATCCTTCAACCCAGTCCATCAGATGTGGAAAACAAACTTCATAATTCCTTCAAAAACTGTTCCAACCCAACATAAAATATTTAACATGTCTTCCTTCATAACTCCATGCACAAAGCCATTTCACCACCTTCTCCACAGACTTCCAGTGTTCAGCCTAAATGTGCTTGTACAGACTATATAACTGCTAGCTTTCCACCACTACCCTAATCTTTACCCTAATCACCACTAACTTTCTGCTTTTGGAACTTAGAAGAATCCACATCCCCCTTCAACTGTTATTATACCAAACTAAGAAAACCAAACAAGTTATTTATTTTTCTCTCAAACAGCAACATAAGCATTCAATTTTATTATTATGCTGGATGTCTTCCTTCAGGGTTCAATTTGGAGTTCAACTCTCAAGTCATACATGAAAGAGATGTCATCACCTTTTACAAAACAGTGTTATGACTGCATTTTTTTCTAATGGAAACATCTTTTCTAACTAGTTACACAGCAAAAGTCCTAATATGTTTGCCAGTAAGCCCCTTTTCTTCACATCAGTGTGTTAATGCAAAAATAACAGTTGTTTTGATTTGATCCAGATTACCTGTCCTCTTGACCACACTATATAACAACTTTATGCATTTCCTCATTCTCATTTTATTTGTCAAGGTTTATATGATTTATTTTGATAGTTACAACTTAACTAATGCAGTTTTGTCCATTCCTTCCTTATTCCTTTATTTATATCCTTTTAAAAGACAGAAACTAACAAAATGTTTTTCCCCCTCCATTTTCCAAAAAATATATTCATAGGCATCGTGCTTATTCTTTCCACTATAAATTTTTAGTATTTTTTATTTAATTGCAGATATTGTAAGAAAACTGCAGAGTTTCAGAGTTTCCTGCAGTTGACCCCCTCTCTGATCCCATGTGCCCCTGCAGAGGTGAACAGGACCATCATCACCTTTGCAGATTTCACTCTCTTGCCTCTTATTTGTGCCTCGAATTTGCCCAGAGCTACAGCTGGACCTTCAGCAGGCCCCCAGCTAGGATGTGCTCACTCAAGGAAAAGTATCCCAGGATCACAAAAAAAAAAAATCTTTCTGGGGAACAGTAGATAGGATATTATGTACAGGTGCATGAATGATAACTGTTGGTTGAAAGGTAACATTTTACATAACATCGTTCCACACCAACATGGCGCTTTTGAGTGGACTACTGCTATACCAAACAGTCTGAGATAACATTGCATATCAAAACAAACAAACAAGCAAAAAGTTAAAATTAGTTTTCTAACAGAAAGAACCTCATCAGAGCTGAGTTTGACTAAGACATACAATCTATCAACAAACTGACATAAACATTTAGAGGACAAGAGAAAAGAAACTTTTTCAGTGCTTTTAGTTTCTCAGATATCTCTTTGGCTATTACAGCCAGATAATTATGTTCTGTTATCCACAAGAAAGCATTCATCTGACTCTACTCCTACACAAAAATAACTTCTAGTACTGCCAAAGCATGAATTTTTTGACAGGTTTGGGTTAGAAACACACCAAATAATTTCACTACTGCTATTTTTCTCTCCATTATAATTTTATTTCTGTCTCCCATTGCTTGAAGAGAGACTGTCAACTACACTCACAGATTCTGTTCTAAAACACCAAGCAGTCAGAGGAGTGACTGCTATATTTTTTAAGAGGTTGCCACACCATTTGAAAGCATTTGGAGGCAGAAATACTTCTAACAACAACCTGTCCATATTTCATCACTGCCAGTTTCCAGTCTAAGCTATGTAAAGCAAGATGAACAATCTAGGAACATCCAGGAGGTGCACAAAGTTTAAGGTATAAGGTTAGTGCAAAAACTGCCTAATCCTATTTCACAATATCTCACCTTGACCATCTTTTCAGCACTAATAGGAGCACCGCATGTCATTAAAGTCAGCAGTCCATATCAAACAGACATAGATGCCATCCATCACTACAGACCTCACTGCACATTTTAAGCACACTTGAAGTTTCTAGTTCTAGCTAAATGATTTGTCTTTCTCTCTAAAGGAAAGACATGAAATTCATCATGCAATTACCTTAACATCCTGCTGCAACAGAGAGGGTCTTTGTAACTCATCTGTAGCCGTATACTTTGTTTCTTGTATAACAACTGATCAGAAAAAGAGCAGTCACTCTGAGTCCTGGGCAGGAAATCTTTCGAGACTTGTAGTATAGCCTTTTCTTGAAGATTAAACAAAATCTGTGGAACAAACTTTTTTCCCTGAAGAGAAAAGAGTCCTCCTTCTTTCTGAAAGTACCTGAATAACTGCAGCTGGGCAGTCACACCTCCAGGAAAAAAAGACATCACAGGTGTGGATAATGAGATTTGGAAAGAAGAGCTTGGAATAGGAACCAGAACTAATAAAAAGGGGGAAAAGAAAGAGCAAGGTGGAGTTTTGGGATAAAAATAATTATTTTTGGTTTTTTCTATATGTTGATTGATGTTTTTGTTGAAAGAATTTCATTGCCACCAATGTTTAAATGAATGCTAATTTAGATTTAATAAACTTTAAGCTTCAAGCAGATCAGTCTCAAAGTTCTGCACAGTTTTCAGTCCCAAAATATCCTTATGTCTTTCCTTTCTTTAAAAGCTATTGGTTTTACCAAGAGAAAAAAACTAAACAAATTAATTTTCAAATCCCTATGCTTTGTGTAATAGAAGCAATGGACATAAATTTAATTCTGCTTGTCAGTAACAAGTGAACTATTTAGACATACAAAGATACTCTATCTGTTAGAAAATGGCTTTAATTAAGCAAAAGGTGGATGTATGAAATAAACCTTGTCTTTTCAGACTCAAACATTCAATGAAAATTCATTGGTTTCTGTAGAACAAATGTTTCTTTGTTCTAGATAGTAGTTGAAAACTCAATAAAGATAAAAGAAATAGGCAAGGATTTCCACATAGCTACAGAAGATTTTAGTCCAAATATTTGCTTTTTCTTAGTTCTGAGTAAATCTAGGGGCTGTTGTCTGGGGCAGTGCCCATTGCAATTGCTCATTTACTGCCTTGCAGCTGCTCCAGTCCATGTTCAGCTGCCAAAAGGAAAGGATCCCCTCACTTGGTGGGCAGCAACCCACACCTGAGAGAAGGATAACAATGCCTGCTCTCAAACTGCAAGTGCAAATATGAGGCTGGACTACAGAGATTTCTGAAGTGCTTTGATAAAATGCTTTTTTGGTAGCATGTCTCCTAAAAAAGTATGAAATCTTGAAAACTGTCTAGGGGGAAAAATATTTTTTAGCTATGCCCTGCTCTAGGAATGTTATCAACAAATTACTCCTAAGGAGCAAAGCACTTGCATTAGCCTTAAAAGAAAATACCCTTAACAACTGGCACTGCTAATCATAATGGTGGGTAGGGGAGTCATTATGTAAATGATCATTTATGAAGCATTTCACTGGCATCCCAACAGGACAATAAAACATTTTATAAATAAAAGGAGTCAGTAAGGTGGAGTAAGAATTTTCTTTAGGGTTTTTTTGGTTGTAAATGACAAAGGTTCTGTTGATATTTTGGTCATATTGAATAAGGCTGATTCATGTTTGAAATAATTTCTGAGATAACCTAAGAAATAGAAAGGTCTTGTGAGAAAGTAGGTCTGATACTCCCCCTCCCTACTGCACTGTTCAAAGACAGTAAGCAATGATTAGCAAATACTTTGCTAAAAAAGCCTAACTTGTTAGTGAAAATTCAAATTTTGAGTATGCTGTAATAAAGTATGACCTTGGTAGCACAAAGATATGACATTCTTATTTTTGATTCCACAGAGTTCATATCTGATATCATAGTTTAGACTATCCACACTAAAGGGAAAAGGCTGAAGTCAGTTTATCTTGTGTTCTAGTAGCTGTAAGAACTCTTACAGACTCATAGCAAAGATTAATCTAATATCATGTACTGCTTTAGTAGAAGACTGCACTCATTGCTAAGAAACAGGGGAAAGTAGAGAAATCTTTTCCATCTTCTGATTAGAATTTAGGGGTTTTCTGAACTAGAGACCTGACCAAAAGCATTATCTTTAACATCTATTGGAAAAAAAGGGATGTCAATTCTCCATGCCATTTCACAAACAGGTCTGAAGTTTTGATCCAGAAGCAGTACATAAACAGATGAATCAGATCAGAAAGGAAAATGGTGCATTTACAACAAAAGGACATCTGATTCTGAAATTGTCTGGTATCAGTTTCATAAAATTAGGTTTAACAATATTTTTAAAGTATTAAGAATTTGCTAGGCAAGTTATACTTTGTGACATTGTTGGATTTTTCTTTAAAGACAATATTCTGGAAAATTGCTGGTGAAACAGAGGTCTCTGAGACAGCTAGAGAAAGAAAGAAGTTAGGATCATAAAGAATAAAATACATGATTGTGAACAAGAAAGATGTTATTACAAATGTCACTCTAAAAAAATATATATATATACATTTACTTTAATCTAAAGGAATAATCTGAGAGACAGGTTTGCAGGATGTCATTACAGCTAGCACCTGCAGCATGTTTCATATCTGAATCCCCTCTTTGACACTCCACAAGTCCTGAAGGGTTTTTAAGAACTTAGGCACCTTCAGCTAAACAGATTACCCACTTGTCACTTGTCCAAATAAAGTTTGAATACTACTGTATTAGTAAGAAGAAAAATCACCTCAAATTTAATTCACCAACAATAGATTAAGAGACCAGTCCTGGTTTCTAATTTCCTCCTGGTGAAGGAAACTTGAAAGTTCATCCATCAGGCAACTTTTCTGCTGTGTAACTGCATTTCTGAAAAAGAGCCTGTCTTGTTTCATTGGGGTTTTTTTGCCTGGTTGGTTTTTTTCACTCCAAAAAGGGTGAATTTTAAGTGATTTTGACTTTGATACCTGGAACAAAAGAGTTGTGAGGCAGATGACTTCAGCTGGATTGAATTCTGGGGCTCTGGCTACATCATTTTAAGTTACAGATTAGTGTGGGGGTTTGCAGAAATTTCTACCTCTATGCAAAAGTGAGGTAAATTTAGAGGACAAAAGTACTTTGCTGTAGTAACAATATAATTTTTTTTCAGGAAAATGGTTGTCTTTCTCATGCGAATCTGTAGTTGCTAATTTTTTGTGTATGGTAGTAAATTACAAAGAATTGAAAATCCAGAATCTCAATTTCATCTTCAACAGCATAAAAAGATCCTGAACAGTCCACCCTTTTTTGCATCCCATCCCTACCCTCTGCCCATCTTTCATTTCAGGGCCAAAAGGTAGGTAGGTATATAGGTAAATAATTATTGCAACGAAAATTCTTGAGAACTACTACACTGTTTCTAGTTGTGGCACAGTGCTGAGACTTTTATGACAGCTCTCCAGCAAAGTGGGGAGAAGGAAAAAGATGACACATCATTCATCATGACTTTGCCCTTATGAAAACTGCATAGACTTTCCTTTTTTAAAAAAATTGATGGAGTTTATATATTGATTTAATTTATTTTCAAATGCTGGGACAGTTAAAGAAATGGAGCCAAAATAAAATAACCCATTTGTATAAGTCTGGGGAATTGATAAAAAACATTGCATTTGCATGAGATTTTTCAAAAAAGATTGTTTAATATCGCTGTCCTTTAAAACCCCGAATGGTATAGTTGGGAAAGATATAAATCAGGTAGATGAACACTGCATCCTTAGTGCTGCCACTTATGCCTCCAACTAATAGAAGATGCAAATGATGCTTATTAAGAGAAGTTAAAGGAGATAGAATTAGCACTACAGATCTAATAGAAAACCTAGTTTTTATTCCAGGGATTTCATAAACGAAAACTAATAAGTGCTTTACAGTCCAAAATGTTCATCCAGTCTTTTCTCCTTTGGTATTGATATGCTATATAACCAATTTTAACTATTCAATAGGAGGAAGTTACTATAGACAGGTCTTGCAGAGTAATTATGTTTTCAGGAATAATGAAAGGATGAAATGTACAGAAATTAGATGAAAGATTAAATAGACCTTTTCAGTTCCAAGAACAGTTGATAATGCCTGTTATGGGTATGTTATACTCAATGAACTGTTATGGCCAAAAATAAAAACCCATAAAGTTTCATACAGAGCCAAGAATTTATTTCTAACCTAATAATAATGTCAACAGTCTAAATACAATAGGCCCAATTAATCTTGCTACAGTAATATTAAGTTATAGTCCAAATTCATGCTGAAAAGCCTTACTATTGATGTCATTAAGATTGTTATTCAACACTTAACGAATAACTACTTTTTTCTTCGGTGTTGTATTCACTGCTAACATCTGTTGCATCACAGGGTCAATTGTACTTATCTCCATCATGCAGAGAAGTGGTGGCAGGCTATCAGCATCCTGAGTTGCTTCCAAATAGGGCTTCAGTTTAGGTGTGTGTACAGCATCCCTTCTGCCTCGCTGCTGGCATTCAGCTGGGACTATCTTTACATGCTTTCTTATCACAGTCTGCACACTGAAGTTTGAAAATTGCACCATAGCCTCCTTCAACTTTATTTGCCATAAGGGGCTACTGCTCTTTAGGCAAAGAGTGAAAAACCTGGTCTGTCAGACCTTTACATTAAAGTTTATTCACAGGGGGCAACTAAAGCTAGGAATTAATCATTAGACCAACAGAGAATTATTAAGAGGAGATAAGAGCAGCTCAGGCCAAGGCAAGTCCAGACAAGTCCTGAGAGCTTCACAATCAGGTCAACACAAAATCTGTAGACTTTTACTAGCCATGGAAAAGGTCATATTTACCGTCTTACTGGCAGGGAAAATATGGCAATAATGGCCAAGTGAAGCTCACTGAAAGAGCAAATTGCTTCAGTAGATTATGCAATGACAGAATTTGACTGCTCAGTCATTCTATTTTGAAAAGAGGAAAATCATTGAACAAGGCTTTGGACACAGCAAAAAAAAATGGAGGGATCAGAACAAGACATTAAAATAGTGAGGTCAGAAAGTTATGTAAAAAATGTATTATGGCAGTTAAAACACTCTGTAGGTGGGGGAAAAAAAAAAAAGTAATATTGGCAAAAAACCCACAAACCCAAACAAAAGCCTACACAAGCTCACACATTTAAAAATTACCATGAGTTGAATGTCTCATGAGTTGAAGCAATTTTTGTGCTTTAAAAGTATTGAGATGAATTTTCTCTGAACATATGGATCACTGCACAAGAAACTTAGGTGTGGGATTTGTTTTGGAAATCGTCGCATCCAAGATGCTGCTCCAAGAGAGCATCTTCAAGTGCGGCAAGCCCTGGAGGTTTCACGCCCATCCACGCGGGAAGGATGGGTGCTGATGCCACACTAGATGGCAGTGCTGTTCACGGAGCAGGCTGCCTTCAAGCCTTCGTGTGGGAACGGCTTCTCCAGGGATACATCTGACTCCTGCTAAGTGATAACTTATCGCTGTGTTGATGGCTAAAACGAAGTAATGCGCATCTGGAAAAAAATAAAAGCACAAAGAAAAAAAGACTGGACTTGATATGATAAATCAGGAATTTCTATGTAGGCTGGATACGAATTTGGAAGCTCAGATACTGTTGAATGCATTTCATGTTTGATATGTCCAATGAAAAAGCAAATTATATTAGAAAATCACATACTGATCACATGCAGAATTGTATGTGAGTTCACAGTGAACAGCAAAAAGTGTTTTAATACTACATACAGACCTAAAGGAATTATTCTAACGCTTAGAAAGTAGAACAACACATTTCTTATCATAGAATGGTTTAGATTAAAAGGAATCTTAAAGATCATCTAGTTCTAACTCCCCTGCCTTGGCCAGGGACAACTTCTACTTGGCCAGGTTTCTCAGAGCTCTATTCAACCTGTCCTTGATATGTTGTTATGAATTCTCATTCTAAGAACATGCTTTTCTATGGAGACATCATATTCCAGGCAAATGGATTGGTGAAGACTGGGGAAAAAGAAAAGGGGAAAACATTATTTCAAGAAACACAAATTGCTCTTCTTAAACAATTTCAGTTGTACATGCATCAGTCATTCAAGCAAACTCTCTTGTGAAATTTGTAGAGTAATGTGAAAAATAAAATGTCAGTTGTGGGAAAAGCCCCTTTGCATATATTTCATTGAAATTCCTTTCAGTGATGACAGTTAGGAAGTTTTAACAAATCTAAAAGCATAAAAGACTGCCACATGAATGTAAAGATGGAAAAAAGTCAAACCAGCATTCAGTTCCTTCAGTAAAACTCTCCAGAGAGCAGAGAAGATGCTAAGACGGAGTCTACCCAGACTTTGACTGACTGCATTGTTGCTGACCTGGCTGCAGCAAATTACCTCATATAACCTCACAGAAGAAAAATGTATTTTATTCCTTAAGACCTAAAACCCCCCAAACATTTTAACAAAGTGCATTTTAGTAAAGTATAAAAGCATAATCCTAGAAACACCAGTTAAAATATAGCCTACCTGTGGAGACAGGTAACCTACATTTGAGTTTGACTTTCCCCATCCTGGAATGTTCTAGTTCTTTCTCTTTGCAAGGCTACCTCAGTTTTTATAGCATTGAAGAGCTTTTAACACTTCACTCATGACAGCATGGGTCAAGAAAGCAGTAATCCCTCACAGAGCTTCCCTGAAAAGCTGAATCCAGCAGAACTCTTGATTAAAGGTTTGTAAAAAAAGCCATGGACAGTGCAATGAGTGGAGTAAAAGAAACAGTCAAGTTTTAACAGTGTACAGTTTCTGTGTGGTGCCTAGAAACCCAACAGCAGTGGTTCAGGACTTTGCATGAAGCTAGAAAGGCAGAGGAGTACAAGTTGAATGTAGGCTAGCCTAAATTCATTGATAAGGAGAGAGCTATAGAGTCCTAGAATACAGTATTTTTTGGTGTTTCCAACAGATATATGGAGATACCAATGTTGTTGTACAACGTATTAATGAAATGTCATGTCAAAATCTCCATTTATTTCTAATCTCTATGTTCAATATAGAAAAGTTCAAAGCTGCTAGAATAATCGTTTAGGTTGGAAAAGGCCTTTGAAATCATTGAGTCCAACTATAAATAGGCTCATGAAGGTCTGTGTTTGTGAGATCTTTCCTTCCCAGAAAAAAATTTCCTTGCTGGTTTCTTCAGGGTATGTTAAGAAGGAATGGTAAAGAGGAAGAAACTGGAAAGATCCTGCTGGTAACATTGTGCCTGAGACTGTGACAAAAGTTGCTGACAAATTCAGAGACAATTTGGCATTGTGTACTGAATAAGCCAGCAGATCCCACTGAGTACTTGCAGGGTTCCGGGATAAAGGTGTTTTCCTCAGAATGTCACATAATGTGTATGCTCAGCATAAAAATGAGATATGGCACACAGCCACATACTGCTCCAATTCAGGTATTAGCAAGAGACAATATTATGGGGAAAAAGAAAATCTTTAAGATTTTATAAAACAAAGGAATGCTAACAGTGAGAACAGTGCCACTATTGTGACTGAGGCTTCCAGTAAGCTGATTAAAGTTTGTTTGTCCCAGACATACTGAATTTTTAACTGGAGTCTGACGCTATAAATGTAACAAACTGAAAAAGTCCCATTATTTCCTGCTTGCAGGGCCTTCTTTGCATGTTTTTCCAGAGTTAAGAGAAAAGCTACCATAGTTACTTTGTGCAGCAGAGGAGCAATTCATAGAAACTCTGGCATTTGCTAATAATCTGCAAGAGTGTGGAAACCAAATGGCAGCGATTTCAGTGAAGTAGCAGAAAGCTCGCTCAGCTTCTTTTCATATTGTCACTCATATTGCTTTAATAGGGAAAACAAACTGAACTAGTTTTCTGGTGTGTCATTGTTTCTCCCAGTACTTTTTCATTCAATGTTTTAAACCTTATGGATCAGAAGTGGTCAGGACTTGCTTGACCTGCCTCGAGGTCAGGCACAGTACCTATGTCTTATAAACAGAAGAAAATATTTGCTTAGTTTATGCTTATAATAGTAACGTGGACTATGTTCATTAGAATTTGTACACATTTTATTTGAAAAGTTAATTTGTGACATGCAAGATATTATGATGCTTTATACACTTATCTTTTCTCACAAAACTTCCATTCATGTGCTGTGAACTCCACTGTATTCCCAATAGTTTTAAGTTTCAGGCCTACGAAACATGTAAAATGCCCAAGTACAAAATTTAGATCCGTAGAAACTGTGCTGACCTGCCTCCATAACTTGGGCCTGTAAATTCTCCTGTGCACGTCAGCTTTCTCCAACATATTTTCTAGTGTCTGCTTCTGGGTATATCAAGGTCTGACTATATTCCCACAATGCTAAGCAATTTGAAGACTTATTTCAGACCCATGTCAGCAGAGAGTAGGCTCTTTCTGTCGCAGAAATAGTGGGGTCTAATGCTGCAGAGGCTTCTTACCCTGTCCTTGATATTGTTCTAACATAAGCAATCTGATCAAATTAATAAAAATCAATCTGCAATATTCAGTATAAATATAAAAGCCTGGAAATTGCCCACTAATTTATTTATTTTGGGGTGAGTAAAACAAGAAAGCCCATTCAGATCAATGACTTCTATCGAGTTCCTTTCTGAGCCATCAACTCTTCCCATGCTGCATCAGAGGATCCAGGGCTTTCATCTGTGGGTGTGAATGCCACTTCCAGCTCCAAAGTTCAGGTTAAGTTCTGTTTCAGTCCAGTCCTCCATCATTTCTGTTTCTTTACAGAAATGCTCAAACTATGTTAAGCACATGTAAACACCAAGACGACAGTTAAGTCTGTGACAAATTTTACCCTTCAGCAATCTAGGACATACAATTGCGTGTTTCAATTCATTTGGAGAAATGCTAGACATCCCCACATTGTGTCTCATTTGGATTAAACCATTGTGTTTCTGCTCTGTAATGACTCTGTAGTGTGTGGCTCTGTGGCACTCCTCTCAAATGACAACAGACTTGCTTCATTCTTCACAAATCTTGGATAGTCAGCACTTTCAGAAACTAAGCTGAAATTAATTTATCCTACTGGAGGACAAGAACAACTTCCCTAAAATCAATTAAATCACACTAAGCAGCAGATGGAACCTAAGCAGAATACTGTACAATATTTGGTAGCAGAAAAAAACCCCCCACCTTCTGTGTGATTCTTAAAGCTAAGTACTGTAATAGCAAAATATATTTTTATTTTCTTGGATTTTTCTGTGTTTTTATGTTTTCTTCTCAGGTCTGTTCAGGATCTGAATTTGCCAGTGAAGTGTGCCAAGGGTGTTTTCCTATTCTAGTTAAATTAAAAAAAAAAATTGCCTTGAAGAACAAGAGAAGACATGACTGGCAATACAACACTATCTGAACACCAGAGTTCTTGAATTTTAACCATGTAGTTCACTTGTATAAACCAATACTTAGAAAAATTCTTCAGAATTACTGAAGCCTAGAATAAAAAGAGGAAAAGAGTTTTCTATTTTCCTGCTATTATATGCCTACGTGTCAGGAAAAAAGAGGTATTTGAAGAATCAAAGAATGATTTGGAATTATATCAATATGAAAAGATTAAAGAAAGAGTGGGAATATAATGATCTCAACTCCCCAAAAGTTTGTCATTCAAATGAAAGCATATTTGGAGAAGCAACAGAGAAATTTAATTCTGTTATTTTCATATTACTAAATTATCACCTGTCTGTGAGGTGTGTAAATCATGATCAATCCCAGTGAATAAAAATCTACAGTCAGTAACTGAATCTCTAAATAAAATAGGGTTTAGTAGATCTCAAAAAAAAGTTTTCTAGTTAAAACTTAAAAACAAACAATAGTAGTATTATGGTATTAACAAAAGCCTTAAAGAACACTCACATTTATTGAACCGAGAATATTCAGTCCTTGGCACATTTAAAATATTTAGGAAACCAGAAAAATACTCTTTGGAACACCAGGTTCTCATGTATGTGTGATGATCACATAAGCCCTTCATTTTTAGGGTAAAACTCATCAGATATTTAGATCTTTTTGAAGAAGGGCTTCATTTATATACAAATATTTCTAGTTTTTCTCCATTATGGCAAGTAATTAACTAGCAGTTCAATCCCTCCTATGAGGCCTCTACCCTTAGAACATCATAGCTTTACTGTGTCTCATAGACATTTATTTACATCAGTAAACAGAATGAGGGCAAGAATGAAAAATGGGAACAAGCAATCATTTCTGCTATCAGCACAAAGGAAGATGACTCAAGTAGCAAGATTTCTGTTACAGAACTACAGGTTATGGATGCCAAAACCAGTATTAAATGTGATAATGAAAAATAATAATGAAAAACTCAAGCAACATTTTAACTTCTCTGAGCAAAGTGCCTCAGCCCAAGACAGCACTGACTGAAATTCTGCTAGACCCTGTATTTTAGAGAGCTGTGGGTAAGGTTTGGTTTGAAATCTGGAAGGCTTGTCTTCACCACTTTCTGAGCCCAAAACCACTTAAGATTCCTGTACTAAACTGAAGCTAATACTTCACCTACTTGGTCCCGGCCACAAAGGGCGCTGAACAACTTCCACTACTCTATCTCCTTGTACCTGTCAGCACAGCTGGCATGTGAAACAGCAGGAGGTAAACATAAGATGAAAGTACTACAGAGCTCCTGGCTTTTGTGTCCTACACAGATTTTGAATGATGTGGTGATATCTCATGGCTTTCCTCCTTGGTACACACAAAATGCTGCTGCTAGGGGGTACAAAAGGCTAGCTCTACAAAAATAAACATTCTCCTACAGAGTAAACAAAAAGATGCAGAAAAATTAGGCAAACACCTCTCTTCAGTGAAGTGAATGAAAGGTGTTCTATTTGGGTTTTAAATAACAGTCAGAGGTTTATCACAAGACTGAGGTCATCCAAAGTAAATAGAGCTTAGCAAAACAGGTAAAGTAAAAGCAATATCTTGTGGAAATGTAATATGATTTGAGATGAAAATGATTAATCATTTCAGCCAAAATTGATCTGAGCATCAAAGACAACTCAAAAGCTCATGCTGATCTAGTGGGAAAGAGGCTCAATCCCATAGTTAAATGTTTCATTTAAGCTTACAAGGTAAAAGAGGATAACATATTAATGCCAGTAGGACCAGGGAAATGACTGCCACTCTGGACTTGGCACTGGTGAGGCCTCAATTTGAATGCGGTACCCAGTTCTTGGCTCCTCACTTCAAGTGAGACTTTAAGGTGCTGGAACATGTCAAGCACTGGAGCTAATGGAGGGTCTAGAGAATAAGTCCTATGAGGAGCAGCTGAGGGAGCTGGGGTTGTTAAATCTGGAAAAACAGGAGGCTCGGGGTAACCTTATCACTCTCTACAACTGCCTGAGGGTGTAGCCAGGTAGGGTTCAACCTCTTCTCCCAGCGACAGGACAAGAGGAAACAGCCTCAAACTGCACCAGGGGAGTTCATTAGGAAGAATTTCTTCACTGCAAGTGGTTAAGCATTGGAATGGGCTGCTCATGGAAGTGGTGGAGTCACCATCCCTGGGAGTGTTCAAGAAACAACTGAACACGGTGCTCAGTGCTATGGTCTTGTTGATGTGGTGGTGTTGTCAAAGATTGGACTTGAAGGTCTTTTCCAACCTTACTGATTCTATTATTCTATGGTTCTAAGATAGCACAAATGCCACCCCAGATGTCCACTTAACTGGAAATACAAAGGACCCAGAAGCCACCGACTGGTGGAGGAAAGGATATGGAGGTCCAGCCTGAACAGCAGTAAACTATGTAGTTCTGTTCTTAAAGTATAGGGAGAAAGTTTATTTGGAAATAGTATCCAACTACAGTTCACAAGTGTATCTCCTTACTTAATCTTTACATAGAGAAAATGGATATTTATCTACAATTTTAATTAAGACACTTAAAAACTAATTTTGCTATAACTTGGAGACTTAGCTCCTCTTCCCTTCTCATTTATGCAATAATTTTTCCTTATTCTGCTGCTTCTACTTGTTCACAGTATTGGCTGCAACATTAATAATGATTTAGCATAGGTCTGCTGAGATGGGGGTGAGAGGGGGGAAAGCAATCTTATTGTGACAGATTCCAGGATACTGGAATTCCACCATACTGGGGTATGGTGGATTGTGGTTTGCTTTTTTTTCTTGAATCTCATACAAGGAGAGTACTGAAAAATTTTACCAGACAAGTACATTTTTTTTCATAGGTATAATGACAATTAAAAGGAAAGCATATACCTAAGTTTTCATTACTAGAGAAAAATATAAAAAGAAGCATTGCACAATGAGAGAACTATTTGTCCATCCTTGTGTAAAGGACACATACCTGGAGAAGATTAAAAATAAGAACATTAACATCATGACTTGTAACAGGAGGCTATTTTTTTTATCTATTAAATTAAAATAAGAACAAGTTTAATATTCATAAGCTAGAAGAAGCAATTTTTCATGCATTAGTTCTAAATAGAAAAAAGCAATTTCAGTATCTTTCAGTCTTTTATCAGTAACTGAATTTGTCATACTTTGTGAAAGACAGCTCACTGAAGACAGTTTAAAATCATTTTTAAAGTAGTGGCACACCAACAGGGCATTTAACCCATTAAGAGGTGACAGGCAGGATAGATTCAAGTGAAATATGTATTTGTAACTCCTGTTAATGAATTTTTATCACTGGTCAATAGATTTTTGACACATAGTCTTGTTAGTACTTTCTCTGAAAATTTCATTCTAGGTTACTATTTAAACAAAACAAACACCTCTGCCACCTTCCCCCCCCCGAAAAAAATCCAACAAAAAAACAATCAAAAACCCCTCAAATCCAAACAAAAACACCCCAATATAAAACCAATATAAAACCCCTCGAACAATCTGGAAGTTGAATTACCTGTGCTAAGGAACCTAAGCATATCTTAGATGATGATCTCTTTAACTCTCAGATTACAGACCTGTCAGAATCTCTTCCTTCCTCAATACAACAAGGAAATAGTTCACCACACTTTGTTGCCTTTACTGTGTTGTGTTATACTCACTGACTGTAAAATAAGTCCTAACATCAGCGTAAGTAAGATTTTGTCCCTTTCTTCCAAATTTAAATATTATGGTGATTCCATGAAGTACTCTAAGTACTGATATTTTTTTTTTTTTTTTTTTAATTCCAGTATTACATAAAATGGATTGACAATGTGTGGAGGTAGGAGTCCAACACTCCCTGACTAGGTTCTTTTAGAGGTTCCACATTGGAGGATTTGAAGTTTAATATCAAATTTACTTGACATAATTGTTGTTTCATGACATTTTGATTTAGTAGAGTATTACAGCAGCACACTGAAATCGTAACAGAAGCATGATGTAGCTATTGCAAAACGCAGTTGAATCACCATGCAAACATAGTTCCATCACCAGTCCCAGTATTCTCATCATCATGGTGCTGGGTGTGTCAAGTCACCAGAAAGATCAACAATGGCTGAAACAGGTCAAGCCCATTACTCTCTTCTAAGTTCATTTTAGTAGCTGGCCAGTTTTCAAAGTGAACATTAGGTTGAGCCACACGTACACTTTCTCTCCCCACGCTGCTCTGGCTAGCTCAGAACAGTCTCCACTAATTATCCCAGGGAAAGCTGTTTATACAACCTGATGACTCACTGGTAGAGATGTGTATCTAAGACAAAGTTTACTTTTCAGTCCCCCTAAAAATGCAGCTTTCTTTACAATAATTGGTCATTCTTGACATTCTTCCCTGAGCTCATTATTTTTGCCCTTCTCCTCTGAGTCTTCCTCCATTGTGGGGACATTGGTCACAGTGAAACACCGTCAGTGTGGTGCAAGTGCAAAGGGCCTCAACTGCTGGGCTCCATCTCACAGCTCTCTAATTAGCGTATGTATGTACAGAATGACTTTTTCCCCTCTCTCACCTCATATGCTTTCTGAATTTGGCTGAAATTAGGATTTTTAGATACAAAGTTAAGACTATGTTTTTCCTCATTTAACAACAGTATTCACAAAAAAATGAATTCATACTTACGGCTTATTACAGCTAAATAATGTTTAAATGTGTCCTTTTTTAATTCCTATGTGTTCTACATTTTAGTTGCTAACCTCAAAACAAAGTTTTCAGTAGGTTTCTTTAGGAACTGCTTAAGATGAAGACCAAAATGCAAAGGACAAACTGATGAGAGATGAACAGGACTTTATATTAAAAGTGTTTCCTTTGAAGACATGACCATAGTTATGACGTGAGTTCTCCTATCTCAAATTGATTAGTAAGTTAACAGATCATTTTATTCCCCTACTGAACTATACTATAAATGCCTAGAACAGTTTGACTAGAAAAGCTGAGACAAGGACACACTTAAATGGCTATGTTCACATTTGGACACAGAATGGTAAGAGATCTTATCTACAATGGTTTTCTCAAGTTCTCCTTCCCTCTGCCACAGCTTTTTTTCAGATACATCAAAAGGAGCACTTACCTCTGCATATTTCATCCTGTGCAAGTTCTACAATCAGCTTGGGATTTCCTGGAATCCAAGAAACGTGTTCTGGATTTCAAATGAGAATATCCTTGGTTTAAAGTGAGATGTTCAGAGCTAAGGATTTCAAGTGACAAAACATATTGTTTTTTGAGTTTTGCTTAGGCCATACTTCAGCCAAACCGTAACACTTGCAGGTTTTACATTAAACCCAATCAAAAACTTAAACAACTAAAATAAATTAAGTCTCCTATTGTTTCCATCCCCAAGTCATAATGATAGAATCACAAGACAACTGAGGTCTGAAGGGCCCTTGGCAGGTCTCTAGTCCTACACTCTGCTAGTCACAGCCAGTTCCACTAAAGGTCAAATGGGCATAATCCAGACAGGTGTAAAAAACACCAAGGATGGAGACTGCATAGTCTCCCTAAGCAACCTGCTCCCATGCTTGACTGTCATTGCAGCTTTTCCTTACATCCAGTCTGAAACTCAATTTATGCTGCTGTGTCTTGTCCTCCTGCTGCACACAGATGTGAAGAATCTAACCCTGCCTCTTTTATAACCTCCCATGGGTACTGGCAGGCTGTTCTTAGGCCTCCCTGAAGACATCACCTCTCTAGGTTGAAAAAGCCCCCTTACATCAGCTTTCCTCATAGAGCTGCTAGCAAAAAATGGGAAAAGGTTCCAGCTCTTCCCCTCATTTAGATTAAAGCTTTCAGTCAGGCCATCTGTATTTGAGAAAGCTGAACTTCAACTGTAAGAGCTACGAAAGCAACCACGGTGATCAAATATTTGTTTAACTTCACTGAAAAAACAATGGTGAGAAGTTGTGACCATTGTTTACATACAGAGTCTGGAATATATTGTCAAAAAAGAAGTAGAATTATTGAAGGCAAATAATAATAATCACATCACTCAACCTGCTGGTCATGTCTCTCTTGATGCAGACCAGGATGCAGTTGGATTTCTGGGTTGCAAGCGCGCACTGCTGAGTCATACTGAGCTTTTCATCCACTAACACTCCCAAGTCTTTCTCCCTAAGGTTTGCTTCAATCCATTCTCCACTCAGCCTGTACTTGTGCTTTAGATGTACTAATAGATGAGCTTTTCTTTGTAGCAGCCAAAGGAAACTTTCCCAGTTACTTAAGAAAAAAAATTCTTTCCAACTGCATATTATTTTGCATATACATAAATACATCTCTTTTCATACATCTGTATAAAACAATAGGTGCTTTCAAATAGTCAGTTTTACTTGCCAGCTCAGTGTGGCTGATTGGACGATTCACCAAAGTCAGGACTGTTTAAAATTTATGGGGTTTATTCTCCTTTTGTCAAGCATTTTCTACATACAGAACATTCACGTGGTATAAATTACAGAACAAAAAATGCATGAGACAGACTACTGTAATTGAGTAACAGACAGTTTACATGATTATCGTTTGTTCACAAAGGAAAAGAGTTCTTAAAAAGGAAAACAGATTCAGTAGCTAGAAATGTAAGCAAATTTTTATCTCAGTTAAATCTACTTACCAGGAGGTTTGCTCAAGCTAAAGAGAGATCTACTGTACCACACAGGGCAGAATGCTCAATGCACACAAGATTACAATGCTAGAAAATTCCAGATTTCTAAGCAATTTTACACAATCTAAATTGCAGTAAAACTTTGTTTAAAAAAAGGTATTTTTTTCTGATTGCCTTCAGTAAATGGAGGTCATTTTAAGAGCTTATAAGCATTCTTTAGCAAAAAACATAATAAAAATAAAAATACTCTCAAACTTCTAAGTCATTGTTCTGAGTCTGGATAGATGTTCACTGCTGGCTTCCTATTGACTTATTATTCTATTTATGGGAATCTTATTTTTCCCATTTACATATTTAACCAGTGTTAGGACATTAAGTAAACAAACTATAAAAAATACAAAGTTTTTGTTGTTTCAGTTTTTTCCTTTTTTTTTTTCTTTTGCATTAATCCAATTGGATGCATGGACTAGAAAACCTGTTGAGCTAACCAAATGTTTTAACAAACAGGAATCAATGGTACAATGAATAAGCAAAAATGTTATCTACTGATTGTAGACTTCAGTTCTTTGCATTTTCTTCATTTTCTTAAAATGGATTTTCTTTATTTTTAATTAACTGTTTCCTCAATGATATAAGTGAAGTTTTGTAATGCCAGGTTTTTAGAATGCGGTATACTCTGAAAGGATGTGCAATATTTCTCTTCACTAGACCTGAAACTCCTTGCTGATGCCACCCTGTGATAGCTGAAAAAATCTATTTTTTTTCTAAAAAAAGGTTAAGCTTCTGCAAGCAGCTTTCTCAACTAAGACACCATAAAAATAAACTCCAAAATGCAGTGATCAGAAAACACTGCAAATATAATTTCTGGGTTTTTTTTTCTTGTCCATGTATGTTGCACAACTTGACACCAGGAATTTGGTAGCAAAACTTTCTTTCCAATGGCAAGCAATCCTGTAGCCACAGTGGGAAAAAAATTTATAATTTCTATGTTTGTCTTTCTTGTGAGACTTTCGCTTCAAGGCACAAAAAGATTTAACAGTGGACTGGACAGGACATAATATTTCAGCTTAAGGAGTCAAAGGTTGTTGTACATCAGCTCTTGCTTTGTGTCTGAAGCAGAACGTAACAAAATTTGAATCATATTTAACTCTTCCATTTACAAATGCAAAGTACCATATTAAATTCCCTGAAACTTTTTTGGTTGGTTTTTTTTTTTCCTTCTTCTTTTACAATAATTTATTATACGTATCATGAATTTCAATATTTAGTTATTTCAGTCAAATAACACAATCTCAGTTGATAATTAATAAGGAGTACCATCATCAAATAGCCATCATTTTAGTCACTTTTATGTGGAAGTTGATTCAAATTGTGTACATGTCAAAGGAATAACAGGTATAGAAGGGCTTAACAATTAAAAATGAAAATTGTGTAAATTTGAAGAATGGTGTAATTTAAGTGCAATGTACTGTAAAACTATTAACTCAGTAAATAAATATCTAACACAGATCCTTATGCTTCTCCGACCCAAATTACTGTGTTGCCTCTCTCAACTTCAGTGATTTCACAATTTAACTTATTGAGCCGTCCATCCAGGATAAACAGAGATTCCTTGGAAGGGGTCATGAGATACTGACCAAAAAGGCCACTGTCTTTTATAAGACGGTTCTTACTGTTCCAAGGCCATTCGTCTGCCTTGACGGGCTCCTTCAGACTCTTCACCATTTTAACCTTGCCAGAGGAGAGCTCCATGAAGAGAACATCAGTTTGTGTGCTGGAGCTGCAGTAGACATTGTACTGATGAGCTTCAGTGAAGGATGGCTGAAAAGCTACATCAGATATGTGCAAATTAGTGTGAATGTCAAATGCATCCTGTATTTCTCCTCTCACTGTGATGGACTGGATCCTCATGAGGCCTTTTGCATCATCAATGCTGAGAAGGTAGTGTCCATCTGGGGAGATATGTGGCACGCCCGTCACATCGCCGTTGTATCCGATCACGGAATCAGTAACGCTATCCACTATGAGCTGCGGTAGGACAGCCCCGGTGGTGTCAGGCTTACAGCAGATAAAAAGATATCCTCCAAGATGTGTATAAGCCAGTGACTGAGGAATGCAATTATAATCCTTTAAACTAATTGTCTTGATGTACGACATTGTTTCTAGATCAATTTTCTGGAGCATGGGATCGTCCTTATGAAGAATATATCCAAACCTGAAAGGAGAAGCACAAAACCAAAGTCAGAGCTACTTGTGTGCATTATATATGAATAGGGAAAGACACCATGAGCTAAGGAGACAAGTTATTATGTGCAGCGGAGTATATATTGCTATATATCTTAGCTTCAGATGTTTCAGATATTAAGCAGTTTATAATATTTAATTTTTAGTGTTCTTGTAAATTAGAGTGCATCCAAAAAAATGCCTAAAACACATTTATCTGATTATTGGGAAAGTTCTTTTTTCCTACTGACATGAGGGAAAAGGTAAACATTACTTTCAGCATATCTATTCACTTCTAACTTTTACAAAAGCCAGGAAGGAGAAAGAGATTAAATATCAATAGATAGTACATCCCACATATTTGAATTCAGTTCATACAGCTCTTCGACTTACTTGGGAACATCATCTTAACCCAGTGCTCATTGTTATTCAGATAATTATCTGAATCTTCCTTATTTTAATTCAATAGAAATGAATATCATAAAAGAATTTAGGTTTATGCCTCCTAATTATCCAAACACCATATTTCTTACAATTTAAATGACCCTTTATGCTCTTCCATACCTCAAGGAACTTTCACTGAACATGAATAATATGGTTAAATTTTTAAATCCTAGAGCTGATTGTTTTTAACCTTTTAAATATAAACTATATGACTATTCTTTAATGTTAATGTATATATTCTGACTGTACAATCAAATATATATAAATATATATATGCAAAAAATGTACTTCTAAATATTATGGAGTCATGTGGAAGTATACTAGCTTTACTTATCTAAGTAGCTTTCACAGCACTTTCCCCAAACAGCTGTTTTCCTTTGGCACATTTCTTGGCATTTTCCTCTGAATCTTTGATCCTAAGAATGAGGCTGTGTAATAATATATATAATCTAAAAAGCCCTTTCACATCCTGTTGATTTAAAGCTCTATGACAGTCAGAATGCTCCAACAATTGAGTTGACAAATAACACAGTATTTTCACACTATACTTGCAACCCCAGTGTATTTATTAGTCAGTGAACCACCAAAGTAATAGGTAAAAAAGGTTTCAGGACATCGTTCAGTCAGTTCCTCAGTATAAGACAGGGTGAATTACATCTGCACTTTCTACTGAATTGATGTAAGAACACTTTTAATTTTAGCCCCACCTTCCAAAATCCTCGCATACTGCTGCAGTATCATAAAAGCACAGAACTAAAGAACTATTTCTGTTGGAAGGGACCTCAGGATTTCATTTGGTCCAAATCCTGCCCAAAGAAGGGCCAGCGTGAATCAGATTGGCCGCGATTACAATTTGAGCTGATTATGAGATCATTTTTGACTTTGATTATTCTGCCACTTATAAATACATGAATTCAGTCATCTTGGTTAGAAAAGTGTGAGTGAGCTTTTACGAAAGTCATGTCTGGAGAACTTGGAATGGATAAATTACCATTACTTTTCTACTCATGAAGTCTGCTGTTTTGTCATAGAAAAGATTAGGATCATCAAGCAGAATTTAATTTTTAGGTTTTTTGGCCACATAACATCTGTTTGTTAATCTTTTTTGGTAGCCATAAAGTCATTGATTTCTGGTTCCATTATTAGTTAGTAAGCATTTTTCAGCTATAAGAAAGAGACTTGTGCTGTACTATGTACAGAATCATCCTGTAATAGAAAAGTTTAAATAGGTAACAACACTGACATTTCCCACGTCTCCATGTTTAATAACCAATTATCTGGGCAGTGGTTACAAAAGGACAATAGAATTGGCTTATTGATTGCCTTTTTACATAACAATGCTCAGCAACAATCAGTGAACTATCCAGGAGTGTTCACAAGAAGATAAAGGGAAAACAAGTAATTTTAAGGTCAGTGTGATGACAGGCACTTAATTTTAATTAACAGTAAATTAATTTTCAGCTATTATAATATTATTTAATCCATTTTAATGAAAGTACATAGTACAGAGAGTTCTTGCTTTAACTACTTTTGATCTCAATTTTTTGCAAACACACAATAACTTTTTGTGTTTGAGATTGGCAAGCTGACCTTGGGATTGAAAACATTATTCTTCTCTTTCAGTATACCAACATATAGTCATGGGAAAAATCAGGAAATCTTTTTTAAAAGTGAAAGAAAGGGCTCTCTCAGAGTTGCTTTTATCTAACATGGGTATTAAACCACTTATATCCAAGTGAAATTTTCCAATATACATAAACATACACCAAATCCATACTGAAAACACAGCAGTCATCATCTACATGATTAAATATATAAATGTTTTTTAAAATTTGGCCTGTTGTTTTCAGAAACTGTATTAAACACAGTAATAAATTGTTTTCTGTAAAAAAATCAGACATTTAACATTTGAAAATATTTGATACCTTTTATTCTATATATGTGTTCATCATACTTCATGGTACCTTTATTTAATTCAGGAAAAAGACTTAAAATCTCACTGTATGATTTGAGTTGCATTATAGTTTCTATCTTGCATGAAAGAAAACACAAGTAATCTTTAAAAAAAAAAAAGGTAACCTTTTTTAAAAAACCCAAATGAATTCTTAACCATTTTCTACCACAAAACAAATCTAAGAATCTTAATAGATATATTTTAAACTGATCAAAACCTAAACCAATTTTTTTTCATTTATCATATATCAACCAGACAAGCAAGAAGAAGAAATCTTTGCGCTGCTTGACAATTTATTTTTTTTTAAAGATTATTCCAGGTCATAAAAATGACCTTTTTCTAAAGTAAAACACAAATGCAAAACAAGATTAGCATCAATTATCTAAATCAGCAAATCTTAGTTGCTGATTTAAATTGTGATTAAAATGAAGGATTTAAATCAATGTGATTCAAAGAAATCTGCCTTGCTTATGATTATTTGATTAAGCAGTATTAATGATCAATTTATGTGATATTTTTTCATTCAAACGTTATCGATTTCAAGAGGAATATATAAGTTACTTATCTTTGCTCCTCAAATAATATTCCCAGAATACGTGTTTTTGAACGACAGGTACACTTAACCTATGTTAACTTTGGTTGCATAAACCCCCTGATTACCAAATCTGAATGTGTTGCCTAAGTTAAAGAAAAGGTCTTGCCTACCTTCCCTGGGGGTAACATCAGCTGAAAACGTGGAAAGACTCATGTTTGAGATCTAGCCTTCCCCACAGAGGACACTGCCACTGGTTTGTACTCCACCTTCTCATTACCTAGTGGTACCTAGGTACACTCTAAACTCTGCCAGTTAAAAGGTTTGTATAAGCATTCCCCAATGCATGCCATTAAGATAAATTTTATTTATTGTGGAATAATTAAGATCCTTTAAATGTTTTTTTGTTGAATAATCTGGTTAGTGTCAATGAAGTATCTTAGGAGCCACAGAAGAATGTGGACATAAACCTTCCCCCTAGCACAGGCATGTTTTTAAAAAAATTATGCTTGTCCACAGCAAGGTTCTCCAGGTCTCCACAGTTAGTCAGCAAACACATTTTATAACAAATCAGCTGATAACATACCATGTCTCAAGTGTTTTAACCTAAATTTCCCAAAGAATTCTTGTACAGCTTTATCTGTCTTTGTAATATTTAGTTCACAGTTCAAAAAGCCACAAGTAAGAAGCTTACAGGATCTTGGACAGATTGCTCCTGCGATGTAAACAGGGGCTTCAGCTTTGGCAATTGAGTTTAACTGAAAACTGTAGAAACTGGCTTCAACATTCTAACCACCTTATCTGATGTTGTATTTATTGCACCTGGGAGATCTACTGTCCCTTGCTCTGGAGCTATTAAAGAACTTGATTTTATATGCTACAGTGGCCAACCATAGGTATTCTGATAATCAGTTATACCAGAATGCCTGTTTACAATGTATCTTACTTTTAAAGTGTGCAAAGAGCAATTTAATACATTTTTTTCAGAGATTGTTTATTTTCAACTTACAACTATTTACAGCTATCCATGCTATTCATTGCATTCTGTTTACTTCTGAATTGGAAACAAAGGTTTGTGAGATATGCTCTCTTTCCTTCCTTAAAGTATTGACTTCTCTAGCCCTGATAAAATATAATTCTATTTTCTCGTAACACTAACACGCAAAAGACTTTTTGCTTTATAAATGTTTTCTAGTTCAAACTTTAAAAAGTCACTACTTTGGACAGAGATGTAAAGTTAGCCTAGAACGTAGTATCTCTGGAGCTGAATACACTAAAAGATCAGTTATGTGAGCAGAATAATACACTGAACTTAAGCAGTAGTTTTTACTTACTGATTTCAAAGCATTGCACAGATAGTACATAGTGTAAAGAAAGCTGAATGACTGGCCTAAGGCTAATAATCCATTGGCATAGTCTGAGTGAAAATACAGGTTATCTAAGGCCCAACATGATTTCTAACTGATCATGCTATAGGCTACCATTGCAACTGAGGTACTAAAGAGATGGATGTGAGAATGTACACACAATAAAAATATATAATTTTGAATAAGAGTATAAAAAATCACTGTCAAAAAAAAAGTTTTTGATTACTAAAAATATACAGAACTTTGGACCTGGCTGGGAGAGAAGCTGCTGAACTTTCACGAAGGATCTACCCTTCCCAAAACCAGAAGTACAGCTGCCAAAACTAATTTATTGGAACTAATAGGATTTTATCAATACTACTGTTTAAACAATTCTTTCTTGGCTGTCATATTGCCTGTAACGTTTCAGTGCTCCAATTAAAATTCAGTCAAGCTGGACAGGGATGTAAATACCCAAACAGCCCAACAATATGGATAAAAACAAGGTGGGGGGGAAATCATTTAAAGCTGCCAGTCGTCTTGAGTGTAAAAGGATTTGGCAAGCTGTGTGTTTGATATGTTTGTCTGCCTGTTTCAGTGAGAGCTGTGTGGTTGGAGTTTTGAGAAGCTGAACAAATCAAGAGAGGTCTGTTCCTGCGCCTGTGAGGTTTGTGAGGCTGATTCTTAGTCTCTGAGAATTGCTAGGCAGAGGTGTAAGGATGGAAAAAGTAATGAAGTTCTGGAGGAATGATACAGAAGGGAAAAGGGGAAGTGAAGAAAATTGATAAGAAAAGCTAAGATTTCCATGTCTGGTATAGTTTAAAAAACCAAACCCAACAGAAAAAACAAATAATGAGAAAATATACTTTTGTTACCTGAAGATGAGAAAGTACTTTCCAAGCCACCGGCAACTGAGGAAGGTGATAAACAGGTTTTTTTTATAGGGACATATATATCTGTCAGGTTAGATAATTTGTTCCTAATAATTTTGAAAGAGTTGACTAGCTCTTAGCATTTTAATAAATCTCAGAATAACAGGAAAATTTGGAAAGTCTAAAAAAAAAAGACTGTTGAAATATTCATAAGACAAAGTCAGGTATTCCAGCTAAGCTGAACAGCTTGATGCATATCCAAGGGAAATAATAAAATAGATGATATGAGAATGAACTACAGAAAATCATGAATATAACACCGTCAACGTGGGTTTATGAAAAAATTAACTTTGTCAGACAAACCTAATTTAATTTTTTTATTAGTAAACTTTCTGAAGGTAACTGAATATCAGAAGGGCATAGCTTTCTTGGAATAAAAACTGATACCTGAAGGAAAAATAATTTATCTGTAATAACATGTAGTTGTCAATGCAGAATCATAATTTTATAGGAAACTTCTTGGTACAAAAGCTGATACTTCGCAAAATTTTCACACATGATTTGGATGTAAATATGTATCCATGACACTAAGGTTGTAGATAATGACAGCAAAATCATTATAATCAGTTGCTCATTCAAGCAAAATGTGTTCAAAGGTAGCCAAGTGTAAAGTTGAGCAGCTTCACAAGTGAATGAGGAATGTAGGACATGAACACAGACCCGTATCCTAAAAACCAGCAGCTATAAAAGATTTAATGATCATAGCAGACATGCAAGTCAATATGAAATCTGAGTCTAATGAGTCAAAACCAAAACCCAAAAGCCTCTGACCCTCTGTGAAGTCCTTGGAGGTATATCCAGAGAGAGGTAAGAATAATACAACAGACTCATATTTGTATTCTGCACTGAGGAGACTAAACTGAGAATTCTTTATGGTTTTTTTGTTCGGTTTTTTTTCCTTTCCATTTCTGCCCTTCTAAAAAGGAATATTAAAAAATTAGGGGCAAGGACAAACCTGAAAATTATTTGTGGAATGGAGACAATGGTTTTATGCAAGAGTCTGAATCCAATATAAAATGACTGCATACTGAAACCAACAACTTTAAATGAGGAATAGGTATTTTTTCCTAACAATAGGGACAATGTACCATTGCAACCAATTACCAGAGATATGATGAATTTTCTGTGGTGGGAATCTCCAGGTAAAGATTATACTACTATCTACTTGGATAAGTAGATGTAGCTTCAGAAGTATCAGATTCATTATCTGAGTCGCTTGATGACTAACTGAAATGTTTAAATTCTAAATTATATACAGAAAGTCAAAGAAGATGTTCTCATGGTCTCTTCTAGCTGATGAATATATGAAACATCATTTTTTTGGCTTTGTTCATATAATCAAAATTGCATAGGTACAGTAGATTTTAATCTTATACTACTCATTCATTTGATGCTGAGATACTAAGAATCATAAAATCATAGAAACCTCAAGGTTGGAAAAGACCTTTAAGATGATACAGTCCAACCATTCCCACAGTACTACCACCGTTACCCCTAAACCACTAAACCACATCACCATATCATCCAGATGCCTCTTAAACACCTCCAGGGATGGTGACTCCATCACCTCCCAGGGCAGCCCATTCCAATGCCTGAAAAGCAGCAGCCAAGTGTTTATACTTCATGAAATAGCGGCGATTTGACACAATGCCTTAGCTCTCACACACACACACACACACAAAAGTAGAATGCAGACGAATCTGCCTTTCTGCAGGACTCAGGTTGTGATCCCACTTTTCCACGCACTGTGTAGAAAAGAGCTGGTTTTTAAAACTTACCTTACACTGTTTCTGATCTTAACTAATTGTGAATTTCACACACTAGTTACTAATACTTTTACAATTACTGATCTTTCATACACACACATATGTTTTGAAAATAAGCATCCTCCTTGACAACATATTGGTCTCCAAATTCAGGAAGCTTATGAATTGCTTGTAATATTACAACCATATAATGATAACGGCTATAATTTCATGTGGTGTGAAGGATGTTCTAAGGCTGAATGGTCATTCTTTTGAGGTTTATGGATCTACATGTAGAAGATCATGGTCAATAGCTTGGAGGAATGGAGTTAGATCACGGAGACCTGCTTCAGAACTGTTACCTGTTTACACACAGCAATGATCAATTGCAAATAAATTTTAGCCCGTTGTCCAATAACCTAATTGCTGTCTTCTAACTAACTGATTAATCTGTCTTCCCTTCTCTACAGTATTATGAACCTTCTCAGCATACCAGTGTCAGATTATTAATTCTGCTTCCATTGCCAGATTTGCCTTCATCTTTCTGATGAGAAGACAAGAACAACTGTAAAAAAAAAATAGTATTTACCAAATTTATCAGAAAAAAGTATTGCAAGTCTCTAAGGTGACAGTTTTGGACTGCACAGGCAAGTAGATTGGGGGATGCAAAAAATGTTGTCCTCCAGTGGTGTCTACAGAACCAGCAAAGCAGGGACATCTCACAAAACTGATTATCAGTGAGATTTTTGTATGAGGTCTTGGAAAACCAAATCAGTAAGTGCATGTGCTGAGCTTTGACTACCTCAAGATATCTTTTTCCATTCCAAGTAAAGGAAAGCTATTAAATCTGAGTAAAGAAGTCTGCATTAGTACTCTATGTTCTATAAAGAGCTGAACCCAACTTACAAAGTAGCCATAATATTGTAACTTTCCAAAGCACTTGGTGACTTAAAAGGATTTAAAAAATACATCCATTCATAATTATGTGATGAAATTGTGTCTGTCACCTCTGTGCAGTTAGCCTGGTTTTTATGATTAAGCTGTTGGAAAACAAGTGATAGTTGAGAATACCTTCACTTTTCCTGAATGTTTTATGTTGATGGAATATGCAGTGAAAAGTTTCCTCTCATATAGCTTAGTATGTAGAAGCCTCCCACTGCTCATTAATTTCTGATAAATATTTATGACAATTTCAACCTTATGTCTCTTCTATGCAGTGAAATCATGCACAGTATCAGACAGCACATAAAGGCATTTGTCACAGCGCATATTGGAATCACATGTAACTTAAACCTGCCAGACATAAGAGCAAATCTTTACATTTCCAGTAATTTTTTGTACAGTCAATGCAAGTGGGAACTGTAGCCTGTGGGCATATCACTCCAATTGGAGTAAACGCTAGAACTGTGAAATCTGTGATTGTTTCTTTCTGCACTTACTCCACATGAACAAACAATAAAGATTTTAATCCCAGATTTTCAAGATTTTTGACCATATGTTGTGGCAAAAATTTAAAAGAAATAGGACTAATTATACTTAGCAACTCTATAGCAGTTTCTGTAAGACCAGTATACTGGTTTGGCTGAGATGGAATTAATTTTTATCATACCATAATTTTTATCATGTATGGTGCTGTGTTTTAAATTTGTGAACAAAAGTGTTGATAGCTCACCAATGTTTTAGTTATTGTTGAGCACTGCTGGCACAGCATCAAGGCCTTCTCTGTTTCTTACTCTGCCTTCCCCATGAGTAGTCTGGATGTTTGCAAGAGGTTGGGAGGTGACACAGCAGGCTACCCCAGGGATATTCCATGACATGTAACATTATGTTCAACAATAAAACTTCTTCCAAAGTAGCTGTTGCTCCTGCTAGGTGGAAGCTCAGCTGCTGGCTGGGGACAGCTCACCACAGGGAGGCATTAGTTTTCCATAATGAGCTTTACAGTACCCAGACAAAGGGGAACTGAGGTAACCAAAATTTACTTGTCCAAACCAACTTAAAAAAGATGGGAAGAGTATCCTATAAGGTGGCAATTGTAAAAAGCATTTAAAAAAAACCAAAACCAAAAAGCAGATTATATAGATGATTGCCTTATTTTTTAAAAATGAGAAAAAACTTGCCCATATATATAAAGTCACATAATTACAGTGACGAAGTTAACAACATTAAAAATTCTGTGTTTGTCTCACAAAATAAATTCAAGACATAATTTTTCAAGTATTTTAAAGCATTTTAAATGTATTTAAAATATGGGATTTTGCTCCAAGTTTTATGGAACTATAAGCCTGTCTGTAACACATACAGAACAAAAAGAACAGTAAACCCAGGAAGTCCATCATTCTTTTCCCAAAATAGGTATCATAATTACCACTATCCTATTTCCTGAAAAACAACCTGAAAACTCTCATTGCCAAGCTCTCATTGTCAAAGTAATCCTTATAGCAAATCAGATTATTGCTCTACCAAAACTACTCCTCTCTCTTGCTCGCATCAGATTATCAAGTGTCTCAGAGTGGAGGAAATCTTTCAACAAATCTTTCTTTGGAATAATGTGCTCACAGAAACTTGGCCATCACTGAGAAACAACTTATGACATGAGGCACTAACATTAAATTTATATTTTAAAAGGTATCAATTTTGGAAATCTTACTGGGCATTATTATTATACATAAATATTGTCTGTTTTTACAAGTATTTTCACATCCTGTGTTTTTTCATACCTAATTTTCACAGTATTTTACCTGCAAAATTTCCATCACCTTAAGTTCCATCATTTGTGTCAGGTAAAAAGGGTAAAAACCAAATTTTCTTTTCCTTACATGCTATACAACTTTCACTTATGAGAAAATAGGAAAGTGCAGAGTATCACACTACAACAGGATTTATATAGCTGCTTCCCTTTCATTGCCCAAAATAAATTATTCAATCACCACCCTTTAAGGTGGGGGGCTTTCAAACCAGAAAAAAACCCCCTCTGTTAATGTAGAAAAATGGTTTATTATGGTTTAGAACAAGTAGTGCTGGTTTTACATAAAATTCCTCTCAAGTTCTTTAACAAGTCTGTTCAGCTTAAGTAGCACTGACTCTTGCTGAGTTCAAGAAGAGTATTTTGCTTTTGAGGAATGAGCAAAACTTTCTTTTCCCCCTCTCAAATACTTCACTGTTCCTGTATATCTGTTATGTCATTGCTATTTCTAGCTATACCAAAAATGCTTTGAAAGTCATTAAACAATTTAAAATGTGTACAGCTTCCTGCTCTGGATTTTGTGGGTTTGTTCCATAACAAGAACCTAGATTTCAATAAATTAATTAGAAAATGTATTGTAGAACTATCATTGGTAGAATGTGCTATGTATAGGTAGTTGTAAATGAACCTGAAAAACAGAAACCTGGCTGAAATTTTTAGTGACTCACCCAGTTCTGTGGGTGTTTCCTGGTTACAGGATGTCACAATTATGTCCATAACTCTCCATCTTCATCACCGCAGTACCTACAGAAGTTTTTTTCTTATTTTTAGTACTGAGAAAAGGCTTAATACGAAACTTATTCCAGAAGGTCAGTACTTACTGCCTGAACTTAGCACTGCCACATTTTAGTATCTCTTTCCATATCTGAAAAGGGTTGACATTATTTACAAACCAAAATACATAGCCATTGCACAAGGAGGTTGTTTATTGTCAAGCCTTTTCTGAATTCAATAGATACAGCCACAGGGCAAACACTCATCTTGTGGGTTGGTGTATTTCAGACTGGCAAGGATTCTGCTACCATTTTGTTATGACTGTGAATAGGTGTGTAGCAAAAGATCCTTAAGTATCCCTCTTGTCTTTGGACCCTTCTTCTGTCATCTAAATCCTACAGGACAGAGGGAGGGATAAGAGGGGAAAAGCCCCACACCAATTCAGTGCTGAAATTGCATGAAATATCACTCTCACATACCTGCCGTTTACTTACTCCCAGTCTGATGAGTTTTAATGGAGGTATGTACTATTTGATATAAAAAGGGCATATTACAAAACATAAACATGCATACATACATATGAGTATGTAGAGCAGGTATAATATGACCTTTCTGTTGAAGTACAGGAAGAAAAGGATGTTTTAGGGCATCCCTCCTTTCACTGTTTTTTTTTTTTTTCTAATATGAGAAGTGGAAAAGTAAAAATAATTTTTGCTCACAGGTTCTGGGCCTCAGTACTAAGGTTCCAAATATTTTCACTGCTCCTTTCTGCAGAATCCTGTATCTTCCAAATTTGCCTATAAAGAGTCCACTGATGCTGTTTGAGATCAAGTGGTAGTATCCTTGAAAGTGATGACCTTTCCTTGTCCTCTCAAGGGATAAGCATGCTCTCTCTCTTCTTAGGATTAAACATAAATATTTTCATTTTCAGCTGATGAACTGGAGAGTTGAATGCCTGTATATCAATATCATATATAATTTAGGACAGCAGTGCTAAATCTCAAGCCACACAGAGTTGAGTTCTGGGTGGTTCTGAAACGGATTTCAAGTAATACGCTTTAAAATTAAAAAAGGTGTAGTTTAGATTAAGCACACATGCAAAATGAGTGCACTGCCACAATGACTCGTTTAATTTTAAATACTGTGTTTTTTATAATCTGTTGTTTTCATCAGTTTATTGATGAAATTGATATATGAACCAGAAAATGAAAAAGTCACAAAAATGATATGTCTTAATTGTATCTCTTCCAGACTACATAAACATATCAAGTTGTTTATATTTATATCCTTACTGCTTTGAAATAAACAAGAAAAAGCCTATTTTTGCAATTCTAATCAAGCACAGCTGTTTTTCTCCTCTTCAATCATATCAGTGGTCAATAAGGAGGTTCAGGAATTGCCACTATAAATGTACAGCTTCGCTACAATTCCTTGGGGCAAAAATAATTCTCTACGGGTGGTGTTCCTTTTCTGTGGACCCCTACACTTCTATGCATAACTATGTATGTCTGAATATGAGCTGAAAATCTAGGCTGCTATTTTTGCCAGCAGAAATCTAGACCATACAGTCAACAGTGTCTGAAGCATTTTTTAAAATAACTAGTACCAGAGGCCTGTAGGGGGTGAGAAAAATTGTTTTTTGAACTCCACTGTGTGTATAGACTAAACCTCCACTAACCATAGCAGAAGACAGACAGCTTACACCCACAGATACACTGTATTTTCACATCTAAATCTAGGTGCCTACAATCTGAAACTAACGCTCACCATAAGCATCCTATCAGCATGAAAACATAATATCCAAATATAGCCTTATAAAACCATGCAAAGATTTGGACAATTGAAGCTTAAATGACTGACACTACATCACGATGTGACTAAGAGCTGCAATTACATTTGAAATGTGATTGTTTCTCCAACCCATTATAATTCAGGTATCATACAGCTGTAGGGGCTGTTAAAGCTGCCCTTTGTGGTCAGAAATTAAAACTACTGATTTGAAGAATAGCTAGCACTGCTGAAAGTGCCTGCATAGAGTGAAGAATGTTATATAAATCTCCATGCAAAACAGCCCTAAAAGCAGAGATGTCCCTCCCAGCATTTTCAGGAATGTCTGAAGATGATTTTCACTGCTCTCAAAGCATAGCTTTAAGAAAAAACCATCGCTTTACTTTCCACAGAAAGCATGCTTTGCCAACCATAAAAATCAACTTCAATGTTTTATCAATTCTAGAGAGTCATCAAACAAAGAGAATCTCTTCAGAGTCTCCCTTTAATTTTTATCTTAGGGTTTTGCTGAGATCTACGAACTGCATGCAAATCTTATATATGAATTTCCAAAAGCAACTTTTTTCAACATAATATCTTAGTGAACTATGTTTTCATGACACTATTAAAGTACTTGATATACTCTGACAGAATTACCACCATGGATACTGCAAAATATCGAGATGGGATCCCCTTCAGACAATGAATTTGCAAAAGATAACTAATATTTTTCAAGAATACTAAATATAATGGAATGTGGCTAGTAAGCATGCTACATCTACTGATTTTAAAAGTTTAAGAAATTTCCCAGTTTTTAAAGAATTATTTTTAAAGAGTTTCTGCAGACAGGAAGTATAAAAGCTGTGCAAGGGAATGGTACACCACCTGTGCTACACAATTTTTCCCATTCTAAAGCACGGGTCCCACATGGATAACACAGGATGAAATTAAAGCCTACTGAGGCACAATTACTTGAATTAGCTAGAGCAGAGTTAGGTCCAAATTGTCTTACCATTATTGTCTCTATAACACTGTGAAATGTATATTAGGTTATTGTGTAAAACATACTAAAGCAAAGGCCATAAGAGAAAAACAAAGCACGAAGGAGAAACTCAATGCAGGACTTAAAGAAAGTTCTGTACCAGAAAGGTGCCAAAGCCATGTGAATTCTGACACTGTCCTTAAATTTGCAAGGTGTCAGTTTTTTTCCACCCTTCAGGCAGAGCAAGTTACTTTGCCTCTGCTATGCACAAAGAATAGCCAAGCAAGATGCAAGTGTGGAGCTGCCAACAGGTGGCAAATTAACAACCTGACTTCCTCTGTGCTATTTTCTTCTTTTAGACAAGCTGTATATATTGCTTACCACTGCAACTGCAGTCAGTATAAAAGAGGAAATATCTAAGCATTGTTTAAAAAGACAAAATAGAGAAAATCTTTGGAAATATCTTCCTAGAAGAAGAAGAAGATGATGATGATGTAAAAACTGATGTCCTCTATCCTTTCTTGTTTTGGCCTACCCCCAGAGATTAGCCTCATGAAGTCTATAGACATTTTTTTATGGTCTGAAATCAATCACTTCAGGAAAATTATGTTCTCAAATTAAAAAGAAAATCTAACAGAAGAGAATTAAATGAACAACAATCAAAATTATCTGTGGAAGCAGCAAACAGCAGTACTTTTGTAAAAAAGAGAAATTTTATAACTCAAATAACTTCATTCAAGAAAAAAAAACCCATACCATTATCTACTTTATCCTGAATAAATAAAAATTTTGTTTAAAGCCACCCAATGTTCTATGCCTTAGACAGCTTTTTTTTTTTTTTTTTTTCCAAAATTTATGCAAAAAATCAAACTGGGAAGATAAAGTTCTATTATTACAAAGTTTGATCAAATCTGCTGACCAAAAGTTTTCTGGGTCTCAAAAGAAAATGCCATTAACTACCCAAAACCAGTGTGTTAGAGGTTCAGGGTCTACACTGATCTTACAAAAAGCTTCTGATCTACCAATATGGCAAACTACTACCATTTAAACAAAATACTGAAATGGAAGTGTGTTATATACCAAACTTTTTTTTCTGTTAAATGAAGTTTTCAACAGTAGCTCTGGAGAAGGAAATATTAATAACTAAGGAAAGGAAAAAGGAAAATTGGTGTAAGAACTTTTTTCTTAGCTGTATAAATCAACAGCCTTTACTGGTACTTGTACTTTTTGCTACCAGTGCAACTAAGAATTTTCTAACATACGACATACAACACTGCAAACATTATTTACTTTTTTAAAATTACTCTTCAGTTTATATCCACACAGATGATTGCAAAGATGACTGCTCACACTGGTATATTTTACTTCAGATGCCTTGCATTCATACAATTCAAATCATCACAAAATTATTTTTTCTTGCTTAAAGAGTTTTTAAAATACATAATTTTCATTGTCACATTCTACTACAATTACTGTAGTATAATGCAGAAAATAAAATATTTACCTCTAGATTAAAAATATCTTTAATTGTGGAAGTGATTCTAGTTTAAAAAACTCAGCACTGCAAGAGCATAACAGCTTTCTTCTCAGGACTTACAAGATTGTTGTTGTCTGGAATAGTTCATTTCTGACAGGTTGCTCAGAAAAGAACTTTCTTTAACTTCTGCAGTTCAGAAATGGTTGTTTGATGATAACAAAAGGCTAAGTGGATTTTTCCCAGTAGGAACTGCTCAGCAGCACAAATGGTGCTTTTCTTTTGGGTACAGAAACAGTTTTTCACCTAAGTTTGCTTTCCTAATTTTGTTCCTGATGCTCTTTACAACATTAGGAACACTTGCTTCCTATTTTTCTTTTGTATCACAAAAGGCACTTTTTTCTCCTTTTTTGGTATTTGCATGTAACAGCATTAAGCACAAAGCATCCTCCTATCTGAGGAAATCTGTAAAATCTTAATAATTCTCTATTTTTTAAGTGTTTATGTGCATGAACACATACATTCACACACACATATCTGTAAAATATTTCTGCCCTCTTCACCACTTCATCTATTTATTGGTTGCAATTATTGTGTATGAAATATTTAAAAGTGACTCATAAAAAAGAGAACTAACATTTGCAGCAGTATCGTGCGGCTGTGATAATGTACCTGGGAAGTAATAACATAGCAGTCCTTAGGAGTGGGAAACAAATGGTAAAGAAAAAAAAAAGAAAATTAAACCCCACAGAACATAAGGCTGTGGGGCCACTCTTATGGAAAATGAGTAATTTTAGAGTAAAATGAGATCATCACTATAATTTCTGTTATAAGGAGAACAGAATCTGATGGCAGGTCTAATTTTCTAAAAATATTGACCCCTTTATTATATTCCTGTTTGGGAAGAAGTTCTGGGTTTTGAAAACTTCAGGTTTCTGTGTTCTTATAGATTTGCACATTGAACATCTCATCTGTACTTCTCAAATTAGAAGAAAAAAATGTCTATCCAATAACAGATAATCTTTGACATTTATAGCATATGTGGGATGGAAGAGGAAAATTAATATACAGACAGCTATAGCTTGATTTCATTAAAATCATTATTATTATTATTACTATTATTATTATGTGGATTAAGGAATAAATTTTTATGATAAAAATAGAAGCCAGCACAGATCTAGTCCATCAGAAGTCATAAGTCATCTGTCAGAAGTCATAAGTTTACTTAATAATACTGATGAAAATAAATACAGGTCTTGACAGATCAATTCAGAAAGGAACTTAATATTCAATTGTAAGTTGTATGAAACCAACATTTTTAGATCTGTGGGAGCAGACAATCTTAGTAATGATAAAATTTCTGATTAGATCCTAAAACGTACTGAAATAGAATAGAAAAGGTTATCTCAAGGGCTAGGGGCAAAAGAGCAAAATCCCAAAAGAGACCTGCAGTCCCACACAAAGGGAAAAACAAGTGCTGAATATCACCTGAGAGACCTGAATGAAAGTGATCTTGTAATAAGTATTTCAAGATTTCAGAGACTGATATTCACAGATTTGTTCTGAAGATTTTATTCTTTTTTGGTATTTCTTTTTATATACTTCATATAAGTGAAGATTGTGTCTCTATTTCCATTCTCAGCAAGGGAGCTCAGTGTAGAGAGGATTAAATTGGATGTCAGAGACTCCACAGTCAATGATGGTCAAAAATACTAAAATGACTGGGTTTTTTCTCTCTTTCTTTTACTCTCTCAGCACATACTGACCATTATTTTGAAAAATAAGGATATCAAGGACTTCAAGACAGCCATGCAAGACAGAAGGGAAGAAATATTTCAGCAAGGGCTTGAAGGAATCCTGACAAGTGCTATGTTCCTAGAATAAAGAGATCTTCTCAAATTAAGCTTTGTGCTCTGAGATTGAATAGGAAAAAATCCATTACTAGACAATAAGCAACAGAGATAGAAAATAATATTATAAAATAGATAGCTTTGTGCATTAGTAAGCTTTCAACTTCTGAGTTTATCCTACATCATATTTAATAAGATTGGCTCTGGATTAAAAAATGAACACCACAAAGTTAATGCTGCTGAGCCGAAGTAAATGACATTTTAAGTGTCATCAACAAAATCTGCGCTCTTATCAGGATAGTTTTCACTTGGGTGAAAAAACCACAAGTGATACAATCTTTCAAGCATTTATTTGTGGGAAAGAATATGCAAGTTGTCTTCTGTAACTCGGCTGGATAAATCAAGTAAGTAAATCAAGCACTTCTTGCAGGAAGAGCTGACTTCTTTTAACATGCTGCACACAAAGCCCAGGACTTCCCACATTATTTGCACAGGGTAGGGATAAATCCTGAATTTTTTGGGTACTAGTGATGCAGGAGTCTATGAACTGTTTGAGGTCTCTCTTGCGGAGCACTTGCAAGATGTGTATTACAACACACTTTTTAATGATTGCAAATTGTTGTCCAATGCTGACAAGAAATAATCCAAGAAATTTTAGGACAAAGGGAAGTACCTTCATTTCTACATTTTTAGAATCCAGGAATATATGAAACTGTTCGTGTTGTACCATAAGGGAACCCACACAGCAAAAACCTACTTTTAGTGTTGGCAGCAAATGCATTTTTCTGTCTCATACTTTCTAGGGAAGGAGAGCTAGCAATTTAATAATTAAAAGAAAAAAATCATTTTTAAAGCAATAAAAGTCAAATAAATGGCTATCTATACAGACATAGTGAACAAAAGACATTCTAAAGATGCTCCTAAATGTCAGTACAAGGTAGGATAGGATTAAGAAAATCTGGTACTTCAGAAAATATGGTAACATCAAGGTGGGTAGATGTAATATGGACTGAATAGTCAAATTTATATATGTCAAAAGAAATAGCACTAGTACAGAATGAATAATGAGGTAGAGATAAGGACTACAAAAGTGATAAATTACATACATCAAAACAGTCTCAATAGATCTTTTTCTTCATTTTAAACATGAAGTTCACATACTCATAGATGGGGATATGTGAATATTCTTAAGAACAAATACTGAACTTTATCACAAATCCTTTCTCCCCTTTTAGTTTCTACTACTGACCCAAATTAAGAAAATATTAGACTGAACAAAAAAAAAAAAAGTTTCAAAAAAACCCCATGATAAAATATTATTTTGTGTATATAGAAGCATTAGAAATGACATTTGAATTAAAAATGTAAAATTACCATGGGAAAAAAGATCGGGCACATCATGGCAAATTGCTGTGCTCTAATCTGTAGATTGTAAGGGAGGTGGGGGTTGGTTCGAGTGGCTCTGTTAAGATGGAAGTTGGATGATTTATTCACCATAGGACATTACATGCTGACAGCTGAGAACCCACAGAAGGAACACAGACAAAAATAGTCTATTTGTGTAGATTTGAAAGTTCCCTTAAAGTCTTTGATTTATATGATTTAAACCCATTTTATATGGTTTGTAACACAACAAATAGGAAATCTTAAACAAAATTAACAAAAATATATTCTAAATATTAAAAAATAGAACTGAACAAATGAAAATTTCCAATCACATTTTTACTAGCTCATTGTCACAGATCTATACTACAGCACTATTCCTGCTGCTATCCTGAAAACAGCCTCCATACAAGGCAGACCCAGAAAAATTTTTAAAAATAATTGTGCTCTGGTTGTTTATTAACAAACATACAAAAAACCAAAAAAGGCTAATTGCATCATTTTAAGACTGACTCCAAGCTAATAAATGAATGTTTATAAATTGGGGCATTTTTTGAAAACCAGTGAGTAATTAAGGCAGCACTAAGATAACTTCTAACCACTAGGTAGAACAAATCATGTGCCATAATTGCAGAGATTAGTTTCCTCTTATAGTTGATTATGTTTTTAAACATTACATTGTGTCATATGTTTCTAAATACTGGCACTGATAGATGCTGAATTTTTAAAAGCAGGTAGGTTCTACAGACAGGTACAACATTTATTTTTAGCAATGGTTTGATCACTTAAGATGGAAGATGATATTTTTCCAAAGGTAAATATTCCTGTAATGACTTCTACACATGCAAAAGAGAAAAACCTTACAGTGTGAAAAAATAAATAAATTACAATTTAGCAAAACCACCTTTTGTTGTATTACAGCTGGCTAGACTTACTTAAGCCAGGTTCTAGGCATTTTCTGAGCTAATAGGGAAGGTCGAATAGAACACAGGGATTCTTTTTTCTTTTTTTTTTAACTGATGCTGTTGTTTTATAGTGCTACAAAGGCTGCTCGCAATCACGTGTTTCGGGCAACATTTGAAGGGAATTTTCATTTCTACATAGTCACATTGAAGTGGAAATGGTTTTTCATATAATCTTTTTTTCTGCTGACAGCTGGAATTTGTTGTTCAAGAACTTTGTAAAGTTTTACTCAAGGTACCTAAGAGGAAAAGATTTAGACCATAACATAAAAAAATTGGTCAGAAGTATTGTATTGTCAGCTGACATGGGAAAAGGCATGTAGAATAACTGATTCCACAAACAAGATAGTTTTCCAGACTGATTCCTCATATATGTGTGTGTGTGTCTATGTGTGCATACATCTATTTTGCAAGTTTAGAAAGTCACACTGAATAAAAATACTAAAAAAGTTTTATATTGGCTACATATAAATGTGCAATTAATTATTATTAAATTTCACAGCACTGAGGTGAAAATGAACTTTAAAATTTAAAATATTGCCTTCCTGAATTCCAAAAGGCCCTGGCTTCAGCAATGTTATTCACACCTCAGAACATCATTTCAGTGATGGCAAATCTTAACTGCATTTGTGGAATGACAGCAATTATCTTCATCTTCATGATCTCCATAGGTGCTTTCCCACAGACACAGATGGGAATCCTTACTGCCTAGCACATTTTAAAGCCTGCAAACCCTGGTCCTTGTCAGTTAGAATACAGGAGTGGACCTGAAAAAGGACACCTGTGTAAATCTGGGCACTTGGTATATCTTGTATTTACCTAAAGGACCGAGAGTTTCTTAAAGATATGTAGTCACTATATTTATGGAATTTTTGAGTGGGAACATGTAAACAGAGGAGCACTGAAGTAGTGAATATAGTTTTGACACACTAAAGAGGACCTGCACATTTCTAAAAAGGCACTTATTTCAATAGCTGTTGCTGTTGCCAATGGTGGTAGTTGGACAAAGTAAGTTTCAATGCTTTAAAACTGTTTGAGCTGAATCTCTCAATCTGTCATTCTTTATATTCCCTCTGGAACAAAGATGCTCTAAAATCCACTATTTAAAGCTAATAAAAAAGGTGCAGCAAAAGACTTTTTGCTGTCTTCTCTCTATCTTTCCCAAAACCCCCTATTTTTCAAAAGCAACATATTTATGGGCCAGAAGTGTCCTTCTTTTGGGGGGAAAATACACAGAGAGGGGAAAGATGGGCAAGGTTTCTATTTAGGATTAGTCTCTCACTAAGACACAAAGTGGGAGGCTGAAGAGTGAACCCCTAACCCTCCTTTGTGTGCTGTGCCACCACGTAGGATTCACTGACAGATTCCACAATCATTATTAGAAATTGCAGAGTACTTTCTAGATCTTTTATAGATCTAGATCTAGATCCCTGGTACTACTGAGCTGTCTCAGATTCCTCAAGCTTTCAAGCTGCTCCCCTATTTTCCCCGTATCATTGTAGGTTTATAGCTTGATGACTAAGAACTGTCTCAAAACTTCTGCTCCCCTAACATGCACTGTGAACAGAATTTGCAAAATATCAGATTGTCCCTTATCTTCGCACTAAATCATACTGTCCATGTGAAAAATTCAACCCCTAAAATAATTCTATCTCTTTTGTTAATGTTTCATCTACAGTTGACTCAGCATTTACCACTGCCATTATTTCACTCAGAAACTACTGAATAGAAAGCTTTCTCTGATTATGTAGGATTTTCGCAGCAAAAATAATATCTTCTGTTTGATTATTTGTATAGAAACACTGAAAATGCTCTCACACTCTGTCAGCTACTTCACACCTCTGTAGGTGCTTAAACTCTGGAATGATGAAATGTGAATTTACCAAATCACCGCCTCACATGGGTTTCATTTAAGAAGGAATGCACTGGCAGCACATTCCAATTAACTCTTGAAGAAAAGCTTAGTTTTTGGATTGTTTTGTGCAAATGAATAAGTGTAATTTTAGGAAGACTGCTTCCCCTGTTACCGTACACAACAGAGGCATAAAAGAGAGAAAAACTCAAACAGAATATGTTAACTCTCTTCATATCCTGAGCCAACTCACCAGTGAGTTGATTGCTCATTCTTCCACTTGTTAGGTCAGGTAACTGTATGACATTTAAAACACTGCTAAAAGATTAAAACATCTAAAAAGTTAGAGTTACTCCATTACAGTGAGTTCATTTAATACCACTTTTGAAACACTTTACAGAGTGTAGTGAAAGACCTTAATTTATTCCAATTATCTTTTGTTCACTTGGATTTATGAACACTGGAGCTCAAATAATCAGCCCTTTTGCTCCTTCGGCTTCCAAGAATATATTTTCATGAGTAGTTGTACAAGTCATCTTTCTGCAACCATCCCACATACTAATTGGAAAAGTCTATTTTTAAGATAAGGAGTGGTATTAGCAGACAATTAAGGACAAGATCATTGGTTGTGCTGAATTGCTTTGGAACAGAAATAGCTCCCTGAATAAAATTTTCTTCTTAGTAAATGTATAAGGACAAATACTGAAAACATATACCCAATTCTTATAAGGTGCTTCTACAAAAGGAAAAAGCTTCAGAAGTAACCAAGGATAAACACCTTCGCATTCGTACTGTTTATTACAGAGTAATAGATCTCCTATTACTACCTACTTTTGTGGCCCTGGTGTTTGGTATTTTTTCAACAGAAGTGGGGGAGGGGGAGACTTTTTTCAAGCTGTGTGTACTGAAAATATGGGCATGAAACTGTGCATGAAAAACAGTGCTTTACATTCATTCATTCTCTTTGTGTAATTCAAAGTATATTGACAGTGAGTGTGCTGCCAATGATAATAGCAGGATGGGCTATTTTTCAAGATAGGCAAGATGAGTATTTAATTTCTTCCCTTTGAAATCTTCAGATTTCCAACAGCAAGACTGAGCAAACTTCTTTCAGTGTTCTTTCAAACAATAATTATCACTGTTTTGTGTCATAGTCTCTTTTTTCTAAGATTAAGATCTGTTGTGCATTACACTACAACTAGCTGGCACAAGCAGCTCGTGAAAACTCATGGGAAACTGACTTCCTCTAAACTCTGACTTTGCTTAGTGAGAAAAAGAAGGAAATTTATTTCCATCATGAAGGAATTCTCAAAGGCATGAGGAAATTCCTTCCTTAGAGGCAGCAGGTGAACTAGTCTTGTGGGGAAAAAAAAAAACAAAACAAACCAGACAGGAAATTCTAGAATTAAGTCACCTATACTTTTAAAGCATTATCATGGGATGCCAACCAGGTCTATCTGCAGCTGAGACTCTCTGTACAACCATGGATTTGCTATCTGGAAACATCAGTGGGGCTGCTCTACACATTATTAGGGAGATAACTAGTATTATTTTCACTATAACTAAGAGATACTTTCTTTTCTTTACAAATACATACATGCACACAGACACATACATATATTTATAAATGCAGATACAAAAGGATTACAGACAAAACATCGTTTGATTCCTGATGGTGTTTGAGTGGAAGGCAATAGTATTACTGGGACATAAAAGAGAGGGAGACACCTTCCTAACATTCCAAAACTATCTGGTGGTGCTGAACCTACCACATTTTTCTCCCCAAAATGATAAATTTTCTTGTCCTCTTCTGTACCCATATCAACTAGCCACCAATTATAAAAGAAAGTTTAAAGATAATAAATTCATCTATTTTTCCTCCATTTCTTTTGGCTCATGCCTACTTAGTTTGGTTAGCTGGTGCTTTGATGGTGCATCACAGTTGTTCAGAGCATGAATGTTACACCTGCTGGTTATCAAACCAAAGGGTTATTTGCCCTGACTCCTGCTGTGTGATAAGTACAATCAAGTATTAACTCAGTCAGTGGTAGGAAAAAGATGGGAAAACATTTTTTTTTCCCTTGGAATGAATTACTGTTTACCTGAGACCAAAATTTATAGTATCTCTTCAAATGTCTGATGTGGAGGAAGTGTGTCCTAAATTATCTCCTGCCCAAAAGAGCATTAAAATGTGTGGAATTTTCTTTTCTAATAGTGGGTAGTCCATTTGGATTTTCATATACAAAAATAACTAACCTAGGTAAATCAAAAGTACAGTCCCATCACTTATTAAGTAAAATTATTTCGCAACAAGTTTTAAGCACATACATACTACCAGCAATTACCATTTTAGCTATTATTAAAAAGAAAAAAAAATAATGACTCACTGTAGCTTTAAATTATTTGCCTTTACTTCTGTTCCTCTGTGTCAACAAGCCAACCTATTGGACAGAATATGCTGCAGATAGTAATATACTGCAGATGGTATCAGATGGTTTGTGCTAGAAATTTAATTAATTCTTTTAAGTGATATGTCTTTTTTTGCTTAGAATCGCCTTTATTCTGACTGTGTGTTTGGTTCTGGAAGCTAATTTGGTAAGCCATGCATACTGTCTTCTGCTCCATCATTCAAAATTTTAGTTTACAGGTGACAAATGCACCTAGCTACAGAAAGCTTTCCTTTTTCTGAAAGGGGCTGGTTTTGCATGGTGAAAGGGAACTGATTTCTGACAAAGAGTAAATAGGGCCCTTGGGCAATTAACTACGCCAGCCAACTTAGCCAGGGGGGTTATTTCCCTTGTAGCTGTTTTTTGCAATTCACAGTCATAAATTGCTCCCCTGGTTGGTATACACTCCCAAGAATAATAAACTCAAGCTTTATGTTTGTTGCCTAACATCCTTAAGAAACACATGCTGAGATTGAGCATTTGTTTTGTTGACTGGTGATATTAAATTTAATAGACTGGGTTTTTCTACATCACTATTAAGTTGATGAATATAGTTAATTTTAAATCTTTCCTGTCACATTGTTCACATAGTGCATTCCTATTTAAACAAAATAATCAAGGTACTTGCAGGCCAAACATTTTATGGAAGACAAATTCTTCAACAACTGATTAACATAAATAGGTCTTGAAGAATACATTAAAAAAATCCCACTTTATTTATCTACATAGCGGTTTTAACATTTTCTTTTTTAGAAAAGACATTCTATATAATTACTAGCATTTCCAGTAAGCTCATGATTTGGTAAAACCAAATTGATTTTGTTCATTAAATCCCCAAATCTATGGTTTTAGCAGTAGCAAAACTACTGCAGGCTTTTTGTCAGATCACAAATTTTCTTTTGGCATTTTGGCAATCTTGGCAATTTTATCTGGCATGTGAATAAAAATAATAAAATAAAAATTACCAGGCCTCAATTGATGTACGTATTAATCGTGTATCTGCAGGCACTTATTTGATTTTATTCTTTCAGTGTTCTTTTTTATTCCTGTGGGTTTTCTTTTATTCTTTCATTCCCTCTTCTCCTCAGTTTCACATAGGACATGGGAAATGACTCAGCCGCTGAAGGTAACTGTGACTCAATGTGCAAAGCAGGAAGCGGCTACTTGACCTATTTGTGTAAAATATCAACTTAAAAAAAAGAGTTGCACAAGACGAGTCCAACACTAGCTTTGGACTGACCCTATTTTTCTTTTCTTAGTCCTGATTCCCCTCCTTGTATGATGTTTATCCCTATCCATGTTTTTATTTTCCTGTTTACTTGAATATTAAAGTACCTGTATGTCAGTTCTGTTTGGGCAGTACCTCTAGTACTTGCTAGTTCATGAAGCAGTAACTTTTGTTCTCACAACACATATGTTTCAAATACAGCAGAAATATTTAATGTTTTCCTAAGGCTGAATGTGAGGACTGCAGATTACTTCAGGGACACAAGAAGACTTTGTCTACTCAGTTCAAGAAATTAGGTAATAATGGTACTTAGAGTCAATTTATTATTTAGCTACATTAATTTATACATTTCCTTTTAAATTGCATATGGCTGATTGCTAACTTAGTTATTAGTTAACAGTTCTGAAGGAAATTTAAAAAATTATCTTTCATCAACAACATCTTTAGGAGAAGCCAAGTGTTTGATACAGAAGACTAGATTCTGCACAGGCACACAGAGCAAATTCTGAAATCAATTGTAAAATCACCCTAAATTGCATATTTTCACATTTAAAAGACTACCACTCACTACAATCAGAAATTATATCCTTGCTAATGGAGATGCCTGTATTTGAGATGTTTGCTTAAATGGAACGATGACAGTTAAGATCATCTAATGAAGGTATTTCTATAGAAACTTGAACTTGGAATATCAGAATAAACAATGGAGTTAATTGTTGGCAGAGCTGTTTTGAGATGAAATGGATCTGTGTCAGCTTGCAAAGAAACTTAGAAGTTCTAAACATACAAACTACTAATACACATTAATGCAATACTCAGATGTAAAAATCCTAGACTACAGGACTCAATCCCTACAGGCAGAAATGTTGCAGAAAATAATATGAAAAGCAAATTATATGTCACATTCTTACTAGTGTATTTTGAGGAAGAAAAATAGATTTTCCTCTAAGAGGTCTTGGGGAGAGCTCTGCTTTATGCCTGTGCTAAGAGTTGTCCTGTTTTCTTCACCCTCCCTTTCCATATGGCTTTTGAAATCCAGCTGATCAAATTGTTCAGTTCTGTCACAGAAGAACCTGTTCTTTGGATAAACACAGAGACAATCCTACATTCACTACATTCAGATAAACTTACCGTATGTGGGTAATGATGAGGGTTGTAGCTGGAATGAAAAAGTCATCCACTCTGTCAAACTGCTTTCCCACTGGCTGAGTGTGGATTGTGTGATGAGAGACACTCCCACTGGCTTGCGTTATCACCTGGATAAAGTGATGATCATTATAAACTGTAGAAGTACTCTTTCAAAATTAAATCTCAATCCAAATGAATCAATACAGTAGTGCCTCTGTATTCCTTCTCTTGTATTGTCTTTCAGTTACCAAGAAAATGAATGCAAATGACAGGGAATAAAGCTGATCAACATTACAGATTTCAGAGAACTATTACATACCTGACCACTTAGTCTTCGTACTCCATCTTTTTTTATCACCCCTGCATCCATATTTATTCATTTGCATTACTAAGACCTTTAACAGTTCTTAGTTTAAACTAAGTTTTTTGTTTATCTTTTTTTTTTTAAACTAGATCTTAGAGTGAGATTAAATTTTTTAAACTCTTCAGCCAGAGTGAAAAGATGAGATGCTATCCACATATCCACTGGAACATATGGCTATGCATATTCCCAATTCTTGTCAGACATGAGGTAATTCAATATAGAACAGACATATTTCAGAAGAACAAGCTGAACTGAGTTTATTTATGCCTTAAATTGTTATGAGCCAGTTTTATTCAAATTCCAAAATCTTGGACCTTCTTTGAAGCAAATGTTTATGGGTGAATAAAAGACAATTCCATATAATAGCCACTATGCTATTCACATATATGCATTAAGAGTGGATTTTTTTCAGACAAGAAAAAAATCTACTATCTATACTAAAAATGAGGGTGAGGATGATCAGTCACTTTAAAATATGGTAAGACTGACTCAGTTATCAGTTCTGGAGAGGAGTGACAGCTAAACTTCCACAAATTACCTTGCATGCTCAAAGTTACTAAGAGCCTGTAGGTGCTAAAAAGGTGATTTCAAATGTTACTAATTTTACTTTTCAAATTTCTCTTATTCTTTTTCTTATATATAAGTATATATTAATATAAGTATATAATAAATGCATAAGAATTTCATTGACTTCTGAAGAAAAGGAAAACAAATTAAAATTAAAATGAATTTTTAAATTATGATATAAGGGTGATCATCATAGTCTCAGGGAATTACTATAAATAAGGAACAGAAATTAATAAAAAAGTAGTAAGGTAAGTAGAGCTTCTTGAAATGTTTCTTTAGGGACTGTCCCTAGGCTTTTTGCTGCTCCAAGGTACGGGAAAAATAAAGATTTTTAATATCTTTCATATATAAAAAAAACAGTACAGACAGAGCTTGACACCTCCAGAGTGTAAATATGACCTTAATGAAAAGGAAACATGTCTAAAGTCTGGTTTATCCTCTTATTAGGGACAAAAATATCATGAACAGCAACAGTTTGCTCTCAAAAGATTGGCAGTGTAGAACATGCTGCTGTTTTCAGCTGCATTCCTTATCCTTCTATCAATTTGCCATTGTCAGTTCTGACTAAGGGTGTAGAAAATAATCATTAACTTCTTTGGTGAAGTCAGTTGTCTGACTTGTTTTCTGGTTACCTAAAATAATTTCTCTGCACTTGTGGGGGTCATGGTAATAATGCTTAAAGGAAAATATGCAACACATTGCAATTACTCAAACTACACAAAGGTTCAACTTGTCTAGATTTCCTTACATATAATCATTGTGATCACCTCACCTGCAAAGTTGGTGAATTCTTTTCCATGTTTCCCCAGCTCAGCACCCAGACTTGATCATGTGATTTATCATAGTGTAGTTTCACTGGAACAGGATCTGTACTTACTGCCTGAAACGTAATAAAAATAGAAACCCTTTCTGTCACATTTTCAAAGGAAACATTAGTATATATGCTTGAATGAAAATGATGAGTAGATATGCATTTCCAAATACTTTCAGACTGTATTTAAGAATTATGTTGACAATTGTTGAAACAGCCCTCTGATTAATTCAGAGTTACCGAATTGCTGAAAATGTGTTTTTTATTCATTATGTACTCTAACACTTGGCATCAAAACTACATTCTATTGGAGCTATTAAGAAGTTGAAAACAAAGGTTTTAAATCAAGTAAAAAACTACTTGTCTTCCTTCCCTGCCATCACTCTCACTTTACATGTATTGGTTGAAAAACTACACCATTTACTGAAAAATGGTTAAAAAGGGAAGAATATTCTCAAGCCACACACTGGAATTAATATGTTACTGCATACAAACAACATGATGTTGCTGCACCCAAAGCTTCCTACCTGTTAAAATGTGTATATTTTGTTGAAGTAGGAAGAATTGTTTTCATATGTTTTCCAATTACAGTTGCTACTTTTCATAGACCTGTGATGAGAACCAAAGTGTTTTCCCTACAACTTTGAGCACTCTCTTGAGATCACGAACCTTTTAGACAGTTTTTGGTATGAGAACTGAAGGCTCCAGAGGTATGAAATGGGAGGACAGTGTATTTGATTAAGACGTGTTCTGCACAGGCTGAACAATTGGAGGGATTACTTTTTTATTTTCATCATTAAAGAAGAAAAAATAGGCGGAAATTGTTTTTTAGTCTTACCATTATGGAACTGTAAAGCACAGCTTGTTTATCAGTGTGTCAAGGAGAGTACCAGCTGGCTAATTAAGTGAACCTAATTTAAACTAATGATGTAGATCCTCCAGATAATGCACTAATGGCTGGCTGAGACTGCTGATGATACTTAACTGTACTCCTGAGGTGTTGCAAGCGACCACTTCATCTAAGCAGAATTTGTTTTTCCTTTTGAAAATGGAAAATGAAGCCAGGTTGCTCACCAGCTCATTTAAAATCAGAAATTACCCCTGGAAAAAGGTCATTTGTGTTTGATAACTTTTTTTTGCTACATGTTAGAAAACAAGTTGCTTAAAATAATACTTGCACTGTTGTATAGCTAATTTGTCAAGGCATGTCAAATTTCCTTTTGGCTTCCCCAGACAAAGGTCTGACCCATACATGTTCTGCCAGAGGACTGCCAGCTGTCTGCAGAGTTGGGGTCATGGCACAGCCAGGAGGAGCAGAAGGAATTGCCTGCAGGGTCAGGCACAGGCAGTACAGCTCCCTAGAGGGAAGCCAGCAGCAAAAAAGAGTCAAGCATCTCGGAAGCAGACTTGCACAGCTGTTTCCAGCTGACCAGGCTGATCTGCCAGCAGCACACTGAGGACTGAACAATGATGACTCCGTTTACTTCAGCCTCTAAGCCATCCCACTCAGTGGTATGCTGCTATGCAAAACTGCACTATTCTTGCTTTCAAGAATTTACAAATGAAAGCAAATGCTTCTCTTGACTTTAGAAAGAGAATTATAAGCCAAAAAGTCTCTCTCTATATATATCTCTAAAGATACAACATTCATGTTTCCAATACATTTCAATTTAGTCTGCTGTAGAATCCTCTAAAGTGCTTATTTTGATAAATATACCTGTCATAAAAATAAATCATCCTCAAATCTAGTTGTCACATATGTGCACACCTTTTACATTAACTTTCATAGTAGAAAGGAAAAACATGTATAATAGTACTTCAGAGAAAACATGGTAATAAGCAAAACCAAATAAACATTATTTTTACACAGAAAACAGCATAACTACATGACTTAAAGCCTTTTCAAATAAATTTTTAATCTTCTTTAGGGTTTTTGCATAGTGACAGAAGTTTCATTAGAGTGCTCTCACTTTCAAAATACGAAGTTTTCTCCACATTTGTTCCCACTAGCCTATGTGCATTTTTGCAAGGTAGGTTCTTCTTTAAGATGTAGACTAGAAAAAGGTACATGCACATGAACATGTATGGAAATAATATTCTCTGTATTAATATGATTTTTAGAAAACAGGCAGTCTAACAAGAAAAATGTTCTCAATTCTGAGTAGCTTAGTTTCTATTTTCCAAAAATGAATTAATTTTTTTTTTTTCTGGGCTAGGCAGTACTCTAAGTAATGAAAATAGACTGATCTGACTGGAAAATTAAATTCCCTTCTGTTTGTACAAGTGTTTTTTAAGTGCGTATCATATGAGCAGAGGAACATTTAATGGTTAGAAAGTTCTTTCTGCTTGCAAAAAATATAGCAAATAAATGCTTATTTTTAAAAGAAGACAGAGACATGCTTGTTATAAGAAATGCTAAACAAAGTATCTCTTGACTTGTCACTAAATTTCTAATTAGCCTTACTTCAATTCTAAAACCCATCTGTGAATCAACAGCGGTTTTACTTTTTACAGTTTTATATTAAGTGTAAAAAGATTGTATAGCTTTTGTGCTTTCATTATTTATTTGTTCTGTTTGTGACTACTGTTACTTTTTTGTTTTGTTTTGTTATTAAGTCTATCTGAATAATGGCATGGGTAAGCTGGACAGACAGCAAGGCCCCTTGAACTTTTCCCATGTATTTGGCTAACCATATCCTAGGAAATAATATTCAGATCAGTAACGAATAGTAAAAATTCTACTTAGGTGTTCAAAAGTGACGTTAACGCATTTGGTTTAATTTATTTATCTGATTTAACTGTTATTCCTTAGTTATGTTGTCTTACCAAATATCTTTGTGAAGTACTGTGAAATGGAAAGATAATAAATTATGAATACTGAAACACCTACAACCATCAAAACCAAGACTTTCATTCCTGCAAAAGTTTTCCACAGCTGGGGTAAATTTAAATCTATACTTTCCTAAATTCATAATCTGGATATTATTAAATTAGTGGAAAACAATGCTATTCTACCCCTCAAAATTAAATTCCTTTGAAAGTGATTTTTTTTCCCTCTGGAAGAACATGAAATCTTCTGGAATATCCTGGTTTTAGCTCAATATACTTGCTAAGTAGCACAGACTTAGTGCATAAAGCTCTTTGCTACACTTAGGCATTCTCTGTCTGGTTTTCAGCTCATTACAGAAAATTGAATATTTTAATGATAGAACAATCTAACTCCATTAAAAAACTGCACAATTGCTCTACATATTTCTGGGAAAGGGCTGCACTTTTAATTAGTGGTTAATTTACTGAATTTTACTTTTAATTAACATGTATCTTTGCAGTAAGTATCTCTACACATTTTGTAACAGTAAAGTGATGTATATTTATACATATTTAAAACAATAACTAATGTAACTGAAGACAAATTAGAAGATCCTACCAATGAACCTATTTCATAAAACCTAAATTAAAACCTGTTTTTAGTGAGCTCAAGAGGAATCATGTGCTTTTGACACTGAAGTCTAAATGCTAATAAAGGCAATTACATTGATATTTCATCCCTCCTGTGTAGAAAAGGAAGCTGACACCTGAATGTCAGTCAGAGACCATGGAAAACATTGCCAGACATTCCAGTCTTTCAAATTTGTGGATTGTGTTGAGACGATGGGTTTTTAGTCTGTCTTCCTGAAGTAATATATCAAACCAGTTGTAAAAAAAGTATTGTTTTCAGAAAGAAAAAAATCATTACCCACTAAGTTTATCTCTATTTTAATATGCAAAGGCCAATCTAACAAAAAAAAAACCCCCATGAAACCCTTTTTATTATTAACTTCTTGAATAAAACATTTTGTAAGTCCCTAGCATTTGGAGAGTTCAAGTTTTGAGGAAGCCATGTCTGAGTAAGCTGACACACAATACAGAAAGGAGATGTTTCAAGTAAGCAAAGGTATTAAAATTATTTGTGAATTTAATGCAATTTTATAATTGCAATTTTGCTATTTACTTTTAAATTTCATATGCATACACATAATACATGTGTATACTTACATTGTGGAATAGTTTGAGTTGGAAGGCACCTTTAAAAGTCATCTAGTCCAAACCCTCTGTACTGAGCACGGACATCTTCAACTAGGTCAGGCTGGTCAGAGCTCCATCTAACCTGACTTTGAAGGTTTCCAGGGATGGGGCTTCTACCACTTCTCTGGGCTACCTCTGAGACTGTTTCACAAACCTCATTGTAAAAAATGTCTTCCTTATATCTAGTCTGCATCTACCATCTGTTATTTAATACCATTACCCCTTGTCCTATTGCTACTGTCCCTATTAATAAATCTGTCTCCAAATTTCTTAGGAGTCCCCTTAAAGTATTGAAAGGACACAATACTGTCTCCCTGTAGCCTAACATATAATCTATGCATTAAAGATTTTCATTCACCAGTGAAAAAAGCAAAAGGCATCAAGAAAAGCTCTATTTAAGTGGGTTTTTATTAACAATTTAGTTAGTTTCTAATTTTAAAAAACCCACGTTTTATTTAGCTAAAGAACACCTGTTTCCTATGCATAGGATGGTATTATAAGCACTGTGCTATTATAAGCACATTGGGTTTGCATGACAAGCTTTGGTAGCTGGGGAGCGATACAGGTGGCTCCTGTGAGAAGCTGTGAGACGCTTCCTCCATGTCTCCAAAGCCAATGCCAGCTGGTTCCAACACAGACCCGCTCCTGGCCAATATCTAGTCAGTCCGTGGTGGGGTAGAACCTCTGGGATAACATAACTGAGTAGCAAAAAAGTGTTCTTGTGGAGAAGTGCTGGCAACTAGATGAGAGAGGAGTGAGAATATGCAAGAGGAACAGCTCTGCAGATGCCCAGGTCAGTGGAGAAGGAGGGGCAGTAGGTGCTCCAGGTGACCCAACAGAGATTCCCTTGCAGCCTGGGGTGAGGACCACGGCGAAGCAACTGTGCCTCTGCTGCACATGGAGTCCGTGGTGGAGCAGAGATCCACCGTGGAGGATCCCACACTGGTGTGGGTGAATGACTGAAGGAGGCTCTGAATCCATGGGAAGCCCATGATGGAGCAGGCTCCCGGGAGGACCTGTGAACTTGTGGAGAGAGGCAGCCAAGCTGAAACAGGTTTATTGGCAGGACTTGTGACCCCACAGGGGACCCAACCGGGAGCAATCTGTTCCTGAAGGACTGTGCCCCACGGACAGGGACCCACACTGGAGCAATTCATGAAGAACTGAAGCTCATGGGAAAGACACTGGAGAAGTTCATGGAGGACTGTCTCTCATGGGAATGGCCCCACGAAGGAGAAAGGGAAAAGACTATTCTCTTTGAGGAAGAAGCAGCAGCAGAAATACCATGTGAGAACTGATGAGCTGACCTCCTCCCATTTCTCATCTCTCTCACTGCCGGTGGGGAAAGAGGCAGAGATTTAGGAATAAAATTAAGACCAGGAAGGAGGGAAGGCTGGGGGACAGGACAGGTTTTTTTAGGATTTGTTTTACTCCTCATTATCCTTTTTAGATTTTGGTAAGGAAAAGCGTTGAAGTTATTATTAAAGTAAAATCTGTTTTGCCTGTGATGATAATTGGTGAGTGATCTTTTCCTGCCCTTATCTCAACCCACAAGCCTCTTCTTTCCCCTGTCCAGCTGGGGAGAGGAGCGATAAGAGTGGCTTTTGGGGGGTATCTGGCCTCCAGTCAGGGTCAACACACCACACCTAGTTTTGCACACTCTATGACTGCATCAATCTCTGTAGCATAGCATTAATTTCTCTCTTTTACTCAATGAATTATTTTCACTAAGCAGAGTATCTCCAGCTCTCAAGAAAGAGGAATAGAGAAGAAGTTTGAATTCATAGTCTCCAGTCTTGGATAAGGATGGTGTTTATTTTTACTGTTTCAGTAATTTCACTGTCTAAAAGTGTACAGATTAATAGTCCTCCACCTTCTGTAACCAAACCTGACCTTTCTGTCAAAGCTGATAGACACCTTCTTGTGATAAGACTCTATTTTAGCCAATCCTCATTTTCAAATGAAAGGGACCTAAAGCCAGAAACTTCCTAAAGAAATAATTTTCTCAACCACTTGAATGCTATTCTCAACCACTAAGAGCTATTTTCCATGTTATCTCCCTCCCAATTATCTATTGAGAACAGTCACTAAACAAAAACTGCTGTTGTATGTTGAAAGTAAGTGAGCGTTTTTCAAAATAATGTGTTTACTCTCAAGATAATTGCATTTCTGTTTCTGAAACATGAAGGAAAGTCTTAATTTTTTTTGTCTAAATTAAATAGTAACTTTAAAAATGAGAAAGAAATACCTGTACAACTTTCTGAGACTGCACATCAACAATGAGAACTCTGTCAAGTGTGGGCTGAGTTACGTATATAAACTTGTCTTTTACATTAACAGCAGTAGCCCATACACACCGCTGAACAGGATCACCACCTGCTTTGGGACAAACTTCATCCTATAATTCAACAGAAACAGGGAATGTGTAAGAATCAAAACAGTCAACAATGTAATAGAAAGACAAATTATACTCCTTTTCTTCTTTTTTAACTGTAAAATAAAACCTCAGAAAACGTAGGGAAGGAAAAAGGACACTTGACACTAGGATATAAGCTCAGTTAGTCAAACTGCATCTTGTAAGCACCACAACTCACAAGCACTGTAAAATAATCCATACACCAAATTTGGGGATGTTTTCTAGAAGTTCAAGAAGTTAGTACGGTTGACCTGAGAAAAAAAAAAAAATTGAAACAACCATACATGTAGAAATAAAGTGAGCAAGGGGCAGGAGACCTTAAAACCAGAAAACCAAATCTGACACACAATGCCTTGTTGCTGCAGTAGCTGGCAGCTCCCACCTGAGCAGCATCACTGTGCCCTGCAAAGGGAGGCAGCGCAGGCATGGCTTTGCACCCTGCAGCTGAGAACACAGCAGTGCCTAACTGGGGAGGTGATAATGTACAAATGAAGACAAAGAGGTGGTGGTGCAGTGCAAACTGTCACACAGCACAGGGGCAAAGCAGCAGTTAGAGAGATCAGCTGTTCTGGTCACTTGGAGAACTGATAGGTTAAAGATCAAGATGTTTGGCTACTTCTGCCATGAAACATTCTCATGGCCTATCTTACTACTGTTAAACCCAACAAATACTAAATGTCTTCTTATTACCATTCCTTCCCTCTCTGCCCTTCCATTCCTGCAAAAGGATGAATTTGAAAAAAACCCAAACCTCTGTTCAGTGAATTGATATTTAGTAATACATATAACTGTACACTCAGTCAATACAGTTAACTGTAGTTTACATGCTCACTCTTTCTGATTTGTAGAAATATATGGCCAATCATCATGTATTTATCTACCTATTTGTGAATATTTTCTCCCAGAAAAGCTTGGTTTTATAAAAAATAAAATTTACTTGGTGAAACATGTTACTCTATTTGGAAATTCCACTTATGAAATAGCATGATTTCTTTCCTATAATGGATACTATAATTATTTTAAAAGAGGGTCCTGAAAAATACTCTGCTTGGAGAAGTACAGCATGTATCAAGCTTGTTTGTTTTCCTGACCTTTTCTTCTTTTGACTCTTATTTTATATTCCTTGCATCACAAGGGACAATTTCACCAAATCATAAGTATTATTTCTTTTTGCCACTTATCTGCTGCTTATTCCTAATTTAGAATGCTCTGCCTGATACATCATAACTGGTCGCTGTGAAAATAATTATGATATGTCAGCAGATAATGACTCAATGTAGAATGAGCAGCAAGAGATGATGAGATCTTAAACAAGAATTCTGTTTCTAAGCATCCAGCTCCTTTTAAAAGGCACAGGAAACATTATGTGACAGAACACCATGTCTGGCACTAAGCAATGCTCTTCAAGACGATGATGCATTTCAACACTTATTTTTCTGTATCATCAACATTCTTTGCCTGCTGTGCCTCTACATTTTTGAAAATACACTCAATCTTTATGTGTCAAAAGAAGAAATAAATCAATTTCCAGCTTTAAAAGAGGGAGTTTCTTTGCAGAAGATTGAAAGCCACTGCTTTCTTTTACACGGCTCCTAAACCTCAACAAAAGGAAGTTATTTCAGGAATCATATTGATAAGGAAAGGTTACGAAACTCAGGTACCATGTGATAGCACATCATCAGGAACTTCAGGAGAACTTAGAAATAAGTAACAAGTAAGATTTAGTTTGTGCTGATAAAAAGCCATGAAGATCAAAGGGAGAAGTTAAAAATCTAGTTTTTAGGGAATGACAGGCATGGGACAAAAGGGACTTTCATTCTTAAAAGCAGCTAAATGCTTTTTACTGTTGCATAAAGTCAACATATGCAAGTATGTCTCTAATATGATGAGCAATCACCATATCAGTGCTCTATTGTCATTTGCCTTCTGGATAATTGCCACTTCAACTGGAAGTTTTTTTCACTGATCTCATTATTTTTTATATTTAATCTAAATATACCTTGTCTTAGCTCCATACTTTATCTGAACACATAAACTACATCTAGATTGTTCTACACAATCCTCTTTATTCCTCAGAGAGAGCACCTTCTTCAAACAACGAATCTGCAAATGTTTGTAACCAATCTATACAGAGACATTATTTTCAGTCGTCTCTCAGGGACTCACATTAACTTACATGAGTTTCTGGGACTGAATTCTACAAGGACATATTCAATATATTGTTCAAAAATAAGGCTGCCTTCTGCTGAAGGAATCTGGGTTTCTCTTGCATGGCATCATATAGATTAGTGTAAATGATTACTCTGATACCACCTCCCCTTGTGGGATGTATAGCAGAACAGCAAAGTACTCTAACTTAAGCACTTATATCTAGAGATGAGCTACCTCCTTATACATTTTCCTGAATCTGAGTCTAAAATACTTACTGAAGTGTATTTTTAAAGATTTTTTCCATTTTAAGACCAATACATAGTCATATATATGCAACCACGCATATACATATCTACAAATAGAAATGTACTTTAAAGGTTCTAAAATATTTTTCATGTTGTCTTAAATTTATATAATCTAATGCCAATTCTCACCTTGCCCAAAAAGAAGGAAAACATAAAATAAAAGCAATAACCTGTTTTTCCAAAGAAGCAGTAAACATTATGCATCAAAATTCTCATGACCAAAACTGATTTTTTTCCAGTATAAACTGATTTATGTGGTTGTTTCTCTAGTTATTGAAATCTGCATTTATCTGAAGCTGTTTCAACAGAAATGGAATCTTGCTGTTGAAAATTTAACATTTATCTGATTAGACAGTTTGGACTTCTTTTACACTACAGGCAGTTATACTGAGGCTCCATATTAATTTCCCCAGTGGTTGAGTAATAGGTTAAAATAATTTCTCCTTAAAATATAAGCATAAACCCACCATTTTCTTCTTCTAATTAAAATGGGAGCAATTTATTTTTTCCTAATTTATTCTTAAAAAAAAATAAAAAGCTAACATCTGATAAAACATTAATTTACTTCATTGTTGTATTCCCCCCAGACTTTTTAATCAAAAAGTGACTTGCCCTGTAACAAGTCAGCAGATGGAGGGAAATAAATCCTTAGAGAAAGTTTTTCAACATAGTCTGGGGCAAGAAAATCTCAAGAGGAAACATGTACTTGCAGATTTATATGTGCAAATTCTAGGTTTATTAACTTACACTTACTGCAAGTGTCCTCAGTTTTAAGAGGATGTGAGTCAAAGTCTTTAGGCAGTATAATGAAATGCCTAGCCATGCTATGGCTGCCTAAGAGTGAGATGATACCAACAGGTTAAAACAGTACAAGTTTTAAGACATGAATTTATGTATCACATCTTCTATATTAAGTTATTGTTTTCTTGACATTCTTTAGTAAAAATCAGACCGTGGAATTTTTTTATACTTTTTTTTTTACAAACAAGGCTTAGCAATTACTACACTTTCTGTGCTGAAAGAGTGTAAACAAAAGCAGTTTCTGCAGACTACAAAGTATGTTTCAATGTAATTTCCTGTGGAGACTTTGGTCTGCCATGTAGTCACATTAATTATTTTGAAATTGAGTATTTTGCTCAGACCTCCAGCATACATTCAAATGTGAGATGGCATATTTCACTGAAATTTTTCCATTATGTGCTACTTCTTGTAATAAACAGAAAATCAGTTTTATGTTGAAGCCAAAAGGATTTTTTCATTAGTCTCAAAAAGGCATCTGTTTCAATTGCTTTTTTCCCAGTCTCTGGAAATAATTATTCTAACTGGGATTCACTGTGAAAGGAAAATAAAAACACTTTTGCATAAGAATTATGCAAAATAATTCTTATGCATAAGAATCTTTGGATAATATTAATTTACAGAGGATACACAGAGGTTGAATGTCAGTGAGGAAAATGTCCCAAGCACTTCAGAATGATGAGACATTTAACAGGTGAAAGACTCTACTTGAACCATGGTTAAGAATCTATTTGACAACAGGTTAAACAAACAGCTGTCAAAGCTGGTCTAACTAAGCAATAACTTACATCGGAAAACAGAAATCAGTTTATTTCTGTCCCTATGCATCTAGAATTGTCACTATCAGACATATAAATTTCTACTTGCACTTGAAATTAAGAAGATTCAAGTGATTTAGGAGATTCTCGGAAGGAGAAGAAGAAGGTCTTTACAATTTCTGTCACCCATGATGATCCAGTAAAGCACTAAATCTTTTGCTGCACTTCAAACACAATGAGCCATGTTAGATACACACGAAAGTGCTTTGCTGTATTTACACTCAGTGGGATAAGAGGTAATTAAATATTTAGATAAGGGTTCTCAAGTATATAGCTAGTGAGAAAATATATTTACCTTTAGCAAAATGAGCATACCTAACTATGTACGTGTGTAAGTACTGCAGCGTTGTTCACAATACGATGCAATGCTATGTAGAAACACCTGAGCTCATTCTTTTACAGAAGCTCAGTTCAGATTTGTGGACAAACAGGAAACCTGTGGAGGAACACTGGAGTGCCATGGGTAATATCCAGACATTTTCTATAATCTAAACAGCACTGCTGAATTTGGAAATGTTCCTATGCTTTAGCAACTCTTTGGCAATAAACGGCCCTCCTGTGGTTTTACTTGAACAGCTGATTCAGAAAAGTGTAAAGAAATAGGAGAGGTTTAAGCAAGCCTGTATTTCCTTTAATGTTAATATGTTAATAGTTAAGTCATGGAGATGCTCTAATGTGAAAGGCTATGTAACACTACCTCAATATATGCTTGGTACACTTACCAACATCTCTGATTAGTAAAAGTATATGACAGAGCCAAAGAGAATTACTAACCAGCAATTTATGACATGAACTCTTACTACTAAGCAATCACATCCTGAACTTGATAAAAATCTGATCCTGGAACAGAACTGGGTTATTTTATTATTTTCATTTAGAGGAAAGAGACTTCCCAAAGAGGCTTGAGGAATATATGATATTCTTCAAAGGAGGAAACAGTTGTCTAAAGCTTCATAGTCAATTAACTTTTTCAAGGATATACTACTGTTGTTATAGTAATATACAGTATATGCAGGGAGTTTTATTAAGTTTTTTTTTCATTCTGCTTCTAGGAGGAAAGTGCTTTTTAAGGAGTTTTTTCAAAATATTTACTGAAAACTATTCCTCAGTTTATTTGTTTTTATGCAGTGAAAAACAATGTCACTCTGAGTAGAAAAACATTAATATTTTAGAAATGCTTTCCAGATATTTCTAATTTCTCTTGCAAGAATAAATGTTTATTAACCACCCTATGTGAGGTAAGATATTTTCACTGTTCAGAGAAATAAGCAGAAATATCTTGAACTTAATGGGCAAAACGACATGAATGTAGGTAAAAATCTTAGTTTCTATTTTATTAACCACACCTCTCTCCATAGCTCCACACCTACATAGCTCAAGAAGGACAAGTCTATCCCCAGTTTAAAATTAAAATTATCGAGTAGCCTGATTTCCTGGTCTTTCCTTTTTTTTTTCTTTTTTTTTTTTCTTCCCCCCTAAGAGGATATAGTTATTATGCTACTCCAGGTTTGAAAGGTTCAAACAGGAAACAAATCTGACTTATTCATCCTGATTATTGCCACATTTAAATAAAAATACTCTTAAAATCTAGGCTGCACTTTAGACCAATAAAATTTTAACAGACTTCTTAAATAATCAGCTTTTTAATTAAACAGCCAAAAAAAAGTTTTTTGCCTTATTTTTGGCTGTGTCAACCTAATTTCACTTAAGCAGCACAAATCAAGGTATGATTAGCTGTTCAAAGCATAATTATTCACACTAAAATCTTGTTGCTGAGTACAGCAGCCTTTGACATCAATAATGATAACTGAAGAGGCAAATTCCATTGAGACAGCTCTAGCTCTGCTGTCATTGAGGCATTAGAGAAAAAAAAAAACCAAAATGTACAGCTCAATGCTTAGTATGTATTTCAAGGTCACTCATTCAAATCCAAATGAGAAAAAGTTACTATTTTTGAAAGGTGATAGATCATATAGAGTAAGTCTTAATGCAGTGACTAGTACCAAGTGTTCCTGTGGGAACATGCATCATGTCAGCTAGCAATCTGATTAGCAGTAAAGGGAAAACATCACAAGAATAAATGGAAGTGGAGAATACACTAGTGTTTTTATGCATCCTACTCAGGGAAACTACATCATAAATTCTCAGAATTTGGAGAAATCAGCTATAAATATGTTAACAGTAAAGTTACTGAAACTACTTATATGAATTTTAAGTTGGAACAAAAGCATCAATCATCTCTACTAACTTCAGTGGAAGCTTTGAGAGTGTTTACCAGCACAGGGATTTGCCTCACGATAGTTGAGAGTTTAATATAGACAAACATCCAGTGGATAAAAAGAAACCATTAAAACCATCCCATCCCCCCAACAAAAATCCTGTATTTACTATAGAGAGAATCAATCCCTGATTCACTAAGATGAACTTAACTGTGGGTCTGAGGTGGGGAGCTGGTGGGGATTAAACAAAAAAACCCAACAACAAATTCAGAAATACAGAGCTGTTAAAGAACTGGGAAAGGAGAAAGACAGCCAAAGAAAGAAAAGGGTTGCAAAAGTATTCAGGCAATATTCAATTGAAATAGAGACTGAAAGTATGAATTTAATAGAGGAAAATACAAGAAATTTTGAGATCACCATTATAAGCTTTTTATTAATTCAGAAGACATGGCTGAATTTATGAAGCAGAAAACACTAAACTAGTAATAATAAATTCTTATGTAAATAAAATTATAATTGAGAAAACACTACAAATAGATTTTTAAAAACAACTTGCCTGAAAACCGAGGAGTTTTTCACTAGGCTTAATATGCCTCTGAAATTCACATTCCACTGGTTGTATTACTTTGATGCCATCTTCATAAAAAACATAAAACATGTTCCCAATTCCCAGACCTTAGGGACAAAAACACATTGAAATGTATAAAATTAAATAATGACAAAGAAAATCCTTGTCTTGAACTAAAAACCTAATCACAGTTCGGTATGAGATCAATTTGTTAATGTGTATAGCAGTGATACAGCTAAACCTATGGGATCTTTTGTTGTAAAACTAAAACAAAACTGTTACATTATTCAGGATTTCACATAATTTTCTCCATTGGCAAGTCTTTATGAATACAGATCTAGAAATACACAGTTTGACAGCTGCAGCAATAAAAGTGATCTTGTGACATCATCTACACTGAAATCAAATTAATATAAATTCTCTATGTATTCCTTTTTTTTTTTTTTTTCTTTTGCTCAGGGTTGGAAGACTTAACATAATTTCTGTATAACATTGAAAGAGAAGACCAGAGTCTTTGTTATAAACCCTTACTTGATATTTCAGTCAGAAAAGGAAATATTCTCTATTTTATTTTATTACAAAGACAGAGTTGGGCAGATCTTCATTCCAATGTTGAAGGGCCACAGGTGTTTACAGAACTATTCAATCCTTCTTCCACAACGTTGCTGAATGAAAGGCATGATGCTAAGTTTTGTGGAGAAGGTGGGACCCAGACGTGTAGCATGAAGCCTCACAATATCTGTGATCAAGGTTATGACCAACAGAAATGGACAGTCTCATTAGTTTTGCATGTGCCAACTAAGACAACAGTTGTTGATTTGCTATGTGGATGCTGTAAAGGGTGATCAGTTTATATTCATAAAATTCTTTGAAGAAAATCATAGTACTCATGAAATTATAACTATAACCATTCAGACAACTAAACTGTTGGCTACAATTTATCCTGGGCACAGGACCTAAGCTTCCACTTGACATAACAATGTGTGGTATAGGAACTCAGAGGAGTGAAACCCAGGAAAAAGAAATTTGAATCTGAAATTCTGCTTATGCTAACTTCTGAAGGAAAACAAAGTTTAACAGAGAGAGAACAGGTCTTAATAGAAAACAGAATAATGAGAAAATCAAGAGGGGGTAGGGAAAATGCATGTTTGTGTATGCATGTATTTATGTACACACATGAATAAAAGTTTCCAGTCCCTGTTAGGATTCACATAGCCAATACAGTTGCTCAAAACGTAGTAATATGCAGAAGATGTTCAGCCTACACCCAAACACACAAGGTAAATTATCTTTGAGAAATCTTGCAGAATCATTTCCCATTTCTGGCCAAATTTTCCCAGAAAGAAAGGAGGGGCAGTCTCCAAGCAGGGTTTTCCTCACTTTATACCAAATTTAACTTTTAATAGGTTACCAAAAAGTGGGAGAGAAATTTGTCTATGCTGCATTTGGTGTAATATAGAAGCAGGCTTAGGTTCATGGAAAACTCCCCAGTCATGTCTATTCAGAGCACAGGGCATACTCAGGGCAAAATGCCCACTCTGGGCATTGGCACTTCGGTATGCCTTGGCAGATAAACCACACAGGCTGTATAAGACAGTAAGTTAAGGCCTCTCTTTAGAAAATGCCTGATATTGTATCGTGTAAGAACAGCTGGAATTTGCAGATAAGCCTGACTGATGTTAGGCTGCCTGTACCAGTGAACACAGTATAGAGAACTCTAGCTGAGCAAGTGGCATATTGTGTCTTGGGGATGAATATGTGAACCTGGCTGGGGACAAAACAGGGTTTTCCCTTCTCCCTCCTCTCATTGGCTGAAGTATATTAGAGTTATTAGCAGGATAAGCAATACCAGAACGTGAGGAAGTAACTCAGCTGATAGCCCCAGCTGACCCAGACATTTGATAAACAGGTTCCTAAACTTCCACCTCAGGTGTCAATACTCCAAAGCAAGATTTCCAATGTACAGATAATATTTATGCCTAACAAACAGCCCAAAGTTTTAAAGCTTTATTTCCAAAGTCTGGATAATAATGTTCTACAAAACTGTTCTACAAAATCAGTGACAGACACACCGTATGAAATGTCCTTCTTCCATTTCAATACCAAGTTAAGGAAGCCAGTTTATATAACAAAACTTTACCTGTGGATCCAATTAGTTAAGTCCTGTTTCCAACTTATTATGACCCAATACTCTTGAGCCAGTGGCTACAGATACCTATCCAAGTATCTAATCTGCATAAATATCTAATCACCTAGGCAAGCCACTTTCTCAGAACTACAGGAGCTATTCCTTTAAAGACTTAATTTTGCAATCCTCCCCCCACTAAACACAATCCTGCACATTTTTAATGCAGTGTCAGAAGCAATAGACAAATAGATTTGCTTTATTTAGACTAAATTGATACTTAAAACTGGCTAACACTGATTTTTTTTTTTTTAAATGGTGGTGGTTGGGGTTCTTTTGCAAACATATGAATATATTTACATTTATTTATCTACTGTATTATTACTGTAATACACATGTACCTTCAAAATCCTTTCAGATTTTCTCATGCAAGTGGTTGTGATAAAATATTTGTGCACTTGATACAGAAATATCTGTAGGCACTAAGGCCTATGTATGGTTTCATGATCTTGATTGTCCTACTAATCACCCATGCCTCCGCTCCTATCTGTTAATACTTTGATAACAGAAAATGGCAGAGTATGCATGGCCCAGAGAAGTCAGCAGTGATGTTTATTGGCACCTTCAGGGTATTGTTCTCCTGTAAAATATTTCCAGTGTTGTAATTAGTAACAGCATTTCTTGGAAACACAAGGATTGGCCAATGAGAAATGCAGGAGAGATTGAGAAAATCTGCTCTAGGAGACACAAAATCTGCTACTATAAATTGCTTTCTGTTTAGCTTCACATTAGTCACAGAGAAACTTGAATGTCTTTACCATAAGCCCTCTGGTACGCTCTTATTTTTAATTGGTCTTTTTTGTCATAGAATTTAAGTTTTCCTAGGTGCATTCTAACCACTGAAGGCAACAAACTGTCTTGAAAAGACAATCATCTAAAAAAATCAAGGTGATACTAATCATGTTTTCAGTTTTATTTGAGATAAAATATAATTGATACTTTCTCAACAAGAGGTGAGAACACCATACTTTTGAGAATTTGCTGCAATCATGTTGCATATCAGTTTAATAATTTACGGTGGAATGGTATGAAGCCCTAAACACATCATTTGCACTCTGCAAGGCCAATAGAGCAGGAGGCTCACAGCTGAGCTCCACCACAATTAGGGAGATGATTTTTTGTACCAGCTGAGCAACTGGCAAAATGAATAAAAAAATAAAACTAGTTCATATTTATAAATACACTGGGAAAGCCAAGGGTTACTATGTACAGGCAAATGAAATATCAGATTTCTGAATTTTTAAATTAATTTAAAACCAATTTTTAAAAAGTCTACGGAAATACCATTTCTAACATGAATTCACAGCAAAGCCTGATCCACTTATTATATTATTCTCTTGTATTATCAATCTTCCAATGGAAATAATTGAAACAATTTCTTACTCCTGAAATATATTAATTCCTAAATTGCAACTTTAGATGAAGAATACATGAGTTAGAACAACAAAATGGGAATGCATGACAACACTTAGATTATGGTATTTTTCTGGAATATGAGATAATTTTGAGATTATGTTGTATATATTTGAAAACTAATACCTATCTTTTGCTTGTAAAATAAAATTTCCGTGACTTTTATAATACCTGATTTTGTCTTTATTTATATTTATCCTTCAGTTCATTACAAACATCCATTCCCTGTCCCAACATTTATTTACAAACCTTTCCTGAGTATAAGAATAAGATGCTTGGTTTCATTAAGCAACAACAGGTATCTCAATTTTAAACTGCTTAACACTACAATGTTGTCAAATAAGAGAGATTCATACAAGAAAATCAGTCTCAACAGCATACAGGCTGACTGGCTGGAAGTTTTATCATGGCAACAAAAGTTAAATGTCTACATTTTAAATCTGAGCTTCTTGTATATCTTTGAGCAATTGTCTGAAAATTGTGAACAGCTTATTTCCTTCTCTCTCCCAAAAAAGAAAAGGAGTTTGCGAAAGTATCAGCCTTTAAGGCATTCATTACCCCTGTAATTTTTCTTTAAATGAAATTCCTCAGTGTTGCAAGGGAGTAGGTAATTACTGTAACTGTAGAGTATGATCAAACATAGACACACACACAAAAGTAACAACAGATGAGCATTTCATCATAATACAGAAAATATGAACAAAAGTAATCGCCATTAGTACCTTGCTCTCGCCACAATATGTTTGCAACTGCAGCATGTAAGAGAAAGAAAGAACAGAAAATACAAATGAACAAGATAAAACAAGAAATGATACATTAATTCTGAAATAATTATGCTGCTTTAACATCTGATCCACTAAAATACTCCTACAGGTAAATCAATGGAAACTGTGAACTAAGGATAGTTCTCTACATCACATGACAAAATTGTGTTTAGCCAGAGCAGTTATTCGGGATAGGGTAAACCCCATCACTCCCACTAAATTCCCCCAAGCTAACTCCATTAACCAGTATCAATACTGTGTTTCATAATCTATTACAAAAAGCATGTGCAGTTTTCATGCATATAAATGATGCATATTAATGACAGGTGATGCAATTTTCATAATTTCCTTTAAACCCTGGACTTTGAAGATATTGAGTTCAGGACACTTATGAGAGAGATATGCAAAATCAAAACAAGATATTGTTCTGTATGGCTGTAGAGCAACCGTGCTACCAAAATTGTCATGTTGCATAATGTTTGCCATTATCTTTGGAAGACCAAGACTGGAAGTATAGGTTGGCATGGTAACCAACTAAATGTTTACATTGTTTTTTCTGTGAAAACATAGATTTTATTTGGCCATCTTGTTTACAATTGGATTTTAGACCTTTGAGAACAATTAAAATTATATTAGCCTAATATTGCTCCTTCTGTCTGCAGAGGGAAAAAAACAAATAAAGAAAATACAATTTTGCAAATTGTAAATATTTAGAAGTCAGCATGCAACAGAATAAAATTTTTAAAACACCATCACTGAAAACCAAAGCTTATTGCAAAGTAATGATCTTAAGAATTAAAAAAAAACGAAAACAGCTTAAAGGAAAGGAATACAACACAGAAAACACATATGTCACACACACACACATAATGAAATTGGGACATTCATTGAAACACAGTGTTGCAAAAGATAAAAACATTAGTATGCTTAAAAAAAAAAAGTTTAGAAAAAGCAATGAAACACATATTATTAAAAATTATTTTGGTACACAGAAGTTCCTCAGTTGCTGACAGCTGAAAGTTGGGAGTGAAAAAGGAACTATCACTCCAGAAAAGGCCTGGATACTATGATTTTCCCAAATATCATTTCTACTTCAAGAGGTAGGAGATGGCAAAAACAGCCCTGGGACATGATGCAGGCCTTTGGGTCTGGTACTTCAGTCAGTTTTGGATTCAGCCCCCTGTCTAGGTATCTAACCTGGACTTCATCATGACATGGTTGTCTTTGAGGGCATCCAAAAGATTTCTAAGGACATCCTAAACAATATCTCCTACATCCACCCTGCCAGTCACCTCACTGCAGAGGGCTGTCAGGCCCACCAGGAATTTTTTCCTCCGTAAATCCATGCTGACTGCTCCTAAACACCTTCTAGTTCTGGGAATGGTTTCCAGGATGAAATGCTCCATCTCCATTCCAGAAATCAAGGTGAGGCCGATGCACCTATCGTGTCTTGGATTCTCCCTCTTGCCCCTGAAGAGCAGTGCTGGCTTTCTTACAGTCTGCAGGAACCTCCTCGATCACCATGATCCTTCACAGATCATCCAGAGTGGCCTCCCAATGCCATGGGCTAGTTTGCCCAGTGCTTGTGGGTGCATGCTATCCAGGCCCTTCCATCTGTGAAAGTCCACTTCGTGTAAATGGTCTCAATCAGATCCTATACACCATGGATATGGCTTCCTTGCCAGAGGATGATTTCCTTCCCAAACTTTCCCAGCGGTGTCACACTCCTAGGAACAGTTTTGCCAGGAAAGACCAACGTGAAGAAACCTTAAGTACAACTTGTCCCCTTCCATATCCTTTGCCACAAGGTCCTCACCCATTCAGTAGGCCCACATTTGCCCTTAGCCTTCTCTTTCTGGCTGATGTTTCTGTACAAGCCCATCTTTTGCCCTTTATGCCATTCACCAGACTCAGCTCCAGTTGGGTTCTGGAACTTCTAAGTTTATCCCTACATGCCCAAACAGTGGCTCCAGATGCAGATCACAATTCTGTATGTTTGCTATGTTATCTCACACAGCCTTTCTTATGCAATAAAGAAAATTGATTTCCCCAGGGCAACCTGGAGGATCTCCTTTAAAATTAGTTTTCTCTTCACATTGTGAGGAAATAACCATGTAATACATGGCACTTGAGGTCCCATAAATTCAGCCATAATGTTCTAAAGTTTATCATTGTTTTTCTAGGGGTGACATAGAAAAGAAAATAAAAAGTAATTACAATTATGCAGCTGCATGGAATTGCACAGGATCAAACAAAATGATTTAAGATGCTAAGTACAGAACACATTAATTTGGGTTAATGTAAAATGATATGTATGATTCTGAGCTTTGCTCAACAAAATGGGCAGGATAATAAGTGTTTTAAAAGCCTCACATATTAATTTTAAAATTAGCATATCAGCTGGAAGAAAATTGAGACATAATTTAAGAATGCAATATAAAATCATAAACAACAGCCACCATCTCTCCTAACAGATCAAGAAACCTCACTTAGTTTTTTAATCAGACCTATAACTTATGTTCAGGAAAGATGTCAACTCTTGAGACAAAGAGTTCAATGATGGAACAACTACAAGTATGAAGTATGCTAAGGAAGATTGTTTACCTTCCTTTTTGGTTAAGCAAAAATTAACATTTTCAGCCACACTTTATACTAAATTCTCAAACATTTGCAAACTTCATGATGTAAGAATACATAATTATTGATAGATCTCAGCAAAATTTTCTGGTTTCAAGATGGAATATCATCATCTCTCTTGCCCTGATTCCATATAGCTACTAAATAGTATCAGGAAAAGTACTGTGAGCCTTACAGAAGAAATCATATTCCAGAAGTTTGTGACCTTGAGTAGGCTAGGTCTGCGACACGGGGCCTTGTACTTAAGGCTTGGGAAGCCTGCATGTCACATGAGTACCTGCTGCAAGGATATGTGTTGGAATGCCCATAAAAGCCTGTGCTGCACACTCACGGGTCTTATGACAAATGTAACATTGCAACCAGCCATAAGATATATGGGTTTCTTTGTTACACCAGATGAAACCACTGCAGCATGGGAGGGAGGGGGAACCTCTCCATGGACAGGATCTGCACAGCTTGCTATGGGAAAATCCATCCACAATTAATCCCATGCTGCATAAATCCTCAATGCCCAGCATGTGAAGGGTTGCAAGATTTACTCAGTATCTATATTCCTCTTTTTATTAGATCTTATTAAAGCAGCTATTTTATTACACCATTTGTTGCTGGGCCTTTTATATTGTCATCAAAAAGAAGTCTGCATTGTTTGTCTCTCTCCCTCCTCCCCCAGCAGCACAAAACAAGGGAGAATCCAAGTTTTCTTGAAAGTGGTTTTCTTTTTTTCTTTTCTTTTCTTTTTTTTTAAGAATACTTACAGCTCCATAAAAATCACTCTTCATGGTCCTTACATAGCTATTCTATGGTTTTGTGTACAGCCCCAGCCTTTGATTAGGAGCAGCTAACATTACCTCTGAATGCCTGCTCTTCATCTTTGTTATATATTGTCTGTGTTGGTTGAACGGTAATAGGTTGCACATATTTCACTAAACTTTGTCCTTAGTAATTAATGAAATTCTGCAACAGACTAATAGCAGGGTAATTTCTTACCCACTTCAGATGGAAACAGCAACTGCAAAGAGCCACGGTATTTCTAGCACTAAATGAATGAGGGTACTACAATATCACTTTCCAAATAAATTCTGTATCCTCTTTCTTATTGTATTGGTAATAAATGTCATTACATTCACTTTTCTGACTCAAAAAACAATTTCAAAGATTTCAACTATGTCAACTAGTGTTCTTCCTCCCTACTTTTCTTTTCTTAAAACATTCAATGCATTTTGGAAATAAAGTGTGTGTGTGTGTGTGTGTAAAATTGACATTGAGTGAGTCTGAAGACTAAATTTAGCTCTTCTACTTCCTTTTGGCATTATAATTAGCTGTTCAAATTTTCAGTAGTCAGCATACAATACTATATATCCAGACCTACTCAAATAAAATGGATATCAATTAAAACCTTAATATCTGAAAAATTTCTTTGTTTGCTGCACTAAGAGAACAATGCCGTTTAAGACGGCTTTAAAAATAGGGGAAACCAGAAAAAAGACATCTGCATTATATAATATTCCAAATTTAAAAATTGCAGGGGAAAACGTGAATAATGATTGTTCATGAATATAGAACCACTGTTGTTAATTCCAAGTTTCATCTCATCAAAACACAAGCTTTGTACTCAATATTTTGTAAATATTTTATCTGAATTTCTATCAGAACTTAACAGCTGATAAAAAAAATCAATGGTTTCATGTCAGCTGATTGCTCTAAGCTTTGCACTGTCAGATAGGAAACCACTGTCCCTTTCAGTGCCTTCAATTCCATGATGGCAGGAGGTCACAAGTAGATGTAATAGAAAATGAAGTAAGGCATATGACAAAAATGTGTAGTTCAATATTATTTTTCAGAATTGTCCTATTATAATCTACTGCACCTTCAATTGCATAAAAAAAGTAATTTCAAGATGTTTAAAGGGATGCTGTCTCCTTACTTCACTGACAGCCACCACCTGTCAACTGTTTAGATTAATCCTATACGGATGATAGAGTCTTACTTACTCTCTTTTCTCACATCTCTAATGCATACACACCCTTATGTTACAGGGTAAATCTATATCATAATTACTATTTTTTTGCTGAACCACATAAGTTTTCAATTATTATTTGTATATTAAAAATAATTGTGTTAAAAGTGAAGATGAGGTTGACATGAATTACTTTTTGCTCAGCTTCCACAATCCAGCCGAATGAAAAAAGTTATGCACATAACTGCTTTTAATTTCATTCTTTCTATAAGAAATTCAGATTTTTTTGATTTATATACAAATGCAAATATATAAAAACTAATTTATTTGTGAAGCCAACACTTTTTTTAAAGTTTCTATTGCTTGCTTCAAGTATTTTTAAAATAATTGCCATTAAAATTTCTTTCAAAATTCCAATCTGTTCTTATGTGACATGCACTTTAATTTCATTTCAGGTTAGCTAATACAATAACCAAAGATCTGGTTTATGTATATTAGACTATTATTTATCAGTTAAAAGTCAACAGTTGACTTTTTAATTTTGTTCAAATACGAACATGTTAGCTTATTTTTCTACATTTTGTATAATTCTTTATAATTAATCATGTATAAGTTCTTTCCCATAGCACATTAACTCAATCCAGTCTACACTAGCAGGAAGAAAAAATGGTTCATGAGCTGAATTACTTGGTAGTTTGAAATAAAGTCTTTGCCTACGATGCTGTCAACAAGTATAAACTTGTTTAGCTCTGCCATAAAATAAAATGCCAGCATAAATTATCTCAGGAAATTAGGTAAATAGGTACCATTCAGTATCAGATGTGACAGGAAGATTCTATTAAAATTGCATAAAGCCTTTCAGAGAGAATTTAGGCCATAAATCACCGTCAAAAGGCTTTTAGTCTTATTCCAGTTCCAGACAGTGGAGATGTCTTGTTGCCTATGATGGCCATAAACCTGTCAAGTCAGTAGCATTCAGATCACATAATCTTGTTAGGTGATAGGACTATGACATTACCTAAAAAAGGCCCAGTTAGAAACAGAGCTACTTAATGGCATGGAACAGTTATATGATTTTTTTAAAATGTATTCCTAAGATACAGTGCATGAGGCAGAGAACATTTGTTCTGCTTTTTGTGACTAGGGGAAAGAATCTAAAGGATAAATTATCTTGCCTATGCTGATGTCATAGTGGGCGAATTCAGTAACACAAAAGCGTATGGTTGATAACCAAAATGAAACCTACTAAATATTAAAAGACAATCAAGTACTCTCAAATTGGTCTTGAAAACGTCTTAATAGCTTTACTTGATAACTATCTATCATGCCAGTTGTCTCCCCAAGGTACATAGATATGTCTCAATAAAATTTAAGAGAAACACCAAAGAAGTCATATTAATCAAGGGCAAACTGAACTGTGCTTTTTAACACAATTTTTTGGAAATAATTAAGAGAAATAATAATATTTTAAAAAATAAAAAGTAACAAACCCACAGACCAATTTCATTTTAAAGGAAACAGCATGAGCTTTTATGATCAATGGTGCTAATATGGTAGAATCAGAAAAGAAACTAAAGCACAACTGATGGACCTATCAAAGTCATCAAGAAACAAAACAAAAAAAATACAGATTTTTAGAGTTACTTTACTTCCAAATTATTTTACTAGTAGCTAAGATAAAAATTTTATTTGAAAATTACCCTTGAAAATACTCACTTGTCTTTGATGATGAATATTTTTTATTTTCCTGCTTTTTACACTGCCTGATTTTCTTTAGAAAAAAAATATCTGTATGCAGTGTAATCTGATGTTCCATATGTGTATCAGATTACATCAATATATTCCACTCCATTATTTCTCTTAAATATTCCACTATTAGTGTAAGTCTTCCTTGTTATCTTTTTCCTAAGTTAACAAAATGGTTTATTTGGTATATTTAGCTATGTATTATATTCCATATTCAATTAATGTTACTTTGACTAAAAACTGAAATTGGACCAAATCCATTGGTTTTACTACTACCACAATGGAACCTCATTAAATAAATAAATCCCACAAATGGAAGTTGTAATTTCTTCCTCCTCTATTTGTGATTATTATTGTACTGTGTATCAATAAAAAAACGGCCGTAACATGTTGCCCACTCCACGGTCTCATAAATTTATTGTCAAGATGCACTGCCAAAATATCTTTGTTCTACATTTAAATTCTTCAGCTTCCAAACAGTGTTTCAACAACAGCAAGATGATGACTTTGGTTTGCCCTATGGCTTCTAGGAGTTGGGCTGATCCAATCTGTTTGTGATTATCAAATGTAGTCATCAGCAGAAATCTACAGTGGAGTTGTACGCTTGTGTGTACATGCTTTAAATGATGGTAAATCCAGTAGTATGGGGTAGAAAGCTATCCATTAATAAAGGGTTTGAGAGTCCCTTAAAATGTATCTGCACGTACTACAAGGTAGAAAATGAAAGCCATCTTTTATCAGTTGCTGCAGGGATGCTGGGCAGTAGAATATAGAACCTGTTTACAAAAAGAGAGAAATTGGAATCCTTAAGAAAAGAAGTAGTCTTAGTTATGATGAAATCCCATTTTTCAGCTAACAGAAGGAGTTCCAGCAGTCTGACATTCCTTTATACCATTGAAGCAGCAGAAACCCTGGAAATCATCACAGATTGCTACTAAAGGTAGAAGAAAAGCCTTGTCATATCAGAGCTATTCAAGTTTTAAATTGTACTGCTATGAACTAGTTTGGTTTTTTAATGTTCTGTTGACAATATATAGCTATAAATATTTTTGCGCTGTATTTTTACAGGGGCAGGATAATAATTGAAAACAGAGCCTGACTGAATGTCTTCTACCTTACAAAGGAAAAAAAAGGAGGGTAAATTATGTGTAATCAAGACAAATATTTAAAATATCCAGATACAAACACAGTGCATAGAAATACTTGCTAAAAGTTGTTTCAGATGTTTAGTCTGGTGCTACTGGTTTTGAAAAAAAATCAGAATACATCATAAAGTTTAGGAGTGCCATAAAGTACCACTATATTTGCTCCTAGTAGTTGCCCACTTCCTGAAACTTAATAACTCAAGCAGCTGTGGGCTAGTTAAACTGGGGCATATAAAAGAAAGACAACACTTGCATAGAATTAAATTCAGTAAGAGATCAAAAAAACAAGAAGACAATTATAAGTCAGCTAATATGTTCTAACAGAGACCACGTCTTAACAGACAAACTTGGTTATATTTTTTGATGTAAATAGAAGTTTAGTCATGTAAAAATTTGTATAGTTGTAACCCATAATTTTTCTAAACATCCAATTTGTTAACACAGAATATTCTGATTAAATATTAGAGTTATTTAATAATGGTAAAGTATATGTTAATTGAATTAAAAACTGCCAAAATAATTAATCTGAGAAGGTAGTTAAATCATTAGTAAAATGTGAAGAAGAACGTTCTGGAGCATGTCCAGAGCAACAGGTTGAGAATTGTGTCATAACAACTTTCATCAGTGATCTGTAAGCAAATACAAAATAATTTCCTAAGGAGTATGTGAATTACTTGTAATGATAAATAACAGTTCTAAGAAAATGTTTGAAAGACTTTGTCAAGTTCATCTCTAAAAGAATTAAATTTTGTTATATCCAAATGGAAATGTAGATGTATTGGAAAACAAAGAACAGACTACGACTACCTGAGACATGTGAGACGGAACAGGACTTGGAAAGTGAGGTCTGATAGCATATGGGAGATAAACAGATAAACAAGCTTCCACTGCTGATATTAGTAGAGAATAGTGACAAAGGATCCATAGATATGGAAGAAAAAATTACCAAATACGTATTTCTCTTTCCAGAACATTAAAGAAACAAATAATACATCTGCTTCTGCAAAGAGCAGTTCCCATTTTAAAAAAAAACCCCAAACTGTACCAAACCAATTAGAATTCTCAAAACAAAAAGACTGAGTACTGTGGTAATTGTCTTATTATGAGGGACCTATATATTATGTGTGTGAGAATTTGCAATCAATATTCATAGAACAACAATTCTTAAGAGGTCAATTTATTGGGGGGAAGAAAAAGAGAGAGACTCAAAGGAGGCAACTGAAGGAAAAACTGACTTCAAAATGGAAACTAAGCATTATTCTGTCTTAGCAAAATTGATTAATAAGTAAAGCAAAATATATCAAGAGAAAAGAGGGATTTTTTGACTCTGCATGTCTGACTCAGGTATATGCATGTCTGTAAGGATACACTTCAGGCAAACAAAGCATTAGATCTGTATTCAGGCAGAACAGACTGCAATTTAATGTCTTGTGAAATGTAGAAGATAGAGTTAGATAAAACGGTTCCATCACGCTTGAGTCTATGAATCCATGCAATACCTGTTCTGAAAAATGAAAATATGTTGGAAGGAAACTAAAACCAGACTTTAAACTGCTATTTGTATTTACAAATGTGATTACACCAAAGGCTCCTTCCAACACAGCTGAGCTCTCTCAGGTATTATTAGAGGATCATGTCAGTAGGGGAGACTCTTGAGTCTTCAATGAGATTTAGACCAGGTCATTAATCCCCAGAATGTTTTTACCAGTCACCGCAGGGGTTATTCAGCTATCACCCAGACCAGCTATCTCATTCTCAATGGCTTTAACTGCAAGCTTGAGGGAAAATGGAATTCACAGCAAAAAAAGAATTTCCAGTCTCTAGAGAATAAAAACAGCACAGTTCTCACATTCAAAAGTGTTTTAGATACTACTGCTGTTGTCAACATCAGAGGAATTAAACAGGATCTGATAAAAGAGAACAGTAGACATTTATCACCAGTACTTATAAGAAATATTTATATAGGTAATACCAACTAAAATTTTCCATTATAACTTCACAAATCTACCAAAAAGGATCCATGTGCTGGTATATAGTTGTTAAATAAATAAATAAATAAAATTTCAGCTACAGAATGAGTTAATCGGTAAAAGGCATGTCTAACACTAAAGTATTTTAAAGAAAATAATTTCATTTCTCTCACCTAAGACAATGTTAAAATGAAAACATATTTTCAGAAGTCTTACTTTTAGTGTACATTGGAAAAGGCTGATGTGCTAAGAAGAGGCCAAACTATACTTGAGACTGTCATCCACTATTCAAAATTTTACCTATGTGAGACAGAACAATGGTTTTGTGTTCAGTGCTGGCATTTACTGAACAGATCTGGATGACAAGGCATTTTCAGAGTATTCTTCATTCAATTCCATCTAGATTACCATCCTGATGATGAACCATTATCATCAAAATTATATTGACTTTTCTTGAGAACTGGATGTCAAATATCTGAAACTGGAAACTTTAAAATAAACAAGACCCTAGCACCCTCAATTCATACTTTGCATTGTATAACTTTATTTTTCCTACTAGCATCACATTTCCCACAATTCAGTATAGCTTTGCCATTCACTTCTTTTCTCTTTATAATACAGACAGGTGTATTACATGAATCTGCAAAAATCCTGTGAATTATAAAAACCTAGCAGTCTGATAGCATTTTTAGACAGGTGATGGAAAGGTTTGCTTATTATTTAACCATCTACTTGTCCATAATGACACTGATTTTAATTTAGTCAGAGGTACCAGAAAATATAATATTTTCTCTTAGGAGCTGTTTAAATTACCCATTTGCAAAGAAATGAACTAGCCTTTCCCTTTCTGCCACAGATATTATTTTTTTCTCAAAGCACTGAAATGGGTTTTTCCATAAATTTGGGATGTATTGAAAGTGAGATTCCACAGAAAAATAATAAAAATTTAGTTTATTGTGCAAAATAACATTAAATCACAAAAGTTTACACATGCACATAAACAATGGGTCAGATAAGTACAAAAGTGGACGCTTAATTTGACTATTAAACTTTCTAGGAAATAAAATGCATGCACTGGTAACGGAATCATGTTCTGTATTTTTTATGTGGCTTTTGAAATTACTGTCATGCTCAAGGCACTACAATTGTACTTTATATTTTAGAACTCAACTGTAAAGTTCTCATTAAACTCTCAATAGCAAATCAGCTCAATGTTCAGAAATGCTTTTATTTTGCTTTGATTTTTATCTTATGTGACATCACAAAGGAGAAAAGCCCAGATTAACTGACAAGCTAGTGAGAATTTGACCTTCTTTTATTCACAACACTAACCTATGATTTCCAAAAGGGAGCTCTCTAGTAAGGAACAAAAAAAAAAAAAAGTAAATATGTCTGCTTTATTCTCCTAAAGGAGGATAAAAGGAAAATAATTCATAAAAATGTCATTAGTGACAGAAATAGTTTATATCAGATCATACGGAAACACATTTACATTCACCAGAACTATCTTTAGGATGTAACTTGTTACCTAATCAGCAGACCTGAAATTAAAGTAGCTGTGCTTAATATGTGTGGGTGGGGTAAAAAAAAAAGACCCAAATCCTATCCAAGTGGTTTTACCTATGTAATTTTATTCCCTAATAATCCCTAATTTCATGCATGAACAAGAATTTTGGGAAAAATATAAAAACAAGTGGAGAAGAGTTAATAATGAGGCCCTTCTACTTCAAGTATCAGATCTCTGATGCTAGCAACTCCTCACTGCAATAGAATTTTTTTAAAAACAGCAGCAGTTTTTTAAACTGCATCTATAAAAATTTGCACCTGTTAAGATAATTTGTTCATGTCAACAGTGCTATTTTTATTGGTAGGTACTGTAGTCTTCTCTCATGTACCGAAATGGGTGGCTGAGCAAATTGGACTTGAAAATGTAAATATCTGCTACACCTAAATTTGAATGTTACAACTATGCATCTGTGGGTTATACAAGTATTTACACATGGACCAATGCTTAGGCAACCATGTTCAAACACCAAGGAACATAATGGTAAAACGCTTGCCTTCAACATACAACATTGAACTTGCATAGTAAATTACTTTTATAGGAAGGAAGATGACTATATCTTTTGGATGAATTGTATTAGAAATAATTTGGTTTATATTCTGTCTTCCTTCATTTACATCTTTCATGACACCAATGGTCATTCTAAAAACTTATTGCTAGTAGATACTAAGGCATTTGTAACAAGCTGTGTTCATTGCATGGCATGGGATTTTACAAATCCTGCTAAGGTAGCAGACCTAAAATTATTACACCACATTACAAGTCCTGAAAAAAGTGTTTTGCATTGTTGTGGATATCCCTATCATATTCACAGCAGATCAGGTCTTCAGAAGATAAAATTACTTAACTAAAACACTTTGAAACTGTATGGTTGGCTACAAATATTTTGTTGCTAAGGCCAAAGTTTTAACCAAACATACACAAACTAGAGTTCACCAGGCTCTTGAAATTTGGCAAAATTCACAACATTTTTTGTACAATGCAAAAGGCAAATGGAAGTGGTAAAGCTATTTCACATTACCAGATTACCAGAAACACTGCATGATCAAACAACTTACTTATCCTTAGGTGCCCTCCCAGAAACGTCTGAACAATAATTTTCATGACACTTAAAAAACCCCCACGTTAAGTCTTTTTAAAAGACAATTAATTAGTGTTACTAAAATCAACTAAGCAAAGATATCAACATTTAGGTTATAAAACTTTCCTGCATGGAAGATTTCCTCTGAAACATTTAAAGCATAGTAAACCTATATGTAACAGAACTCAACGTCCTGCAGCTTGGAAGTGTCAGGCAGACTTGCAGCTCTACTAATTCTGTCTCTGGTATCCTGCCGAGTACTTGGCACTGTTGAATAAGCTTCTAAATAAACAGGAATGTCTTAAGTTAATGCAATCACACTCACTAGTAAGACAACCATCATTTTACTAGATGTATTTATAATAAATATATAGTATTCATTACAGTAACAGATTAAAAAAAAAAAACACACAAACAAAAAAAAAAAAAAAAAAAACAACCAACCAAACCAATCAAACAAAAAATGGGTGAAGTATAAACTCAGGAATGGATTTTTCTAAGCAAAGTGAGGCAAGAGGAAAGAAATACCAAGTTAGACAAATAATAGGTAAACAGGGTTAATAAAGCCCACCACCATTTAACAGAGGATAAAGCAAGCTACGTGTTAGAAGTGATAGTGATTTCTTTGGCACATTCAACTCCCAGCATAGCAAGTGAATGTGTTCATTGTTGCTCTGCAATCCTGAAGAACCACAGTCATCCAGGCACAAGACAGCATGGGCAGGCTGGAACTGATCCGGGCCTGCTGGACACTTCAGTAGGTCCGATCAAGTCTTATGATCACTTTCATGTCATGAGGGCCAATTTTGACTCTTGGTATATCTCAATAACACACAGGAAAAAAAGGTCTTTTTCTCACACCCCCATAAACCACTGGAAAACACACTAATAGTCACCATATATAGATATCCAGTTCCCTTTTCCCTTCACATTCCCTTCATATGCAACACATCTATGATGAGGAAACTATCAAAAATTTACCAGCAATGTAAAAAATACGTTGATTCACAGAATGAATCAGGGATTTCATTTTACTTCTTAATATAGTGCAGATCGTGCACTCTGCCTTCAGTGACTCTTGGATACCATTAATTGAACTTTATTTTTTTAAATCACCTATCTGCACAAACCCAATTTATTTAATGTTTCATAGTTTTAATACTGATTAAATGTTTGAATGTGGTCGGCATGCATTTTTGTAACTCTCACAATACTTACGAGTCTTTCGAGCAGAATCTTCCACAAAGAGAGAAGAAATATCTTCATCCACCCCTGCTTCATTCTTTGCAATGCAAGTGTAAGCTCCTGTATCTTCATAGCGCACATTGCTAATGTGAACCTCACTACCATTTGCTGAAAGGAGAGGGAAAAAAAAAATCAACGTGCAGACAATGCTAGGGCTTTCAGATTATAAATGCAGAAGGGTTTCTCTGCTTATACTAATTAAACCATTTTCATTCTTGACTTCGTAACTTGGAGGCATGCCAAATTAATCCAAAGGTATTCAACTGGCTAGTGAATTACATGCACTATTTCGTCTCACAGATACCCAGAGTGCCTCAGCTGATTTTGCACTTCAGAGCCAAATACCAATCTAAGGTTTTATATATGTTTAAATGACTATAGTTTTTTTTAATCAGGTAAATATTGGGTTTTTATTATGTTGTATTTGGTCACTTAACACCATAATTTCCTTTACACAAAATAATCCATGGAAAATAACAGGCCAAACTTTCAATGTAAATAAAAATTTTAATAAAATTATTTGTTATTTCTAACCAGAGTCACCTAGTTACTTTTGGGTTTGTGTGACTGTAGTGTAACAACAGGAAAAAAAAGGTGCATTGAAATTTTTCACCTACATCAATGTAGAAGCTTATGGAAACCTCAGGAATTGTATCAGCTTGTGCAGGAATGACGACAAACAGTCCAGGTTTCACGGGCAAAGATCTTTTAAATATTGTGATGTCAGTAATGGTGTGAACAATGATTCATTGAATTTTAAGTATAGTAAACTTGTTCAGCTGTAGGAACTATACAAAAACCAGCTTTGTAGGTATTCTAAAGTACAGACTAGAAGGGGCACTGTCTTACGGTGTAGCACACTTTTAGCTTGAAGCTAGTGCACAGATAGTTTAACTCAGAAAAATCTCAGGGAAAATGTAATGAGATCCTCAAAATTGTATTTCAAATAATTAAATGCTAGAAAATTGAATTAAACATATTTTGCTTAGGGAAGAACCCTTTTAATTTATTTATCATAAATATATGGAACAGAGAGAAAGGGAAAAAAATTCCCTCAAATCCCTAAAGGTAAAATTAAGAGAATGCTGCTATGGAAGAGGAGTTCATCCCTTTCTACTCATAGTGGAAAGTGTTTCTGCAAGGCAATTGTTCACAAATATCCAGGGGAGCTGTCCATGAAAGAACAGAGGACTATGACATCTGCAGGTAAAGTAACTCTTCAGAGAAGCACTTGCCATGTCTGTCCCACTGCTTCTTACAGTGGGAGTGCTGTACTATCCTAATTAACATCCTGGTTTTGTTGATGAGTGAAAGTTTTGAAGGGAACACTAGTAGCAGGAGATTTTGTTTTCCTATGGCTGATCAAAAATCACCAGAAAGACTGAAGAAGCATGAAGATTTTATGCTGGACAGGTCCACTGATTTTGCTGAGCCCTGAAGATTCATACAAATGAACTGTTGATTAAAGGTAAGACTTTCTTTTAGTTTTTGATAGGGCTTTTTGGGGTTTTGGGGGTTTTTGTAGGTTTTTGGGGTTTGAGGGGTTTGGGGTTTTTTGGGGAGGGAGATAGGGTTTGTGTGTGTGTATGCAAAGTCTTTGCACTCCCATGGAGGTCTGCTGATACCCTTCAGAAAACAGCACATCCATTTCAGGTATTTCTTCTCCAGTCCTTTCTACCATCAGGTCCCCAAATCTCATTAAGATTCTTATCACTTCTGACTGGGATCAGGTCTAGGACTGTCTGCTCCACTGAGATACTGCACATTTTCAAACAGAGAAGAGCACATTGGAATTTTCTGGTAATCCTGCCAGTAAATACAATCATTATTCTAACAAAGAGAAGGCAGAGAAGATATGTGTCTTGGGGAGTAACTGAAAGATATCACATCTTTTGAAATGTTTTAGCTTCGATTTCAAGCCTTAGTTAAAACTGTGGAAAAAGGGCAGCTAGTATGGAAACAATGCATGGATAAAACACTAGCAATGTGTAGAAAACAATAAATACACCCCTTTACCTTGAAGAGTTAGCTGTTTGGACAACTTTGGAGTGATATCAATTCCATTCTTCAGCCAACCAAGCTGTGGGTTGGGAATACCTTCAGCGTGGCACCGAAGGCTAGCTGTCACACCTGGCTCCCTTGCCTGGCTCTCTGGATAGACTCGGATAACTGGTGGAACTGAATACAGAAAACAATTATAACTTAGTGAAGAACATCATCTTCATTTTAAGAAAAATAATTACAAGCAATTCAGAAGACCCCTGCAGCTATATATAACAACACGCAGATGTGGTATTAGTCAGATATTCAGTGACATTCAATGCAGAATTCTGTCTCAGAAAATACATGAAGCAGAAAAAATATTCTGTGAGAAAAACCTCTTTTCACTGCCTGCGGTATCAAAGAAAAATGCCTCAATTCTAGTTCAATAGTTTGTGGTTGAGTAATAAGACTTTTATTTTTCCTTAGATTCCTTTATAAAATATGAAAAATGTACAATTAGTAAGTCATGATATGTTGTACAAAGATTGTAACTGTCCTGTTCCACAAACTGTAACAATTCATCTCTACCTTTTCCCTCTTTCCAAAACACCTATCAACAATCCATTCTACCTGCATAAAACCTGTTCAGGTTTATACTTTTCTATACCTGTTCAGAGAGGACCTTCTGTACCCATGATACCACTTCCCTTCTTTATCACATGGACACATCACTAGCTTATGTTCAACCTGACTTCCCTCTGAAGTCCTTTTCTGCCAAGATGCTTTCCACTAGGCGGTCCCCAGCATATACCAGTGCACAGGAGTTGCTCCTCCCTGGGCGCAGGACTCTAGCACTTCTTGTTGAACTTCTTAAATTCCTGCTGGTTCATTTCTCCATCCTGTCAAACTCCCTATGAATAGCAGCAAGATTCTGTAGTCTATGAGCCATTCCTCCCAGTTTGGTGCTATCTACAAAACTGTTGAAGGTAGAACTCTGCCCCATCATTCAGATCATTAAGATGTTAAACAAGACAGGTAGCCTTCTGGACAAAATGCCCACACAGTTGGATAACTGTGTTACATAATGGGTGAACAACTGGGTCATTGGTCAGGAACAAAGAGTTACAGTGAATGGGGCAATATCTGGCAGGGATCCAGTCCCTAGTGGGGTTCCACAGGGCTCCATCCTCAGCCTAGTTCTCTTCAACATCTTATTAACGAGTTGGATGCAGGACTTGAAGGAATACTAAGCAACTTTGCTGACAACACCAAATTGGGAGAAGCTGTTGACTCCCTCGAGCGCAGAGAGGTCCTGCAGAAAGATGGGCAATCACCAACTGCATGAAGTTTAACAAGGGAACATGGCAGATTCTGCACCAGGGATGGGGCAACCCTGGTTGTGTGTATAAACTGGGGAATGAGGTGCTGGAGAGCAGCACTGTAGAAAGGGACCTAGAGGTCCTGGTCGATACCAGCAGTGCCCTGGCAGCCAGGAGGGCCAAGCGTGTCCTAGGGTGCATCCCACACTACTCTGCACTGGGGAGGCCCCACCTTGAGCACTGAGTGAAGTTTTGGGGACCACAATACACAAAAGACACTGAGTGGTTAGAGAATGTCCAAAGCAGGGCCACAAGGATTGTGAAGGGTTTTCAGGTGAAGCCATATGAGAAGTGGCTGTGGGCACTTGGTCTATTCAGCCTGGAGGAGACTGAGGGGAGACCTCATTGCAGACTACAGCTTCCTTGTGAAGGCAAGGGGAGGGGCAGACACTGATCTCTTTGTGGTGATCAGTGCCAGGACCTGAAGGAGTGGCATGAAACTGTGTCAGGGGAGGTTTAAGTTGGATATCAGGAAAAAGTTCTTCACCCAGAGGGTGTCTGGGCACTGGAACAGGCTCCCAGGAAAGTGGTCACTGCACCAAGCATGATGGAGCTCATTAAGTGTTTGGACAATGCTCTCAGGCACATGGTGTGACTGTTGGGCTGGTCCTGTGTAGGACCCGAAGTTGGACTCAATGATCCTGATGGGTCCCTTCCAACTCAGCAGATTCTGTGAACCTATGTATAAGACTAGTCTTATGAGCTTTTTTATTAATAAAATATAAGAATTGTTGACATCAATTTTCCAAGGTTTGAAAACTTGCTGCAGTATATGCTTGCCAATTAAAAACCTTCTACATACCACACATCAGTAGTGTCAGTGACATCACAGTGGACATATTCCTATTGGTAATCAATAGCTAAGCAACATTTAAAAATCCTGCTATGTAAACTTTTTAGATGAATAACTATTTATCTTAGCCTTAATTTTTTTATAGAGAGAACTTGCTCGAGGTTGTTTCTAACAATTAAAAAATATTAACTTTAATAGGATTAAAGAAGTCTACTTTCTATTCGCCAAAGTTTTGTTTAATGCAGCTGTAAAAATGTGGAATACTTAGGCTGTGTCACAAAACACAGCTGGTTAGAGGATGAAGTATCAGTTGATAATGAAAGAAGATAACAAGATCAAAAATTAACTGTGTCTATTTTGGCCTGAGATTAAATATTTTCAAATCCTATTCAACTATTTAAAAGGAATGTCTCAGCATGCTGTCCCATTAGATCACAGAAATGCCTTACATTTCTACATTACAAGAAATACACAAACGTACTTTATCTCAGAGAGGATGCAAGAATCAGTAGGTTTCAGGGATATTTTAAACCCAGTTAGAAGATGGTCTCTTCAACATAACCCCAATATGCAAATTGAAAAAATGTAATATAATAACATAGGAGAAGGTTAAAAATTAGATAATACAGCTTTTAGTTTATTAAGACTACCAGCTGAGAGGAAGAGCTTATAAAAATCAGAGATTTAAGGTTTATATTGATTTTCTGAAAAGGACTTTGCTTTCATGGAAGTGGCTCTTTATTTTCCTCTAAAGCCTGATATTCCCACTCCTATTTCCTCTCCATTTCTTCCCTGTTCTATCTGCTCTTGCATAGCATCTCTGAGATCCGTACTGAGACCTTGCCTTCCCCACTGTGTTCTTCAGACTGAGCCCCACTTGACTGCACATTCAGTGATCTCAACATTTTTTGGCACCTCAGCTCCCAGTCTTGCCCTGCCTCACTTCCTAAAATCCAATTTTCATGTCTGCCTGTTCAGCATTTCTTGACACAAGGTCCTTTAGGTAGCCTCCCACATGTTGTAGATTTCCCACTGCAGCAAAGCCAAATGGCTAATTCTTCCACTTTGTCTCTGGAAAAGCAAGGACCTCCACTTCCTTAGAGACAGGATTGCCATCACTGAACACTCCTCAAGCATCTCAGCAACAGAAACAACTTTTAGGACCAATAGCAAGGCATTGCAATTAATTGTGTTCTGACTACATATGCAAGGATATTGCTTGTCTCTTTTTGTGTCAGTGAAATATTCTCATTGCATATAAAACCTTATAGGTATTTAACTATCACACCTTGACAGACTTCTACTGAGCACGTGAAGAGAATTTTTTTTAACAGTCCAATTTCAAAGAATTTTCATTGACTAGAAAAAGGAATTAATCAGTTTTATTTGGGCAAAAGGCATGCAATATTTTGGACGCAATATTATTGTTAAGAAAGTTCTAGAAAATACTGTAAGTGAAATCAAATTCTTCCTAAACCAACAAATAAAATCTCACCCTGCATGACAAAATGTTATTGTCACTAAATTAACTACTTAAGGGTTGTTAGAAGAAGTGAAAGCGAAGAGAGGACCTGCTCAAATGAAAACATGTCTGAGTTTTCTTTTACTACCCCTTATTTCTATAGTAGATTGCTTTAGCACTGTTTTCCCAGGCACAGAGGTTCTTGCATGACAGTAGGGCTTATTTCTTGCCCAATCTTTCCTCTATTTGCTGCCATTTTCCTCTTTTCTCAGCAACTCTCTGTCTGGTAGGTTATCTATACAACTAGTAATGTTTTCAACCCTCCTTTTGCATGATAATTTTTATTTCATGTTACCCTGAAGCCTATTTGTAATATTCTACTAAGAAAGAACTGTGCAACTGAGGCATGCAGACAGCTGAAATACAAATGCAGTTACGGGCTCAGTCTATAAAGTTAACTTGATGTGACAAGTTCAATGTGAAGTCTTTGGGGTTCATTTGAATCACCTTTTTTTTTTTATTTTGTTTTGGGTATTTGTTGTTGTTGTGGTTTGGGGTATTTTTTTTCTGTAACTGACCATAAATATCACCAGAAATGAAATTTTAAGTACACAATTAATTGTTCTCACTGACTTTCAAAGAGATATGCTCTAGCATCTTAACCTAAAGAAGCTTACTTTACAAGGGAGACATCATTACATAGGTTAAAAAGGGAGGGGAGACACTGCATGTTTGTATTTAGCAGAGTAATGTGTAACACATAATTGAGTGAATTCTGTATCCCTTATCTTTCAATCCAACAAGCAATGTGAGACTGTTGGTTCCAAATATGGTGGATACGTAACTATTCAATACCTCTAACATTTGTTATAAAACCTTCTGAGTATTACTTCAGTCGGATCTGATGGGGGAAGGGGAGGGAGAAAACAGTCTATTCAAGCTGTCTTGAATCCAGGGAGAACGTATGCGTTTAAAAAAGAAACAGGTGGTATCTATAGCGAACTAATTTCTTCTAATGATGTATAGAACAACTCTTCTGTTAAACTGAGATGCTTTGGAAAAACAAAGCTAGCAAACAATTCTTCAGACACTATACATTCCCAACTTATATCTGGCCAAGGGACTGGATTCTCCTTTATTTACCTTAAGGTATAAAAACTACTGATCTTATTTAAGCATCACTGATATATTAGAAGAAAAATAAAGGTCAAACTGAGAGACTCAGATTCATTTAGTCATAAAGTCTGAGTCATATAATCTCAAATTTATATGCACTGAAAGTTTTAAGTATTATGTAAATACTAATAATTAAGATTTTTATGAAAGAGTTACTCCTTCCTGATCACATTTCTTTTGTAGTTTATATGAAGTGTTAAATATCAACTTATAGTATTGCTTACAATATTTACTTTACCATTTTATTTGTCCAAGAGTAGACTGATTTTTTCACTATAAAACAAGTTTTTTACAGTGCTCATTAAGTGTATTTTTAAGACTCCAATGGAAGCTCATTATTTTTTACTACTGTACTAGATAATTCAAAACTAAAAAAAACCTTAGATTTTAATCGTAAGTCAGATTTATATATATAAAAATTGCATACTAGCCAAAAATATATGAATTTTTTTCTAAAAATATATAGCTGTACATAAATGGAAACCAAGAGAGAACTTAAAATTTAATTACATTGTTTTCATTGAACCTTCATATTAGATCTTTGTGATCAACGTAGTCTCATTATCCCATTAACCTTTTGACTGACTCTCCAGTTAATACAAGTATCATTATACTAATTAGTCGTTATCATAGCTCCAAATACTGACCATCATGCCTGTGCTTAAGAAGATTATTCCTTAGAAGTACAGGTCTAAACTGTGGAAGAGCTGTTCATCTGACCTTTAATCTCAATGGATTTAACTCCATTTATCCACAACATGCACAGAAAATAATCCTACTGCTCAAAAGGCCTCCTTTTCCTGTTTCTTGCTCCCCAAAACAGCAACATCCAAAGTCATTTAGGAAGGTATCATTCCAGTGCCAGCTTTTGGAATAGCAGCAATCTGAGGTTTACAGGGGTTTCCAGATGAAAAAACCCAATTTCTTGGCAGACACTTTATCACCAGAAAAAATCTACATTTGTCTTCCTTCACGTCTCTCAAATTATATTTCTTGATTTTCTAGTCTTGCAGAAAACCTTCTAAAACTTAAGTGGAGTTTTGCCTCATTATGTGCTGAACTGAGCCAAACATGAAGAATCCTAGTATTTTAACTCTTGCTATGCACCTCTGGAGGATTATTTACACATTGGGATCGGTAAGGAATGTGTTGATAAGAATATAATTTTGTTGATAATTTAGGGTAAACCAGACCATATAAAACAGCGGAGAATGTTGTCCAAGAACCTACTAATGTGTTCAGCTTGCCAACAACTCTGCTATGTATGCAGGAATTAAAATATGAACAAACTTCACTTCAGTCTTCTCACTGGTTTAGCCAGTACTTGCTACCTGGCTTTTCAAATGACAGAAAATAATCCCAGAAGAAAAAATTGGAGGAAAAGATGTTGATGCCATGTATTAGCTCAGGGACAACATTCTATCTACAATGTGTTGTGGGTCAGGAGGGGAAGAAGTTGGGGAAAAAAAGCTGAGATATATGGATAGATAAATCTTAAAAGCCAGCTTCCTGGAGAAATGTAACAGCAGAGACAACATGTTTATAAAACTGCAAACAAGCACTAAATGTCAAAGTAATTTAAAATGTGAAGATATTAACAAGAGAAAAGGGGAAAAAGTCTATTAAAAGAAGAATGAATCATATTAAAAGCCAAAATAATCTTGGAAGCTGTATTTCATATGTATATAAATATAAGAACAACAGAAAAAATTTCAGCATTCTTGAATGAGATGTCAAAAAAAAGTCAGCCTAATAAGGGTTTATGCAAGTGATTAATAACTAACAAAACAAAGAATGATTGTAATAGCAGTGGCCAGGAAACTAGGGCTAGAGTATGCCTCAGGAGAGAAATAGGGTCTCTTAATGAAAAGCAAATTTGGAGAAGATTGGGGTCAAACATGATTCTGGATAGGATTAATTAACAACATGGAATGACAAACACTGGTAGTTTACTGCAGAAAGGGAGTCTTAAGAGTCAAAGATAAATATGAATTGAAATACCATGAAAGTACTCAAAGAAAAAAAAAAAGACATTAAATCTCAGTGGTGATAAAGCATACCCTTCATCACTGGAAAAGAACTGCTTAAAATAATTTAGGAAATAAATTGCATATAGGAAAAACAGCTAGGACAGGGTACACCAGCTCTAGAGAAGGTAAAGGCCTGTCTTCAGGGCACGACTAACAAAACAGTTAAGTTTTGTCCAAGTACAGAATTCAATGAAGTGTTACCTGGAACTTGAACAGATGCAGGAAAATATAAAAATCAAGACTTCAAATCCAGGTGCCTCAAGTTAATCTACTAAAATCATGGTTAGATTTCAATATCATAAATGTGAATTTAGAAGCCTGCATCAATTACAGAACCTTCTGGGAAGTGCATTCTATTAATCTTATATTCAACAAAACATTCTTAACTTTAGAAACTTACACACTTATTTTTCCCAATGTGTTCTCCAGGTCACAAAATTAGTACCCAAAACTACTTTATCTGTGTATACACGCATATATAAACCACTTATTGTTCTGCATAACATCACAGGTGCAAAGCAAGTCCTCTGGACTATCTTTAAACCTTTTAATAGTTATTATTGATATGGAAGCAATAAATTAAAATTATTGTGTTCCATTATTTTTAAGGTTACTTGAAGGAGAACAATGAAGAAAAAATTATATATCTTTTTCTATTAAGCTGTAACACAGTACAAAAAAAAGTAAAACAGCAACAACAGATGTGCTTAACAAAATCCAAGTTTCTTATGGACTTGATAATTGGAACATTTTTCCTTACCAGTCACCTGGAGAATATGAGTTTGATAGAGCTTATCATACCCATCAGCAAAGCAGGTGTAATTTCCCATATGAGTTGTGGTAACCTTAGTGATGTACAAGGACCCATCATCTCCAAAATCCTACCAGGAAAGATTAAAAACAAGGTTATCATAATTCAGCCCACATCTCTACAGTAATTATGCTCGTCATCTTGGCAACAAAGCTGTGATACAAGTATCAGACATCACAAATATTAAATCAGAATATCTGACAGTAATCTGAAATTCAAATATTATACTTGTGAATGGTGGAGTTGTTTATACTTGCTACCTATATTGTGACTGTAAAAGAAAACACAACTTTTATATTAACAACTAGTTAAACTCTGCAGAAGCAATATGTTTATTTAGCTATGACAGTTATTTGCAGAAGAAAAGCTGTTGAGGATTGGATCCGACCAGAGGGAAAAAATAAATCTCTGCAAAAATTAACAAGTTAAATGACATCCTGTGGAAGTGTTGTCATCTTCTGTAATGAACAGACAGACCAAAAAAAAAAACACCTCATTTTTCTTCAATTCTTCTCATTAGATTCAGGGATACATTGCAGAAGCACTACTGCTGTAAACTAATTTCAGTGATCTGGGATTCCTGAAAGCAAATGTTTGTGGTCAAGACTGAGGCAAAGCAGGCTTTTAGTACATCATCGTCTTCTACGTCTTTTGGCACTGGGTTCCACGCCAGCTCAGCAAAAGGCCCATATTTTCCCCTCTTTCTGTTGCTGCTGATACAGTCCTGAAACTCTGTAGATCTTCGTGACTCTCACCAGATCCAATTCTGGGATGACTTTTTCTTTCCTTATCTGGACATTCAAATACAGTCTCCATGTTCTTCCTGGGTCACCTGTTGCTCCTTACACCTTCTTCCTTTTATTTGAATTCTCTCAAGAGCTCATTGTTCATTAATACAGACTTCGGGCTGCTTTTGATTTACTGTTCATTGCAAAAGCCTGTTCTTGAGCATAGAGGAGGTCATCCTTGAAAATCAACCATCTCTCTCAGACCCCTTTTTCTTCCAGCAAGATCTTCTATGGGATTCTTCCAAGCACATCCTTGAATAGGCCGAAGTCTTCTCTCCTGAAATCCATGGTTGTGTTGCTTTTTGCCCTGCTGTCTTCTCTTAGGCTCCTCAACTCTGCCATCTCATAGTCACCACAGCCAATGTTGTCCTCACCTTTGTATCTCCAACCAGTTCTTCCTTATCAAGTTTCTTCACAAACTTTGTAACCTCTTCTATAAATTCCTCAATTCCTATTGAAGACTTTATCAAAAGCTTCCAAAAACAAAAGCTTCAGCTACAATACCTCGTTCAGGAAGTCCATAAATTGCACAGTAAAAGAAATTTGATGGAAAATATTACTATGTGCTGCCTTATTCTTACATTCTATCCTTTGGATGTTATCAATGACAAAATACTGGGCTACATTAACTTCTGGTTCATTGTGACTGTACTTGCACTCCTCCATGATCTTACCTATGGCTTTTCCAATTTATTGAGGTTTATTTTTTTTCAGTTCTCAGTTTCCAGTTTTTGTTCTTACCCAGAGAACATAATCTCATATTTCATTCAAGATTACTTTCACTATAACATCTTGAGTCTTTTTGTAGACTGAAATTTAAACATGAAAACCGAAGCATCTATGAAATTTCCTTTAATTTCTCAGTTTTCTTTCTTTAAACATACTCAAAATATTATTCAAAAAGCATATGTCTCTATGTATTTCTTTCTTTTTTTCATCCAAAGATGTTTGGGCAACTAAATTTCACATTTGCACAACTCTGTGCTTACAATGATTCTGCCAGTTGTTCATTGGAAGAAGAAGACAACCCACCTAAAAATTAACCTACCTGGTAATCCTGTCAATAACTTGTCTTTCTTAAGATAACTATAGGTTTCTATATTAGCACTTTGGTTACACAGAAAATATTTCTACCAAATCTTCAATATACCATTGCATGTTACCACTGCAAAGATCAAAAAAGGGACCCTCTTTAAGACTTTTTATGCGAACCAATACCATTGGATTTCCCTTCAGAATAACCCACACAACTAACTTCAAAAAACTTCCCTATTGGATGTTCTGATCTTTATCTCTTTCTAAAATATATGACACAGAAGATCAATTTACTTTTCCCCTCTTACTAGCTGAACACATGTTTTCAAGGTGTTCCTCTTTAACAACATTTTTAGTGGAAGATGAAAGAACAGTGATTCAAAAGAGCCACACTACAGGTACTTACATTTTATCTGGAAAATGGATATTGTTATTGCTGTCTAAAACTTTTTGCCTAATCTCTGCCATATGTATTTGTGAACAAAATAGGGCATAGGATGGAGTGTATAAAAATTCAGCTGCTACAATGCAGTCTGGAGGCTGGTTTACTTTACCATTCCTTATGCTAAATTATTAGATATTGCTTTGAAGCACACTTACCTGTTACAGCCTTTTAACTAGCTCATTGCAGGATATGATATCTTTAGGTACCATAGCTATTTTTTAAGTAAACAGGTGTCTGTGTTATGGTTTCTCCCTTCTTTTTCATAGAAACAATGGATGAAACATCCCTCTGAATATTTTACATTAGTATCTCAATAGAATTCACACATGATGACACTCAAGAGAGTTAGAATTTTATGGATAGCGTTTTTTGTTGGTAGTGGTGAGTTTTGTCTGGTTGGTTGGTTTGGTTTTTTTGCAACTACAAAATAAATGTCCCTAGCTTATTGTTATACCGAGTTCAATGTTTGTTTTGTTAATTAAAGCAAACTACTCAATACAAAGTGAACTTAATGTGGTAAGCAGCATTTGAAAATGGATGGTGAAGTGCAAAGAGAGCTATTTGACATTGCATGTTGACAAGCATTTAGTGCCTTATTGACTAACTCACAAACTAAGTAATTAAAAAAAACCTGTATCTATACTGACACACAAATATCTTTGACACAGAGCCTTCAAACATCAACAGCAAAAAACACAGAAAAGTGGTTTTTTACCTTTTGGAAAATATATTTGATGACAGTAAAAAAATTGCTACAAGCTCAATTTTTGTTCTTCTACTGTTCAAATAGAAATGGCAAGGTACTTTTAAAATTACATTGAGAAACCCTAATTATTTTTGTCATACTTAAAAAGATAGAATTGAACAATTATCTTAACAATGATTCCACTGCAATTCTGTTCTCCTGAAGAACTTGACATTTTACAAATCATGATATATGTTATGAGTCATGAGTAAAATAACATGAAAAGAAAACTTTAATTTGATAATGAATCTTTGCTTTGGTTTCTTACTGCTTATAAAACAGAAACTAAAGGTGATTTTTGGTTCTGAATCAGCAATTATTTCCTTGGAGTTTGTAACTTGCTTTCATATGCTAACACTTTCCATATAAGAGAATTTATGACCATTTGCCAGTACTTCTTCATTAAAAGCTATAGAAAGACTGTTCCAGCTTCCTCCCCACAGGAGAACATACAATGAAATAGACTGCTTGAATTTGTTCATCATCACAGAAGCTAGAAGTGGTTTTGGTTTTGCTTGTGGCGTTTTGTTTTTGGTATTTTTTCCCAGCATTTGTTGCCAATATACCGCTCTCTTAAATAACTTTTTGGGGTTTTGTGCTTTGCATAAATAATAATAATTTAAAAAATCCAATTAAAAAAAGAACATAGGCTAGGTGAACTGAAGATGTGAATTCTTACTTACATTATCCTCAAATAGAAAAAAAAAATAGTTTATTGTGTCCTTAATAAATGGAATTAGCAAACATCAAATATTTTTAATTCATAGCTTTTCATATTACCTTTATTTCTATTTGCAGTCTTTAACCAATCTACAACAAAGGGAAAAAAATATATTGTTTGGTCTCTTTTTTACTGATGGTTAGCAGAGTTATCATAGTTCAATTATAATGATAACAAACTCTGGGTGGGGGAATTTCCCTTCTTTTTAAAGGAAAATCTTGATTTTCTAATGGGAAAAGTCAAAAACCACCACATCATCTGTCTCTGAGCTGATCAGGTAGAAAATTTGAACCTAAGAATTAAAAATTTTATTGGTTTCCTAAAGGAAAGCTGGATCAACAATTGCAACCAAACAGATATATCCAGAACAGCAGTTGTTTGCTTGTAAAACACAGCCAAGATACATACCCCCCCTTATTTCCTGTACATCCCTCCAAGCTTTCTGCATTTTATTTCAGTCAACTCATGGAAGTACCAGTAATACTAATGTCCCATTCTTGCTCATATTTTACATACCTTTCAGTATCTCTAACTTCCTTTATTACAAAGACACAGAGAGTAGATAACCTTTTGAGGGTTAACTGAAAACATTTTTTAAAATAATCATTTATGTACAGTTGGTTTGCCAGATAAACTCAGCTCAGGTTTTTCATGCTAATGTCAATGTTACAACTCCTATTTGCCAAGTAATCAGTTTCTCTGTTCACATTGGCAAAGCAATGCAACTCTGCAGTTTGCTATGGACTGTCAGAAAGAAATTATATTCCACAAAGAAATCTGAAAATAATTGCACTTGGCAGAAATCCAAGATGGTTTTTGAAGTTTGCCTTCTAGATTAAGAAGGAAAACAAAACCTACATTTCATAAGGACAAATTTTGCATGCCTTCTCTCAGTCTCATATTTTAAAGCTGCAATAGGAATAAATCATGATCTAGCTTAAGTCCACTGGCTGAAGAATCATCCTGACAGAAAATTGCAAATCATGCCAAAGCTTAAAGAAGAAAAGCATGCAGTCTAACATAAGCACTAGTATAGTATATGCAGTAGAAAGCGACAGGATCTTAAAAGAAACTCCGCTCTGAAGAATGTAATACCAGACACCAATTCGTGACTATTAATGCAGGCCAGTTTTAGTCAAAGGAAATTAATCCTCCTAAGCTTCTTTTACAGTCATTTGAGAAAGCTCGGGGTAGCAAAATCCTTTCATGGGACCCTTCAGTGGATCTGTCATTGCTCACTGTTTTAGCTGCCACCCACCTCTCTCTGCTGACCATGAAAACAAACTTCCTAGCCACAATTAGACATTCTAAGCATTCCATTGGTTCCTCTTTTCCTGACACTGGAGAGAACAGAAAGAAAAAAGCAAATAATGACTGAACTTTACAGGCTGTGTTTCATTACTGCAAATAGCTTTACTAGCCTTACTCTGCTGATGACTGGGTAAAGCGGTGATCATTTGGTGAGTAATTCAGAACATCTAACTAAATCTCCAATGCTGAGAAAGTCTTCATGCATCCTAAGCCTGTATTACAAATGGTCAATGCAGAGGTCAGCCACTACTCTTGCTTCCTAAAATAAGACTTTGTAATGCATGAGCCCAGGCTGTTAGCTGAATTGAGCAGGATTTGGCTGTATGCAGCAAATCTGAAAAAAAGGTTATTTCTCTGGCTATAAATGAACATACTAATACTGTACCTGTTCCGATAATTAATTAGATAGGTATGATTTTCCCTTTATTCTCTGGGATACAGTAAGGGCTGCAATTTCACTTCATGAGGAAACAGTAACAGCTAATAAATGGTAATATCCATTATTCTACAGAAAACACGCAACTGATTTGTACTTTTCAAAAAATGTCTGTTGATTAAAAATTAATTTTGCTATTTTGAAATCTAATAATGTTCAAGCCTCCTAAGAACCTGAAGAGGGATGACAGAGAAAAGTGACATAAAATGCCTCAGTGCTAGATAACCACTGAGAATAATGACTTCATTTGATACGTAGATGTGTAAAGAGAATTTGGATTTTTTTTCTTGTTTATGGCAGACACTAGACATAAGTGAGAGCTTTTCCAAAGTACTAGAGCTCTTGAGGCTAGCCATAAAACATCACTAACCTTTTACTTCCTCAAAAACTCTGTAATTTTATGCTATCTTGCTATGAATCTGCTATAAGGACTGCAAATTTATTTAGACATTAAAAATCTCCAACTGAGTAGATGCAGTATATTTTAAATGGAAAATTCAGCATGTTCTGATACAGCTGTCTTTTTTATTGCTTCATATTACATAGAGATCTTCAGAATGACTCATATACCATTTAACTTTTACTCCTTTTTAACAAAACAAATTGTTATATAATCAGATTTAATCAGATAAATCTATTTGACATTAATTTCTCATATATTTTTCAAGTTCACCTCATAACCAATGAGATGAATAATAATTACCCAATTACCACAGTTTATTATCATTCCCCCAAACGGTTCTTTTTTTCTTTTTTTTTTAATCAGCTTTAATTGTAGATGTATTTATTATTACACTCCAAGCTAGCTCTGCAAAGAGAAACTAGCTTTGCACTATGCAGTTTACTTGGATCATATTCCAAAGGTGTCTAACTCTTAAGAGGCCCAGAGAAGCAGAAGTACTGATGTCATTTACCCTTCAAATTTAGAGTTAAGTTTAGAGTTAAATTTGTGGAATAAGCTTTTAGCAAGAGCATCCCCATTTGCACCTTCCTTCTTTAAAGACATTTTATTTGTAGAAAGAGTGCAAAGAAGTCACTGAATACTTCCTAAATTTTTCTGATTCTAAAAATATCACACTATATAATTACACTGTGCTAAGATTTAATATGTTATCAAATATTTAGATTACAAACCATTAAGGTCTAAATTTATAAAGTTTATTAAAGTTTTTGATCTTCCTATTGCATAAGACACTGGATTTCAGTTTTAGTCTCATGAGTCCAAACCCCTTTTCTTATGTTGAAAAAAAATCATATATTTTGTTCCTGAACTGCAGTCATCTTAAACTAAAAGAACTCATTTTATTTCATACAAACAAATTTCTCCAGACGTTTCTTTACAAACTCAAGAGAATCTACAAAAAAATACTAAAGAAAACAAACAACCCTTAAATTTTTGTATTACTCAAATTTTCATTCAATTATCATCTAGTCCATCCCATGTATTTATGAACTATCCAGGAGTGAGACAGACAAGTAGGAAGAGTGCCTTCAAGGTTTATGCACTCTACAAAAGCCTTGTGGGATAAACTTTGGTTTGTCACAAACTCCTTAATGTACATGTGATAAACCAATAAACAGACTCAAAAATACCTTTTCAAACAACTTTCAAAGATCTTGCAGATAAAACTACCTAAACCAAAAAAGATAGACATTGGTTGGGAATCCCCTAATATGTGGCAGCTGAAGAGGATATATGGGGGAGAAAAAAAAAAACCAAAAACCAAAAACCTAGTACCTTAAAATGATTACAAAATCAGAATGATTCACTTTAGCTCATTCTTAGCACACAAGGGGGGAAAAAAAGCATATTATAACTCTAATAGTTTTCTTCAAGTTGATCTCTCATTTTAAACACAGCATTAATGTGTGAAGTGAAGACAACAGTAGAAAGAAAACAGGGCCAGTCACACATTACTTGGATTATAAATACTATGCCACTTGTGCCAGTTTGTTATCAAGTACGTCATATAACAAATGGGCACATATATACTTAGAAAGATTTTGAATGTAATTCCCATATGAAACATTTTTTTCAACTACACACGTGATTACATACAACAAAGTGAGTGACATCCATTCTCTATCCATCTTTTGCTCTTTTCTTATAAAATCAAAATATTGGCAGTTTGAATGCCAGCACAGCAGCTTCACCTAAGGGTTTAGCCAAGATTGACACACTCAATACTTCTGAAATATTTTTCTTAGAGCCTTTTAAATAAACAGCAAATTCCAGTCAACTCGAACTAAGCACTCAGTATGAGCTGGAGTACTACAAATAGATGCTGAATTTATGCTAATAAAATACTGAAAGCTGAGACAATTTACGTTTAATAACAATCTTAGTTATCTAAGCATCACACACACACTGCCTTTGCTAGAACCACTAATAGAACAATCCATGTCCATCAGTCTAATTCTTTATCACAAGAAATCTTTACTAGGCATGATTGATTCCTTCATATCAATGAAAGAAAAGACACTTCAAGGTCATTGGCAGCAACCTTTTACTGTAACCACAGAAACTAATTATGCAGGAAAAATTCTTTGGGTTTTGTTTTGGAGGTAGGGTTTTTGTTTGTTTTGTTTTCCCTCTCTACAGAAATGAATTGTGATACTTTTTAGTATCGCCTTTGTATTGTTTGGTTCTGGTTTCTGGTCAGGTTAACTGTAGGCCATTGGAAGAACATCCTGGTATAAAACAAGAAAAATTACAGTGTTCAAAAAGTTTTCAGTAAAAAACCAAAAATTTTCAGCATATGGTGGCACTGACAAACATATTTTCTAGAGCTGTACCAAGTATGACTTCTGTCCTTTTGCTGATATGAAGCCAAGATGTTATGGTAAGCCCACAGGTATCACATATTTTGATGGCTGTTCACAGACAAAGACAATAGCATAATGCTGAATAACAAAATCTCATTACTTTCTACACATTATTGCCAATAAGATATTTCTGTTTCTTCTTTCTGTTACATCTCCTTCTGTTACATATCTTTCTGTTACATCTCGGCTGTGTTTGAGTCACAAAATGAGGTTGGAAATTCGCCATTTCAAAAGGGATTGTGAATAGTCATTATAAATATTTTCTGGATGCTATTAACAAATAAATCTTGCTGATATTTAGATGCTTTGTTCTTATTAAATGCTTATATTTGTTATATATAGAAAGTTTACTATATTCTGCTACTTGCAGGTAAACTGTGTGTATTTAAAAGCAAAGTGCCTAATTGAGGTACATGTGTTTCCTGTGTTACAATAGTTCTAAAAAAAAATTGAACACAGTACTGTCAATTGCACAACTAAAAATAAGACCATAAACTCCAGTTAAATTAAATGCTTATATAAAAATGTATATGCAAATGAGAGTATCACACTGAGTCATGACCATATTCCTATGCTCTCTTTAAATTGAGCAACAGGTTCTCTCTTCTGTGAGACATCCACTACTTCAATTTTACCACTGCTCTGCCAATCACAGTAAGAAGTTCTCTTCTGTTGCAATACTAGCTAACTCTTTATTAACACACCTCAAATTTCTACAAGATGTACCGAAATAATTTTCCTTCTCAGTACACCATTGTTGTTAATATTTGTCTCCTGAAATTAATTTTTGCTTTTCTAAGTACCGCTTTCTGTAATGGGCCCAAAATTATTTTAGAAGTGCACATCCTTTACAAAACATGAAGCTATATACACTATATTTTCTTTTTTTCACCCTTGTTCTTTGCTTTTATTTTCAACCATGGGACAGCACTGTCCATTGGAAAGATTCTATGTTACTGTCACCATATGAAACTCTATTACTGAAATACCATAATATGATCTTTTTCTTATATACAGTGCAGCCTTACTTTGGAAGACTGAAATGTACAGTTGTTCTTTTTCTCTAGCTAACCCTTGATTTCTATTATATTTTACTCCAGTCATTAGCTGTTGCCAACTGATCATAGAATCCATGTCAGAAATAAGGTTTCTATTAATACAGAGGGGTGGGAGAAAAGGCAGCTTTTCCTTCTCTGTCTTCCTTTTGAAACATTAATTGTTCAATAATCACAGGTTAAACTTCAAAGACTTTTTCACGAATGAATTTCTTGTCTGATGTTAATACTAATGTATATAATGTGAAAAATGTGAAGGCAAAACAGGATTTCAGTCGTCTTTCATTAACTATAAGTTACAATAGTAGGAACTGCACAGAATTCATAACACTTCCCAAATTGCTACACAAAATTTTAAATATCTTGTAGACAAAAGTCATATGGTATTGATATTTTACTGTGCCAGAGTATGGCAATTCCACTTGATTTCTCATTAACACAAACAGGTCTGTAAAGACAGACTCTTGCCTGGAAGGAGCACAAATTCTACAAAGGAAGGCATGGCTTCCTCCCAGTTAAGTAACAGAACAATTGAAATAAAATGCTTAAAAACTGTTGCTATTAAAATTCTTAAGAGTAAATGGACGCAAAAGTTTGCTTTTAAACCAAACAAGGTAAGTACTTCAGATGAGAGTGATAAGAAAGTTTCCTTTTATTAAGGTACTCAGAAATTTATTTTCTATGTAAAAAAAAAAATTCTTTTTCCTCTTCAAGATTTCAATTAAGTATCTATATGCAAATACTTATGATTTGAAAACATTAATATATTTTCCTTAGAAAGTTCTAGATGGAAAATGTTCATCAGCAAAACCAAAACATATTTAGTAGGTACTTTAAAGTAACTGTCAATCACTTCTATCTCACTTTACCCATGAAAGTATAATAAAGAATGCAGATTCAGTGATTCTCTGTAAACTCACCTGAATTTTCCTTACTCAAGGACAATTTTTTACGCCAAACCCAATTAGGTATTATTTAGAAGCGCTGTTTCAGCTTCCCTACTTCTGTTTGTAGTTTTAAGCCAGGCATACATGAAAGGAGAATCAGATGGACATCACTGATGGATCTGTTTCCCAAATCATACTAAATTAGGAAATCCTTTAGTTTATTTTTTCTCTCCTTTTGAACAGAATAATGAAAACACTCTGCCATGGATACAAAGGCTCTTGTATATACCCAAACAGAAAAAGTTCTGAAACTTTTCAAAAGGAAGCTCTAGATTATAAAGAATGCTATGTATGAATAGTATAAAAATGAAAAAGAAAGGAAGGAAGAATATACATGAAGGTGATAAAATTAACAGGTGAAAGAGAAATCAGTCTGAGCTAAAGTAAAATTAATTAAATTTAGATACGAATGGTATCAGGTATATGAGTAGACAGATCACTGACAAGTTTGATTCAGAGAAATCTTAGATATCATAATTTGAAAATCATAGCAGATATATCCTTTTCTGTTGTTATCCAGTCAGAGTTCACAGAGTGATCAGATTTGGTCTAGATAAACAATTTGCTTCATGTTCACTTTTGCAAGTAGTGGTACCAATTATTTTTCAGATGGGTAGCAATTTTCTTTCTGAGTCAGTACTGAGCAAATACCTTTGTACACTTCTGTAGTATTCTTTTTTTTTAAATTATTATTAGTTTTGAGAATATATAAATGCCAGTTGAGCCAAGTTCCCAATAGATAATTATGCCCTATGTATCCTAATTTTTCCTCCTGGGCTGCTTGTGATGGCAGAAGAAAGGGTTTCTCTTTTTTTTTTTTTTTTTTTTTTATTTAAGCAATTGTGCCTCTCTGTTCAATGAAACAGACTCCTGGATATCAAAGCACTTTTACTGCTGGTGATATGGCCCTCCTATTTAATGTACTACAGCAATGATTGGAAAGTCAGGACTGTGAGCCATAGGAGGCCATTATTAACAAAGCATCTTTCTCATGATCTTAAGAAGGAGTGACCTTTACTGCTAGCTCTAGCATAGTCTGGGTTGCTCTTTCAAGACTTCTTTTCTAAAATAATAACCTGAAAAGCTTAGTCTTTATGTGTATTATAAAACCCTTTCTCATAATTCTTCTGAAAGCTGTGAAAAGCATGAAGTCTACAAGAGTAACAAAACTACTGCAAAATGACCTGGACAAGTAAGGAGAAATAAATATGTAACTAGTAATAAAATTATTCAGAAATGATCCTGTTTTTCACCCAGTTGATGGAATATATATAGCAAAAGAAGTGAGAGGAGTAAGTTTATAACCGTACATAAAAATCAAACTGCAATTTTTTGATGAGCTAATCGGAAATTAATAGCACAAACTGAATTTGCTAGCAACAGCAATACTGAATGCAGACATAACCTGCATTTCTAGATACATATACAGAAAAGTGTGGGATATGCCCAGCCACTGAAAAGAGGAGAGAAAACAGTGAATTTGAACTGAAAAGAAGAGGTTGAGGAAGAAAGATATTATGGGAGTGAAAAAAGATGCTTAAGAAGTTTTAGAAGTCATCTTATGACACAAAATATAAACCAGCTTTCCACTAATTTTAAAATACAGGGAAGATGGGCAAGAGTGAAAAAAATGTGTGATAAAAGTTCTGGTGCCTGAAAAAAAAGGAGTAGGAGTTACTCCTAAATTCAAGCTCCAAATGTACTTGATAGACATCTGTATGTGCAGCTATCCTGCACCACCTGGATTAGCTTTGGGATGTTCCTAACTGAGCACGCTGGTCTAAGGTGCAGAACAGTACTCCCATCCATTTGCCCAAATTTCATCTTTCATTATTAATTATCGAGAAGGCCATGGCAGAAACTAAATTCTCCTGAAAAAAAGATGAGAACTGAACAGTAATAGATGTGATTATTATACAGTGGGGAAAAAATATAGCTTTGGAACTTTAAAATATTGTTTACACCTTCTATAGTTATGACACAACAACAATGGGCCTTGCAAAATATTACGTGGCAGGTATGCATGCCCTCAAGTAACTGAGCCAGGTATCTGTTCAGAGAGCTGAACTCACAAGACCAACAAGACCAAAAATGGCTTTACAAAATCAGTTGGCATTAGATATGCTATTATTAAAGGAACAAGGGAACTGCGGAATCTTAATCCATTCACAATGCAACATTATCAGTTGAAGAAGCCTGAGCCAAAATGAAACAAATCACTGATCAAATATCAGAGCTCTTCCAATCACTCCAAACCTAAGGTTGGTGCCGTGGTTGAAGTCCATATTCTAAACCTTGTGACTCATGGGGCGGAGGCAATGTCTGTAATGATGATTGGGTTGATGATTGCAACTGCAGTTACATTTGTAATGGTTGGGATAACTTGTACACTGTATAATTGCTTGTGTCATTTTTCTGCTGCTTCTGTCTTTTCTCCTCTGACTTTTCTACAAACACATCGCCCCGCTGGACAACCTGTGAAATGAGAAAAAGGTCCCAGGAAGACACTGTTTGAGCCACAGGGTGATGTAAGAGACTTAAAGACCACAATTGCCTCAAACATTGTCAAGGCCACAGAAGTGACTTGCCATAAGATAAGTCACCACAGTGTGAACTTGAGATAAGGACAGAAGACATGAATTTGCAACAGGAAGGCATTTATTCCAGGCCTAGAGGAGTTGAAGCGTGGTTAACACATCCTGGTTAATGTATCCAGACAAAAATTCCCACTGTGGCAAACTGTGAGAAAGGAAACAACTCCTTATACACACGCTACCCCAAGTTATGGGAATATTTGTGACCACCCATGGATACCCACAACTTGGACTGCATAAAAGTGGTACCTCCAGAAGGACTACCGAGAAGACCAGGGTGAAGAAAGACCAATTGGATGCCTCTGGATCCACAGTGTGGTGACTATTTTCTGCTTGATCTCTCTCTCCTTCTCTGCCCCCCCGCTCCTTCCTATTTCTTTCTATCTCTGTACCTCACATTTACTGTTAAATAAAATCCGTAGTACTGACTTCAGCATATGGTCTCATTTGACTTTAATTCAGGCAGAGGCATCTCTCAACTGGATCATAACAAGTGGAATAGAAAAAAAAAAACAAAACAAAAATGGTATTCAACTCATGAAATAGAAAAGATAATAATACATCCTACTTAAAAAAATAACTGTGTAACAGATAAAGGGCAATTCAATATAGATAAAAATAGAAACATGCTGACTTTGATGAGTCACTGTTAATCAAATCCAACCACCTCATCAGAAAAATCAGTAGAAAATATCTGAGAGAGATGTAACGCGTTTAAGAGGTGTCATAAGCATAACATAAAAGGAAAACGTGCAACTAGGCTTTCAAAGTGAACCTCATATATATAACTTCATATATATATCCTGGTTGTAACACACAGAATACCACATCGAAGATCACACACTGAAATTGCTGCACTGAAATTTACTGGTAAAAACTCAAAATAAACTGATCAGGATCCAGATTTTGTACAAACTGCCAGCTTTTTGCCTATGGTACTACAATTGAACAGTTTAATTTGTTCATTGTTGGACTATGAGTTACTGACTTCCAAAAAGGAAGAGGTTAGGAGCATCACCTCTGAAAGGAAGTAAGCTCTGGTGCTCCCTTCATGTCATAGGACCTCTACACTTTCCCTCACACAAGCAATAAGATGGCCCCTTGGCAAAACTTCAGGGAGGAGAAAAACCTCCTCAGGAATGAAACAAGAGCATGCAGAGCTTGCTGCAGCAAATCAGAAAGTGAGTGCATTGACTGCAAGCAGGCATTCCCTCTTTTAGGACATTTGAGAAAAAAGAAATAGGTTTACATGAATGTTCAATATCTTTTTGTCATGGTTTGAGTATCTTTTTGTCATGGTTTAGGTATGGTATTCCCTAATTTAATGTTCTTAGTGAAACATGCCAAACCATGTGGAGTTCAATCACGCTGCCTCCCCCTGCGGCAGCCTGGAGAGGAGAACTGGAGAAATTCTCAAGAGGGAAAGATCATGGGTTGAGGTAAGAACAATTTACTGGAAATAGCAATGGAGTAAGACAACAAACAGTAACAGCAACAATTCTAATGAGAGATTATACAAGAAGAAAAGAAGTGAATGATTCATACTTGATTGCTCACCTGCACCCACAGAAACCCCCCAAAACACCTGACTTCTCCCTTTGTGACTCAACTCAGTGGGAAAGGGAGCCCTTCCCCCATTTCTGAAAAACGACATGAGGCGGTATAGAATGCCCTCAGAGTCCCAGACATGCTCCCTTCCTGGCTACTGCAAAAATTTACCATGTCTGGCCAGAGCCAGGACACTACTCTCTTTTGACTATTAATTTTCTCTTTCTTTAAATTTAAGTCCCCTAGTTTATATCCTAACTATTTTTTTTTTTTTTTTTTTTTAAATTTCTAAGAGTTGTTTTATCTGATTTGGGGAGCAGATAAAAAAGATTGAAGAATATTTCCCTGACATTCATGGTTCACCTGGGACTCTGTTGGAAGCAAAAACACACAAGCACACAGACACAAATTTTTCTCAGACAGGGCATTAATATTTCTAACCATCATATTAAAGTCATAACTGTGTTGTACTAAGAACAATTCAACAATGCATAAAGAGAAGCTTGTATGTGGGTCCATACTATCCCATGGGAGAAAACAATGTTGAAAGGAATAATTCATGAGGTTCTCCTGACATTTTTCTTAAGAATAATAAAAGGAACAAAGGATGAGAAGCTGGAAGAAAAAGAAGAGGTCAGATGTCTGGAGTCCTTTCTAGGAAAGGTGCTTAGTGTTTTGGACAATCTGGAAACCTTTCTGTCAACAGTTGCTAATCAGAACTCTACAGAATGGAAGCTATCACATTCTTCAGAAAATGTTAGCTTTTAGTGGCATTCTCCTTTACAGTGTTTTGGGTTGTGTTTTTTCTTTCTGGACGAAGGGCAAATATGTCAAGAAGAAAACGCCAGCTGTCACCAAAAAGTGACAGTTTTAATGTGCAAATTAATTCTACCAAGATAAAGAAATGAGAAGTTTTGAAAAAAAAGATAACCTATACATAACTTCAAAACCCCCAAAATGGAAATATTACATGCTTTCCATGAAGGCAGCCTAAAGAAAGATATTATGAGCTTTTACCAAGAGGAAGAAGTTGAATGACACTATTTTGAAAAGTTATTGTTAAACTTTGCATGTGGACAAATCTCAGTAGATCTTCAAAAAATGTAAGAAAAGGGGCCGAGATCTTATAAGTGTGATTGCTCCCATGTACAGGAAAGAACCTGAAGGCAAAGCTGGAATAAAATATCAGAAAAACAATAAAGTAAAATAAGTTATGAAGACTTTAAAAAGTGAATGAATTAACACTAAAAAAGTAATACGTGTTGCATTTGGGAAATACATCTGCTATTTTTCATACATGGGAATTATTATCTCTAATGAATAGTAGGTTAGATAAAAACAAGAGGAAAGTGGAAAGGCAAATATTAAATTTAAGATGCAGGAAAACAGCAAGCAAAAAAAAAACCTTTCTATATGTGTACTGAAATATCAGCAAAATGCCCTGTGATATCAGTTCTGTAGTGAGTCACAGCATAATTATATTACAATTTAAGTAAAATTTGCAGAGGCATATAATTTTTCATAATTTCACTCGGATGCTAATTATCCCTGCCTCCCATCAGTTTCAGTAAGAGAAGGACTAGTAGCAAGATGCCCTACTTCCACAAATAGTAGTTATTAGTACCATAAGAAGAGTTGAGTAGTACTAAGGACTTATAAAATTATCAACTGGATATTACCAGTAATATTATTAACACACGCTTTGTAGAACATTTTTAAATGCACCACTTAAACACAAATTTCTATTTTCATGCTTTGAAAGTATTTCTTAATATTTCTTTAAAATGTCTTAGAGCATACAAGACATTAGTCATTATCAAGACTCATTTTTAGCCACTCCACAGCTGACAGCTTTAGAGATATATCTTGTACACTTTCAGTAGAGGAGTAGAGTATTTAAAAAACAAAAATAACATAAATTGAACTATCAATTTCGGTTTAGACCTGGATTCCTTTCCTTCTTGTTGCATTTTTCCATTTGACAAAACATTAGGACATTATATTGTTCTGAATTTTCCCCTCCTCAAAGCAAATAGCTTAATTCATATTGAGACCTGGATAGTTGCAAAAGCTGAATTTCTAATTATGAGCACTTGCTATGATTTACAAAATCCCATTGTCACTACTGCTTTGTCTGACTGGTTTCCTATACATGTGCTGACTTCCAGTTATGTTGATCTTTGATGCATTTTACTGAAAAAAACCCATAACCCTATCTTCCCAGGCCAGTGTTGGCCTTGTTATTTTCAGAAAATGTACTGCCCTTTACACAATATTATTAGTCTTGAGATGCACAGATGTGGTTCTTGTATAACTGAGTAAATTAAGAATTCCCAGAGTTAGGCAAACATCACTGTAGTTTAAATATAGCCATAGTAAAACCTGGAGTACCTGTCTCTGGGGACATCTTATATTATACAAGGAGTATAAAATCTAGAAATAAATTGAGAGAGATCAAATCTGTGAAAACAGTGAAACATAAAATAAATTTTGAAGAAAAGAAGGTCTGGGGAAGGATCTAACTCAGTGTCTTTCTGTCCATTCTTTTGTTGTTTCTTTTTTAAATCCAGACACCATTAATTATTTCTTCCTCTCTGTTTTACTTTATCTGCAAAGACAGATTAATATTCCACATATATATATATTTGAGCTCTATTAATTTTAGTGCCTCACTCTGTGGATATTGAATCTGACCTCTTTCTGTATCTGAATCGCAATTAAACTGTTAATATTAAGGGACTAAACTGTAATATAATTTTTGCTTAAAAAGAATTCCAAACATTCCTGATTGTTTACAATTTTCTTAAGCTAACATACAAATGATGAATATGGTCATCCTCAGAATTATGCACTCCTGTCACTGGAAGCTTTTACTCCTTTAAAAAGTCTTACTGTACCTGTACACAAAACGAAGGCACCAACATAACCCTAGCATTCAGGTAACATTTTGCAGACCTTTTTTTTAATGTTTGTGGGTTGTTAACCCAATACACTATCACACATTCCTCCTCTCCTATTAAATATAAATTAATCTGGCCAATTCTAGCGATTTCAACATTTCTTTGAATGTCTGATCACCACTGTGATCTCACTTCAAAGTGGGCATCTCACAAGTTTTCAAAATTCAACACTCAACTCTCTTCTAGCTGTGGTAAGTATTTCGGAAATGTGCTCTGGCTAACAGCCATGCTCCCATCCAGCTGCTCTCTCACTCACTCCTTCTCCACTCCCCACAGTAGGACAGGGGCAGAAAATAAGAGAAACGTGAATGAGAAAGCTCATGGGTTCAGACAAACACTGGGACATTGCTTAGTGAGTACCATGGTGGGCAAGAACAGCCTTGATCTTGGGAAATTTAGAAATTTAGAGAATTGCCTCCCTCGACCTGCTGGCCACTCCTCTTTTGGTGCAGCCCAGGATGCAGTTGCCCTTCTAGACTGCAAGCACACACTGTTGGTTCATGTCCAGCTCTCACCCATGAGAGTCTTTCTTATCTGCTCTCAATGACTTCTCCCAGTCCGTACTTGTATCTGGGATTGCCCTGACCCAGGTGCAGCACCTTGCACTTGGACTCATTGAACCTCATGAGGTTCCTCTGGGTCCACTTATCAGATTTGTCCAGGTCCCCCTGGATGGCATCCCATCTTTCTGATGTGTCAAATGCACCACTCAGCTGTATGTCACGTGCAAACTTGCTGAAGGTGCACACGATCACACTGTCTGTGTCACTGATAGAGATGTTGAAGAGCACCACTCCCAAGACAGATCCCTGAGAGGCACCTCTTGTTCACTGGCCTCCACTTAGACACAATAACACAGAGTTGTTGACCATAACCTCTGGCTCCATCCATCCATCCATCCATCCATCCATTTCCAATTTGGAGAGAAGGATGTTGCATGGTACCAAACTGAAGGCCCTGCAGAAGTCTGGATAGGTAATATCTGTTGATCTTTCCTTGTCAACAACTGTCATCATAGAAGGTCACCAGACTGGTCAGGCAATTGGTCAAGTCCTTCAAGATAAACCTGCCCCAATGTGGATGTTTTGGATAACTGCTTCACCAAGGAGTACCTTCTGCTTCTCCAGCCTTAGACTTACCTCTGCTGCTTCTTGCTTTTTTGTTCTCTAATCTCTCTCTCTCTCTCCCTGGGCTTTTATGCCCTTTTTTGAATTTTCTTTCAGAGATGCCACGAGTGTGTCTGAGTAGCTGCCCTGCCGATGGTCCCTTGGGACTGGCTGCATACAGCACAGGACACCCCCTGTCCTTTTCCCTGAGAGCCACACCTGTGGCCCCTGCTGCCAATTCCTGGGCACCTGCACCAAGCACAAGAACTTTCTCTGCTTGGTTTTTGTTGTTTTGGTTTTTGTTTGGCTTTTTTTATACCCAAAACGTATGTATCAAGCTTAGAAAACACTTGCTCTTTTATGTCTGCAAAAAAAGCCAACTGAACCCTTCAGTCTGAAGCTGAGCTGTTAGCTTCATCATTTCCATTCATCATTTCCCTTTTATTTCTGCACGTACAGATGCATCTTCCTGTTTCTATCTAGGGCTCATGCCAGCTATTACACTTAGAATTGATTAGTAAGAACTCCAAATAATGGTTTGGAACATCATGAATATTTACAGAAAGGTAACAAATATTGCAGACAGGATCTTGTGAACATGGGCAAGACACTTTTCAGTGTCAGTCATATGATTAATATCAAACTAACAAAAGCAATTGTTATTGAACAGAGAACTTTTCAGATGATGTTGGGTTTATCCTAAGCCTCTCAAGAGACTTAAAGCCACCACGCAAGCAAGATGAGCTTTCAAGCTTTGAAACTGTCCTTTATCTTACAAAGCACCACTGTGAGGAAGCTCAGTTTACTAACAGAACTAACAAAACCAGAAATCAAAGAGAGATTATGTGTGGCAACAATTTCCACCTTAAAAATAAAACATTCATAAAAAAAAGAAATAAAAATAGACAAACTAGGTATTTGATTGTGGCAATATTCCACACACACAACAGTGCAGGTGATTTCAGACTCACTTGGGCTAGACACACAACACAACTCCCGATGTAACAATTCGTCCACATTTAGAACTTTGCTAACATAAAATGGCCAAAACAAAGAAAGCATACCCAGAAGCATACAAAATACAAATGAAAGCCTATTTTTAGTTATGCCAGAAGATGTAATTCTAATTATCTTTTTCTATTTTCCTCTGTATTTTTAGGTCATAGCACTGTTAGGTGGCAAAAACTTGCCTTCCTGACAAAAATATTTATAAATTATACCAATATTCTGTGTTTCATTCTTCGAGAGGTACCAGATAACTGCTGAATATTTGGAGGAATGGGCAAAACAAATGATTTTATTATGAAATACTTATTTTGGAAAAATATATATTTCTATTGAACTATTATAAAAGAAGATTATTATTATGATGTTTGTACATGAAAATATTCATGTCCCAGATTTCTCTTTTCTTTTAAATATTTGAAGACTGTGCAATCCTGAATGTCTAATGCTGAGTCTATTTTGGGCTGCAATCTAGTCCTCATGTGCTTCTTTTGCTATATTTATTTTTTAAATGATTGGTCTGTGAAACATATTTTCTCTATATTTAACAGGGGTTCAAATACACAGCAAATAAAAACAGATGGAGTTTGCTGCATATCATTTCCATTTCTTTTCTTTGAAACAGCAGAAGTATGTTGCTTGTTATGCATCACTTTTCTATTATTTATGAGAGGTTTTGATAAAAAGCTGTTAAAAAGAACTTTCTGTTACTTACACTGATATCTTCCAAATCCAAGCTGTTCAGAATGACATTGTTCCTCTTCCAGATGATGGGAGGTCTCAGGGTTCCCTGGATGGCACAACTTAAGACAGCACTCTGTCCCACTGTTGCTGCAGTGGTGCTTATTTTTTGATCTTCAGGCAGACTCAGCTGAATTACATCTGCAAAAAACATATTGTTTGTAAGATCAATTAGCAGGCAGTTTCATGAACCTAATCAGCATGAACTTTTTGTATACTGGTAATTCAAGCATTTTAGCTGGAATAAAAGTAAAAAGAACTTCCAAAAACCCCAGTAAGTTCAGAGTATCACATATAAAGGTCAGTGTGACATTCCAATTAAATTGACTGACAAGCATCAGCCTGTAAGAAGCAGCATTTAACACGAAAGTGAATTCCAGAGGCACACCTGACTGTGTATCCAAAATCAGACACCGGAAGTTATCTGACAGTTAAGGTAGGTGCAGTGGACAAGTCAGAACTTTTATTCTATTTTTTTTCAGGCTAACTAACTGTTCATCATTAGTCAATCTTTAAAAAAAATCTTACAAAATTTAGACATATGTGATAGGAGTCCAGACCTTGAATCTTTCTCTGTTCATATATGTATTAAAAAGCTCCAGTATTAACAGAAGGCTAATTCACTTCTATGTCCAGAACTCATTTGGACACTTGCATAGAAAAGAGTGATACACATCAAACTGACAACATTGCATACTCTTCCCTCTTGTGTAATTGCTTCAAGTTACAGACTGATCAGCTGAGAGTTAGCTTTTCACCTGGGGTGGGCCTAACTAAATATAACCTATTAAAATTCTATACTTGTAAGGATTTTGTCATATTAGACAAAAGAACTATATAGGAACTGAAGATCATCCAAATAACAATTTTTCCACTCAGCTGCTAAAGCATGAAAAATCTCCACGTTTTTTATCTTTCATTCTTCAAGTAAAGTACAAAAGGCATCCTGTGTCTATTCTCCTTTAATTATGAAAATACTGTCAAATAAGAGACACATTAACTCTTTCATTATAGGAAAGAAGGAATCTGTAACAAAGTTAAGATCTTCTATAGGTTCCTTTTAGCCTCATAAAAGCAATACTTTGTAATTAACACTTCCCCCCCTCCTCCTTCCACCCTTCCCAGCATTAGAAAAGCATGTTAGCATCCTCAGGAAAGTAAGCATAGCTTTTCAATAATTAAATTAAATCCTTTAAAAATATGATTAAGAATAATAATTTTACACTTAGTTCTAAAGAGAGGCCCCCTGATTCTTTCCTCTTTCAGAAAAAGTGCACTCTATGACTCAAAATGTAAGTGATAGTGCCCACCAGATGGGCCCAAATGAGACCAACCTTTTTTAACTAGATTCAATACCTGACACAATGCCTTATATGAAGGAAATGTACTAATGACCCTTCTGCTGTTTACTGCACTTTTAAAAATCTACTGCACTCTCAGAAGCACTTCATGTTCCATGCTACAGGAGATGGTTCTTCAGTGACACTACCTTGCAGACTTACTGAGATGTAACTGCTACTGAATGATTCAAAACTTCTGGTAGCCAACAAATAGTACGCATATTTTGCTTCTTTACTCAAGAGAAGATCTCAAAAGTGAGATAAATATTCTGATATTTCATTTATAAATTTATATTTCCTGTATTTTTCAAAGTCACTATTCAATTTAGGAAAGGCATGAAGGAGGGATCATGAAATCAGCTGGTGTAGGGCTGTCTATGAAAACTGCTAACCTTCACATGGTAAACTGACACAGGCAATTTAAATTCTACAAGATTTCATAGTCTTTTTTCACTTAACTTCAGTATTACTATGGATGCTTACATAAACAAGGGCAGTCACTCTTACAGATGTTTATAACTTTTAATTAGAGGATGACACTAGAAAATAGAGCCTCTATCAAATATAAAACTTTATATTTCCTAAATGAGCAAAATATTCTGAAACCAAAATGAGAGACTATCATTTTGTTGACACCAAGAGTTCAAATGTTTTTTTTTCAAACTGCCTTGCTTTGAATAGTAATGATAACCTTATCATAAAAAATAATTAAGATAATGTTAATAACAACAACAATAATAATAATATAGGATGATAATACTAGTTTTGCCAGAGAAACTCCCAAAGAATTTCTGAAAAAATTCTGAATTATTTTTGATATGCCATTTGCAATTTTTATCTCATGACTATATTGTAACAAAAGGGCCAAATGCAGAATTTTAAAATATGAAGAAACAGTTGTACTACCTGGAACTAGTCAACTCAGTGATGTTACACATATCTTAGCAGTTATGAAAAAAAACCTATTGTAATAAATGCTAGAATCGCTGCTTTCCTGCAAAATACTGAATATTTATGCAAAAACCGTCATATATTATAAAACTATATATATTTATGTTATTATTTAATAGGAAAAAAGGTATGTAATTACATTATAGCTTATTTTCTTGAGAGAAAACTATAGCATATATTTTCTTCTTATTGGGGGAAAAAACGTTACCACCCAACCCAAAAAGCACTAAGCTTACAGGGCAGTACCTGGTGCAGAATCTTTGGCAGGTAACTCCCTGAAAATTCCTGTCCATTAACTGTCTGCAACCACAGTGAAAGAGGCAAACACTGCTGGGGGTGGAAGGGTGTGGTGTGTACAAAAAGCTGTCAGGTGCAGAAAGCAGAACTGGTGTCACAGTTCAGGCACTATGACATTCTTTCGGAAATACTGGCTAGGAATTAAATGATGCATTTAGCATCTCTTATTTTCTCCTTGAAAGAAATAAACCTGGTTCTGAGAGCAAATAATTTTTAGACAGATACTGATGTCACATCATTAAGAGATATTCCTGACCAGGATGACTCCTAGCTTTCCCTCCATGTTGCATTTGTAGATCAATAATAATTGTTTGAAGTTTAGTCACACACGTTTTGTTCATTTAACGTTAAATGAAAAAGCAGAGTAAAGGTTTAGAAAATTTGGAAGTGAAATTAATTCTGTTTACTGACACCATCACCAAGCAAAAAAGCAAATGTGGGTATTGTTGGTTACAGAGCAGTAATATTTTAAGTAGCCAGTAGACACTACCTTTTACAGCTTGCTATTTTTAGAAGCGTGGATCCTCTACTATGGTGTACCATATTAATGAGTTTGTTTGTAACTCCTCCAGATGCAGTATCAATCTGACACGCATCCCTGGTTCTTAATTATAAAAGTTACTGGATACACGCTTTCAGATAAAGGAGAGAAATGCAAACAAAAAAAAAAAAAAATCTAAACCATAACAACCCAAATGTTTAAATAAAAGCTAGAAGCATAGTTAAGAGATGAAGACAACAGACAATGTAAAAATATCTGGTTGGAAATAAAATAAAGCTATTATAAAATAGGACAAAAGGAGTGAAAGCAGAGTAAATATTAACTATTGGGAAGACATTTTAGAACTTTAACATTGACCAGGAAAAAGGAACTCTTACTGAAGAGGTTCAAAAATATCAAAGATTTTAAACAACAAAGCAAAACCAAAACCAACCAACCAACCAACCAATAAACCCCAAACAAGTAAACCAAATCAAAACGAATCATTTAAATGTAAGATATTCCTGCACTGGTTGAGGAATGTGTGTTAGATGGTTGAAAGGGTTTGATAAAGTCCCCATCTGCTGAAGCCATTCTGCAAACTTCCCTACCCTTCATCCTGCTTTATGGTTTTGAGCCAAGTTCTTCTGGCTCTTCCCAACTTGTTTTTGTTACTGAAGTTACTACTGTATTTGATCCAGCTTGAATTTATCCCTCTTGAAAACATGTGAAAGAAAACTGTACACAATATTTAGGATTAATTAAGTGGAATATATCAACTAATCCATATCTTTTTCTGAAAGACTTTGGTCAAAATGTCTGTAGAATGCAATTGCCATTTTCACGCAGATCTCATCTGGTTTCTCAGAGTTGCCCTGTAAATGACAAGTCACACAATCTTCTTCTACTCTGCTCTTTCCAGTAGATTACTTCTCAGTAAATATACTAAAGTATAATTTCTTACCATTAACCAAGTATAAGAACTTGTACTTTGTAACATTAATTTTCATATCACTTTTACTGTGCCAGGCTTTAAGGTTATCCAATTCCAATCTTTAAATAAGTTTGCTTCCCAGGTGGTCTTTGGAGAGCTTCAATAACTCCTTCTCAAAGTGGTATTTTCCTGTTTCACTGAACCCATATCATCTCCCTTTCATCCAGGTCCTTGTTCATTTTATCACTACTAACTTCCAGGATTTTAGTTGACTAAACAGATTCTAATGTGTAAACATCCCAAGTGCTTTACTGAAAATTATGAAAGCACTTTTTTTTTCATTGCTTCTCTTTAGTTATCTAGAATCTATTCTATAGACCTACTTTTGCTTGTCCTTCAGGTAAAATTAGATCAAATTACGAATAGTTCTTCTATTACAATTTTCTAAGTACTTTCTAATATAAATATCTTTCTGATATCTTTCAAAATATCTTCAGAACTTACTGAAATCCAATGCAACATGACATCACTCCAACTGAACCAAGAAATACTGCAAATGATGATCAATTAGATTAGAATGTAAGCACTTGAATTTTCTCAGTTTGACCAAAATGTAGTAAGTAAATTGAGAAAGGCAGGAAAAAGGAGTTTTCAAAGTTGACATGTTGCAAAACTATTACAACAGCAATACAGATAAACAAATAATGGAACCCTATTTTAGCATGTTTTTTTCAAGAGTCATACATCTTAGGTTGCCATTCTTAGTATGAGTTAAGCTTTATCAATATTCTTCCAAGTCAACAGATAAAATTATATCATTGTACTTTTAAAGCAGGTAGGGCTCTGCTAGGAAAAAAAAAGATAGTGACAGCTGTACAGTGCTTTGACCAACAATTCTGTTTTCTTAATCCTAACTACATTGGGTTGATGTGCATAATGTGGAACAGTTTGATGCTCTAAATTTAGCACATTTAGGAGGAGAGTTGTTATACTTGGATTTGAGCTTTCTGAAGAAGTTAAAGAATAAATAGTAAAAGCAGGGCTATTTCAGTTCTTTTCCTATACATGAAAAAAATCCAATCTCCAACTCCTTTGATGGCACAAAATAGCCTGTAGGGGACTGTACACAATCATAAAATTCATTTGTGGTCTTAGAATACCAAATCAGGCTACTGATTTGGAAGAGAAGAGAAGCACTGAAGTACATGAAATTTAGTGAGGCTAAGTAAGTTCCTTACTGCCTCTTAAGGATGCGTAAAGAAAAACCACAATATCACTCTGAATAAAAGGTTTTAAAAGCTAAAAAGTATGAGATGTTGTATTTGTAGTCTGTGTATCACTTTATAATTGATTATCTTGTTAAAGTGAGGAAGGGAGGAAGTTCTTACTCAACTGGAGACTGCCTTGGTTAATTTAATTCCATTAACAAATGTGCAATTTGAACCTTCTCATTTGCTTCCATAAGTTCTGTGTATTTATTCAAAGCAGCCACAAAACTCTTCTGAGTCTAAACTAATGAACATTATGCCAAATGATACCCGCTTTTTAAAATTAAGACAACATCAAGGCTGTATTTATTTTGTTTGCCTATTTCAAACCTAATTTAGATTAAAACAACTTTTAAAACCAAGCAAAAAGCCTTTTGTCCATGAACTCTGTACTTAATGTATAACATTACTGGGTGGCTTGAATTAGCTGAAAGGCAGCTAGGTAATGTGCCTTTTACTCTTCTGGCATTGCTCCCACTTTCCTTAAATTGACACAACAAAAGCTTTTTCATCAGTGTCATTTTGCTGTTCTTTTACAGCAATTTTAAAATCAGCACACATCACCATTAGCATGACTAATTTTGTCATTATCTGCTGTATATTCTGCTTTGAACTTGTTGTAAACATATTATTCACATATTTAGTAAAATGTTTCAGTATGAAAAGTAACAGAACATGGTTCATGAGTGTCTGTTGCTAGGATCTTATGCCAGCAAATAAGTCTTTCTGTTCCCAAAATCCATTTAAAAGCACACATACTAACAAGCTGGGAAAAAAAAAAAAAAAAAAAAAAAGAAAAAGCATAAATAACTTTTGTATGATTCCTTAATGTTTTAGCTGCCAAGCTTGGATTAAAATTCAGGCAATATTGTTGTTACAAAAAATCTGAAAGCTCTTAACATTATAATTATCACTTATTTTGTCTTTTCTGACAAGAGACTTGAAAAACATTTTTTATTGAAAATATAATACTGTAATAGCTCCTGTTTATAGGAAGTCCTGTAGAAACCAATTACATCAGAAAACTATCAGAAAACATGAAAGAAAACACAGTAATTTCTGCATTTTTTTATAGTACTAGTCAATGAAAAGAATAGAGAGTGATTCATTGGTCGTCCTAGGAAACCTTTATTTTATGGGAGAACTTAAAGCTTTTCTGAAAGACAAATGTGAAGCTAACACCCCAAGGTTTCTGTTCCTCTCACAAGAATAGAGTATATTTTATTCAAATACCTAGAAACATTAAGAGTGCTTCATGTTTTAACAGTACAAAGGATAAAGTAGAATATATCAGCTGACCTCTTGCTTCAGTGAATTTAGCATCAAATTCTTTTATTACTGAAACAGCTTTCATCTTTGAGTTTTTAGGACCAAAAATTACTAAAGAAGCAAATACCTTTAAAGAAAATTCTTACAAATAATTTGAAATAAATAAAATTACTAAATAAACTATAGATGATTATATTTATGAAAATTTTATAGATGTATGTACTTATAAAGTGCTTGCCACTGAAGCAAAGTCTATGTTATTTAATGGTTCTTTGAAGTAACAAGAACAACTGTAGACTGTGACTGTAAGAAGTAGCTGAAGGACTTTTGGATTAATAGGCTGCAAGTACATTTGTCAGGAGAGAAACAGTGGAGTGATGATAAGCAGTTTTATCAACTCTGTCCCCTCCAGTAGAGAAAAATTCAAATCAATGATTAGAAATTCTTTGGAAAGCATCTGAAATCAAGCAAAACCCGAAATAATTTTGCTCCATGATTTGTAGACTATAGAATACTATATGCAGCTCTGTGTCCTCTGTAAGGTAGGTAAAAGCTCAGAGGAAAGACAAGAGTGATCAAGGTACGGAGCAGTTTAAATATATATTAAAAAAACCAGATAGGCATGAATTTTTATTAAAAAAAACCCTAATGATGCAGAGATCTTTGACAGAAGCCAATAAATTCATGGATATCATGGAAATGCTGGGAAAGCATTTCCACGACAGCACAATAGTTTATTGTTTCTTCTAACACCAGAAAGCCATCAAAAAAACTGAGGGGCCAGGTTCAAAATGAAGGACAGCAGTTTGAAGTGATATATCTGAAAAAAATCTTTTCCAAAGGTTACTGTAGATTCCAGAAGCTTACATGTGCAGATTACAGAAACACTTGGGACAAATTATAATGATACTATCCTTACACTTCTCCAGACATCAACTCAAGTTCATGGTTGAAAGAAAGCATTGGAATGGCTGGACCTGGGACCAATACAGTTGGTTTTACTGTGTTAAGGCATATTTCTTAATTTTACATGGAAATCACCCAGGAAATGGGTGCTCAAAGCTTCTTTAACTGTTATTTCATTTAGTAAATAAAGGGAACATAATTTAAGGTATTTTAACATTTTGAATGAAACAAGTAAATCAACTGCAATGCACTTGAATTAATAATCATTGTATATTACCTCTTGAAAATAACTTTGCCCCTCTGATATTTTTAACTGATTTTTACAGGATTTCCTCTGAATGTCTTCGCTCACATATTACATATGTTTTAATTTTTAAAAAAATATTATTCATGGCAACTATCATTAAAATCAACAATTATCACTTTTTGTTTATTTCAAATTCACAAACTGATTAAGCTAAAAAAAAAAGTCCAAGCTCATTATACATGTGTTTTAAATTTAATTCTTACTTTAATTAAATGAATTTCACTTCCTTTGTCCATTGACTCAAACACCTCCTCAAGACCCTGTGTTTCACACAAACGTGCACTAAATCTATATGCATTAGTTTTTGCCTTATATTCCTGTATCTGTACTACAGGAATACTGAGCATGTTTTGAAAAGTATCACTACTACATTTGTTTAGGATATTTACAACAGTGCAGATAAAGGGTTCACCCTACAGACTATGTTGTTTTGAGAACCCTGGGAAGTTGCATTCAATTGTTCTGAAAACTTTTCCAGCCCAAGGGAAGACCCAGGCCAAGAAAGGTAACTCCTGATCTATACAGCTTCAAAGTCTTCTGTTGCAAGGGAAATCAGTAATCTACTCCCATAATGTCGACAGCCTGTTTCTCACAGGCGATTTATTAGGCATAAGCAAAACAATCCAAAATTTGCATATCCTGACTGAAAGACTAGTTCTTTCTCCTCATGAAATGCTTCTATGCATTTAAGTCTCTTGAAGAGACAGTAAACGAAGTGGCAAATAATAAGGCTCTCTCCCTCCTGTCTCTAGTGTCATCTCAGCAGACTGAAACTGCCTGCCCAACCTTAACATATCCTCTCAGTATGTTCTGAAACTGATTTCATGCACCATTCAGTGAATCCTAAGGGAAATTTCAAAGTTATTTTGATGGGTTAAAATTTGATTTGATGCATGTTACTGGAATTGCTGATCTGAAAGTAGTCAGCTATGGTATCCTAGGTTTATGTGTATATATAAACTTGCAACTTTTATAGATTCAATATTCCAAGTTAGACAACAATATATTTCTAGCCTATGAAGTTGCTGCAATAGTTAATTATAAATTGTGTTTAGAAAAGAATCTCAGAGTAAATGTAAATATTTTTCAGATAACCTATTCCCATTTTTAGACTTAGATCCCATTTTAAAGGCTACACTTAAGATTAGTAAGATATAGTTAAAACACTTGTACATAAAAAATATTTCCAAAATAACAGAAACCACAACAGCCCAGAAAATATGATAAGTTCTCTCAAATAAAATGATACATTACTGTTTAAGAAAATATGCCAAATTACCTATTCCAATTATACCTGTCCTTATATGTGATATCACACCCACAGCAATGACCATTTGTATGGACACATATGAATAATGACTGTGCATCAATAGCATCTCAACGTTTTCTGATACATTTTCTTAAGCACAATTGTTCTTGCAGCAATAGTTACTTTTTAAAAATCTATGAAAAATGTTCTTTTTGTTTCTTTTATTTTAAGATAAGAGGAGAGCATATGCTAAAAATGACCTGTGCAAAAATAAAGCAATCTAGTGGATCACAGAGCAGTATTAGCATGGGTACTTCAAATGAGATACATTAGAATTTAAAAAAAACCTCACAGACTTGCAACAAATTTTATCATTTAGTGTTCAACACTTTACACTTATGTGTAACTTATATCCATTGTAAATTCAACAGAGAGTATGTGCCTTTGTTCAGAACATGGAGAATAAGACGACTCTCCACAACTACACTGACATTGTCACTAAAAAATACTGTCTTTACTTGAGTTTTAGATGTTTTCTTTTAAAACAGAAAAATAATTCTCGCTGTACGTGTGTGTTTTTAATAAGAACTGTTGCAGAATTGGACTGTGTCAATTTTTAAGAATAAGAGCAGAAAGCATATCAGGTATTTATGCAACGTTGGTGGGATGTTAAATTTTGTCTCGGCACTCTTTTATGGCATCTCAGTGCTTAATTTTCCAAAGTTAGTATTTTTAGATGCACAAAGCTGAACTTCAAGTCTTCCAAAAACCACTGTGCTGAGTCTTTGCAACAGTGGTGATAAAGGTCTTTAAGGTGTACAAAAGAGGAAAAAATTGCAGAAGAGAGGGGGGAAAGGCACGTAAGAAAGATAGTTATTGAAAAAATTTTGGAGGTTATTTAGGTTGAATGAAATTTTCTATTTCATTATTAACATGACCTATCCTGTTTCTTCTTGAGAAGGAGCATCGTTCATTTTTGCCAAATGTAATGCACCATTTCCAAAACACCTCTCTAGTTTTGCTGATAACATCATGTTAACACCAGCTTATGCATACCACCAAGTTTCTGAAAAGCTTCAATTTCATACTTCTGTGCTTGCTGTCAGCTTCTGTGCATTTCACCAACTCCTCTGGGACATATTTCTGGGCATTAGAAATTACCTACACCAAAAATACATATTTTAAAATATATTTGAAAAATTTCTATTGTAGATTCTGGAAATGCTGAGTATTATAGCAACTGATCAGATAAGACAAGGTAAAGAAAGATATGACTGCTTTCTACAGTCACTGTAAATGTATTCATTAAATTTTAAAGCCCTAAGATGGGTATGCCTTTCATCTTGCATCACAGGCATATATGTGATTGCACCGATATCACTGTCTTCAAAATATGATTATATTTAGTTAGTAAGGGAGAAAATATTGAAGAAAAAGTCTTTATTTTCCTTGTTTTCTTACTTATGTTTCTTCAATTAAGTATCAGTGTGAGTTTATTTCAAAAAATTATTTATAACATTGCATTTATTCATTTGAGGTTTGGGTTATTTATAAATTTAGTAGCTTGCTTTTCAGTTTTGGAATGACATAGACAGAAACAAGTACTACAAAGAGATTATTTGGCTGAAGAGAACACTGAATGTTCCTCTGATGTACCAGAATCTGTAATGAGTGGCAACAAAAACTTCACAGAATAGTGAGGAAGAAACATCATGAGGCCGGATTAAGCTACAGATTTCCAAAATTGGGATGTACTTGCAGCTGTGAGCAGCCTGAGCAAGGCTTCTAAATAGCTCAACTAAAGTGGACTTCATCAAGGTGGATAAAACTCTTTAAACCAGGATACTTTTCCCCATGGAAATGCTTAAAAAGTACTTATCATTTCATGCCATCTGTTCCTCTCATAAGACAAAATTATTACTTTTCAATAATAGCTTCAAAAACATCTCTCTTCAGGTAAAAAAAGAAAGAATATATGAAAATGACACTTCATAGAAAGAAAACCATGAGGTTGACACCCAATGACTTCAGTGTTTATCTGCAAATCAATAAGCACACATTTATATGTGTACACAACCTCACAAGAGATTGTTATAGTCAAAATCAGTATTTTGGCAGCTCCTATGATTTACTTCCATTTAAAAACTGTTAATAAATCTTTGCTTTTTCTTCTAGATGCTTTTCCAGCTACACAGAATCTCAGATGCATTCAGTATAGTCTTTGCTTTTTTCTTTCCCTCCCTCCACCCTTTCATTTCATGTCTTCTTATTCTCATCTTTTATTTCTCCCCAGTCCTACTTCCCCTTTTGTTTCTCTACCTTACTGCTCATGTCCACTGATCCTGTAAGTTCTTCTTGTCCCGTCTCAAATACATTCAGATACAGTATTTATGCAATAGCTCTAGAGACTGAAGTAAGCATCAGCTGGGTTTCATTACATCTGGAACTGATTACTTGGCTTCATCACTGGGTAAGGTGAGGGGAGGAGGGTTCATGGCTACCTTGTGGCTTGGCAGCACAACTTAGTGCACCAACCCATTAGAGTTTGCAGGTATGCACCCTTACCACTTCCTGCCTGAATTCTGGGAAAGATGTGTCTGTTCCCAAATGCACATCATCTCCTGTATGGCAAGGTGGGAGACACAAACATGTTTGTCATGTTCTAGTAAGTATGCTAGTCTGGACAACAGGGAGATCATGATAGTGAGCAAGTTATTTTTCATCCAACAATTTATCTCAGACATTTTGTTCAGATTTAGATCATAATCCAAACAGCAATACACCCTTTACAAGATACTACCAGAGTATAACTTGCTGTCAGAATAGGAGTGTATACAATTAAATACAGAAATATTAACCAGATTGTCTTCTATTCCTACTGACTTTTCAGTTTGTTCCAAGAAAAGGAAAAATCCGTTTTCAAAACACTGATCACAAATGTAGATTTTAGCCAATATAAACTGATACTAGAAACTATTCAGACCTTTCCACTGGTGTATCAAATACTTAACAATATTTGTGATTATGTCTCCTCCATGTATATCCTGTAGAAGTCATCTGCTATGGACCCAGCCACCATGGGTCACCGTGTCTTTTAAACCTCTATAAAGCAAAGATGCTACAAACCACTTCTTACATCGCTCTTTTTAGATTTTCCTGTATAGATTTTTGACAAGACCTGGAACAGTATTCAGCTGTCTACAGTGTCAAGTCCTGTCATCTCTGGAACACTTCCTCAGCTGAAATAGGAGCTTTCCCACCATCCCATCCAAGACTGTGCAGTTTCACAGTTTATCTTCTCAGTCATGCACAGAACATGCCGATGCATATGCAGATGTGTAGATTTAAACTTTAAAATAAAGTTTGTTTCACAAAGTTTTAGAAAATCAAACTTAGTCTCACTTCCCCCCTACTCCGTATCACTCTTTTCTTGACAATCCCTCAGAATCTGGACTTATGGTGGTGAGCCATCTCATCAGGCTTCACATATGGGAAGATACATCTTCTAGAATATAAAAATTCCTACTGAATGTCTGCTGATAAATGCCTGACGTGGAAAAATGCTTCTTGTTGGTAACACTTTTCATGAAGAATGGTTGAAGACAAATGACAAAAGGAAAGCGGGTGTGTTGGAATATGGTACACACACAAGGCTGGGACACAAACACAGTAAGACACATAACACATAGATTAAAGTTGCTGTCTAAGCTCCAAATGTAGTCTGAATTAGAACATCAAGCAGAATCCAGACCTCTAGAAGAAGAATCCATGATCTATTGCAGTAACACAGCTTTATAATAAAGCCACCCTAATCAGATAAAAAAAAATCTGTCAGAACACAAGTATCCTGCAACTGATAAACGGTCAACAGCAAATGCACAAGGAAGAAAGCACCTGGCAAGCATATAGTGATAATACTGTTTTAGCACCCACCGACACAGTATTGCCAGGCCAGAGGCAGTTTATGGTGGTGACACTAGCATAATGACTCAGAAGAGTTAATTATCCTGCAAGAAAAGGAATATAGACTAGCATTAGCTTGCTTGTTAGCTAAAGAATTCCACTGCTTTAATCTGAGGAATCCCTTAGTTTGGAATGGGGGGGGGAGTATTTTTTCATGAGGAACAAGGAAAATAAAGTCCTGTCATCATGTTTTCACACTAAGGTGACGTTAAAGAAGAAAAAAAAAACCCCAAAAAACCCCAACCAACCAACAAAAGAAAAATCCCAAATCAAATCACCAAAATGACTACCTTTTTTCTTATAAGGAAAAAGATTTTAAAAAATGTAAATCTCAGATAATACGACTCCTAAACTAAGAACTCTGGAGTTGTTCAAATCTATGAAAATAATATTGAATATTATGCTTTAAATCTGAAAAATGTATACTTTTTTTTTATTGACAGAGATTAAAACTGCTGTCAGAGGAAAATAATAGTAGTAATTATGATGACCACACATTTAATCCAAAGATACAAGCACAAAGTTAAAGGATGAAGCTTTGGTACATGTCTATCTTCTCACACATATAGAAAGTTTACTTATGAACAACTTAATTATAAAATGTAAGTGAAATAAAGACAGGGTTTTCCAGGGTGAAATAGGAAATTAATAACCCCTTGGAAGTTCTATACAAAATTTAGACAATTGAATCAGAATTTGTATTAAATCAAAAAATGGAAAGCTTTTCTACAATGTATTTCATTTCAGTGATCTTGATTTCCACAGACACTCCACCCCCTGCAAACTATAACATATGTTTTATTATGGATTCCAAGTTCTACACCCAGTCGAAGTGTCAGTTTCTTTGCTTCCCTCAAGTTGATTCCACTCACTTCCCTGGGCTTACACGAAAATATGCAGCTTGTTTCAGCTATTCCACAACTCCCATCTAACTGTTGGTTGTCTACTAAGAAGTTCACCTGAGCTTGTATATGTCCCTGAAGTCCTCTTTTTCCCACCTTCACTGGACATCACCATTTTCATTAGTTTTCTCATCTTTCTGAGCGGGAGATTTTCCCTAGGTCCCCTGTTACTCATCTGGAAGACAGAAGACCAGATATTCTCCACAAACCATATCAGCAGAGAAAGTTAAACTAAAATTCTGCCAAAAATTCAGCCACTACAAAATCAGCTTGTCTATCCTTAATCTCACTTTTGATCTAATTCTGGGATGGATGAGGAAAACAATTTATGGACAAAAGACCTGGTTTTGAAGACAATTTTTAATAACAGACTATATTCATTTTCTACTTTGGGTACTTTCAACAGCTTTTAATTTTCAGGAGCGTACAAAGCTCCAGCTGTTGTGAAAGCTGCTGATTAGGGAGCATAAACTACTGACAGGAGACTTTCTTTTCTTAACCTTCACAAATGTCTCTGTCCTAACTTTGCCCTTACTATATTCTATTCTTACTATGTTCTATATGAATGAGATATAATTGAATTTCATGAAGTAAATATAGTTATAGGTAAACAATAATAGGGTTAAAAGGTGATGTTGAAAAAAGCCAAGAATGAAACACTCCCACCTTCAGGACTAATTCAACTCTAAAAGATACCTCACACTGACATTTTATTATCAACTATATTCATTGACTTAACCACTGATAGCACTTTTCTTTAAAACATCTGTAAAACCTTAAGATAGATACAAATAATAAACCGTGATGACTGACTACTTTCAAACAAAGACATTTTAGTTTGAAGAATGCACAAAAGGTTTATAATACCAATAAACATAAGGAAGGATTATACACTACATTTTCTAAATCCTCACAGGAAATGTGATGAGAAATAAGGCTAATTGTGATTCATTATAAGACCCATTCCAAATATTTGGCACATCACTAGCACAAGGCTCACCCAGTACTGGAAATTAGAAATGACAAAAAAGGAATGTCATAAAGTTGAAAATAATATTTTTCATTAAAACAGTGGCACACATAAGTATTCATGAATGGTGTTATATGATAAAAGTACATGGTAATTTTTTGAACTCTGAATAAATCCATTCAAATTATGCACCCTGTGATGATGGCAAATTCAAATACAGAGACTGGTAAAGAACGAATGATAATTTTCTAAAATAATTTTTAAAATACAATGTTAACAAATTTGCAAGCTGTAAAGACAGATACACAATGTTAAACATCAGAGGACTTCCCAGAGAAGTGAAAAAGCTGTATTTATTCAGCTTTGTGTGGGGAACACTTAGCAGACTATACACATGAATTTAAGCCTGAACTGGTTTCTATTATGAAATGATGAGCAATATGGTTAACAGAACAGTAGAGAACATCATTTACTCTAACCAGGCTTTGATTCAGTCACCAGGACACTGCTGAACCCCAGGTAGGGAGGTGTGGATAGCATGAGTGAACTGCAAGTATCTTACCCTGCCTTCAGGCTCAAAGGGTCAGCATTTCACAGACTAAAGGTCAGCTTACTACAAGTGGTTTCAATACTGTTTAACATTTTCGTTAAGGACTTGGATGACAAGACAGAACGGACCCTCAGAAATCTTGCAGCTGTCACCAAATTCACAGGATCAAGAAGCAGACTTCTACAAGATTGCCCTTCAGAGGGAACTTTATAAACAGAAGGAATGGGCTGACAAACTGTGAAATTCTACCAAGACAAATGTAAAGTCTTGCACTTGGGACACAGTAAGTCCATGTAAAAATACAGGGATTCACCTGGCTAGAAATCAGCTTTGCAGACAAGGGTTCAGGTAGACCCCAACTGGAACATGAATAAAGGAGCTTGGCCAAATGCCTGCAAGAATTCCCCTCTAACACGTTTTGTGATTCAATGATCCCAGCTACGAAGTAGTCTGTGAAAAATCTGAATTACTAATGCCAGTGGTTAGGGTTGCAAAAGACAAAGGTGATCCAGTCCATGCAGCCCAGATGGATTTCTGAAAAGCTCTTAACAGTATCCCTCAAGTGTTCATCAAGAGCTTTGAAGGGAGAGCTACATGTTTTACAAACTCTGCCAGCATGACTTCATGTCTCAGTGTGAGTCTAGGGAGCAGTAATACTGACATCAGATAGTAGATGCATGGCAAGTGAGCCAAAAAGAGGTTAAACTGTTCGTGTTCAACAGGCCTAGCTTCCCAATGTGATACTGTTCTTTATCTAGATACCATTTCATTTGTTCAAAGTACAGCTTCAGTTTACTCCCGTTTCATCTAAGACTACCCAGAACCTCTGGGGTTGCATCCTTTTCCTGAACATGAGGAATATGCAATCCTGTCCAGCTGAACAATAAATCTAAATTGAATAAACTACTAGTCTGATGCATTGCACTACTTAGGAGCTTTGACTCAAAAGCAAAGACAATTTTTCCACTTAAAAACACACATTTGTTTACCATTAGTTTTCTCTTTTTTCTTATTGTAATTATCTGTCTTGTTCACTAAACCACCTTTCAGCACCAATAATAAAAGACACAGAAGTTTTAACAGACAAAAGCTATTTTTGCACTATACTTATGATTCATTCTCCATTCTCTTCATCAAATGAAACAGAACACCAAGGCATATGTGCGAAGATGATTAAAATTTCATAATGCAGTAACAAAAAGTCAAGTAAAGTTGAGCCAAACTTCTTTTAATATCTTAATTGAATGACTTGAATTATAAATTATATTAAAAAGAGGAGATCAAGAAAAATACTACCATCTAGCACTAGTGAAAGCCCAGCTACATGGGCTTAAATCTCCAGAGTATATGAATCTTTGAACTGATTAAGAAACTGGAGACCTAAGAGCTGCCACAGCCTCTTGTCTTTCTATAAGCAATATTAACTATTTCTGCCAGGGACTCCCCAGTTATTTGGTGTCAGCCAAGAGAAATGACCAAGGATCGTGTCTTTCAGATTCAGGTTCTGAGGGAGCAGTTGTCAATTATAAACTCTTCTGCATCTTTTTGTTTAGCAAATTTCTTTCACTCTATCCATCACTGTATCAAACTGCTTCCTTGTGTATTTTGTCTCTTCAGCAACTCTTGCTACCAGTGCTATCATCATTTACCTACTTTCTAGTTGCTGTCAGTGAAATCAATTGAAATTAAAGGTGTCTCACCAAGTAACACATGACCTCATAAAAATTTACTAGTCAAGTGCTCAAAGTGGGTCCACTGTGGAGTATTAAAGATATCCAAAATGTCTTGTTTAGTTAGAAGAAGTGACCTTTCCGGCTGGAGATTGCTGTGGATTAGGTCATGTAAACTATGTGTTGAACTCAACTTTTTTTCATCTAAAGTAGTTAAAGCTAACTCAGCTATTTTTAATTAACTTGCAGTATAAATATTCAGTGCTTGACTTATACATTATCCAAAACGCAATGAGTTTTTGCAGTTCCTTTCTTCTGTGGGATCTATTAAATCATAGGGAAGCAGAGGACATAATACCTCAAATATTATTAAATGTTCCCTCTCTGTGAGCCAGAAAAATTTGCTTCAAAGACAAAAATTCCATCATTGTAGAAGTATGGTATATTCCAAAGCACCAATATTTCTTCTGACCTGAGAGAATGTTTCCTATTCTGTTTTTCAGTTCAACAACTGAATAGCTAAAATGAATCTCAAAACATCTGCAAATTTAAAGCACCCTTTTGCAATGAACCCATAATGATGAACAAATTAAAAAATCCTAACACTATATTATGCAAAAAATATAGGCACAGAACAAAAATTTGTTACGAGCTATACTTTTACTTTATATTGCAATATATATATATATGGCAATAACTTAATAAAAATGGTATTTGGGTAAGAACAGCTAGTAATGTGCATTAGGAATAAAACATAATTAAAAAGACATCTAGCCCATTACTCCTTAAAATGTTTTTTTTTTCTCTTGAAAAGAAATTTCACAGGAAATGAAGTTGGGTGTTAAACACAGCTTTCTTATCCAGAGAACACAGAAGTGTTAATTCACTGAAGTAACAGTGATAATTGGTTTTGACCTTATTTATTGTAGAATATGTTGCTGAATTAGTCTAAACAAAACCAGGAGTTTATGCAAAAATCAATTTCTGTATGCTTGTTGTATTTGCACATGACTAGTTCAAGTAAAACCATTTTATCTAAATGCTAGGAGTTAGCATAAATATTTTCAAGTAATTTTACTAGTATAGATCCAAATTTAATGCTCCTGTTTATTGCAAATACAGATGATGAACACCAATACTGCACACTTGCTGTTGCCTAAAATGAAACATTTAAAATGCTTCAATCTATGAAGTATTTCTGGAGCTAATCAATAATGAAATGGGAATTTTAAGAGGAGAGTTGGCAGCCCTGGTAATTCACAGTTTTACGCATGAAGCTCTCAGTTTGTAAATGTAATAATTTGCCAATTTTATTTATTGTGTACCTTCATTTCACTTTCAAATTTCAAGGCTTTTTTTCCAGAATGGTAATAGAATTTCTAAACATCTAAGATCACTGGACCTGTCCTGAATTTTATATAATAACCCAATTTTGTAAAAACCATCTCCTCATCCAGTTCTGTCAGGAGAACGAGAGGACAGTATTCTAAAATAGTAATTCAGGATTAAATTAGCTGAACTGCGAATGCGGTTAAAAAGCCTAAAGCATAGCAGAACTACCATATTTCTGCATAAAAAGAAGGGGTCCATGCAACTGTTCTTCAATAGTTCCCTGAAATCCTCAGACTAGAGTTATGAATCAGGTCCTCACAGGAATCTTTAACATAGAAATAAGCAGAAATGAAAGCAGCTTTAGTATGAAAGAGATTCTGAAAAATCCATCAACTGGCTGAAGTGCGTATTCACATTTAGAGGGGAAAAAGAAAGCAAGAAGAACTCAAGGCAGGCTCTGTTACCTGACTGTACAGAGGCTTCTAATCTTTGCTATTCACTGAGGAGAGTTTTACTTCTCTTATGAACGGGGGGTGTTTGTGCAAAGGATCAAGACTTCACGTTGAGCTCAGTGACATATTCTGAGAACAAGGACTGTGGATACTCTGCTCTCAGCTTTGCATATCTGGTATGTTTCCCCAAGACTAAAGCAGGCAATGGGCTATGCATCTAAGAAGACCAGCACAAAGGTTAAAGGACAACCTAAAGACAGATTAGATTAAGCTGTGACTCTTATCACTTCAGTCCTGTAAAATATAGTCCTACTCACAGTATTTTCTACCCTTTCACAGACACCAGATCTTGGAATCTGTTGGCAGCTCTCTTTGAAGAAAAGTTACCAGCAGAGTTGCACCTGGACCTCCACTGAAATTCATATTGTTCAACATCATCCACGAGAAGTGGAAAGAATATAAAGTGATAAATTTTTCTGGGATAGGATTTCTGGAGAATAGCTAATCAGGTAGTTTAGGTAGCAAACATAAAAGCTGATTTGCTTAAAGACCTTACTTATTATATTGGCATACCATGCCAAATTCAATATACTTAATTCAGTATTGGAAGTATTGCATGAAGGAAAAAATGCCAAACCTTGTTTACAGAATGACAGGCTCTCAACTAGTTAGCATTGCTCAGGTATGAAACCTTTATAGTATACTTTGCAGTTTTAGGAAAACATCTACTCAGTCCTGACAATATGACAATAAAAGGAATTATTAGGTTAAGACTGGTACTCAGAAAAAAATTCCTATGGCACTGTATAAATCCATGTTACATGAGGAACTTGACTGTTTGCTTTCTGTCCCTCCCTCTGTAAAAAAAAACTTACAGTAAAACTTGAAAAAGAACAGAGAAACACAAAAAGAATGACCAAAGATGTGGGAGGTGTTCCATATAAGCAGCTATTAAACGACATGGGGATTTCAGAATGGAAAAGAGATGACTACAAAGGTATGTCAGGAACATAAGAAAAAAATGCAACACAACTGTTTCAGAGAAAAGAAATATGGAACAACTGTTCATGGTTTCTTATCATACAAAACTTAATAAACTAAACAGGAGGTGTGCAAAATGAAGAAAAAAAAGATAGCACTTGTATCCAGGACACATTATATTGTGTCTCTGAAACAGAATACTGTAGATGCTAATTCCACATGGGTCCCAAAAGTAATCAAACCTATGAGTGAGGCATCCATCAAGAGCTATTAAAGAGAGGCAGTCTCTGAGAAAAAAAATCACTAAAGAGGAGAAAATATTTTAGAAGAAACTTATATGCTTTTGCTTCTTCAGCAATCTTCCCTAAGCACTCTTAGAACAAACATACTGCACTAGATGTACATTTGTTCTAACCCAGAAAAGTTAACATGTATATGTTGTTACTCAAAGTAGACATTAACTCGACAATTCATGAGCAAGAACACAACATTAATCTTTGTTTAGCATCAAATATTTCTTAAACGGCCTACTCAGCAAGTTTTAAAACACTATTAAAATTCCCTCCAACAAATACATCTCTACCACATGTCTTGGTTGGGAAGAATTATAATCATAATGCAAAACAAATTTTTTAAATATGACATTTTCTCCAAACATTTATTCATGCCAGAGTGGCAAACAGATTTCTTGTTGGATCCCTACCATCTTAGGCAATCACATTCCCAATTCTTATACTAAATAACTACATAAAGAAGGCTTATGTGGTTTTGCTCTCCTCTAGATTTTCACTATTTTGCATCTTTTTTTAAATCTCTTTTGACACAATATTGCACTATGTAAACCTCTGCTTCACAGCCTTTGTATGACACCTTCTTTTTTACTACAGTCAAAATTGCATTTCCATATAAATCACTTGCTAACCTACTTAAGATAAGATTTGACACTTTGCTAGCATGATCTGTTTTGAAAACCAGTTTGAGAATCTACTGACAATTTAATTCTGTATATAACACAGGCACAGGGATATTTCGTTAACCTGTTTCCTCATGTTCTTTGGTAGAAAATGTTCAGGTTTTCTTATTGGAGACTGGGGAGAAGACTGGGGTTTTCTATGTGTTTGGATTTTTTTAATATCCAACCACATCTATAATACATTTGGAAAATTGCACAGATGGTTTTAGGCTATTGATAGTATCACAGAATCATTTAGGTTGAAAAAGATCTAAAAAATCATTATGCCAAATTTTAACCCAGCACTGATGAGTCCACACTAAACCATGTCCCTAAGTGTCCCATCTACACATCTCAGATAATACTCATCCAACTAAATGAGGGCTGCAGTCACCAGAGGGAGTGGAGTCAGACAATTTCATCTATTTCATGATAGACAATTCCATCAAATATATGCAATCCATACCCACATAAATATTCCTACTGAATTCAGCTCACATGTAACTCTTTAATGAATACATAAACAATTATTATATGCAATTATGAGATGTTTATTTCTGAAGATTTAGAAAGCCAGGAGTGATGAGAAGCAATTAGTCTCACAGTTTACAATATCACAGACCACTAAAATAGCTTTAACTGCAGTACTTGATATTCTTTCTGCCCTAACCACACAGTTGTCAATATTTATACCAAGTTTTAGCAGCTTAAATTCTGGCATGACACACTCAACTCTATACACATACGAGTATTTTTAGCAGCGACAGTATATTAGAAGCTACTTAAAAACACTGAGAGATCTGTGCTATACAAACCAGGCAACTGCTTGATAACAAGAGACTAAGACTTACTGAAATAAAATTTAAAACCCAAATCAAACAAAATAAAAAAAAGATTTTTTCATGTATATCTTCAACATATCAAGTACTTCTATCACTACAGGATTAAATAGATCCTAATTCCCTGAGTTAAAATAACAACATGTAAATTATATTTTCCTTCATTCAATATATAACTTCAGAAAATGAAGTTAAATACTAGTCAGAAACAACAATTTATCATGCTGGAATCCTTTTATCCAAGCACTTTGTGAATGTGCTAAAACAATCAGCATTTTCTAATAAATGTACTAGCAACTGTTACAAAGTAGACCAATAAGATTAATAGATGAGCTAAAGAACAATATTCTACCTTAAAAAAGAAACCCTTAACATATTTTTTGAAGTGAATGGATTTTCAAATGCTTTTGGGATGATGAGATCAATTTATTTTCATTAAACTGTAATAATTTCACAATTTTAATATTGAAAATTAATTTATCCATATTTTCTTTGACATATTGAATAAAATATTTCCTTCACTGTATACTTCAGTTAGCCAAAAATACATATCTACTAGGACAGTTTTAAACTGTAAAAACATACAACACAAAAAACCCCTCACACTATGGAATAACTATATTAAAGAAAAAAAAATATACCAAACTCAAAAGCTATGGTGAAATGCTACAATAAGTCTTTTAACTGTCCTATTATTTTGAGAAATTAAGTTAGGAATGAAATTTCCTGAAGTAAGAAAACTTTCTGGAACCTGATCCACCATGAACAATGAAGGGAACTAAAAGGTTTCTTCTTCAATGTATTTCTTTGCATTGCAGGTATTTTTGAGACAATTTCTTCTTACTGTATGTTATTTGAGGGCATTCAACAAAAAAATTTCCCAGTCCAATGTAATGCACTTCTCTTTAAGGTCTAGTGAGAAAAGCTCACAAGTTTTGCAAAATTGGAATTACTATTTTCCTATTTACTCCATTTACAGAATTTTCAAAGTACTTTCATAAAACCTATTACATAACTGTGTCTTTGGATTTTCTTTTTACAGTGAAAATGTCGAATATTCTAAAGAAATCCATATGTCTCAGAGATTACTACAAACCTTCTACATTCCTCTGACTAATGATTTTTTAATTTTTATTTACCCAAATGTGAGAATAAAACCAAAGCAGGCAGAGTAAAGGAGTGACTAAAAAACCCAAACCAGACCTTTCTAAAAAACCCCAAATCACTACCAATAAGACCAAACAAAAACCAAAATAAAAAACCCCAAACAATAAACCAACAAGGAAAAAACCCAAACCCAAAAAAGTTCTGAATAAAATTACTTAGTAGCACTTTTCTAAAGTGAACATTACTGCTTGATATTTAAAAATCACCAGTAGGCAAAAAAAGCAAAACAATGAATAGATTAATCAAATGGATTTCTTACTAAATAATACTTTAAGAGCTATTAATATTCATGATAGTTCCAGATGAGCAATTCTGTCTTGAAGTAGAAATACTTAATGCTCTTGCTTGTGGAGTAGCTGGTGATTGTCTCCTTTAATGGCCAGTCATTACTCCTTATGTTCTGATAGCACCTTTCTTCTCTCCACCTCACCCCCAATATGAAGAAAGACAGCTTCCTTTAAAATAGTTGATAAAGGAAACTAGTTATAAATTACTATTTTAAATTCCCTTGAAATTTCCTTAAAATATCTACATAAAAGCTTTTGTGGATGTTGGGACATCAGTCATAGTCTAAACTTAAAAGTATACTGCTCTGCAGAGATAAAAATATTCTCATAAATCACAATGTAAAAAAAAATATTAGCAACAATTCTATAACTCACCACAGATAACTGATTCCTGAGAAACAGGATCAATTACTGAGGTACTTTGCTAACCACAGTCAGATATGTGTAATTGTTTGGTGTTTACTTTTTCCTCACCATTCTGTGTCACTCTCCAGAATGAGCTCACAGAAAGACATACAAGACTTCAGTCTCCAGCATTTCGAGCCAGTAGCAAATGCCATGCAAGTCAATCTCTACCAATCCTCTTGTCTGAAACAAAGCTACTGTAACTAAGGTGTTTTGTTCCAGTCCTCTTCCTCTGCAATCCTCTGTTTCACAGTGCTATCTCTGGTAACTTACATCACCAAAGCAGGCAAAAGCTTTCAGGTAAATGCACTGATAGGATTAGAGATCAGCAGAGCTGAAGGTTCATAAACTAAATCTCCTAGTTTCTTCAGTATATTATGACACCTGAAGACACTGTGAAATATTTGTTTTATCTACTCACACAAACCTAGGATGGCCTTAAATTTGTTACCTGATTCCCCAAAAACATGAAAAAAAATCAGTTGGCATCAACTCGAATTGACTTAGTGGCATGTGAGAAATTTCAGGTACACTACTTCAATCCATGAAACCTTAGATATTTCCTTGTTTCTAATGATCAGTTTAAAGTCCTGCCCACTCAATAGAAGAGGGTACATTTTCTTCCAGCGGAGATTCTCTAGACTGAAAATACATATAGCACAGGTAAGAATTTGAGAGATAGATTAGGTTGAGCAAAAAAAATTACCATGAACTCCAATAGCTCCTGCTCAATGTGATGTTAACTGGTGTTTCTAGAGGTTAGTGGAGAAATATAACACCCTCTGGAACAATCTAATACGCTCAAGTTGTTGCTGAAAAGGAATTAATGGTAGCAGGAGACAGAATACTACCTCTTCCTCCCTCAGAAATGTTTCCTCCACTATTTGTTAACATGTTTTATTATTGAAACTCATCACGGTTATAAATCTCTGACTCAGATTACACACTAAATACAGTATTTGGGACCTCATTTGAATTAATTGGAAATATAAAATCTGTAAGTATTTTTTGAGTTACACTTTGTGGACTTCAAGATAACTTAAGGAATCCAGTGGGAATTCTCATTTATTTCATTTAGTAATTCAATATATGCCTTTTTAAAATTTAGATACTGTTGTAGGGTTGTTTGGTTTTGGTTTTTTGTTTTATTGGTTTTTTTAAAATTCTGGTCTATTTTGCTTCAGAAACAAAGATTCATATTTCAAAAAAAGAATTTCTGAATGTGCACCTGTAATTATTACATTTGACAACTTAAAATAGAAGTAGAGCTATTATAATGAAAGCAGTGATGCTTTAGAATATTTTTCAGAACTGAGAGAATGCAATAACTAAGAATGTGTGTTCAAAATGAAGCATTAAGAATTTACAGGAACTTCTGGCTCCTTCTTTTCCACATGATTCAAGACACAACAAAGCACTGATTTTGACAGTCATATTAGTCACTGGCCTCAAAGTTTCTCCTAACAGGTGAGCCCAAAGCAAGTTCCATAATTTTGGACCAGATCAAAACCTTCCGTAACATCTGCAGTTAACTGGAGGCACGTAAATCACTTCACACAAATACTTCAGCAACAAGGAGTGCTTGAAATCCAAATTTGATATCTGTGACCTGAATGCAATTTCAAAACTGAAGATACTTTTAAATACATACAGTATTAGCATGTACGGTAGCAACATACAAGATCCCAGGTACCAGCTGCACAACAGATTAGGTATCGTTAAGAGTGCCGAGTGATACCCGAAAGCACAAGTAGTTCCAGTGAAACTACAGAGCATCATTAATAGAAGAATAACAATTAGGTCATATTTTGTTTTGTCTAGATAACTCACACTTTCTTGTGTGTCTAAGGGTAATGTTTATAGTCAAGTCCTCACTGTCCACAGTCCTTCTGTGGCCCCTTTTTTTGAGTGTAAGACAACATCAAGAATAGTCCTACACTAAGCAACAGAAATCAATTCTGAAAGACATTGCTATTTTTTTCCCTTCATTTTATGCAGGAGGTCAATTGTTACATAGAACAGTTAGTTCAATTATGTACAATAAATTTGGGGTTTATATTAATTGTATTCAATCAGTTTTATGCAGAAATGTCTAAATTAGTGTCATTATTTCTACAGAAATTACAAAGAGAAGTGCCTATGTATACATCGGCTGAGTGATCAAACAGAATAATTTATTACTATTTATTTTCTTGTGGTATGCCTTGAGATATTACAACCCACCATGAAGGCCACCTCAAGCACCTGCTTTGAAATGTTATTTTGTATTGGAGGAAAGCAAATAAGATAATTTATTTTAGAAAAGAACATTAGAAGAAAAACAAAAAGAGACAATGTTTACAGCTAACACAAAATTTTCTTGATGCTATAGGAGACATTAACCAAAGAAAGAAAGCAGTTGAAAAATAAAGGAAGCATATTGGTTGAGATTTAGTTTATAGAACACATAAAATGAACAAGAAACTGTATTCCACACTCTTTTTAGCTTTTGTTTGGCTCCTTCATCTTAGGATTTTGCCTGCCTTTTCAGAAAAAGAAAAACATATCCTTCCTTGTCTAAAAAAATATTTGCTGATAAAAAATCCTTTAGCTTGGGACTGGCTGAAGAAGGAATGCAAAGAAAAGCAAAACAAAACACTAAGATGGAACTGGACCACTTTTAGGATATAATTTTACATGACATGGCCAAAGCAGTGGAGGACCGAATCAGCTGATACCTTCAGTCTCAAGCTCTAAAAATCTAGCTAGAGCTAAACTTTCTGCTTTATCTGCTTGTGTTAGAGGAAGCTATTTTTCAGGTTCCTCTCTGCACACACTATCGATCTAGTTAAATTGTTATGGAATACAGCAGACAAATAACTAGGAGACAAATGCTATAGCACCAAAAATTACTCCTCATGATATGAGTGCAAACAGCCTATTTCCAAAAAACCACAGTGGTCTTACCAATAGGTAAAACCTTATAGAGGCCAGCAAGCATGTTTCATCCACTTGCAACACTCTGTGAATCTTGGCAGAAATACTCAAGGTTGAGAGCACCCTTTCAGATATTTTCTTTCTTTGTTACTGCCTAAGCATCTGACCTTCTGAAGGGGGAAAGGGACTTTTTTTCTTCCACTGCATATAGTTATTTACATTTAGCTGTCCAGTTTATTGTGAATCCATTCTGTCAGATAAAATGAGACTGTTGAAAGTAAATCACAAAATACAAGTAAGCATTTATATGTATGTATGTAGAGATACAGAATTATGTGCATATTAATACCTTTAAAACAGCCTATGCTTCATCTTTGCCCTTAAGGTGCTTCCTTTTCTACAGCTGGAGTTAAAATTAGAATTGCTGGTATTTGTGAGGAAAACTTCTAAGTATGCCAACGAAAAAAATCCTACCTGCAAATGCTAATGAAACAAGACTGATAATTAATCCCAAAGATAGGCATTCATATGTAAATAAAATGCAATAGTGTAAGTCTTTGAAGAGAAACTTCTTCAATGGAGTAGTTTGTTCAACAACATAGTGAAGATTATTTTTAATCCTATCTGTGTTCAAAATCTTACCTAAGTGTTTTTAAGTACTACTTGAAATCAAAGCTGGAAAAGTGCACACCAGTAGTATGCTTGATTATCACTACCCCCTTTTTAGGCCAAGGCTGAGGACACAAATTTCCCTTATGCCTTTTCTTACACCTTCTCCAGCCTTCTCATTATTTTTTCAAAAGTTCTTTTGTGCTTAATAGAGAATGCTGATGGACAGTTGCCTTTAGAAAATGAGATCTCTTTAATGTTCATCAAATTCAAATACGACCTAAAGGATAATTTGTTAACTACTGTACATTCTATATTTTAGCAGTACAAACTGGCTTGAAAAGAACCCTTGTGGTACTGCTGTGTATAAAAACTATGGTGCTGTGACCCTGTGACCCCTATTGCCCTTGCCCAACGTCTACCACCTTGTCTTAGCATTTCTGTGCTCATATGATTCTGATTCCTGTTACAAAAATAAAAAAAGAAAAAAATACACAAACAACTCTTTAAATTGTGTGGAAGCTTTGAATAGGATCAATTTCTCCTTCACTGCAAAGCCAAATTTTCTTCACTGCCATTCTGAGTGAATAAAAGTTGGCAACACATATTCCAGCAGTTGCACAAACTTCAAGGAGAACTTGACATTTCTCAAATCCACCCCTTCACTACAATTAGGGATAGAGGCAATTCCACTGGGAATAGCAGGGATTAAATAGAGATTAAGTTCCATATGTACATTAAAATGGTAAATACAAAGGAATGAAAAACCCATGAAAAACACACTGTCAAGTTCAATTGATGGGATCGTGCAAGAGGTCAGAAATTCTAGAAGCACTTTTTAAATTTAAATTAAAGGTTATGTCTTTTAAGTGTTTCTAAACAACAAATAACACTAAAATATTTTAGAAGACAATCCCCTGTAAATACCATTACTCAGTTATAATCTTTCACTCACTATATAGTAATGAAAATAATTTGAAAAAAAACTTTCCTGTTTTGTTTTCTATTTGTTCTACATGTTTGAAAGTGTCTGAGCTGGTGAAAAATAATCTCATTCATATTGTAAAATGGGATCATTTCAAACATATTATTATATAACATAACATATAATCATAATGGAACATAAAAATAATAAGAATATTAAAATTAATTAATCATGAATATATAATAAAATAGAATGTAAATTTGAAAATATTTACGTTTTTAAAAGAAATTCCTGGCAAAAAACCAGGTTTATTTATATTTGGAATAAGTATTTGCAACCTCCCTATGTCACTTTATTAAAGAAAATGAAAACGTTTAATTATTTTGTAGGTGGATGCTTAATTCAGGAAATTTTTTTTTGTGGAATAGTGTGTGGAAGATGTGTTGTGAGTGCTTCTTGTGTACATTTCCATACATGGATCTTGTTCCCTGTCTATATTAATTGCCTGTATCCTGGTAAATCCAGACTTGGCATTATGAGTACCAGCTCACAAGCTTTGCTGTAGGCGAACAACACGGGCCTCGGGAGAGGGGCTGACACATTTGCTTTACCTTGGGCTGGCGTGGCTTGCATGAAGAGCTTGGTTTCAGCTTTGTGCCATCTTGTTTAGCCATATGAACAGTAGTCAAGGGACCAGCTGCCTCATTCAATTTGTTTTGGTTTCCCTTAGCTTAGTATACTTTTATAGCATTACATAATTTTTGTTAATGCTAGTGAGGTAGGTCAAACTGACTGAATTCAAATTCTCTTGAGACAAAATGAAATGGAACTACCATTAGTCGTCAAATTTATTTCAAGAGTATTTATTCTACCTTCATTACAGAAGGTTATGTTATGACACATTTCTTTGACTTTCTGGACACACAACATACAATGCAGTAGCAGCTGTTTTTAGGTTTGATTTTTCATTATGTAATGAATACATATAAATTTTATTAACAACACAGAAAAATGAATCTTACTCTAGAAATCATCTTCCAAGATAGCCTTATAGTTTTAAACAGGGTCTTCTCCACTATTCTATTGCAACAAGGAAACCTAAATGATTCTTAATCTTGCATAATCTAATGTTTTCATTACCATTCATATTAAGGCAATGCTTAACATACCATATGGAAATTATTTTCATTATTCAAAAGTCCATTAAAAATATATAATGAAAAGCTATTCTTACGTCTGGAGTTTTACAACTATACAAAATAGTCCCTCAGAGACACATCAAAATCTTATTTGGAAGAATTATGTTATACTTCCATAAATACAATGTTTGCAAAAAGCATGCTAGTGCTTTAAACATGTCTTTAACCTTCTTGGATTGCTATATATGTTAAAGGCTTCAATAGCAATTTCTCCATCTGTGCACATGATCAAGATCTAGAAGTACAACATCTAGCCATATAATCGTAGCTAATGTGTGTATTTCTACAGATGCTATATAATTCCATACATTTTTGTAAGCCAAATTTGTATCACAACCTATAAAAAAGAAATTAAGGTATTTCCTAGTGTTTTGTTGCTGCAGATCCATTAATTTATCTCACCATCACAATGCCCTAGTATCTCCCATTTTCTTCCCCCACCTCATTTCTTGGCTCTGCTCACACTTCTTTTGCATGAGTTATGGTCTGACCCTTCACTTAATCAATTCAGGTCACACAATAGGATTGGGGTGGGATGTGGAAGGTGAATATTTTTCTGCTGACTTAGTAAGTGACTCAGAAGAGAGACTGTGACTGTTAGCACACTGTAAGAAAGGCAGTCAGATAACTTCAGGTAGCAGGATCAAGTTATTTTTAGGAGCAGTACGTAATTCGTTCAGCTAAGCTGCATCACAAAATCCCACTTTCTGAAAGACTTTCAGAGAAAGAAAAATCTAATTCAATGGTCAAAACTAAGAAACTTTCAGGTAGTCTGTCTTGATTATTCATTTCAAGTTTATTCTTCTTGCTTTCCATGCAGCTATTTTTTTTTTTTCTAATATCAATTCATTACTTTTTAGTTTAAAACTTAAGGCAGTTTTTTATCCTTTTTTCATTTGATATCACCTAAAGTGGCTGAGTGCTCATCTGCCCAAAGATAAAGTACAAGCAGACTAAAGGAACAGGCTGTAATTACTCAAAATGAAGATACATTAATGGACTAGTCAATGTATAATAAGTAATTATAAAAAGAATTTAGGACAAACTTGATCTCGTGTACTGCCACGTTACTCAGTTTGGAGCAACAGCTTTTAAACCAGTGTCAGATTTCAAGATTCAATCGTAAATTTGAGGTAGATAAGAGTGAAAAATCATCAGTTCTTATCTGGATATAACAAAATATATGGATATTACATTTAACATACTGTATAAAAGCTCTTAACACCTTTCTTCCATCTGCTAACCCAGTGGTTTGATCAAGATATTTGTTTGTACTGTGCACATTTGTCCTGAGACCCCTTTGGCATCCAGAGAACAAATACCTTGCAAAACTACACCACAAATCCTTATCTCCTTCTGAGTCCTGTGAAGCTGTAAGGCACCCAATAAAAGTGGTACATTTGTTGCTGGGTTTGTCAAGAATGCTCTTGTCAGCACTCATACGTAAAGGGTGTGGGGACGTATTTCGGTTCCACTGAGTATGTCTTGACCACACTACTTTCCACTAGTGCACCACACAGACTTTACAATGCATGTTGGCATCAAGAAAGGTTATCCATGAATTCTCCATTACCAAAATCCTTCATAAATCTAGAAGCTACTAGGTATCATTGATTTCTGCTAAAAAGTTTTCTGCTATGTCATGACTATTAAATTGCACGAATCTAAATAAAGCATCCAGATGTTTCAATACTCAGAAATCAAACCCCGCCATTTAGGAAAACAAAGCAAGAAAGAGAAAACAAGGCAGAAAGAAAAGACTAATCTTGGTACTTACGAAAAGCTCTGTAGAACTCTTCTAGAGCTAGGTGCTTGTCACCATTATAATCATCATATTTCAGCAAATCAAACACAGAGCAGTCAGACGGTTCCTTGCCAAGCTCATCCCGTTTTATCACCTGACAAGAAAATTATAACCATGAAATTACATTTGAACTCTTTGAGTTCTCTGGTATAATTAATTGTTTCTAATAATCATTTAATAGATCATTTTAAGGTTGCTGTGGGGCAATGAACTGCAACTGTGTAAAGTCAGGGATTTCCAGTTACTTTGTAATTATTTATTAGAATTTTAAAAGTTAATACCTTTAGGACAGACTCTCTGAAATTACACAAAAGTTTTTAGAATATACAGACTATCCATATAATGGAGATAGACTGAAGCACTATAAAGACACCGGGAATTTTAAAGCTGATTTTACTTTATAAGTACAGGAATGGTGATTAAGAAACATTCAAATATACCTAAAATAGTAATTTCCAGAGTACAAATGGCATAATATCTTTTTCCTCTAATTCCTAACCACAGAAACCAAATGCAGACACTTTCAAAAATAACTAATATAAACTCTTACTACCCTACTAATTGTATCAACTTCTTATAGGCTTTTCACAAGCCTATTACCTTAACAAAGACCTGTTACATAAGTAGCTGACCTGAAAAGGCTCCTGTTTCTCAATGGGGACAAATAGAATTTGTGAACAGATCATAATTAATAGCTATTCTATTTTTAACTCCAATGAACTTATCCCAGAGCAATGTTCTTTAATAAATGCACCATTATTTTTTTTTAAATCTGCGTATGTTGTAAGAGATCCCCTTACATTCCAGCCGGGGAATTTTTAAGATGCTGAGAGTGATTCAGAATTGTTATATTGCATGGGGCCATGTATTAGAAGTACTATCACATAACTGAAAGAGCCAAAACTGATGTAACTTTTCATAATACTGCGCAGTTTACAGTTTTGTATCAGGCACAGAAGAAAGGACTATAACTATAGTTAATTCCCAGGTAAAATAATTACTCTTCCAACCCTTTATCAGTCTCCCATGAAAATTGAAAAGCCATTATATTTTTATTAATGGAGGATATCTTCTGAAAAACAAGGGATACAGGGGCTTTTGTGTTTCAGTTGCTCTGCAAAGGAATTCATTCAGTTACTATTCATGTAAACACAAAATACCTAAAAGAATAATAGGGAATAACAGGAGCATTAGAGGAAAAAGAAAAGACACATTTTATGCTACCAGAAGTCATCTCCTACATAATAATATAAAAGCATTATAAAAGATAATCACCTTGTTAGTACATTAGAGAGTATGAAAACCATTTACAAAGATAAGAAAAATCACTACAAAACCACCTTTTGCTATTATCAATTAAAAATACATACTGTGTTACCTGAATATTACTGCTAGCTACTTCCTATCCTTTAAAAGCCTTTTTATTGAGCTCACATTAAAGTGAATTAAGAAAAAATGAAATTGTGTAGATCTTGCAGCTGGTACATTAAGGACAAAAATGCAGTCTGGGAAAAATTAGTAACTCTAAACCCATTACAGTTTAGAAGTACTAAATATGTAATGGTGTGCACTGGAAACTTTAGCAATCACTGAAATTTCAAGGCCTTGGACATTTAGTAAGAGAAGCATTGTTCCTCTCATTGTTTCAATGTTTTAAATGCTTGCTTTCACTATCTTCAATTGTACAAATAAAGATGAAACTTTACACTTAGGTGTAAGTCAAAGGTTGAAGAAAACCTTTTTAAATCCCCACAAACACTTGCCTTTATAGTACCAGCTTTTAAATATCAAATTAGTGTTCTCAGCTTCCATTCTTTGAACTAAAATCTGTTATCTGTTAAAAACTGACCAATTGAAAAGCAGCATATTTTAAAAAAGAAGAATCATAATTAAAAAAAATATTAGAATTATTGTGCTATTTCCAATAATGATACTATAGACAGGTACATTTCATCATCCTGGCAATTTTTAAATTTTTTTCCTCAGTAGATCTATCATTTTGATTACAGATATAAGATTCAATGTTTATTTTTGTATATACATCTTTATGCAGATGATATACTTCGGAGTTCTTTGGAAAATACACTCGCTGTTGATAAACCCTCCAAACGCATCTGTGAGGACAGATTTTAGAAGGTACAGACGTGATTTATATGGTGATTAATCTTAATTATCTGTGATTTGCTACTAGAAGAGCTGTTCCAACCTGAATTCTCTTGTGCAGGATCAAGCCATGTCCCAGCTTTCCAATGGGATCTGTGGATCAGATCAACTCTGTGATCAGAAGCAAAATTCACCTTTATGGAAATTTTGGGTTGTTGGTTGGCTTTTCCTTTCGAAGGGGTGGGGTTTTATCACGAGATATCACTCAGAGCTAGGTACAACTCAGGTGGAGGTGGTTTGGATTTTGAAAAATTACTGTAGCAGCTTGAAGTGCAGATCTACTGTGATATGAAGTTACAAGCTAAATGAGATTCCAAGAAAGCCAATATGACAGCCTGACAAATTAAGGTTGCCCACTTCTTTATGGAAGTTTTTTGCAAGACATTAATTTACTTAAAAGCCTAGGATAAATAGAATAAAATTCCATGCATACGATACACCACCATGTAATCACACTTGTGTTTCACAGATGATCCAACAATGTGCCTTAAATTTTAAATTCTATTAATCTCTGTCCATGGAGAAGACTAAAATTCAAGGAAAGTATTTCTTAAGCCAATTCCTTAAACCCAGACTGTCTACTCCTTGATTAAACTAAACAGACAGCGTTGTTCAGGAGGCAGAAGAAAAACTGGGAAAATTTTCAGCAAGTCACATGCTAGAAACAAAATACTATAAAGGTTAAAGCCTGATTAAGATTGTCTGCACAATTTTATGGTTGTGCCATACAAATCAAACACAGATTATTTGATTTCAAACCTTTAAGATGAAAATTCATACCAGAGAATGTTAGCAAATATTTATGCCCATAATTTTTAGTTTGAATTTGCATAAAGACAGTGAAGCATTTACTTTCCATATTATAAACTGGTAAAAGGCAAAATATACAGAAAACTGTTCATGGTTCATTGTGAAACCCTGTAAATGCTGAAAACTTAAAAACTTATCTATATTTTCAAGTTAAATATGTCTTTTCCAAATAATGAAACTTATCCATCGCAATTTAATACTCTTTGAAACACAGAGGAAGGACTTGCATTTTTTGGAAAAAAATTACATTTCTAAAAGATATAGCACACAATTATCTATTGCCTATGAAACACCATACTATTACCCCAGTTCAAATCCTCTCAGAAATTTAGTCAGTACAACTCCAAACTTTAGAACACTGGGAAACGTAATCTGATTAAAAATTACAAACTGCACATCAGAATAGATTGTGTCATTCATTTTAATCTGATTTCTGATAGTCAAAATGAAAAATCTGCAGATGTTATGAAACTAGATCACAAATAACATAACACATCTTTTGTTAGTCCACCTTACCTGAAGTATTATCAGTCAGTGTTTTTTTGTTTGCTTGTGATTAATGGTCTTTATATACCACCCCAAGGAAACTGCTATATAAATACAACTACAAACAAAACCTTCCTTTAAATCAAATATGGTCATTCAGTCAGTGTGTGTTCATCTTCCCTAAAAACAAGTACCTCATCACCGCAGTGCCACTCAGGGCTTGATAAAACACCAAGTACATCAAACACCAAAAACTGTGAGAACTGTGCTTCAAATTAATTGTGACTGCACAAGGGGGGGTTCAATTACTTGTTCCACCATCTTCCACAGCAGTATAACCTTTTATAAATTAAAAGAATTGATTATCATGAAACTAAATTGATAATAAAGGTTGGTAAATTGTTCCTTGCTTTAACTTCCCTTAATCTAGTTAAATCAATATTCTTATAATTTACCAGCAAGTTCTGCAGGGCAGCAACACCATCCTCTTACTTGATGTCTACAGTAGCGTGGTATCTTTGATATATGTAGAGTGAGTAAAGATACTGGACTTCTGCATCACAGAATGACGCAGAAACCCCTGAGGAAATGGGTATCTGCACTGCTAAACCCACACGAAGTGGCCTACAGAGGCATGTACTCAATTGCATTCAAATGCATTATCTCAATACTACCCCAAACCAATCAAGTTACATAGCTCAGACATGAGATCTCTTTCTGCAAACTACTCCAATGAAAGGCACATTTCCCTGTCTTTCCAATTCTGCACTTAGCAGAGGGAAGACCTAATCTGACTCAGAAGATATAAGTGTGTCCTTAGGTGTCTGCAAATATAATGCTAGAGATGCCTAGCTCACAGTGTAGGACCAGAATAGGTATTAGGGCCACAGAGATAGGCTGGGTAAAATTCTGCATCTCAGAACTAAACCCAGAACCACCAGCACTCTGAGCCTGTGGCTCTGGACTTGACCAAGATAAAACAAGATAAATGAGTGCAAACAAAATCCTGCACCATTATACTTTGTGTCCACTTCCAGATAGCATCAGTCATTGAACCTTCTCAAGAAATGAAGCTTACTCCTGCTTCCTTCACAGCATGCAAGAATATAACTGGAAATGCTTATACCTGATAAAACCAAAGGCAACTAAGGAAGATCAAGATGTTACAGTTTGCATGATGATCACAGTGTTTGTAAGCTTTATCTAACTCCTAATTCCTAAAAGAGTCTTAATTCCCACCAATTTTAAAATTTCATGTAGGGTTCTTATTTTTATTTTGAACCTAGAATTGAGTATAGCACATTTAGTTTTTCCTAGAATAGTGATAGTAAAAATAGATAATGCAACCTAAATAACATGTCCCTAATTAATAGCAGAAAATAAATAGAACTACAAATCAACATGGAAAATATTCTTCTGCTTATGTAACATGTAGGGAAAACCAAAGTTGATTAAAAACACAGAGACCCATTATTCCTTCTCTGAGCTCCAAGTCCTCCAAATAACTCTTAATAACAGCACTGATTAGATGCAAAATCAGAAGTCATGAAGGTAAAAATTTAAATGCCAAGGTCCAACCAAGTATTTTGATCAGTTTGATCAGAAACCAAGTCTGACATGCAATTTATGTAAGTTGTATCTCTGCAAACAAGTCCCATGAAGTATTGGCTGGCATAAAGTGCCACAGTATTGTCATTAATAAAGAAATACAACCAAAATAACTGTGGAGTATTTTCTTTTTGCTGATATAAGGATGAGTTTTTATAGAAAAGTAATGTATTTTCATTTGTCATATGTTAACCTGGTAAATAAAGGAAATCTATTCAGGTATTTGAAATTATGGATACTAGTTTATAAATAAGGATGTTAACTTCTTTCTTTGACTGTAAAACCTGATCATTGAAAGGAGGGAAAGGAAGAGGAAAACTTTTTATTATTACTATTATTATTGTTATTGTTATATATTCAACTTGCTTTCAGGCTATGTCACTTCCCTTTTCTGTAAAATTTTGCTTTCTGAGTTCACTAGTGTAAGAAATAAATAGAAAAAAAGCATCTCGAAGTCTAATCAAGTGTAGATTATTTCACTTCACATACTTCTTCCTTCAAAAAGGAACTTGAATTTCATTGTTGAGCAAGATGAAACATTTTTAGAGCTTATGCATCTTTCACTGACGGCTACCAGAACAGGTTTACTGTTTATAAAATGGCAGTTCCACCATAGCAGAACGACTGCATTCATAACTGGAAAAACACATGTTACTCCCATGCCTACCCATAACACTTCTGCTCTTTTTCCTCTTCTATATAGAAAAACAATATGGAGTAATCAAGCAGTCTACAGTGATAGAAACACTGGTATTTCATTTACAAATTTTTATTAAATTCGAATTTGGTTTTGTGTAAGATAAAATAGATTAAAAAAAGAGTCTGTTAACAACTGAATATTCATAGCTAACCAGAAGATTCAATTATCTTCCATTAGGTTGGATTCTTTTAAAATGTTTCAAAGTGCTTTAAAAACAAATCAAACCCTTCAAGGAACCACCTCATCTTACCAGAAACCTTGCAGATATGTTGATCAGAGATGATGAAGATGATGAGAATCCCGCCTATTTCACGGTTTGCAATTTTGGAAAGATAGATACCCTCTCTGGTTAGTACCTACTTCTCAAACCAGAGTGGTCTAAAGTGTTAAATTTGTAAGTTCTTTCAAAATCATTTGCCAATATAGGATTTGGAAACTAAAATATTAAATGAATCAGACTCAGCGATTAAAGCAGTCAAGGAGGAGAAGAATTTACATCAGAAAAAAATGTCCATTTAGCCTGCATGGAGCTACATAATCCCACTGTTTTCCTATCACATTCACACAGTGTATGGGAGTTAAAATTCTTTTTAGCTGCAATTCTGCGTTGGACTACCCAGCCATGAAAAATATTATATCCAGTGTTGCCGCCTGTTCTGAGCTTCCCCTCCCCCTCCCCAAGACACTCGCCTCTGCCATGTGCTCTGAACCCCTTTGTTCCAAGCGCGGGCAAAGCCAAATGTAACTCAAACTCTTTAGCAGTGTCTGACTGGCCGCTCACCCCGGGTCCGCCCCCAGTCCTCCCCTTTCCCCTTCTCCCAATAAAAGAAAGGACCAGGGCAGGGCCCGTTCTCTCTGGCTTTGCATCCCTTCTGCGAACATCTCTTGTCTGTTTCTTTTGAAAGCTTCTAACTGCGGGAAATTGAGCGAGCAGAGGGCTGTATTTCTCCCTCTTTGCTTCTGCTGGTGGTATGTGCTTTGCAGCTGATACAGGTACCGATTTTAGAGCTCCTGAAATGCTGGATTGCCCGTGCTACCTCTCTGGGTTGCTCGAGGCTTTCGAAGGCATTGAACTACAAGCGCTAGCCGGTAAAAACCTGAAAAGATACCTCCTCAACCCAGGTGCTAGAATTGTTGAAACGGCAGAAAAAAATAGTCTGCCAATTTTTAATTTATTGCTATCAGATTTGAAGTATTGAAACTACCAAAACAACAAAAAAACCCCCAAACAGACAAACCTTTCTTACTATTTGAAATAGGGTTTTTTTAAATAAAAACAATATTTTTGCTTTTTTGGGGAGAGGAATATTTGTTTCTCTTGCATCAAGATGCAAATTCACCTTATGACTTTTGATCCAAAATACATCAATAAAATTGGAGTGTTGCTGTCACCATTTCCAATCTTCAACTGATTCATTTCAATTTTACATTAGGTAGGATGACTATATAGACACCTATGAGATAATAAATGCAATCCAAGGGCCTGATTGCACAGCAAGATTGATGATATGTAAAATTTAAGATGCACTATAAACTGAACTTCAATATATTCACATGAACTTAAATTAACTCCAGGAGTCCTTGTTTTATGCAGAAAGTATGTTGCTTTTCATATCTCCTTAATATGATTGCATTTAAAATGCAGACAGGAGCTGTTATTTATGACAACTCTGCAGATTTCAAAATTTGTACTCTGAGCACAACTGAGAAAAATTCTCCTAATCCTGAGAACGTTTTCAGGAGTACAGTAATGTCTCCCTGGGGATTGTTGACCCTGGCTGGATACCACGTGGCCACCAAAGCTGCTCTGTTACTCCTCAGCTGGCTAGGAAAGCAAAAATACAATGAAAAGTTTATGGGCCAAGATAAAGTCAGGGAGAGATCACTCACCAATTACTATCATGGGCAAAACAGACTCACCTTGGGGACAAATTAACTGAATCCATTACCAATCAGACAAGAGAAAGATAAATGACAAATAAAACCTAGTATCAGCAACACCTTTCCTCCAAGGGGCTTAACCTCACTGACCACATTCTCTACACTCTCCCTCCCCAGCAGAGCAGAGGGACAGGGAATAGGGGCTGCAGTCAGTTCATCACATGTTCTCTTTTCTACTCCCTCCTCCTCAGAGGGAGAACTCATCTCACTCTTCCCCTCCTACAGGAGAGAGTCCTCCATGAACTGCTCCAACATGAGTCCTTCCCCTGGGGTGCAGTTCTTCATGAACAGCTCCAGCCTCAATCCCTTCCAAAGGGTGCAGTCCTTCAGGAACAGACTGCTCCAGCACGGGTCCCTCTTGTCAAAACATACAATGACAAAGCAAAAAACACTAGCAATGAATTTACTGCACCTTAATCTGTAGGTTGAAAAATCTGATGTTTCTGCAATGAACTTTAGCAAAACCAAACAGCACATGTTTGGGAATTAAGGCTGACTTGTTTCCATACTTGTGAAAAAGCACTACTTTACAGCTGCCATTATAAATTCCTCTTTACAGAAAAAAAAAATCATGGGGAAAAGTACGTATATAAAGTTTGAAAACACAATAATTGAAGAATTTTTTTTATTATTTTAAAACTATGTTTGACACACACAGAAGAAGGAAAAGCAAACATGTAGCAACTGAATAGAGAAGAATTAAATATAGTTTGCAAATCTATATATGTGATTCCTATCTATGCTATGTATTCATATAGTATATTCATATATAACGCGTTCATATATTCATATATATTCATATATATATATTCATATATATATATTCATATATATATTCATATATAACACAGGCACCAAAGTCCTTTGAAAGTTGAAGTTCTGAAAGACTCTAAAAAGCAGAAGGAAAAACCAATCTTATAAAAATAAAGAAAAATAGTTTTAAATCCATCTTTTGAAATACTGCACTAGTTGTTGGCCTGATACCTGTATTTGCAATCACCCTCAGGTCCTTGAAATTGTGACTAGAATTTTAAAAGTTAGCTGTATGGAAATAACTCCAACCTACCTCTTAATACTGCCATGCAACTTAAAACATAGGATAATGATCAACACACACATCTAAAAAATCCTACTTTTCTTGAACATTTAATTGGCTGCCTAGTAGTAGACTCATTAATATAGTTCAGCCATGATTAGGTTTCTGAAACACAGACCTCTAGTAAATCAAAGTACATTTGCCCCATCAACATTCTTTAATAGAATCAGTCATTTTAGGTAGATTAAAGCTGGTGCTGTTATGCCTACCAGAGTAGCAATTACTGGTTTAGATCTGTAATTAGTTAAAATTTGCTATTTAGAGACTACCGTGAACTCTCTTTGCAGGATTTCTTCTGTACTTCTCTAGCCCTAACTAAGATAAAGCAATAATACTTCTTTAGTATTACAGAAGTGATTGACCTCATTATTTTAATTTTTTTCAACTTCTACAATACATCTATACAGTTGGACTGGATGACAATATGCAGTGGATAATAAAACAAATCATGTAGAGTGTTATAACACACTGCAGTACACTTCAAAGCATTATATTCAAATTACTAAATAATCACTACAGAATTTCTGAATAACTCAGCCATTCAAAAATTCTCAAATGAAGTTTTACACCTCAGAGACTCACATTTTCTAAAGTATCCTAAGACATGATATTCCATGTTTGTATGTCCTGACAAAGACATCTGAATAGTCACGGTGCTAACAGAAACAAAAACTAAATCTTACCTGAGATAACTCATTCGTGTCCACAAGTCCATTGTTGTCTGAATCAAAATAATTGAACATTTGATCTACAAGAAGTTTCTTTAATGCCATTTTCTCACCAAGAGATTTATCTTTTGATTGTTCAATGTATCTCTGCTTTTGTAGATCCAGTAACACATTTTTCACTTCAGTGTATTCAGTAGGTTTGCATTTATCCCCTGAAAATAAAATACACAAAACAAGATTATTTTGCATTTGATTTCCTATTAAAAGTTTAAATGTAAACAAAACAAAATCAAAAACTAAAAAAGCAAAGAGTATTAACTTCTTATAACACTACAAACAGGGTTCTTTTAAGAAGTAAGAAATTAATTCTGTAGTGGTTTGATCCATAACATTTCCTTGTCTGGTCTTCAAATTAAGACAAAAATAAATTATTTCAGTTTTAGATACTTTTTTAGACAATGTTCTCTGCTTATAGATACTAAGCGAACTTTTATCAATTTCCAAGCATGTCATTTTTTTATTTATCATTCTGGAAAGGTGCATCTGAAGATTTATTACAGTGTTACCTCTGGTAAAGCTTTTCATATAAATGTAGGAATGTAATGTATGCAAAAACCCCTGCAAATATGCCAGAAAAAGATATAGTATATCTTTCATAATAATATTTGACTTCAAAAAGCAGAAATTAGTCTTCAGTGCTCATAATCTATCTCTACTTTTCATTTATTGGACATAGCAAGCTTATTTAAACAAGAAAAGGTGGGATTGCCAAAGGAAGAGAAAAGATATCTTTGACAAAATCTGGTTTACTCTTTTCATTATCAAGTCTTCTATAAAATGGAAAATGTTACAGAAATTTCCTGCATACAGTGGTTACAGTCAGTACTTATTTTAAACCAAAGCACAAAATAATGTATGCCTGCTGTTCTCTTATGTCAGTTGCTGCATATTTTAAATTGGATAGAGAAACAGTTTAAAAGGGTTTGTTTGGGTTTTTTATTAAGATAACCTTAGGATTTCAAAAGGGTTTTTTATAAGATGAGATATGGAAATGTGTACCAGCATAATACAATGTATTTCATGCAGACAGATATTTACAGTTAGCCAATACATAACTTCAAGTAGTGAATTCAAGGACAGAGCAATATACAGATTAGCAAAGAAAGTTATTTTGCAACCTTCATTTTAGTCACTATTCTGAAGATACAATGATGTATGAGAAACAACTATTTACCCCATGGAAACTGCATAGGCAGTTTTGTTTTGAAAGTGGATCTTTTAAGAAACATCTAATTTACAGGTATGGGACTGGAATTTATTACTTTGGTATATTTAAGGGGATATGCATCATTATGGCGACACTATGAACACCTTTATAGCCATTTAAAAAGGCAGAAAGAGAAAACGTTCCTAAATGCTTCTCACTATCCTAGAAAGACTCTGATCTAGAAAAGACTGATTTATGATAGAAGTTAAATCATGGAAGAAGATAAAATGTTTTTTTGGAATCAAAACTACTCTAGACTTTTTTGTTTTGGTTTTTCTAAAAGCCACCAACTGTTATGTAGCTATTTAAGTAATAGAAATAGACAAACCCAAGCTGTATTTAACTGACAGCCTAAGCTATGCATAGTATTTGCATATTTGTCCTCATCTGCCAGGGGAATGAAGATTGAGGCCATACAATTTGTAAGAGTTGAGTTCTGCGTGACTGCTTTTCAGGGGTCTAATGCAGAAATACTGAGTAGGGAAACATGTTTATTCCTCAGGCATTCTGAAGCTGCAGTGAGCAAACCTTGCCATCTGAATGGATGTAGGCTCCAGGTGGTGGGGAGGGAAAAGAGCACTTAACTTGAACATACTCTGATTCATTTGGGTGAACTCCAAGAGACTGGGACAGAAAACAAGTATCATCTTTGTCTCCCCTAGACAACTTCTCTGGTTGTGGTGTCCTCGAAAAGACAGTCTGGCTTCACTCTGCTGCAGGTGATGGCTAACACCATTTTACCTACACTCTTGGCAGGGCTGGGGTGGTGAGGAAGACAAGACAAATCCTATTAGATAGGGTACTGCTCAGAGCTAGCTACACATTAGATTTTAGCTCCTGTAAACCATCAGTCTCATTCTGCAGTTTTAAAACTGCGAAGAGCTATTCTTTAGAGACAGACAACACAGCAAAAGAGTTATATCTGTTAAACCATGGATTTGACACAGTAGCATTCACAAGTCGCTTCGTGTCTGACTTCAAAAAAGACATAGAAAATTAACAAAAAAGTCACACTGACAATACTTTTTCCTTGAAACACAGGACAATGTTTCTCACTTTAAGGATTGATCAAGAATTGAAAAGAGATTCTACAAATCTCTACAAAGGCAATAATGATGCTAATGCTCATTTGAATATTGAAGATATTTAATAATAAATTCTGGAAAACTTTTGCAAAAAATTGCACAAATATTTCCATGAGTAATTTTACAAAACATGTAAATTTAGAGGAAAAACAATTAAATTTATGTATCACATGATCATGAAAAGTGTTGCAATAATAAGTGGTGTTTTCTAGTTTTAACTCAAAATAGAGCTTATGGAAACCTTTGTAAAGGAAGTTCGATCGCAGTCCAGGAAAGACATTTTAATGCACTTTAGACATTAACTTTACATCTAAAGTTTAAGGAAAAATGAAGTAATGTATTCTCTCACAACATCTGTTCAGAGAGAGAAGAAAGAATTCAGACAGCATATTTACCACAACATTTCTTTTCTTGTACACTTCTCATTGCATAGCACAAACTTCTGTAGCTAGTATAATAGCCATATAAGAGCACTTACATATTGCATGTTTATAAACTATTTATACATTTTTCCACAAGAGAAAAATTTCTGTATCATTTTTTAATATAAAATACAAGCGCTGTCTAATACAAAATAACCTGAGAGGCTGCTACTGCCACGTACATTTGGGTACTTCCTGTAGGAAAACTTCATTCACAAATTAAACAAAGCAATCTGTTAGAACTACTATATTATTTATATTTTGTTCTAACACCAACCTTCTAAATATTACTATGAACTTTAACAATGTATTTTAAGCCAGTGAGTGATGAACCCTCAATTTATGATCTTAGCTAATTACAGTTGTGGTAAACCAGGTTTCCACAGCTATACTACATTAAAACGTTTTCATTTTAAACATAATTGAAAGTAGTCTTTACACCAACATCTGGAATTTAAGGACAAACATGATGGATGGATGTTACTGACAGATAAGGCAATCACAGGGAAACAATTAGACACTCCTAGTGAACACAGGGCACAACTTCATTAACAAATTGCCCTCTTATCTCATTTTCATGACTGCCTTTTACTCCATTATTTGAGGAAATGTGAAGCTGATGTTTAAATTACAAGAATGAGGCTCTGTTTATAGGAGACCTCCCCCAGGCTGGAGTAGCAGCACAGAGGAAAACGCAGTTGCTTTATTTATGTTCTAATTTAGTAAGCATTACTTGTGAAATAGTTGTCTCAATGACACACAAATGGTAAATGGGGATTAAGTATGTCAACCTTTACAGCGAGGAAAAGCAATTTATGTTTAACAAAATTGAGAAAGACAAACTACTGGGAATATACTACAATTATATTACTTCCAGAAAGGCCTACTAAATTCTATATAATTAGCTACATACATGAAAGGATAACATACACATACATAATTTACTACCTTAATTCAGTTTTCTAATACTTTTTCATTTCATTTTTGAACTAGAATCCATACAAAAATAAATAGCTACTTTCTGAAAAATTCCTAGAAAGTAATAATAGAACAAGAAAACAGAAAATCTGCTTTTCTGTTTGTTTCATTCATGGAAAGGACCAGTTCTGCTACACAACAATTTTTGTCAAAAAAATGAACAAAAACAAACCCCAAACCAAAAACCTAAATAAAAAACTCCACTACAATTCATTTCACAAGTTTCCTGAAATTGTCTGTGCAATCACAGAAGGTGTGCAAAAACCTGAAAGTGACAAAAAACCCACACTGGAATCTTAAGTGCAGTCCTCCAGTCCCATATCTTGCAATTTCTGAAGTAGTGATATTCCTAGGGTTTACTTCGTTCAAACTCAAAAATGGTAGAAAAATGGAAACATTTGCTGTTTCCTTCCATTCAGTGCAACAGTTTTATAGCTGTACCTCTGTTACCTAGGAAACAGCTGAAAGTTAGATTTTGCGTGCTATTGTCCTTCTAGACTGTATTGAATAGATGGTATCTGCCTATAACAGAAAAAGAAGTTCTGTTTGACAATTAGTCCTCCTTAATTTGCAAGAGAAAAAATTATCACAAAATTAACTAATTATTTATTAAAAGATGGCAAAGGAATATACATATTCTTAACACCTGCAGAAAAATATTAAAGAATCAGCTGAAATAATAGTTTAGGGAACACTTTTTATATCCAAAGTCAGGTATCAGATTCTTTAATTTTGTGGGTTTTAGAAAAACACAAAGAAAATAATGCACATATTTTAAAAACACAATAAGAAAACCATTTGATTTCTGTTCTCAGTTCTTTCACCACACTTATGGTTAATACTTTAATCTTTCCTTGCCTGAGCCTCCCCATTTAGCAGGAACAACCCTTATGCCAGAGAGCTAACATTCATGGCATGTCTATCCCTATAAAAGTCATCAGCTGCTGAGATACAGTTTGATTCTGAGCTATTTTTGATTTTGCACTGAGTTTTATCTCTGTATCTACTGATAGATTTTTATCTATTTCTACATAGCACAAATAGTTTCCACATTTTTCCTTTAAAATTAAGATAACTTTGGATCTATCTGACATGGCAACTAGTTTTCAGTGAAGCATATCTCATAGGAACAGATTTAAATAATCCAAAACTGATATATACATAAATCAGATTTTTGGAAATGGAATAGACCTGATAAGCAGCAAGCTTATTTTTAACCTTCTACACTCTGAACATATTCAGAATAATCTAATTAGCCAAAACAATTCACCGCAAAATTACAAATTACATTGCACGGAGCAAACATGAGAAATTAATCCAAGATTATATATATATATATCTATACATACACACATATAGAAACTAATGCAGATATGCACACACATGTATTCATGTGCACGTACACATGCACATATACCCCCCCTGTACACAGGATGAAGTCAGTAGAGATATGATCTGATATCAATTCAATTTCAAACAAAACATAAGAGGCAACTTGAAGGTCTTCCTCCATTCAGCTATTTTTCAATATCTGTCTACAGATATAGCATGAAAGTTGGAATCTTACTTGTAGCCCTAGTAAATAAAGGCATATTTTAGGCTACTAAAATTGCTTAGGCTTATCTGAAAGAAACTTCAAGTTCAGATATTGTTTCACAGTATCTTATTTTTCAATATAAAACCCATATCTTCCAAATCTAGAGGTGAAAATTTTGACCCTTATTCTTTGGTCTCCTCACTGAAGCTCTGGAACCAGAAGAGAAACAATCTCACCTGAACATAGAACTGAATTTTTGACCTATGGTCCAGAGTTTGAGGTGGGTGGAGAGGAAAGATTTACACTCAAAAGCAAATAAACAGGGATTAACATCAAAGCTATCAAAAGGTTTTCCCTGCTGTAGCTATGTTTTAAATAAAAGGTGAGAATTTTCTACCTTTTTTTTAAAAACATGAAATTTCAGAGCTGCAAATTTTGACCCAACAGCTGCTCACCTTTAGACATTCAGAGTGACTCAAAAAAAAAAAAAAAAAAAGGAAAAAAAAGAAAAAAGAGGAAAAGACATTTTGAATCTGCGTTTGGCTTTTTTTGGGGGGGAGGGGAGTAATTTACACAGCACTCAGCAGATGTGCTGCTTTATGTCTTATTGTGTAGCATATGTACTTTCTAATGACATAATTATCTAAATCTAAATTTAGTATTACCATCAAAGTCAAGATACTCAGGTGTTAAGGACTTCAGTTTCTCAATTCTGTTGTGTTAATAGGTCTAAGCAGCTACAAAAATTGTTTAGAATATTCAACAGTGCCATTTTTATGTGATATACACATAAAAATACCTCCCACACAAAAAAGCACCCAATTATCCAGAGACAGGCACAAAAATACAAAATTTTAAAGTTATATCTGTCACTGTCCTTGGAAAATACTTCTAAATGATTACCATAGCTGGAATATAAAATAGAAAAGAATCTAGATTTCCAAAGCCTTAGTTGCACCCTGTAAATAAGGAATATTGCTGTCCTTTCCTCAGATATCAACAGTTAAAATGTTCTTAAACATTCTGACTTTTCAAAACTAAAAATCGTAAGACAGAAGTAATGATTTCATTTAATTACAAATACTGGCACAATTCTGGTGTCCAGTCTTATCTGGAGACACACATAAACAGCTTTTCTGTGCCTAAGCAATCAGTAAATATTTCAGATAAACTATTCAGATTTTCCATAGAGAAATGCTATTTAGGTTAAGTAACAGTACAAGCTGTAATAAATTTGCATTAAGAAAATGGAAAAACAGGCAATTAGGTAAAATAGGTAATAAAGATAGGTAAAAAATAGGTAATACTATTTCAACTCTTTTTTTCTTTTTTTTTTTAGAACTGGTTAGAAACATTATATGAAGTGACAAATATTAACTTAAAAAGTAACTACAAAATGAAGAAAAGTACGGAAATCAGCATTTGGGGTAGTGGTGTGTGTTGGTCTTCTGGCTGTTAATGTGGAGTAGTAGTTACATCACAGATCTCCTGACAGAAGCAAATAGGTCATATAAACTTCCACCTTCAAGGTGACATCCGAAAGCTATAGCAGGTTGACAATAATGAGCAAAACATCATTTTCCACAGCTGAGAAAACAGTGAATGTGGGGGTTGTGTGGACTGCATTGTTAGCACCACAAACACTGTAAGCACTGCTAGTCTGTGATTGAAAAATGCAGGACTCTTCTACAGGATTGACCCTGTCTTGAAACAACAGAAACCCACACAGCTTTCGTACAGTGATATCACTTCGCAGAATTTCTCATTTCTTGTATGCTTGCTTTGAGGTATTATACCACGGCAAAGAAGAGATGAAAATGGGTGCATTTAACAAATGAAGGGATATGAGTTTTTTTTCTTGTATCCAGTTGAAGCTTTTGGATCAGTTTTTCTATTTGTTTCATACATCTTAAAAAAATTAACCTCCCATTTCATCAGTAAACATTAATAAGAAAATCTGAGTTTTCTTGTCATTTTTAAAAGAAATTTGAGAGAGAAAAAGAGAAAAGCAGTGTGTCCCAAAGGAAGGCATCATTAAAAATGAAGGTTGAAACAGAAGTTTAATGCAGCATTTTATTTTCCCCTCTAGTGGAGTTAATGCAACCATTGCTGTTAGTCTTCCTCCCACAGGGCTTAAAAAATTTTTGACTTGAACTGTCTAAAGTGATACTATGAAAGTTGTGAAATGCTATAGGCCTACATTTAGAAAAAAAGAAAAAAAGAAAAAGCATTCCAAATCCAGCAAGAAAACACTTATGGGATATAAGCTTTGTCAGAAAATCTATGCAGAATTCCACTTCTGCTTCTTGGGAAGCATGTGTCAGAGGGCTCTCTCTTACTAAAAATAAAGAAAGAAGCAAAAAGTTACTGAAAGAGATGAAATGTTAAGTCACAATCTTCCTTTCCCAAAAATTTCCCAGAGATGTGGAGTATTAAAGGGTTTATGAAGGTGAGGCGTGAAGACTGGGCCTAACTAAAACAGTACTAAAATGTTGGGGGGAAAAAAAGAAAAGACAGTTCTGTTGCTCTGTTTCTGTTTCTTCTCCACCATCACCTATGCCCACTTCTTCCTTTGTTTCACCTTTATCACAGATGGGTTTTGGTGCTAATTGCAGAAGTTGTTACAATTCAGTCTTGTGCTATAGGATAAAGAGACTTAGTTTTATGTGTGTGTATATATATGGAACCAAAAGTTAACAATAACTTGGCATCACACACACTTGTATCTGAGTTTCTCCTCATACTCGTACTTGAAGTTAGAGTCGTTTAAATCAATGCAAGAGAAAAGCTAGGCCTACAAACCCTGACTTTCCTTTAGAGATACAGTGTGAACCTCGCAAAGTTCTCAGATTAGGCACAGAGTTTGACCAGTCATCCTTAAACAGTATTTTGATCATTTTTTTCTTTCACAGTCACAGAAAAGGCTACCTAGAGAAAACAGATCAATATTTGAATTGAATATTCTTGAACTATAAATACATGCTTTAGAAGAGACATTTCTCATCTATAGTTTGATGTAGAAAGGCATTAGGAAGAATTAGACTCCAGCTTTTCACCAATTGCAATGAAATTAATAGCTTTGTTTGCTTACAGCTGAAGCTTTGTTTCTAAGTGTTTTGTCCAGCACTTAATCTTCAGCAGAAAACTTCCTTGTTCACATAATTTAAGGATTTAAAAAGAAGTTTTATTCTATTTGGTTTCATATTAATTCTGTGTTTCTAGATACAATCCTTCACATACTTCAAAAAGGGTTGTAAAGCATTGGAACAGACTACCCAGGGGAGTGATGGAGTCACCATTCCTGGAAGTGTTCAAAAATTCATGTGGATATGACACCGAACAACATGGTTGAATGGTCAACACAATGCTGGTGCTGGGTTAATAGCTGACCTTGATGATCTTAAAGCTCTTTTCAAATCTCATCAATGACATGATTCAAATCAAAGCAATCTGAAGGTAATAAGAATCATTATTTTCCTACCATTTTAAGATCTTTTTTAGATTTTAAGATGTTTTTCATGTGATCACTTTGCATGATTAGAATAAAATTAAGGGGATTGATTGTCTGGGCTTTTTTTTTAAATTTGTGCTAATTCTAATTTCAAGTTATTATAATATTTTTGCTTTCTCTCTGTGACTGATGGATAGTGTTTTATTAGTAATTATTATTAATTAATGCTGCCTTCCAAACCTAAAGTTGACTGTGTCCTAGCCATAACTCAAAAGAAGTGTTACATGTACCACAATGTCTTTAGAAGAGATGTACTCTTCTAAATGAAGAGGGCCACGTCTGTCATTACAATTAACCTGCCAAAACAAAGTTATATACAGACCAGCTCTTGCATCTGAACTGAACACATCTAAATATTTTATTTCAGCATTAACTTCATTTTTCTTATGGATTCTGATATCTGGCATTGCATACTCCGAACAGAGGCAACTTTCAAAGTAAGCATGTAATGAAATTAGAGTTTAAATAGTTTTAATGATTCTACAATTGTATGTCTTTCCCTTGAATAGTACTTTTTGTTTTGTTTTCACCATTTTTAAGAAGCAAAAGTCTCTTTAGAATAAAATACAGATATACTAAAAAAATCAAGGTATGTTCTTAACTAAAGGATAACAGCTGACTTGAAAGAGCATTTGTGGATAAAACACCATATAACAAATATTATCACAATTTTTAGATGTTAAAAACACTTTGCAGATCTGTATTGTTTCACGTCAATAAAGAGGGGAAAGCTTTTATGAATTCTTTATTACTCTCACAATCAAATAAAATATATCTCATTTATGTTTGTGTTGCCCAGCTAACGATTTTTCTTGAGAAGATATCAGGGATCACTGAGCCTGATGGTGAGATTGTGGAAGCTTATCTTTGTACTATGTAACACATATATCACTTCCTGAACAGGTATAGTTACTCTATTTTATATAAAGTCTCTGAAATAGGTGGTCTGGTTTACGTATATAAACATGACAGTGATCACAACATCTAACACTTAAAAATATGGACTTTCAACCTGTCAACTAGTATGTGCCACAGAGCAATTTTGGGTACATCTATCCCCTCACAATAGACTATGTAAACTGACAGTTTTCATTCTATATGTCTCCTCTTCACAGATAAATGAAGGGAGGTAGTGTAAGATTTCAAAATATGTAATCTGCAAAATGGGTACAATTCTTGTCTATTTGTAGAAGAGTTACACCCACATCTGCTATTTGTATTTTCCTCCTTTCAAACTTTGACTTTAAAGTAAATAAGCTTCCAGTCTCTAAAAACAAATACTGAATGAAAAAAGGACATTATAGCTTGTCTTTTGGGGTATTTCTCTTTAGGGGGATTCTCATCTGCCACCATACTAAAAAGCTCTGCCCCACCATATATTTTGTAAAGTTTCTGCACAGCCTTGAAGCCATGCATGTTCAGCTGGTTTATGGAGAAGGAGTCATGTTCTCCTGTCCAGAAGTTTTACCTCACCAGAGAGCAAATTCCAAGAGTACAGCAAGAGCAGAGAATCTTTCAGTGACTGATTTAAACTAACATCTGCATACTAAAAAAACCCTTAACTGTGAAACAAAATTATGTATGTTTCTTAAGAAAAAGTGTGAATTTTTACCACTAGCACTTAATATATCTGTAGATCTCTTAAATAATAACCTAGGGAAAAGGGCCAAGTTTTCCTTGAAACTATTGAAGAAATCATTATACTCAAATTCTTCCTTAATATAATGAAAAAACCAATTTTCAAAATACCTTACCTTATCATATATTTTTTTAGAATAAAATCAGTTCCAGTTTCAAATGTAATATTTGAGTTACCCCTGCTGAAGGAAAGTAGCAGCAGTGCTGGTTAACAGAATTACAACAGGAAAGTAATGCAAGACGAGGCGAGGACAACAATATCTATTGTGAAAAAACATTTGTTTCAATATTCAAATTGCTAAACAACAGGTGCAAAAGTCAAACAAATTAACAAATAGGAGTAGATACATTAAACATTAAACGAGAATAAAAAGGAACCCCCTGACATGTGATACTGCTATTACAGTTCCAGCGAAAATATGTTGGGAAATTATGTCAGAAACAGGGCATGTATATAAATATGTATACTTATGTGTACTAACACTAATAAAGCAACAGCCAAGCTCACATGCAAATAAGATAGAAGACAAGTTTTTGTTCAAAGCATTTAATCTTTGGAAAGGGGTCAACTACCCTGTTAAGAACGGGAAAATCGTATCTGCATAATACTGCTCAAGATAACCTTGCAGAACAAGTTTATCTGCTGTAATATTCTCGGTGTTTCAGAAAAACAGGAACACAGTGGGAACACTACAATAAAGTACTGGCTGTTGTATAGAAATAATTGGAGCTATAAACAAGTATCCTCAGTTCTTTTTTTTGTACTAAATAGAAATTAAATTCACAAACCCATTTAAGAAACTCTAGAAACAAACTTATATATAAATTTCATCTTAGTTGGTTGCTTGAAATAGCAGGCACAGATTTGATTTAGATAAAAGTCCCTCCATTTTAGTTTCTTATATCGAACAACACCACGGTAAAGAAATTATTGTTTTGAAAAAAGATATTCCCTTTTCATACATGAGAGAAAATGCACAAATACAATTGTATTACTGCTACCAGATTACTTAGTGGATTTGGTCAAACTCTACTGTATTTTTGTAAACTCATTCTAGTCGAAAAGTAATGTACAAGAAATTAATAGAAAACTTATGTACTGTGTAAAAACGTATTTTATATGCACTGAAAAATGGTGACAAAATCTCTAGTGATCAGTGTGACTGAAATCTGAATACTAGTACCAGGCTTTTCTCATTGTAAGTAATTAGGCACACAAAGCAAATGTTCAAAAATCCCTGCCTAGAAATAAAAAGCATGTATTAATTACTATTATTCTTGAAGTCTTCTAATTCTTGTATCCATAGGCATACAAAACTGATTTAAACACTGAGATCTTTAGACAAAGCAGTACACTGGAAAGAAGATTGGACTGTGACATGTACCCCACTGTGTGAATGGATGACACTTTAAAGGATTTGTAAATTTACTCAGGTTTAACCTAAATTTACCTCTAGACCTTGACTGAAAAGGGAGGAACGGGAAAAAAAAAAGGTGAAAAGAGCTTCATATTACCCTGAGATTATTTTCAAGTTAGGTAGTTTTCAGAGCTTCCTACCAGTGACAAGTAACCTGAATTTAGTCTGTTATCTAACTTGGAGATTGAATTCTATCATTTACAACCAAGGGGGACCACAACATTCACATAACAGAGACAAGGAAGGTTATTGCTGCTGTTATTATTATATTATTATTATTATAAATATTAATAATATTATTAATACTACTAGTGCTACTACTACTATTATTATTACTCCTGTTCTGAGAAAAGAATGGGGTTAAATAGTAAGAGTAATTTTTTTTACAAGACATTCCAGGAGCCCCGAAAAAGCAATATATTGCAGGCTTTACAGAAAGACTTACTCTGCAAATAACCTTGAGAATGAAACTCAATCTTTATTTCTCTTCTTTTTCTACATGCCCTATCTAGTAAAGGGGAAGTGGTGAGAATGGACATAAAATTGTCTTTTAGAAATTAAAAAATAACCCTTATATTGGATAAATCTGAAGATGTTAGAAGACATTGGTACTATAGCTGTCTTGCTTTTTTTAGAGTTGTAAATATAGATTTCTTTGAATCTGGGTTAAGAGGGGCTGTTCCTGGATTCTGTTTTGTTTTAAAGGAAAACATGAATACAAAAAAGTCTCACTTCAGACTTCTCAGAAATTATTAATCCATTAGATGTATTGGCAGGAAATAAAATGAACAGCATTTAGATACAGATTATCACTTTTATAAATGGATAAACTTATTTTGCCTTCCAACTTTGCCCATTCAGTTGTCAGGAGAGATAGTCGAGATCCTCTCACAAATATTGAAAATACATTTTTGAAGTCTCAAACAGACAGTAAATGTTAAGAAAATTTAATTACCAGAATTCTCCTAGATGCAAAGTGAACCTGTGCATTTAGCTTTTGTGAATGCTAAGAGTTAAGAAATATTTTTGGCCTTGCAATAAATGAGACAATATACCAGCCTGTGAATTGCAACATGGACACTTGTGCATATACTACACATAACATAATACTGGACTGGAATACATAGGAAAAGGCTGGGAAGCAAGGGTACATGACATGCAGTTCTTTAAGAGGGCCCTTTTTGTTAAATTAATCATTCTTTAAAACCCTAAAGAACAGTCACTATGTCAATTCAAAACTTAAGTGACTTCAAGAAATGCCCTGACCAATTAAAATTACTTTGAGTCCTACCTGGGAATAAAAAACTTTGCTAAAAGCTGTTAAACATAGCTAATTCAGCAAGGACACACTGCTGTGTGAGAGCAAACAGAAACTGCAAGAAACCATGATAACTATCTCCAAGAAAGGGGTTATCTAGTTACATCTGTAGGTCAGCTGAAGTGTGTTGTAAAACTCCAAAGCAGCTTCATCCTTTCTGACTTGTAAGAGGTTTAAAAAAATCTTTTATTCTCCAAAAATCCACCAAGACAAACGATCAGGAATTTGGGGACTTCATCTGAGATCAAATACCTGATGTATAGCCAGCTTCACAGCATCACAAGTCCTTCTGAAAAAAGTATCAGTAATTTGAGAAGACACAATAATGAAGGTGGAAGTTCATTACTTAATATGAACCTCTCACACCAAATACACCGCTTACATTTATTCCGAGGAGATGGGAATGTGAAGAGGCTTCTTCTGGAAGGACCTTTCCAGAGGAAAGTTTAAGAATAATCTAAATCACTTTTTTTCACTCCCCTTGAAGAATGCTTTTTATTTGGATAGAGTATGTATCAAGAGACAAGAGGAGCGTACCCAAACTCCAAACTACTCTAAGAAACAGAAATGAACTCATTAAGAAGACAACATTTTACCTTAATGGCTTTAATTCTCTTGTTCAGTAAATCAGTTTGTGCCAGCAAAGTGAATTACACCCTATTCTCAGAGTCTTCACTCCTGAAAATCAAGCTGATCTGACCTTAAAGAAGGTGGGGACAGCCTTCCTATGCCTGAATGAGTGCCCAGGCTTCAGAGGTATCCCTGAGGCATCTTGGCACACTCAGTCTCAGATCCCTGAACAGGTGCCAGAGGGCAACAAGAATTTGAAGAAGTGGAACTGGAAAAGATTTAAATGTGAAACACTAAACACTGACACTAAAACACTGCGAAAAGTGAGATCACCTCACTATGTCATGTTCTTAGCAGGCAGTGGGGGACAATCATGGCATGGCACTGACACTTCTGCTTCTAGAGGCTTCTTACCCATTTCTTGGCTCAGATAAACCCCCTTGGTTTTCACAGGGGGAGCTTCTAAATACAAGGCATGAGCTCAGGTGCACTTCAGGTACTGAGAGCAGAGATTCTGGCTATAAACTGAGAAATCAATCTATATCTTAACTGGGTATAATCTTCTACCATTACACTGTTCTAAGGGACTAAGAAAAAGGCAGATAAAAATAGCCTTAGCAGAATAAATATGAAAGTCCACATGTGCCAGGTTTGTTATTAACAGTAGACCAAGCAATTCCTGACCTGTGAAGGTCACAAGCAGGTTAGCAAGTTTATTATTGCATTTTTTCCTCAGGAGAAAGAGAGACCAAAAACATAAAAAGAAAATCATCATGATAAGGACAAATATTTTAAAAAGTAAGTAGGTCTGATTAAAAAAAAAAACAACAACCACTAAACTTTTTTTTAATTAATATTTTAAATCAGGACAGAAAGACAAAATTAAAGATGTGGGTGGACACACCAACTTTACCCATGTATGAGCACAGAACATCCTCAACAGATCCTGCTAAAGCCAAAGCACATACCAGTAGCAAACATTTCTGATATATACCATTTCAACATATACACTAAAAATAAGTATATACTGCAATTCATGCTGAACAAAACACTATCACTGCTATGCTGTCACTTTGCTACAAATCTCCTTGCAAAGGGTCAAATATAGGAATCTAGATTGAAATCTGAACATAAATTAACTTTATGTCGCATATCTCAGCAAAAGAGTTGAGGAACACTCAGAAACTCTTCTCAGCAGAAAATTTTCCCAGTTTAGTATGCACAAGTGGGTATATATTTAGTTATTTGGGTGTTCTTTTATCTCATCATCAAGACATGCTGCCATGGTATGACCTTCCAGAGCACAGTCTATAGTAAATATTTTCCTTCAAAGCTATTTCTCATCATACAATACTGATGGGGACTTTTTTTTGGCAAAGGTAGTCCTCTAAGTAGAATTTCACCAGACACATGTCATACAACCATTTCTTGGTGTGCATTAGATATTGTCAGATATGAAAAAAATATTTTGTCAGAACAGAAACATTTGGTCAGCAACAAGAATGGGCTGTTTAAACAGCAGCTCTCAAAACAGATGTGGTTGCTATTATTGTCCTTTTGCCATCTGACACTAAAATCAGGTCCAATTTATTTAGATTATTATTTGTTCAATGCTAAAAATGTCATGCTCAGCAAATATAAATGCTATCTGTTCAGAAGAACTTCTATTCTAAAGGCAATTTCACAGAATATAATCACACACCTCTTTCCCTTACCCCTTTCTATTTCTCTACCACTAAATTTTCCTTGATGGTTTCTGACTTGTTAAATGAGTTGGTTTACTCACTACAGTAGAATTAACTATGTTAAAAGCAAAAGAGACCTTGCACTCTTGTATTGGGACTGAATTTCTGACTATCAGAATACTTAATTCCTCAATTACTCAATGAATTAATATGCAAGGTTTATCTAAGAAGCACACACTGAACATTCCCACACGTTACTGCAGTTCCTCTAGATTATCTTCCCCCACCCCACCTCTAAAGCAAAGAGTGATAAAATTCTCAGTGTGCTTTCCCTGTGGATATAATGTTTCTATCAAACAGATGGGTGGATTTCTTCAATCTTTCCAACAAGAATTAATGGAAATTAAAAAAGGATTTATTGACTAGTGGCAGATGGCTGAAGGATTTTGCTTAGGTACAACTCATGTAAATCACAAAAAAACCAAATTCAACCTCTTGCTGTGGACAAGAGGTTACTTCTGCATTAAATTAGGAGCATTGTGCTCACTGTTGAAAGGAAGTAAACACTTCCCTTTTTACAGCTGAACATTGCTTAATCCAAAAGTCATGTGCTTGGGAACACTATGCCAAGGAAATACAAAATTTGCTTTCTATTTCACAGGGTCACAGAATGGGTAAGGTTGGAAGGGACCACAGTAGGTCACATCTGGTCCAACCTCCCTGCTCAAGCAGTGTCATCCCAGAGCACATGGCACAGGAGTGCATCCACTTGGTTCTTGAATATCTCCAGTGAGGGAGACTCCACAACCTCTCTGGGCAACCTGTTCCAGTGCTCGGTCACCTGCAGAGTAAAAACGTTCTTCTTCATATTCAGGTGGATCTTCCTGGGCATCAGTTTCTGCCCATTGCCTCTTGTCCTATTGCTCAGCACCACCGAGCAGAGCCTGGCTCCACCCTCTGCCACCCTCCCATCAGACACCGACAGACACTGATGAGGTCCCCTCTCAGTTGTCTCTTTTCATGGCTGAACAGGCCCAGCTCCCTCAGCCTTTCCTCATAAGAGAGATGCTCCTGTCCCTTCATCATCTTTGTCGCCCTTCGCTGGACCCAATCCATGTCTCTCTTGTCCTGAGGAGCCCAGACCTGGACACAGCATTCCAGATGTGCCTCACCAGAGCTGAGCAGAGGGGCAGGATCACCTCCCTTGACCTTCTGGAATGCTCTTCCTAATGTGCCCCAGGACACCATTGGCCTCTTGGCCACAAGGACACACTGCTGGCTCATGGACAGCTTGGTGTCCACCAGGATCCCCAGGTCCTTCTCCACAGAGCTGCTTTTCCATGCCTGTGTAAAATCTAACAGCTCTGGGTCTAAAAACACTAGGATTGAAATTTTAGAACACAGTTTGATTTTTACGTATTCATAGTAATTTATTACTATGCAGAAAATTGATCTCTTACTTGATAAAAATTGTATTTGCAAAGAAAATATTATCTTTGCAAACATAAAGAATATTTATAAACCCAAAATCAATTTAAGTAGATTCTATAAAATATTTTAATAATTACTACATTTTTTTCTCATTCACTAAGGTCTTGATAACCTAATATAATATTAAGTTACAAGCTCTGAAGCCTCAGAAATTATACATAAAAACCACAATAATTTATTTATAGTCCCCATTAAATGTTTATGTTTCTTGAGCTAAAAAAAAGAAACTCTTCTATTTTATGTTGTTGTAATTACAGAAACTAATCAGAGAGCTAATCTTTGTTTCTGGTGAAAAAATAAAACAATTAAAAATATCTTCTGTCAAGACATAATAGTATTTAACCTATATCTGCATTTTAATATAATTTCTATTTTAATATTTTTCTTATGATCAATTTAATTTTTAAAAGCACACTGGAAACAGGATAAGATGATGGTTTGGGGCACTAGTTTACTGCTTGCTTTTTTTTCCTCCAGAACAATAACCTAGATATTTGTGTGATCTATTTGAAATCTCTTCTCTTACTAATAAACCCTCTATGCAAACAGTTAAAATTATAATTACTAGGATATTTCAGCTCTATCTAGATGTAATATTAGTTGCAATTCCAAAATGTTAATGGATTTTCATGTTATAGGCTTTATGTGCAGCTAGCCTTTGTCAGCCTTGAGAGAAATTGCAAAACCAACCTTAAGTGACCTCTAAGAATCGTTACCTCATCATACAACATAATTTCTGGTAAATTTCCAAAACTAGCAACACTGTTCCCAAGTTTTATCTGTTCCTAGAAGTATTAATGTAGATATTATTAACATACATATATTACCAAACCTACCCAAGCCTACTCAGAAATTTTAAAAAGAGTTCCCGCATTGCATGATTTGCTGGTAGATCAGTGTGTTCTGAAGAACAGCATGCAGTTTAGAAAGTAGTCAACCCTGACTACAAGCCCAGTGTGTACTCAGAAAGAGTTCTCTTTAGTAATGCAGCACAGGTACTTGAAGAGCTTGAATGGCTATATGTACAGGTAAACTGAAGGACATGACCCACCAGGCATTTATTAAAACCAGCTTTCCTACAGTTCAGTCATTGTTAATATTGCTGCTCTCTTGAAAACAGGAGCAATTTTGCTTTACATATTTACTCTACAAATCCAACTGGAATGCAATAACCTCATGAAAAGGCAATTAAATTGAGAAAAAAATACAACCCTACTTTTCACTTATCACATTAAAATATTGTAACACAAACATACACACACACACACACAGAGAATTTATAGCTTTGGCAGAAAACACAAACTTCTACAAACTTAGCCAACCAAACAAAGCACCAGTCTACGGAACTACTTTCAATTCTTAATGGCTCCATGGGTAAAAGACAATTAGTGAAGTCAGTAATTTGTCACATATGCTTGCTGCTGATAGATTACAAAGCTGTCTTCCATGTCCTGTTCTTAGCCCACAGTGAGAGCTATATTCTTAGAAAATTTATGCAGAATTGGTTTGTGAAAAATGCAGCTAGAAAATTAAGAATTAAATCTCACTAACATGATGCAAAGATACGTGTTCCCAAGTCTAATTGAATTTCCACACATTTAAAGTACAAATAATTTAACTCAAAAATTTAGCTTTCCTGCTATCTTTTAGGTATAGCTAAGAACAAGACTGTACCTTTTATTTTGTATTTACTATAGGCTTGAATGATTTAAAAATTAAGAAAGGGGAAAGCGAAGCAGTTGAAATATTTAATGCTTAATTGGACTTAATGAACTTTAAATGAGTTTTTAAAGAAGTGTATGTGGGATGGTAGCCTGAATTCTGCTCCATACTAAAAATACATTTTCATAGAATATTCATACTGAATGCAACCAACTTATCCTTTGAAAGGTGTGTTGGCATGCTAATGATTTTTCACTGTAACAATCTAAATAGATCACTTTTCTCACTTGAATATTTGCATTTTAAAAAGTCAAGTCCTTCTGAAATTTACGGTTATAAAATGTGACAACTACTTGTACTAAATTGTGATTAGTCCAAATAAGACAAAACATAACATGTAGCTTCCATCCATAAGGTAGAGTTCTTCTGAAAGTGCCAAATGTAAGATGCAATATCACTTTATTTTTTTCAAGGTATAGCAAAAGATATAAGTACAATCCAACTTGATTTAATTTATACAGAAACCTTGATTAAATCCAAAAATCACACTTCTTTCAATAGAGCAAGCCTGCATATTAACTATTTGGAACAGATTAGTTTATGAGCAAGTCATTAACCATGAAGTTTGAAAAGAGAAGCATAGGATAATGATACAAAGGAACAAAAATATACAATATTAAAATACTTATATTTTTAATATCAACCAGTGACATGAGTTTTTTGAAACCATTCTTTCAACCGATTTGATGCTAGCAAAACCAAGCATCAATTAGCTAAAGTTCTTTAGAACTCCCAATTAAACTTAATTGAAATAATAAATTGAAAAAAAATTTCAAGACCAAGAACTGTTTTCATTGAATCTCTGCTAAGAACTACAGGGTGTAGCTTTATCAAGAAAAAAATATGACAGTATTTATGCGAAAAAGTAGTTTATCTTGCATGGAGTCCTCAGTAAAAACACTCAAGAAATATTTCTACATGCACAGCAATATCCTTTGAACTTTCCTAAGCATTTCCAAACCTCCTGAAAACATATTTTCATTTTTTTTCCATTCTCTTCTCATCTGTCTTATGCTTTGTATTCTTCCTTTTATTCTAAGTAACATATTCCTCCTCCTCTCAATCTTTATATTAGAATTAAATGGTGTCCACAGTATGTCTTAAAGAACACTCTGCATTGCATATGCAATTTCCTCATAAATCAATTCTTTGGCTTGAAATTCAGGATGAGAGAAGATGGATTAGTTCAGAAATTCACATGGATGGAAAAGTTAATGTAGATTCTGGTATTTCAGCTGCTTGAAGGAGACACATGCACATGCTGTTGTAGGAAGGGACAACACTGCCTTGGTCTGTTTTGTCTGCCTCTCCCACACTGGTAATTAAAGTCTTTTGTCCTTGTACTGACACCAACTTTGCTAAAAGATTCCTGACTGCTTGCCATGCTTTTTTAAGATTGCCACTTCTCTTTCAAATAACTAAGTGTAGGTTTTGGTGGGTGTTTGGAAGGTCAGCCTTCCATGGTGCTCCACATAAAATAGATAAGCAGCTTTGTACTCCAGAAATGCTGCAAATACTATATACGTAGACCGCTTAAAGTTTTCACCCAGGTTAATTAAGAAATGTAATGTAAGTTAGAGGTAATTTCTTAATGTAAATTAAGAAAAGTACACTCAAGAAAAACTGTCATCCTCATGAAGATAAAGAATATTAAGTACACCAATTATCTGAACATCATCCTCAAATTCCTTGACTGGATTATGTAATTATTAAAATGAGAGTTGCAGTTGTTTTCCTGGTATCTCAGACAATAATAAGGTTAAGTGCTCTAATGTTTTTTTTTCTGTCTTATTTGTTACTGGATACCTATAGAACTTTTGCACTGTACAGAAGACCACTCAAAAGCAGAAACACCAAACAAGATAACATGGAATCAAAACCTCCTAAAACTCTTCCTTCCCAGGTTCATTTCTAAGGGAGATGAGCTCTCTCCTTTTAAAGCTTTTCCAAGCACTGGCATTATTTGATTTCAAGTATCACAGTAATCTTTGCAGCTCAGGAAACTGGGCTCTGAATAATCTACCATTTTAAATTCTTTTGGATTTAATTTTGTACTCCAAAAGATGGGAGGTACCAATGTTGATTCACATAAAATTCTCATCACTAAAAAAACTGATGGGTTTAATCTATCTAGATTACTAGCTACACAAAAATAAGAACAGTGAAAGATCTCTGTTAATTCATTCAGACCAATGTGCCCAGCCTACAATTTTGTCTTGAGACAAACTGGCTCTCTGTCAATCCCTGGTGCCTCCTTCTTCCTCTTGTCCAATCTACTCTGCCATGGGTCTTTCAGAGGCTACATGGAAGTAGTTTCACACCTGCTTCACAGCAAAATTCCTCAAGCATAATTCTGGAGTGAAAATGCTGGAACTAGGCAGAACAAGTGGAGAAGACTTAGTTACTGGAACTCTATTTATGGAGCAATATATGTCAGACAGACACAAAATGTAGCTTGATTTTTGACAATCACACGCTCTGAAGAAGTTCATGCTTTAATAATTTTCTATTGATTTTATAAAGATAAATGGAACAATTAGAGAAAAGGGGAGAGACTTTGATTCAACAACAAAATCTTGACCAAATAATCACAATTTCTACCCCTTTCTCCCCAAAAAAATCCTTTTAAAATTGCAAAACCCACTGTAATGGAAAACTTATAATAAGATATTACTCTTGGGATTATGGGAAGAAAGACTGACAGTTAGGATAAAAATATATTTTTGGAAAAATATGAGGTAGTAATTCACCAAGCATTTAGAATTTGCCAAACAAGGTATCCTCAGAGACAACTAAGTCATAATAGAGCATTCAAAAGGCTTCCAGAAGAATGTTGTAAGGCAACTGAGCAGAATTCAGTGTCAGAAAACACAGTGAGCTGCTCAGGAAAATGTCACAAGCCCGGATGACACAAAAACAGGAAAAAAACTTTTATTTACTAAGAGGAAAGGACAACACTCAAGTAAAATACAAGCAAGCCACCAACCACTCATTAAGTTGCTATTCTACAGCCTGTAAACTAAACTTAAGAGGGAAAATCAGTACAGTTCTGAAAGCACCAACAGTACTGGGAAGTACACTGCAGAGGAGCAGTTGTGCAAGAGCCTCAAACAACACAAAGATAAGATGACTGCTACCAGAGAAAAACAAAAGGTGCATATGAACGTCATTGTGACATAGCAGTAAGAAATTCTTAACTCATAGTCTTTTTCTTTTTGCTAACTTGATTTTATGACTGATCACATAGCTTTATTTCCAAAAAATGTCAGGACAATCCTGGCTCCCAGAGGCTATTTCCAGCTGTATATCCAGTTGGCTCCAGTATACCAATTTAATACTTCATAACCTGCTGAAATGGATAAGAAATCAATCTCACCTGTACTTAACATTGTAAAACTACAAAATGGTAGCAGTGAAACACAGATTGTCACCTGCTGACATTTTATTAAAAAAAACAAACCCAAAAAACCAAACAAAACCAACCAACCGCACAACAACCAAAAAAAGCCAAAAAAACCAACCCCTGAATAGGTATGTTTGCACTGCTAGAGACTAATGTTAATGTCACTGTGGATCTGTAGAGAGATTAAAAACAACAGATACGGAAACAGGGGGAAAAAACAACCTAGGTGTGATTTTGAGTTCAGGAACTGCCATTTCTCTCTGAAAATTGTATCAATTGTTTGAGAGAGATGCATGTTGCAAACATATAGGAAGCAGCTTTCCAGAGAGGTTAAAACATTTTTCTCTGAAACCAAATAAAATATTTTTTGGTATGTTTTATTTCATTAGGTCCAGATGCACTGTGCCATTGTGAACGCTCAGCAAAATTTATGAATGAATTGTACCCTGCCAATAGCAGTGCTGGTAACTCAGCAAGATCTTTGCATATCACTTTGGCATATGAAAAGACCAACTCAGTTTATCCAATATTCTCAATATTCAATTCATTTTTTATGAATTACTTCATATTCTGTATTGTGCTACTTTAAATGCCTATGATGAGTGTCTTCAAAGGCTTTAGCATGAAACAGAACAACTGAAACTCTCTGCAGGATCAGCAATAGGAAAAAGGACACAAAATTCCTAACTTTCTTCTACTTATAATATGGAAAATTTTAAGCTTTTAAAATGAACTAACAGTTGGAAAAATATCTCTTAGGAAGAAAAAAAAACCCATATGCTTAGCACATGCAAATTGCTCAGGTATCTGCATGGCTTGTTAATTATACTCTGAGGCCTCTCAGCACTGGCAGTATTTGTGTCCTCTTTTGCAATCTTCTCTTATGCCAGAAGTGATCTGTATAGCTTTGGGGTACAGGCTGTGCTCAGGAGTCCTAAAGTGCCTGGTAGTTTCATTGCTCCCGAGGAGGGCAGAGCCATGGACTGAGATAGTCTCCTTCAATTTAGACTAATCCAATGAATGGCTTTGCTGGTTAAAACCTAGACCTTGAATTTCAATTTGTATTCAAGCTGTGAGCTGGTATTTCAAGCACAGTCCAACAGAGGAGGGGCAATAGTGCTGACTATTGTCATTAACCAGGCTACTCAATTCTAAACATGCTGAACCATTTCTCAGAATTGAGAACTTTATTTCCATGTACAATTATCAGTAACGGAGTTGTAACCATTGCTCAACTTTTCGGCCTTATGTTACAAGGTATCTCATCTTTCAGGTAGTCTTTTTTTTTTTCTTTCTTTTTTAACTTTAAGATGACATGACTACATTGTTCAGTAGTGTCACTGAGGATTCCAGAAATGCCCTGAACTGCTAGAAACTCAAGGATGGGAAATGTTTGATGAATAGAGACCTTAGACATATAGGCAGTTCTACTAAATGCTTTTTGGGTTTTTTTTAAATCTCTCCCAGAGCTTTGACTTTTGTTTCATTGTTCAGCTTTAATTCCCCGCTTGCCCTCCAAAACCCACGTCCTTTTAACCACTGAGACTGCAGTTTTAAGGGACTTATGGATTCAACTGTATTCAGTAAATAGATAACATTCAGGTTACATGAGGAAAAAAGCGGCATTACCGAGACATTTTGAACATTCAAGTTGAATATTTGTTAGGCAACTTAGTGCGAATATTTGTTAGGATGTAGCAAACAGCAACTCATAAAACTACAAATAATAGAAGAAGCAAGACTTAAAAAGCCAGAGCAGTGCTTTTTGTCTGTTATTCCAAATTAGGTTCATCTGTTCACACAGCAAGGCAACACAGTCCCAAAGAATAAAATACTAGAAATTCAAATGAGAAATATCTTACGAAGAACGCAGTGTAAACTTACTTAACTTCCTCTATTTTTCCTGTTTTGAGAAGTTACAAAGTTGAAAACAGATTAAAAAAATAGACAATACAGTTACACGTTCCCAGCAAAAGATGTCTCTAACACATCAAAGCAGCAAACTACTGTAGTAGCAGGGGGACCTAACAGCAGGACTGTTACAACAAGAAACACCTTATTATATAATCAACATCTGTGCTTCCTAAATGGCAAAGTAAATGAACATAATGGCTAGTGCCCTGTATTCACATTTTGCCACCTGCATATGCATGGCAATATATTGAGCAATCAAATCAAATAGCACCAAAAAAAAATAAAAAAATAAAAAGAATCCCTGATCTGTCTCTCCACTTCCCTTTAACATCCATCTGAAATGTGTTTATATGCAGCAAAACAACATACCAAAGTTCTACAGATAACCCAAACAATCAACACTATTAGCTGTAGAAAGATCAGGACATAATCAGCAATGTGACTTCATAATTTGGCAAGATGAAATAAAAATATTGGAGTAGGTCCTACTTGCTTGTCTATATTCAGTAATTTTATAAATATAATTACATCATAATTCTAGAAATCTCAGTTAAGCAGTTATTAAAAGCTTACACATCTGGAACTTCTTAAGAATAGAGGTAGTAAAAAATCCTTCATCTATTATCATGCAAGCCTCAAAACCCTCAAATAACATTCTAGGGCCACACCTGTTGACCTGTGTTCTATACCTATCAGTACTTTAAAGCCTGCTAGTATTATCTGAGAAAAAACAATTAAGAAAATGAGAGGATTAAAAATTGTTTCTAGTTATCATAAATAGCTAATGCTTCTATATGAAGAACTTCACACCCTTTTGCTGAGGGCAGAGAAACATCTTCCTAGGGGAATGGCAGTCTGTAAGATTTAAGACTAGGATTTCAGTTAAGGACAAATCCAGCAAATGCACAATCCTTTTTCCAAGAGATCTGCTTCTTTCTAAGATAGGAATCCTATGGGCAGTTGAGGTTGCATAAATCTTACTCTTAAAAGAACATTTTCATTTCATTCCATGACAGATCAGCACTTTGTAAATAGTTGTCTGCATTTTATGTGAACCAGTATGATTCAAACTCATGTTGCATCAGCAATCCTAGAGAATGGAGGAGTTGCAATGACTCAGTGATACTGCTGAATTCCTAGAGTGAAACACTAACCCACACTGCTCCTTAATGGGACAAACAAGCCAAACAAGCCTGTTATTAAAATTACTTGAAGTCATTAAAGTGCAAAAGAAAAGCACTGTTTTGCATATATGAACATTCCCTAGTGCTTAATATCTAATTAGTAAAATTTAACCTAAAAAAAATATTTAGAATGTAATTATGGCTTTTTAAAACTCATGGATGAATTAGTTTTATTTGGGTTTTTCAAATTAGTTTTAGTCTTTACCCAGTTTTAAAATTTTCAGAGCATTATGGATAATACCTAAATTATAAAATTACAGCAGTCATACAGACAGAGCAGCCATTTTACTTTCCTGACCTTAAGAAATGTAATATGAGAGCACTTTATTACATCAGGCAGAAGGATCCAAGAGTGTTCTTCCCAGAGAAATTCAAATGTGGCTGCTCCTTTTAATTGCTGTCAGGATTCCAAAAGTCTAAGACAATGAGAGTCCAAAGGAGATTAAGTATGTGCTCTATATTAGTTCCATAAATGCTGACACCACACCCAAGGAAGTGAAATGGCTATATAGCAACTGTCTGTTTCCCTCTACAAACAATTTTGAACAAAGTTTTGCTGGAATAAAATTACTATCAAAAACAAAGTAGCTATGCAGCATAGAAATTTTAGGGTCCTCCATATTTTGCAAACCCAAATATTTGCAGCACTGAGAAAAGAATCATTTTATGCACATTAGAAAACACTTAACAGTCCTGACTGTGGGCAGGACTTGCTGGCCATGTAAGAATCCATAGACATACGTGCATTACTACCTTCTCATTGCTTAGAGTAGATTAGTTTTCAATCAAATTGAGATAGGCAAAATAGTGGAAACGGTAGAGCTAGAGGCAATTAGCCCAGCTGGAAGTGCATAGTGAGGAGCCTTTGATGTGAAGCAACATGCAAGGTGAATATTTATTTCCAAACAGAGTACAGTGCAAACTAGAAAACATCAGAAATAATTGGCTGATTTTTTATAACTGAGTTCAAACTCAGTTATATTTTATTGCATATAAAATATGCATATAACATTAGTGTTTATTTTTGTCCACCTAGTTATACATGTATGCTTTTCCATGTTATTAAAAATATGTTCATTTATAAATTAATTTTAAATTTCTCTGCTCAGAATAACTTCCTTTTAAATATTAGAAGGAGACTGAGATGAGAATGAAGGGAAATCTATAGGGAAGTTTCAAAACCATTTTTTCTACACATGCTCTGACTGAATTTATAATGAAGATGGCTACAACTGAGAAAATTAAGAATTCCTGCGGTTGGAATTTTGCAGAAAATGAATGACAGTGGGAAAAGGTCTTTGTTTCCTATCCACATCAATGTCTTACCTAACTCTAGTGTACAACTTACTGGCAAATCTTTTCTGTAAAGCAAAGCATGTGCTGGTTCAAAAAAAAACAAAAACAAACTTTATTTCAATTAATTTTAACATGTATCATTCTTTGCCTCAGATGGTTTAGGCACAAGGTGCTTGCTCTTAATTACTCAAGATTCTGTCCTTTATACTCTGAGCCATTTTGAATAAGTGGCAGGTTTTTCTTTTCAATTTTCCTTTTTCTCTCAGCATTTCCAAAAAAGTAGCTAAAATCTAAACCTTCAAAATATTTCACTGAAACCCTAAGCAAAACAAGAGCCTGTATAACATGTATATTATAATAGGTTACATAAGATAACATCATTTGTATGTGGAAGTTTAAGCCTATAGCTTTTTGTGTGCATTTAATTATCAAGTTTTTATTAAATATCTATCTATATATGTTTATTATATATATATCTGTGTGTGTGTATAGGTTGTGATTTTTTTGATATTTAAAAAATCACTACAAATCTTATAATTTATCTTAATGATCTATAACTGTGTGCAAATACATAAGACATTTGAAAGCAAAATTATTAAGCAGTGTTGTTGAATTTTCCCAAGGAAATACTACTGATTAGCAACTGGCTTTAGTGCTCACAGTAATATAGGGGGAAACATTCAAATCTGAAGATAGATTTGAAGTAAAAATGGGATGGGCTTACAGACTGCAGCTACATGTTTAATGTATTATTTTATTTATTACACAAAGTATTTAAGCTTACATTTCTAAGAGGTATTCCCATAATATTTGAAACACTTTTTAATGTCAAATGTAATGGGAAACTGCAAGTGTCTCCAAGACAAACAACCACTTTATCTTTGATCTTCATGTTCTCTCTCGTTTTAAGACAGCATATACAGGCATGCAATATTTCCTGTCAGCCTTTGAAGGAATACACAACAGCTGTTGATATAAAATTATACATGCTTCTTAAATTTTATTTTATGCACACATATGTTTTAGAGTGCTCTCTAATCAATTCTTTCAGAAGTACCATCAGGATTAGCATTGAAACAAACCAAAATATAAATGGATTCTTACATCTCAGAAACAAATGTGGCCCTAGAACTCACAACAATACTTTAAATCTCTTATCTCTTTAATCTGGCATAGTGGTTTACTAAACATAGTTGGAATATAAAAGCCTTTCTGCAGTCAATATCCTGGTGCATTAGCAGGTGTGCTGTAAGAACACAGTTTTGAATTTCATCACCTCTGATCATTAACTTATCATGCAGTGGAAGGATATTTCAAACTGACTGTAGTGCCAACACAGTGTAAAGATCTTAGGAAAAATCACTCAAGCAAGAACCAATAACAGATTTTGTTTACAATGAGGGACTGAGGAAAAATCATTAACACACTACAGTGTTTTAAAAGACAGATGGCAGAACAGTAGACCTAAATTTAGCCACACAACTATAATCATATAGTACATGGAGAAGAAAAGCACGCTTTGAAAACCTCAGTATAGTTAATAGAGTTCCTTTTGCTGGCTGTATCTACATTATCAAAAGCACAGAGTTGGCCATTGACTTGGAGATGAGTGATAATTTTCTAAGACGACCTTGCTTCTGTATTTATCTTTTTTAACTGAAATTTTTGTTTATAGAATTTATACTAAGCCATCCCAAAGCTGTCAGACTGCACTTCAGGATGTGCACTAAACAAAGGAAATTACATGACATGCACCTTTTTGTGCCAGCATCGTTGTCAAAAGAGGCATGAAGTGGAATGACATATTTCATTAGCATTTCTCTTTCATAGCAAGTATATCTGCTGCTGTAGATATTTATATCTTGCTAGAGAAAGCACTGTTCAAGACAAGTGCCAGGTACTGGAGCAGAACATAGTCATGTTTCCTTAGGTCTGGACAGAGTTCAATTTATAGTCTTGAACAGGCTTCCAAACAGAACTACTTCCTGCATAGCTAAGACTTCCACATCATTCTTTTTAAATTACCTTTTTGCTTGAGGGAGACCTAGTAGTCATGCTTTCTATCTGAAATAATCAGGTAGCCTGTTACAGATTAAGACTATGCAATATAGTGAAGCAAAACTCAAGTTTCCCCTTCATAATCATATTCCCAAATGTGACATTTAAACGTTAAAGCAAACCATGCCAAAAGTTAATTATTTGGGCAGAAGGGTGCCATCCTTCCTGTCTAGATAAGAGAATATTCTTTGTCCTCAAATAGGAATACCCCTGAAGAATCTTGAATAACTCTATTCATAGCTATACAATTGTATAGTTCCATCCACCAAAGTAGCTTCTCAGTGACTTGTAAAAAAAAAAAATCCCTTTGATCTTTAATTTAATATCTTTTGGTTTTAATCTGAGCCAAGTTGAACAAAGGCACAGAATAAAGATGTATGTTACCTGCACATTTCAACAAGTAGCTCTTGCCATTCCAGCTTCTGATTGTATACACAGGTTGTATACAACGTAAATTTGTAATGTAAAACAATTACAAATCTTAAACAGAATATATAATACTGTTTCTATTGACCAATGAATTAAAAACATTTGCATGACCAATAGGTTATGGAAGGAATTTAAACTGGATGGCTTTTATGGATTCCGATGGACAAAAATGCAGTCTTGACATTAGATTAATACTAACAGCTGTTACTAATAAATTCTGACATGGCTTATAGATATTTTAAAACAAATTAAGCAATTCATCCTGAATAGACAATGAGCTCTAATACTGGTTTAGCTTTGGTGGAGACAGAGAGGGAAGTTCTCTGACTCATTAAAGAACCTTGATAGAGATGTTTCCAGCTACTCAACGAATAATCAGATGTCCAAGTACTGGACTGCGAATGACATTTGATGGCTACTCTCATGGCCTCTGGTTATGCTCCTCACACACACACAGATTTTGCTAACCCTGTAATCTCACCCATTTGCAGTGCTGGGATGTAAAAGAAAATAGCGTCTGGGCCAAGCAGGGCTAGAGATGCTGCAGTGCTGTACTGCAGTGTCATCTCTCACACTCATCACCTCATGTTTGACACCACCAGTGACCACCCCCACACACAACCTGCTCAAAAGCTTCAGTGCACAGTGCCATGAAGCAGTGAAAAGGCTGCCATTGTGTGCAGCAGCTGCTCATTTACTGCTTAACTGTGCCTGGTATTTAAAGCAGTCTTGATAATAGGCTCAATCCCAACAATGCCACCGTTCCTTCCTACTCCCATAATGTCAGGCATGGCATCTAACAATGGGAGACAGTGTACACCTCGAGTCTAAAGGCCCAGTTTGATTCAGCTAGCAAGAAAAGGAAAGTTTTTGGTACAGTTTTGTAATTTTTTGTCACTGTTTTACTTTAGGGACAAAAGCCTTCATGCAGTATTAAAGTCACATGCTCAGGGTTTATATTTTGCACAGCACTTCCCAGCAAAGTAAACGGCATAAATCTAATTTAACAGCATTTCTTATGGCTCACAGTGCCTTCTTTAAACAAGCTTTCCTCCAGAGTTTACAAAACCCATGTATTAAAGCCAGAAAAATAAATTATGGGGCTTTGTGACCTCCCTATCTGGCAACAACAATAAGTGGCATTAAGGCAGAGCTCTGCACATTTCTAGGGAACGTGTAATTTTCCACTGAAAAGGATTCTCCTACTGTCATTTACCAAAGGCTACATGAACAGGCTATTATCATAAGGTATAGAAGAGAGTTTTGTGTGGTTGATTTGGGTTTTTTTTTTTAAACCAATTCAAAAAAGCAAGGTTCTTTATCAAAAAAATTTGTAACTAACCTCAATATGGAATCAAAGGCAGTAAGAGTGGGTGATAGCCTGGATAAAGCAAACATATAATGAGATGAAGATGATGATGACCTACATGACCCCATTCATAAGCAAAATACCTGCTCTGAAACTGGACAAAGGAAAATCTGACAAGTTTCCAACTTGTGTTTGTGGTTAAACCACAATCAAAGCTTATTATTATAAACAACTTACGATTTTTTTTTTTTTTTTGCACAGTTTTACTCTTACATGTTCTCTAAAACAGCCAGTATTGGTGCTTTCAAAATGGTAAGAATAAAAGTCACATGACAAGAGTTATTGTAACATCAAATAACACAGCAATAACTGAAAGATTTTTTTTAAAGCAACCCTATACTCCTAGCAGACAAGATCTAGGAATAACACTTTGATCTTCAGCTTGATGCAGCAGCAGATAGATCAAGAATTATTCTTATTGTAAAAAGGTTATAGGTTATGAGCTGTCAGCAGAAGATAATTCACAATAATAAAAGAATTAGAGAAAGCAGTGTACTAAGTCTACCTACTCTGTTACAATCCCTAAGAGATGAAAGAACAGAATTTATGTTTTTACCCCTTGAGTGTTTCACTGGCTAAGAAAAGCTAGCAAATTCAATGCAAGTCTCTTTGGATATTTTTTTTTTTTTTTTCAGAAAACACAGTTAGACAGGGTAAATGAGTACTACTAATTTTAATGATCTTCCTCACTGGGACACATTTTTTTAAAGTTCCATCCTCTTGAAGAGACCTTTATATAGCACTCTTCCTCAATGGATTTTATAACACTTCACAGAGGAAACAAGATATAATTTTCCTTCAATTTATAGTAAGGAAAACCAACTGAAAACCCCAATATAGGTATCAAGAGAGATTCTCAAGGCCGGAATCACCTAAGAATTTTCAAACAAGGTTCTGATGCTGATGACTAACTCCCACGACCCTAAGGGCTTGCAAGAACTGGCTTGCTTTTTCTGAGTATCCATGGAGACTAATGGGAGAGTCCCTACCTTTCTCAGTAGCTCCTGGGACTAGGGCTTCCCAGAATCTATTAATTTCCACTTTTATCCCAGCTCTATTCACAAACATGGTAAACAAAGATAGAAACAAAAGCCAGGTTTCAGAAGAGGAAGAATGGTGATCTGTGCACTAGCAAGCCTGAAAAGATAGGCTAATTAATGTCCAGACACTGATTTGGCCACCATCATCTAAGAGAGAACAAATGAGACTTTTGGCAGGTTCCACTTTATGATCTCAAACCCGAGTTGACAGGATTTTAAGGAGAAACATTTTTGAACAAAAAGCTTGAAGAGCAGATCACTGAGATCAAAATCAGACCACAAGCAGTGCAAACCATCAAGGTAAAGTCTGGAAAAGTCTTGACTGAGAACTTATATTTCTATTTGATACTTCAATTGAACTTAAATCTAATCATCAGTATTTACTGAAAGTGAAGCTTTTATGCTGCTAACATATCTATCTTTTAATACTATATGAAGCTGAATGCCAAAAATATAAACGCAGCATTATGGGGAGAAAAGTAAAAGAAAAGAGGTTAGGTGTCCATAAACCTTTCTTTTATGCCTCATTTCTCTAACACAAATGGACTCCATTTCCACTTAAAGAATCCCTTTGATTTACTGAGTATTAATAGCTGCATTTCATTCCTGAAATACAATGTGATTAGTAATTATGTTCAGAGACAGATAATGTACTCACATCACTCACGCTTTCACAATGTCTGGAAATCACTACTGCACTACTGAAAAACAGGTTTGGAATGTGCTACATACTTAACAAAGAGAGTCACTCACAGAAGGTCAAGATCTTTCAGAAAGTTTTCGAAGCCCTGGCTTAGTATTGGCTTATTCTGTCAGTTCTCTACCAGGTTTCAGAAAAAAACCTTGGGGGAAACTTTATGCATTTTCAGGAAGGCATTTCTGATCATATTAGATCCTTACATACTCTCCTGTTCCTCTACTGATGAGAAATTTAGTAGTATTTTTCATATACAGCTTTATGTAGCTAGACTCTTGTTTGCCCTCTATCGTTTCTCCAGCACCTCATACAGAAGCTCTTTGCATGGTTTTCTTAAAAGTGTGAGTTTTTTGGGTTTTTTTTTTACAGTAATATTATAAAGTAACTATGTCACAGATGTACAAGAATGAACCTGAAAATGGTAAAGGTGCAATTTCATGAACTACTTATGTCAACCCAAGTCTAAACTGCTGCAAAAAGCGATATTTCTCTGTTCCTTGTGCCCAGTCAATGTGTTTCCTCCTACTGTGTGTCAGCATTAGATTTCTGATACCTTAGATACAAATTAAAAACACAATCTATCTTTAAATGTTTGAATTTTTAACTCTCAAACTGAATTTTATTTTAATTTATAAAATTTCTGTCAGTGTTGACCTGACTTGGCTAGAATTTCCCACAGGTTCCTGCAACTATACTTGATTATTACTGATGAGTATGTGAACTTCTATCATGAAAACAATCTCTTACCTATCTCAGAAATCAGCATAAGAGAGCTTTCTAGGTTTAAGATCCCAGTCTGCAGGCTATTGGTACAGGGTATTTGTACCAGGATAACAGCTTCTTGGGACTAGACCCTTTAGCTTTTCTTGGTCCGATCTCCTTCAAGTGAGGACTTAGCCATTTCACTTGCTCTGAAACAACAAAAAAAACCCCAACCCAAAACCAAAACAAACCAACCAAAAAAAACCCAAAACAAAACAAAAAAACGAACCCCAAACCAAAAAACCAACCAAAAAAAATCCAAAACCTACAAAACACCAAACCAAAAAACCAAACCAAAACCTACACAGACTAAAACCTCAATAAATCCTTCTTTAGCTTTTTATCCTTTAATCTGCCAACTTCCCGTTCTCCATTCTCCAAAAGTTTTAAACTGATTTTCCAGGAGAGGACATTTTCTTTTATGTATACTTAGCATAAAGTTAGCTGTCAAATCTGAATGTTCTTGTTCTTGAGCTTCTGCTATGCAAACAGTGAGATGCTTGTTAAGGGCTTGGTTCCACAGCTCCACAGTTTGAGCACTTGTGATATGGGACACAATTAACTAGGCATCACAGTTTATCCATACACTGATTTCTCACAATAAGCACACATAAACTGCTATCATTTATCACAATGTCAAAATCGCAATGGAGATGTAGATACTTTGGGGCACGGCTCCTGTAAAAGAAAAATCTGTACAGCTCCACTGACTTTAGTGGACCTACAGCACTTATATTGTTAAAGAATGGGATCCAGTGTAATTTGAAACTCCAACACAGACACAGTAAAATTTAATGTAGCTTGGAAAGGATCTATTCTAGAAACAGCTTGTAAGCATCAGATAATTACTCTCTTCAGATAGTTACAAGGGTGGATTAATTTTACATCTTGCTCATTTCCATTTAGTAGGATGCAGATGAATCAATGCTACAAGAGGAAAAAATGCAGGAATGTTTATCAAAATGTGTAAACGTGTTTACAGTCTTTTGCAGTATGTTCATTCAATCTCATATTTACTTAATTACAGATAATCTTGAGTAATAATGAAGAAAGATTCTCAAAGAATCCCTGCCTATTGAACTACAAAATTAAGAAAAAATTTCCAAAAAGCCTCATTCTTTTGTAGGGACTATCTCTCTAAGGGTCGATGATGATCTCATGAGGGTATCTATCCTTTCTTTTTTCCCCTCAGTTATATAAATAGGTTTATTTTTAGAAGATCTTTTAGAGCTGCATGGCTTTGAGTGGTCAAAAAACGTAAGAAATATTGCACAGAGAGAAGAGATACAAGGTGAAATTGCCTTTAGTGTCTAGAACCCTGAATTATAGTTTTATTCCATGAAAACCGTGGTATAAATTATTTATCCTGCTGCTTAGAAAGATTCCATGGTAGAAATATTTTGTATTCTCCAGTTTCCACCCTTCTGAAAGAGTTTCTACATCTAGTCATGTCATTTATATCCAGAATACATAAAAGGAGATAGCTCTTTCTACAGGACTGAAGCAACTCTTTCTAGTTCTAAGCTCTTCTCCCTTGTAAAGGGCTCCTTACTCAAGAGAAAGGGTAAATGTTCCTGTACCCTCAAGAGAAAGAGTAAGGGTTCCTTACTGAGAGAAAATGTAAAGTAAATCAAGAGCCTTAGACAGGAATTGTTTTCCCCTCTATCAAATCTATTAAACAAGTGCAGTACCTTGAAAATGGAAATTGCTATACAAGAGCTAAATAGTATTGCCATTACTTCATTTCCAAGGGACAGCTGCTATTAAGGTCATTCTCTGTAGAATTATTAATTTAGCATTTTCCATTATATGGCCTGCTTTACACTATTCTAACCATGCCAAAATTTAAGCACTTGGACTGCAATATTGTTTGTCATTTTTGTCCTTTTAAAAACTTAACAATGACCATTTTATGCTTTGTATGTTAAAATATGCAAAATCCACTGGATTTAAAGGTTTTTTACAGCTTTCCTATTATTTCTGGAGCATTTTTGTTACCATAAATACAAAGAATATCTCCAGCACACTTGCTTGAAACCTGACTGGGAATGGAGGGCTTTTGCAACTACAAAGATACCTTTTCCTGTCAATAATTCCTCCAGAGTTACTCAGTGTAAAAATCAAAAAAATTAATATATTCAATATATATTTTATTGACTCTGGCAGCTAAATAACAAGATTTCCACTTCAACAGGCATGCCTCACAACCAGGGAGACTATAGACCGCAAAGAGATTAATCCCTCCCTATTTCAAATTGCTTTTTCTGAAGAACAAAGGACATTACGGGAAGAGATCTATAATTGATCTTTGCATTGCAGCACTGTTATTTCAGTATTTTTCTTGTCCAGACATAATAAAGCAAAAAGTGTCCTACTGGTGAGACGAAATGGAAAGGAGCTGTAATGGAAATAAGAGAACAATGGCAGCTTTGATAAGCAGAGAATTATAAGAGGAATAGACTGGAATTGGTACGCCCAGGTGAGGTACACCTACATGGGTAGGGACTGATTGTATGATAGAGGATGGGCCAGAAAGACATAAAATTTGAAGAGTCACTGGAGTCTACAATCAGATATTGAGCTGCTATTTTTTCTTTGACATTCTAGGAAAAAAATGATGAAACTTACGGACAAATATGTGCTTTATTCCTCCTAAGTGAGGGGCTATATTGCATTGTTACTTCTGCTCTGAGCATGCAGGAGAAATGTCCTTCATGCACCTGAGAAATCCAGCCCAGCTACTGAGGAGTAACATGGTAACACATATTAACTGGTTCTAGTTTATTTCTTAAAAAGAAATAAAAATTTTTAAATATTAAAGACTTAGAAAAACTATTAATGATGTCATCAAGTTTAAGTGTAAGCTAATATTATCTAGTTTGGATTTAATTTGACTTCAGTGGACATAACCAATCAAATATTGTATTAAAGGAACAAGTGCTAATGCACACCATGAAGTCTGTAACGCATACAGTGCTCAGGGAAAAAAATGCTCAGGCTCAAACAAATAGTTAGCACTTCTGCCTCAGTATAATATATTAAAGAGTTTTACATGTTCTGATAAAAATCAAAATATTGTACTTGGAAGGTATTTTATAGGGTATGTTCCTTTCCTGAGCTGGGTTTTCCCTACAGTATTGCCTTCTTTCCACCTATCCTCACGAAAGGTCTAAGAATTAGCGGTGAAGGGGCATATGGAAGGAGAGGGGAGAGCTCATTATTCTCACAGGAAATTGTCCATGTAGAGATTTCTAGACTAGACTGCCCACTTACCTGTAACTAAACATCTTATACCTTGGAAAGTCTTATGTATGTATCTTCAATGATGAAAAATTAAGTTATATTCTGAATAAATGACTACTTAGGGCTTTGAATACTATATTCTGCATATTATGAGAGAGGACATACCACATTGGTTAGAGAGGAAGAGTCTTCATGGTTTCTTTTCCTAGAACTGGTGTAAAGATGTGTTTGTTCACTTTACAAAATTAGATCTAAAAAATTATATTCAGTCATTTGTATCAAACCCAGACTATTAGTCTGCATTAATTATATGAGAAAGTAGTATTAGAAAGCAATATCAAATGTTAATTTTAAAACAGAGGGGGGGAAAAACTGTGCAAATCCACAGGGAAGAAAATAGTCATTAAATTTTGAAATACGATTTCTGACTGAATTTCCTTGTTATTCAGAGGAGCACTGTTGCTACAGAGAAAAGGTAAACAAAGCCATCCAACGCATGAAAACTTTTCCTATTTCAGGGAGTGATTTAGCACAGCTACAAAGTTAATTCATACATACTAGAATTCATAAGGGAAGAAAATGTTAATAATCCACACTCAACAGAGTTTTAAGACATGGTGTTTATTGAACGGTGAAAGGCCCCATCTAGGATGATATACAGAATTTTACTAGGCCTAGTACTCAGCATCCTCAGTAATAACCTAGAAGATTCAATAAGTAATAAGCTGAAGAAATACATAAATCACACCAGAGATCAAGCAATATCAATGAGATAATGATTTTCAAAACACAACCTGAAGATAATGAAATTCCATTACACTGGGAAAAATAACTTAGAAAAGTTCTTGAAGAGAAAGAAGAAGTTTTCAGAGAAACACAAAATCAGGGGAGTTAAGAGAGAAACAATATATTTTACTGACGTGAATTGGTTGCAACAAAGCCTTTGCTGCATTAGGCTGTGTATATCAAGAGATACATACAACAGCGTTTCAGCACTTGGTATCCTGCACTTCCACAGCTGCTTCTGCAACAACATACTCAGTTCTGGGCATATCACCAGAAAAGTACTGTCAAATTAGAAAAGATTTGAAGAACAGTATAGAATTTTAACACCTGAGGGAATTTTATGTTACAAGACTTAGGTGAACAATAATGAACTATGCTCTTTAGCAAGGACCAAAAAATACAAATACAACAGTAAGGTTAAATAATATTGTTGAAGAGGATTTAATTGCCTTATGAAACAAACAAAAAAAACCCAACCCAACATTAAAGTTAAAAAAAATGAAACACTTAACTAAATGGGACAATAGTCTCTTGGTGCAATTATCTCTATGGGACACTGAGAAAAGCTTATCTGGAAAATTTAAAACTAGGATACTTAAACCAAGAAGCACCCAGGTCAGGGACAAGATTAGGATATAGCAGGAAATAATGATGTTCCTGAGAAAAGGAAACCAGAGCAAAAAGCAAAGAGAGTTCATGAATATCAGAAACTCCTAAACAAAATTATCAAGTGAAGCATTGAGAAATGGTATCTCAGGACTTCTACTGTTTAGTAGTTTATGTCTGTAGCACCTATTTATACAAAATATGTTTTTCAATAGTAGGTGTAAATTTTAGGGTATTCTGACTGGAAATTCTACTATCAGTAATAGCAAATACTTATTGTAAGTGTAGACAAGAACAGAACTAGAAAAAATAATCCAAATCAAAATCAAAGCCTAGCTTTCTTACAAACTAAGTCCACTTTATTCAGAAAGTAATTAGCTTATCCAGACTCAAATGTACATATACAAAAGACATACTTTGTATACAAAGGAGAGCTGACTTAAACAAGAACTTGCCATGAAACAAAACAAAACAAAACTCTGCTGCAGAATGAAATAAGCAAAAAGTCATTCTCATACACTCACACTTCAAGGGCCTCTCAGGCATGAAAGATGAGAATGTTAAAAAGGTTAATTTCAGCTCTCAGGTATGCCTGACTAAAGGCAGATTGCAATAAGAAATTGCTTTAATTATGGCAAGCCACCTAACTGTATCCCTAAAGTTTTTAGCTCTAATAATAATAGTTAAGGAATTTTGAGAGATTCTATGATAACCACCACATTCATATCAAAACACATTTGGGACCACATTTTGCCCTTAGTTACACCATTTCAAATCAGTATTAAACTTGCCAAATTGATGTAGATTCTGTTTACAAAAGCCTTTAGACTCACAAAGCATTCAGAAATGGAGTGCAGCTTTAATAACTAAAACAGTAGGGAATATTTCTTACAATCGAGACATTCATAGATGTAGTAGAAAAAAAGATTAAAAATTGAAACTTTCTTTAGATAAATTATTCCTTCTCAGATGCCACATCTCCAGGAAGATTCTTCAGCTATGAGAATTGAGAGTATTATGAAAAATCTACCTTTCTCTTCAGTTGAACTTCTGTAGCTTAAAACAGTACCTGGAATAAGGATTAGGACTTGATCCTCCCACATTAGTGCTCCAACTAGCAACCTAGAGACTATTTCTGACCCATACACAGGCACAATAGCTTTGTAGAGTCTTTCAACAAGAATAGGTCAACCCTCAAACTTTAAAAATTTTGTAAGCTACGATTCCTGAGGTAGTCTACCCCCCAAATGAAGCAGAAGGGGCACCCAATTCTTGTTTCCCACCACATGATGAATGCAAGAGGGACATCGACACCTCCATTTCAATGAACTTTACAGCTGCTTCAACAGAGCTCTGAATACATCTAGCAAAAGCAATCCCTGTAGGTGAAATACACAGAAAAACAACATCCTAACTCTATGCCAGACAGATTCCAAGCAATTTAACTCAGGATATTTGTGACAGTCACATACTTTGGCAGCAACAAGCTCTTGGATCCTCATCTAAAGAAATGCGCATACTTATTTTTTGCATTAAAACGTTGAACTAGGATTCTAGTGGGACAGTGAAATCAATCAATCAATCAAACAAACAAACAAAGAACTCAGTTCTTACCCTCTAATGGATTGGAGTAGAGTTGACTGGGATTGGAGGAAATGTGTGGCTACAGTCAGGGTTACTATGCAAGTGTCTGTTTCTTGTTGGTCTACCTACATCACATATCTTGAGTATTTTTTGATTGTTGTGCCTTATCAGCACCTTTTCTTCTACCATTACTTGTTTAAATGAATCTTTCCAACACATTTCATCTGCTACCACAATAGATTTTAATCTTATACTACTTCCTGTTGTTGCTTAAATATAATTTTCCACAATTATTTATGGAAATCTATCTATTCAAACATCAGAACCAAAATCCTATACGACAACATTTCTCTACTAGGAAAGAGAACTAGGACATTTACCTTGAAAATGACAAACATATGTTGCCCAAGTCCCATAGAGTTTCATATGCTGAAGCTAATTACAATACTGTATTAATAATAATTTTAAAAAATAAAGGAGAACAGCAACAGTAAGACAAGTAAAATAGATTTCAATTGGCTATATTCTGAGAGGACCATTTCCCAGTGTATCTTAGAAAAATTTTTAAGGCAAGATTTGGCATAAAAAGGTATTTCAGTAGCTTGAAAATCCCAGAATGACACATAGTGATGCAGGGTATAGCCATGCCATGAATCATCTGTCTCACTCAAAGAATGGAATTGAAAATAAATTTTCTAAGCAGTAGATTTAAAACCCAAAAGGAATACCTTTCCATATATGGCACAATTCAATTTAAAAATTCCTTCTTACAGAATGTTTCATAAAACAAAAGCATAAATTGGATTAGCTTCAGAACAGGCCAGCTGGGAGCTCCGAGTCCTTAAATTCCTAGTTACCAGAATCTGGGAAGACATACTTGTGAGAATTGCTATATCCATCTTCTATTTCTTGCTTCTTTTCTCAGAAGTATTCACTATTACCAAACTATGCAAATGTATAATCTGACTTAATTGATCTTACCATATTACATGCAGTGCCAAGAATAAAATGCATACCGTAAGTTGGTGAGGTACGTGCTATAGCACCCACACACTGAGCAAAGAGCTAAGCCATGGAACAATATTAAAAAAACTGAAGATACATTCGAAAGTGTGCACTTTTCCAGATTCATTAACTATAGGTTTGTGTTCCTCAGCACTGAAGGTTCACTGCTACTTTAGATTATGTTCCGATTTGAAAATAATTGAAGATGATATTAAGTCAAATGAAAAAGAAAAAAACTACCCAGGCATGAAAATTAACTGAAAAAGAGCAAACTACAGATAAATATTTCTAAACAAAGTATATTTTTCATTGATGCATCGTGTAAAACTAAAGCAATATGCAAGGGAAATGAAGAAGAAATTATCATTAAGGAAAAAAAAAGTTAAGACAGCCAAGGAGACTCACTGCATAAGTGCATAGAGGAATAAAACCAATCTCTCCCCTCCCCCAGTACACAGTTTTACTTTGAAAAATAGCACTAATATTTAATGCTCAAAAAAAAGAGAAGAGGAGCTGTAAAATCACAACAATTGTGTAGATTGCTTGGAATGTCAAAAAACACAGTTATGAATGTATGTGTGGGAGAGAAATTAAAATGTGATTAAAAAACTTAAGTTTTCAGTTGGTACCCTTAAAATTCAGTGTAAAATGATTATTAGTAAATTAATACATTTCACAGCTGGATAGCTACACAGATATATACTAAGAAAGTATCAGAAGCATAGGTAGCTTTGAGAGGGATGGCTTTATGGCAAGACAAAATATTAAATATATCAGCCAAAGTAAGCCATAATTATTTCTATATTTGCTAGGTACTAGCTATGCAAGATTTGGAACTTGAAACTGTTGAAGCAAAATAACATTCTACCATTTGTTATTTTTAGTCTGAGGACAGGTATGCATAAAATAACTCTAAATAAAATGAAATAGATTAGTTTATAGCAAATTATGGTCTTGATAATTCCCAAGAGGTTTTTCTGTTGTTTAAGCTTTAAAAATAAAATTAACTATTAAATTCAGTGTCAATAAGCATTTTATTGATCACAAGACAGGAGTGAAACAAGGTTCCATCATGCCAATTCTAAAGAAGTTCTTTGTTCCAATGAATTTACTATTTCACTACCTTCAACATGTACCTACATGTTGCTAGAAATAAAAAATACCTTGTAATGAAGTTTTTATATAGTCAATCTTCCTGCTAGTCAATGTTTTTTGATGAAAACTCTAGTCAAAATGAACTGGAAAAAATCCAAACCATACACAAGTTAATGGTAGGGTAACTTCATTGTACATATAACAAGGCTATTATACCAAAATATTGCTTTTCTTGCAAGAATTTTCTGAGTCAGTATCAATTTAAAAGTTAATAAATAATTTTTTTCTACATCCTCACACAAACCTTTGCCACCAAAGCCATAGTCTCTGCCCAGAAAACACACAGTAATTTCAAACCAGTTTCTCCCAACAGTGGCGATTGCATTTAAGTTACAAAGATGAAATTTCATCTCTGTAAACCAATGATGTAAGGTAAGGACGTAGAATACATTAAGTACTTAGGAAGTGATGCCAACTGACATTGAAACAAGTGATGTGATACACAGTATTACTTTTGCCTCCTTATGACTTCCTTCCTCCCCTCTGTGATGAAATTTACCTGCCATAACAAACCAACGAGGAAACGCTCCATGACTTCAGCTGAGTCAGCTTTCTGTGACTCCTACTGCGAGCCAGGAGACAGAGCCAAGAGACTGTTAAATCCCACTGCAGTCATGGGTCCGTTAGGGGAGAGATTCGGATACATTTTGGGGAACCCAAAAATCTCTCAGTGATATTTACATGTCTGCCAACAGCAAAACTATCATCTGCTGTTTAAAACTGCAAACATCACATTTAGGACACTTTAAATAAGGAATTTACATGCTGAACTGTGTTTATCCTACTGAAATGAATATGTGTGTATTGACCAAAAAAAAAGAATATGAACTTGTCTTACAGTCAGTTGTTACTTTTTAACTCAAAGCAATTAATTAAAAAAAAAAAAAATCCAACTACTAAATCCCTACACTCCTAACTTCCATAGATTTAATCACATATTTGTAATTTTCAAATTTTAAGGTATAGAATATTTGAAATATAATTAGAAAAAAAGTATGAAATAATTAGAATTTTTAAACCTAGAATGTGGAGCGGAGTAACCAACACCATGGTATTTTACAGAGCCTTTTATTATTAAAGGAACATCAACTGGATCACTCTCCAGTCGTACACACATTTCCTTGTACAGATATTTTAATAGATTTATACCCATGCAAGGGAAAAAAAACAAAACAAAACAAACCTAGACATGAGAAGTTTTTCACTGAGGAAGTGGATCTATCAGAATTATTAATGCTGTATCTATTTTAGCTATCACATTGAAAAAAAATACTTGAAAGTTTATGGTAAGTATTTATAGAAATGATAGAGAAGGACCGTTTATAGAGCCAGATAGTGACGAGTAAATGGGCAGTTATTTTAAACTGTGATGACATGCTTAGATTAGATGTTAGGAAGAAATTCTTCACTATGAGTGTGGTGAAGCACTGAACAGGCTGTGCAAAGAGGTTGTGGATGGCCCACCCCTGCATGTACAGACAGACTGAGAGGCTGGAGAGCAGCACTGCAGGAGGGACCTAGTGGTGCCAGCAACAGCAAGTTGAATGTGCATCAGCAGTGCCCTGGCAGCCAGGAGGGCCAAGCGTGTCCTGGGGGGCATCAGGCACAGCATCGCCAGCCGGGCAGGGGAGGGGATTGTCCCACTCTGCTCTGCACTCATCCTGAATCCTGTGTGCAGTTTTAGGCACCACAATATAAAAAAGTCATTAGACTATTAGAGAATGTGCAAAGAAGGACAACAAGGATGGTGAAGGGTCTGGAGGTGAAGCCGTATGAGGAGTGTCTGAGGTCACTTGCTCTGTTCAGCCTGGTGAAGAGGAGACTGAGGGGAGACCTCATTGAAGTTACAACTTCCTCGTGAAGGCAAGAGGAGGAGCAGGGACTGATCTCTTCTGTGTGGTGACCAGTGAGAGGAAATGTAGGAATGGCCTGAAGTTGTGTCAGAGGAGGTTTAGGTTAAATACTAGGAAAAAGTTTTTCACCCAAAGGGTGGTTGGGCACTGGAACAGGCTCCCCAGGACCTGGTCACAGCACCAAGACTGATGTTGTTCAAGAAATGTCTGGACAACATTCTCAGGCACATGGTGTGATTCCTGGAGCTGTCCTGTGCAGGGCCAGGAGTTGGACTTTGATTTACACTGTGGATCCTTTCCAACTCAGCACATTCTGTGATTCTGTGTTTAGGGCCGGGTTGGATGGGACCCTGAGCAACCTGGTCTTGTGAATGGCACCCTTCCCATGGCAAGGAGGGTGGAACCAGTTCATCTTAAGGTCTCTTCCAATCCAAAACATTCTATAATTCTATACTGCTGTGAGTAGTGGCACAGATACCTACTCCTTTGTTCTCTATTGTAATTAAATTCCAGCAGGAACTTACTAACAAAATAGGTATCTGTGCAAACTTTCCGTCTCTGGACTTCAGCACAGTCTGTTCAGAGTAAATATTTGGAGATTATCTTGTGCCAAATTTAACTTCCACTAAGCACGCAACGGTGCTAGTTAACCAATAGGTTCAGACAAAACTGAGTGAATTTTTGAAAAGGAAGAAAAAATAGAGTAGGTACACAAAATTCCAAGCTTTCTTTCTAAAGCATAAAAATGACAGATAATACTTGTAACAATGTGTTTGAAACAGTAAGCTAGGCTGTATTGTTAAGCAGAAACACAGAATTAAATCTTCCACAATGCTATTCCTACTGCTATCTGCAACCACTTTTTATAACCATTCTTTGTGACATCATCACAAAAACCGTGCATACTCATTTTTCAAGCTTCTTTAGTATTATTAAGTCTGCTGTGATGAAAAAATATATTCCACATGGAAACATTGTCAAGGTAATATTCCTCAGGTCACAAACCACTAAGCAAGCAAAATTCAAGCATCTGATCATCAGTTCAAGTACCTTCAAATTTATGAAATGAAACTTCAGCCAACTTATGGATATTTGCAGCTCACAAACAATATAAAAATTATGAGAATCCTTAACTTGAACTACAAAAAGTAACCTTTTCACCTTGCATAATGTACCACAAAATATGAAATAGATTTTGGCAAAATACACTTTGCATATCTTGTACTTATTAGTCAAATATTTGTCATAAATTTGTCTAGTTCCTGAAAACAAGTCTAACAATAATTTTCCATGCATAAAATTATAATTCTTACACAAAAGGTCAGCCTAGTATTTTTTATGTTTGAACATTAGTAGCTTCCATATAAAAATTATTCCACAAATGTGACCACACCTACTTCTCCCTTGTCTAATTACAGTGAAAAGGATAAAAAAATTGCATTCCATTTTCAAAGCCTGTTTTGCTATCCAATATCAAACTAGCACTGCACAAAAGCAGATTATACTTTCAGAAATTCTTCATGTTAAATGTGGTAGGAACACAAGGGAGTTTTATCTAATTAATTTATTGAAAGAATCACTAGCACATAAATTACAAATTCCAGCTAAAGGATTATGGTAGTGTACAGAGAGTGACTGGCTATTCAATTAAAGATCTCATGTAGTTTTCCTGCAATTGCTTTTCCTCTTGGATTTTATATTCATTCATCTGCCAAGGGACATCTTGAATACCTCCATCATTACTGCTCTCATTTATTTAGTCAAAACAGCATTGTTCCTTCTTTTTGAAAGATGACATGAAGGATTCAGAGCTCAGAAATGGATCTTTCAAAGATTTGTTTTAAATATAGAACAACTCTGGATATCAATCACAAGGTATAGTGTAAGACAACATTTTTCTTGAGATTCTAAAATCCCTTTCCCTACTGTGTTTATAGAATGAACTGTACTGCAGGCTGCAATCAGCAAATCTGAAATTATTTGCTTTATAACATCTTACTTTCCTATCTTTCTGGGTTTAAACCTTATGCTTTTTTTCTTCCTTCATATTGATTTACAGAGATATATTATTTTACAACTACTTGCATCAGAATTGCCTAAGTCACAGGTTCATCAATTCCTCCTAACAGAACTCCGATTATATTTCTTAAGGGATTTTCCCTCTCATCCATTACTGACACCCATTCTCAGACTTATTTTCAGTCTCTTTTCCCCCTGCTGGACATTGTTCTCAGTATGGCTAGAGAGGTATTAATCCTTTCTTCTCAGAACATGTGAGTACTCTACTGTGCTGAGTACCTGTCTCATAAAAAAATGTTCGTAATTCAGGATTTTTATCAATCATCTACTAGTTCACTGTTAGAATTCCACATTATGCACAGCAAAACGGATTTGTCATACACACTTGTTCAGACCATTTCAGATATTTAATTTGATTTATTACGATGCATTTAAACATGGCATTTGTAAGCCCACTCTGGAAAAGTGCACATCAGTAAAAACAGACACTCGACAGCCTCATGTTCACTTTACAGAGGTGGTTGGTAGCTGCCATCTGGTTAAGCAACTATAGGAAGACTATCCTCAGCAGTGGCGTTTGTAGTGTATAGAGTGTGCTCCACAGAGGGACAGAACAAAAGCAGACCTGCTAAGTGGCACAAAGACATTACACCTGTCTGTCATCAGAAGTGCCCAAGGTCACGCTGGATGGAGCTCTGAGTAACCCAGTCTAGTGGGTAGCATCCCTGGCCCTGGCAGAAGGGTTGGAACTAGATGACCTTTAAGGTCCCTTCCAACCCAAAACATTCTGTGATTCTATGAAAAAAGGGCGAAAAGGACAGGAAGAGAGAAGGAGAGTGAGTACACACACACACCCCCAACAACTTTGTCTTTTGTTGGCCATGCTACATGCCTCTTCTACTGACTTCTACTAATACAGCTCCACCAGATAAGTACAATTTCCATTATTCTCTACATTAGCAAATAAAGTAGAACAGAAACATAGTAGTGATGTTACTTCAGGCAGACCATTGAACATGGTTCACATTCCCAGCAGAAGAAATAGAGTTGAAAGAAATATTATGCCCTCATAAAAATTGCATGAGTTATTATGCACTGGCAAATGTAAATTATTTTGTTTCCACGACACAGCACCAGTTTTCTACAGAGCTTATCTCTTGCCTGCCCCTTGGTACACAATGTCCAGCTCAATCCTACAGATTCACGCACTGATGATATGAGGTAAAGTTAACTCAGCCATTTAAACTGGTCTGTGGTTTTAGTTGTCTAACACTATGTTGAGTTGCTCAAGTACCTACTGAAGTCAGCTGAAAGACTGACATCTCATATTAGGCCTTAAATTAGAATGCCACAACACCCTGTTGTTGTTATAAAGTAGCAGTGTATGTGTATCTATATATTATATGTACATTCTATATTCTCTCTATATATACAGAAACCTTCTGCCACTTTAGCCACAGGTATTCTATTACTTTTATGTACCAGATAATTTACCAGGAATGTAACTTTTTTTCCTTTTTTTTAATATCAGCTGAATTTAAATTAAAACATTTTTGGATTTGCAATCACAAGAAAATTATTGTGCATTTCCAAGGTACAGTAAGTCAGCAAATGGCCTACAGATATGTATACAAATTTATGAATTAGCCCATAAAAGCTATGTGTGGAAGACTGTTCAAAGACATTGTTTTTAAATTGTGACTTAAGAAAATAATTGTATATTTATTAGACTGTCTGAATTGCTACTACTTTCATAATGGTATGAGATGTATTTGAGAGTTGATATTGGATGTCAGTGGAGGAAATTGAAAATAGTTCAGTTGATAAGATTCTACCTTTAACAAAATGGTGCTATTGCCTGCAAATGCAGTTAAAACGCTATTAAATGCCTGTACTTTGAAATGTATCCCAAAGCTATTTGATGTCTCTTTCTGCATCTTATTAGCAGTCAAGAAAATTCACATCACCAAAACATTTAAAAATGCTGCCCAGAGCAGACCCATTTTTATTATCAGCAGAGAGGATTATCAAGTAATCAAGGAACTTCTTTCCACAGGCAAGTCTGAACTGGTCATTTAGTGCTCATACTGATGAAAATACTCCCTGTAGAGATTCGAAACAGAGATGAAAACTCAATCTCAGCAGCACAGTGAAAACCCATCAATGTTCCTTTAAATAAATCCTTCCTTTGGAAAGTTATTTTTTTAACAAACAGGTATTTGCTAAGAGGAAGGTATAACATAGCAACTTCTCCACACGGAGATGGCAAGAAAAAGTGGAAAGTAAGAGCAGATGCAGAAGGAATGAGACAATTTTCATTCTTCCCGTAAGAACCTCAAGAACTTCTAAGACTTTTCATCGTCTCTTCTCAGTCATGTATAAACTACAATCTTCTTATCCTCTTTGACTACTTGAAACATTTTTTTTTCTACTCCACCCAAGCTTTTTACTGTTTAATTTTTTTTTTTTTTTTTCCCCATAGCTAAAACTCATGTCTTTGGCGGTTTGGGGTTGTTTTTTTCTTGTTTGTTTTAAATTTCATGGAAGTTCCCTATAAGGACTCATGATTTCCTCATGGCGTTTGGATCTCATCTCCCTAGCAGGTCCAAAGGACTGTGATAGCATACATCCATTGATCACTGGCTAATTACTACCAATTTCTTCTGGTTACATAGTTGTCACTCTACACTTTAAAAAGATTACGCACAATTAGCAATTATAAATCATCCTTCTCTGAAGACACAATTTCACAGCCAATGTGTCTTTGTAAACATATTAGTTAGTATTAGTTCATAAACATAAATTTAATATTATTTATTGGTTTGCATATACACACCTATATACAATTTATATATATAATATATATTAAAATATATAATTTGTGGGTTAAATTACCTCAAAACCAATGAATTTTCTTCAGCAGTTTTATACACCAACTCAAAGGAGCTGGCTAGATAACCCAGGCTTCAGCAACTACTGCACTATAAGAAGTGAAATAGAATGAAACCTTAGAATTTACACAACAAAATGAGTCCACTGTGTCCTGATTTTGGCTGGGACTGAGTTAATTTTCTAAACCTTCCTGTGGTGTTTAGCTGCCTGCAGGTAAAACCACAAGGATCGAAATCTAAGATCCTTCTGTGATCGAAATCACAATTCCTTCTACAGACAGTGAGATTTGATGGAGACGAGAAAGAAAAATTCAACCTTAAAAAAACATTGACCAAGGACACTTCAAGAAAGACCAGGCAGATCCTGAATACTTAATAACAGAACACTGAAAGGTGTGACAGCAATTTGTCTCAACTGTCACACCTGTCATGTAAGAGAGGAAAAAAACTCAGTGATGCAGTTTTCAAAATGCAAAACAAAGAAGAACAAAATTGCCACTCAGTGAATATCTCTTCTGTATCTTATTACCTAAAATACAAAGGAAGATGGAGGTTTCACGTAACAGGTGTGTATCCTCTTCAGGAGAGAAAATAAATCCCTCCGAGTCATTCATGCAGAAAAATTCTCCAAGTTAGGACTGTCTCACAGGGAGCAAAATCCACAAAATACACCTACCCAAAAAAAAGACCAAACCAGTAGACTGAGACATAGAAAGTCAACAGGCAATGGAACTCCACCAGAAATCTCTGCCCCTGTGTTCTATCACAAACTAGTATTAGCCCTACCTGAGCCTCCACACTGTGCTGAACATCACTATTCCTCCATTACCAATAAGCACATGAATGTAAAGATTCACTTCTCTGGCAATTGTAAGAGAGTCTATATTTCAGAGGCCCGAGCCATTACTCTCAGAGCCATATTCTAGGAGTATTTTAAGTGTGCACACAGTAAAAGTTTAATGTTAGGAATGTGCTAATTTGAATTTCAAAACATAGTGATTTGTTGAAATAAGCAGACCAAATTGTGTATAGCCCCATCTCAGCATTCAGAAATACTTTTGCAGTATTCAGAATGAGTTGTGCTTTCAATGATCTATGAAAGTCAGTTGGTTGAGGTACATTTCATCAAGTTAAGAGAACCTTCCTACTTTGCTGAAGTTAGGAAAGCAATAAGTGAGAAATGCAGAAAAAATAATGAGATACTTGTACAGACTTTTACTTGCACACAGATAACTTTCTATTTTTCCAACACCTCAGATCAAAAGAGATCTTTGTAGCGTTTCTGAGCACCACTGATCTCCTAAGCTTGAGTGACTAGAGACAACAAGGCCAGCCAGTTCACAGACTGGAGTAGCCAACATTTGTATGGCAAGGAAAATGGTGAAATGCCTGTAGGATCAATTTTTAACAATTTACTGTGACAGGAATTCCAGCCTGACAGCTTATTTTCTTTGTTGACTGTTCTTTTCTTGTGGGTTTTGTTTTATTGATTGGTTTTGAAGTTTTTTTTTTTAAGGACTGACTCTACTCTTATTTCCATTTTAGTATCTCAGCTTCTTAGTCTTTCAGCAATTTCAAGATTTTATTTCTGACAAAAGGAGAAGTAAAAATTGTTGCAAATAACTTGGAATATAAAAAACAGTAATAATTTTTTTAAAGATCACACACATGACAACACTCTGAGTGACCAATCAACACACTGGTGTACAGCAAAGCAAAAAGTAAAGAAGTTTAACTTAGAAGAGAAAATCCAAGTAATTCCTCCTATTCTCTCGTCACCAAAACTTGTTTTTCAAAGTTCATTAAAAGAACTCTATCTTGATTGGTCAAAATTGTGATTGTACTATATCACCTGCAAAATAACTCTTTTGGTTTAGTGAAAGAGATGGATCTCTCAACTCTGCGTGCTTAGCTTTTATAGAGACCTTTTTTTTGTGAAAAAGATTTTCTCTCTTTTTTTTATGACTGCCTCATAAATAAAAATTGTAAACAAATTTAAACTGATGTAATTTCTGGGAAGTTACTTGGCCTTATTCTACATGTTGTGCGGACTGATCATCCTGGCTTTGTACTCTTGCATCTACTCTATACAATGAAAAACTTTGTCCATCTGTTTTCTGCCACTCTTACAATTAAAAAAAAAAATAGGTGTCATTTAAAATAATTTTTTAAAGTAACAATGGAAGAATTTTCCAACAATATTCCTGTTACTTTTTACTTCCACAAGTAATTTCTGTAACATTTCCATTCAACTTCTTGCAAAGTGAACCTCCTCTTTTCCACCAGTCCAATAAACAAATACAAATGATTACCATATTAAAATGAAGTTATCTCACCTTCACTTGTAATCTTATGTACACTCACTCTCTTTTACAAGAGACAGAGAATTAAGATCCTTTATTGTTTGATTTACCCTGTGTCTTTGAAATAATAGTACCTTATTCAATCTTTTGCACTGAAAACTCAACTCCTTAAATTATGCAATATAAAAGAGTATTTAAATACTGCAAATACCAAAGCTTGATCAGGTGAACTCTGCATGAATGTTTTGTGTTATCATGTGATTCTCATGTGCCACCATTCACTTCTCATGTCAAAAATTTCTGTATTTCAAGCAAGATCCAGAAGGTTTTTTAAAAAATTTTATACAGGAAAATATAATTACTACATGTAGACTGGAAATGTATCTACAATGCATCCTAGTGTTGCAGCCTTTTGATTGTCTAAACAATAGCATTGTTCAGGAAAACAACTCTTTTTAGCCTACATACCCAGATTTTCTCTTCCAGAAGCAAGTGTGGCCCCATCCACACATAGACTGGCCCCATCCACACATAATTCACAGTATGAATTTGTCCTGGGTTGCAGTGTATTCTATTACCATCCCCATCAGCTGTTGAAATCAGGTGGGGCAGTGTTTCTTTGCCTCCTCCCCCCAGACTATCTTTCTGTCAATTGCCCATCATTGTCCTGCCGCATGACTCGTAGATAACTCCCTCTGGACTATCTTCTGTTAATGAGCCTAATCAACACTTGGCCTCATGACTCATTACCCCATTGTGAGATGCTCCACCCAGAGGGAGGAACCAAGCATCCCATCATGGATACAATCTGAGACTCTGAACACCAGAGGGAACCCTTCCACTGGATTTCCAGAGGACAGGAGCTACACAGCCACCACTGGACCTTCTGAGGAAGAGCAGACCCTTTTTTCTACAGGATCACTGCTTCAGAGGACTGCAACCACCATTCTACCAGACTGCTACCACCACCCTGCCTAACAGGGACTCAGGCTGTATCTTGACTGTCAGTTTGAACCGGTGTTTTCTTTTAGTTTTTTTTCCTTTTCTTTAATTTCCCCATTAAATTGTTATTCTGACTTGGTGCCTCCCACTGGTTTGTTTTCAAACTAGTACAGAATTAGAAATATTATGACGCACACCCAGATCCCATGAGGCTTAAAAGTGTCTTCATTGCCACCATCACCACTAATACTTGCATAGTGAGTAAAACAAACAAAGAAATGAAGCAATGATTTTCTTTTTTTCTCAACACTATTTTTGGAGTGAAGTGGGAGATTTTTTAACTGATGTCAAAGTAATTAATATATGAATGTATAGTTTGGTTATACAAAGAGAATACCAAGACAACTCTAATGGCTATACATATTGTACTTAGACTTACGTTCATTTATCTGTGAACTACAAAAATGAATAAAGGTTGTAAGAATTTATAACTGGCTACTTCATTTGTACTCCTGGGTCCCCCATCAACTGCTAACTCATGACTTAACCTATTAATGTCTTTCTATCATTGGTGTATCTGATCTTCCTGCTGCCTATAGCCACAGGACTATACCTTAATTCAAGTCCACTGAGGGCAAAAGATTAATGAAAATGTCTCTATTTATTTCCAGAGTCCAATATAAGCAGTACTAAGACCAAAAAAACCCCACAAAACAAACAAACAAAACAAGCCCCCCCCAAAACCTCAAAATAAACAGCCAACCAAAAAAAAATTTTAAAAAAAAACCAGACACACAAAAAAAAAAAAACAAAAACAAAAGATACCAACCAAACAAGAAAACCCAAACCATCACAACAAGGACATGTAATGTCATAGGAGTCTCTTCTGATCTCTCCTTTTCTTTGTTTTTTTTTCAACTACCTATTCTCTACAAATACTGGACATAAGCAAAGCAAGTCTAACTCTACTTTTTTAAAAGCACCAACATTCTCAGAATACTTCTAAACTTTTTAATATTTTAAAGGAGTCATACAAGAAAATCTTTAAAACCTTAGTTAAACTGTGAGGTAAATTTCCAAAACATACACAGTAGGTAAACCCTACCCAATATAAGTGAGGATCTGCCACCAGCTGTGGTGTTTGCCAAATCAACTGGATTTATGTTTCAGGTGATCATTTCAGATCAACATTCAAGTTTACATCACACTAGTGGTAAAAACAGTGTGTTTTTTCAATAGTTTTTTCAGGTTTGAGGAAGGGGTTTTCTTTGTTTTTTTATTTGTTTTTTATGGTTTATTTATTTCAAACCTCTAACTCAGTATTTTCTGCCTTGGGCTCCCTTTTACATCTTCCATGCTTGCAATATAAGAAATATTCATCAACTGATTGATTTCAATGAACCTAATCTTCATTAGACTCAGTAGGGAGGACTGAATTAGATCCTGAGATCACTGAAGGATAGTGTCAGAGAAACTCCCATATAAACTAGAAGGTTTTCCCTGCCCCACAGTAATCCTTAGCACTTCGGGATTTTTTGTAAACAAAAATCTGAAACACATAAGTTTTAATTTCCTTTAAAAATATTTAATTATAAAATACTGTAAAAATGAAAGAAAGCATTAAAATTCTTATATTGTACATGTCATTTGTGTTCACTCAACTATCTCATTTATACGGATTTCATGTACTCAGTATTATTAGGGTCTTTTAAATCTTTTACCAGGTTTTTTTTTCCTACAAGATTTATCACAAAAGTATGTTTTTCCAACTACCATAGCTAAAATGTCTGCTCTAAAACTTCATCATACAGTAAAGAAGATAGATATATTCCCAGTGCGGCCATTCACCATCTGCTTAAGCAAATACACTTCAAGATGCTTCTACAATTGTGATAAAGTGACAGCAGATCTAAGAGCACACAGAGCTCATATTCTAAAGTGATGATTGTACAACTATAGTTTGCATCATAAGGGACCAATAAAAATCTTTATGTTCTGTTTGAATGGCAAGGACTTGTATAAAAGAGAAGACAGAATAGGAAAATAACGAAGAACTGATCCATTCAGCAGTTGTCTTAAATTTAGAAGCACTAATGAAACGTCTTGACCATAATTAGTACTTAACACCACAAGGATATTTTTCCCTCTTTCCGATTTTTTTTTTACTGATATACGAGGCTTTCCATTTTATTAGATCCCAGGAGTGTTTTTTTCTCATTTTCCAGGTGGGATTAAGAGTATGGAGTGCTCATCATTAACAACACTTCTGCTACTCTCCATGCATTTAGATTTTTATTCTTCTAATTATCAAAGTGATGACCAGGAAATGCTAATTCACAGCCTCCTCCTCGCACAGTGAAATATCCTGACAAACAGGCTGAATACCAAGTGAAAACCTGCAGTTTTATTAGTCAATAGTGCTTTGTCTATTCTGTACAACAAACATTATTAGACAGATATCAAATCTGTATTAAAACACTGCTAATAGCAAAACTTCAGTGCACTGCCTGTTTACCAGGAGTCTTAGTAATAACTCTATAGAGAATACAGCTAAGAATTCTACTGCTTTAAGGCCAACATCAGCAGTTTTCTTTGGCATAAATACTTTTTCTTGTAGAAATTCAGCAGACTTGGTCTCTAAATGGTGAGAAGAAAAAAGAATCTCCACCATCTGTTCCAGCCCTGAGGGAAACAAACTTTCCTGGCAGTATATAGTTCAGGATTTAATTGCACCCAAAGCCAATACAAATACATGCAAAAATATAAAACACCGCTCTTAGTGAGTGGAAGTTTTGTGTTATTCTACTTCAGCTTATTTCTTAGGGCTATAGTTTAACTTATTTTTGCTGTAATGTTTTCCTTTATTTCTGTTGTTTGCTTTCAACAATTTTAAATTAAATCCACATAATCATTCCAGATAAAGAGAAAACCAAAGGATCTAATTAGATTTCATTGCCCAGTTTATCAAATTGTATTTACTCTCTGCATGAGTATCAGGAAAAGCACATTTGCTAAGGTCTAGGAGAAAGACTAGCTTCTTCATGAAAATAAAAACTTCAAATAATATAAATTTTATAAATTTCATAGAAATTATTATAGATAACCAGTAACAAAGCTCTGGTTGCAATGACAGCAAAAGGGAGAAGTTCGGAGTCAAACAAGGAGAAAAATAAATTAGAATGAGGTAAAAATTTACTTTGATTTTCTGAAATTAATCTTTTAAAATCAGTTTCAGCTGGAGGATTCTTTGGGCCATTCTACATATATTTAACTATGAGCCACATTTGTTTTATCTCAGGATAAAGTCTGATAAAATACTCTACTTTTATTGAAGTTTATTTCAAAAGGAGTATTGTATAATCGACAATTCCATAATAAAAATGCTGGAATTGAATCACTAATTACAGGTCTCTGTCAAACTTTAAATTATTATCTTTTGCTTGCAATGTTTTCTGTTACAGAAGTAACAGTATAAGCTCTGGTTACAGTAGTATAAATACTTTATTTTTTTAAAATAAGGTATACAAAAACTACCAAGTCCTGACAATAAATATAATATATTCAATGTTCATCAAAATCATGCTACTTCATTTATTTTATTTACCTGTCTATGACACAATTAACAGAGTATACTGCCCAAGTCTTCTTCTGTAGAAAGTGCTTGTGGCTACTTATTTTCTAGTTGCCTCTAATACTTGTTCATACCATAACTTTAAAAACATAATAATAACATGAGAGCTGCTATCTCAAGCATGGTGGCAGGAAGTTTTCTTTGTATCACAGTGTGTTCTAGTCACAGGATGAGAAAAATGAAAGGAAAAAATTGGAAATCATTTCAGTAGTGATCTACTAAGAAACATAATTTGGAAGCATCTGACTCTTGCATCTCATTAGTTCTTTTCTGCACTTTCTATCAGACTCCAAGAAAGTTGAAAAAACCCCAATATTTACAGACATTGACAGAATTTGCCTAAACTAGCTGCTGTCAACTGAGTAGATTAAGTTTAAGTTTCTTTGAATCAGTTTCATTTCTCAGGTTCTACTAAGGTGCTACACAATAAAACCAAGCAAATAAAGGCAAAGCTAGATTTCTAGTTTAGCTGACTGTAAACCCCATCTACCATCCTATGTTAAAAGAGAGTAAATGGCAGACCACAAGAGAAAACCTTTTAACTGACAGGTTTTTATCCCCTGTTTTATACCCCATCCACTATTATCTACTAGAGCCAGAAATGGAAATTAAAAATCATTTTTGCATGCCTACTTCTCTCCAAATTACTCAGATTCTGTAAAAGAAGCTATGGCTTTTTTTAAGTTGGTATACCGTACACTAGCCAACTTGAATTACAAATAGCATGCCAGTGCCTTGTATATGTATCCAGTTGCTAATGATTTTTAAAGGCCAACAATATGTTCCATCAGAAAAATTTCCCACAAGACCTAATGATAATTCTGACGTTATTTAATTAAAACTTTTTAAACTTTGCATTAGGCCAACCAATGTTCAGTAGTTTAAGATCTTGTGCTTACTCTAAACTTAAAAATTATGTATTCCACTTAAATGTCTTCCTGAATACAAGGCTTCTTTTATTTACTATAAATTTATGATAAAACAGTTTAAATTTAGTTTTACTGTGTAATAATTTTCACTGTCCCATGCCACCAATTTGATATAAAAAAGAATTCTCTAATTATTTTAATAGTTTTTTAACTGGCACCAAGAAGTTTTAGGTTTGAAGTACAAGGAGCCATAGTGCCACTACATTATGGAGTAGTTACCTTTCTTTTTCCAGTTTTAAACACATTTTCTATTCTCAATACTAGGCGATACTAATATATATTTTAGAACATCATAAAAGAAGCTGTGTGGTGGTTTTTTTGCCTTTTCCTAAACTTTTTTATAAGGGCTATTTGAGCTCAGAAATTGAGACATGATTTGAACCATACCTGTACAATCCTTGTATTGCTAGAAATGCATCAACACTTTTGTGACAGTACTGAAAAAGCAGGAGAGCAAAGAATATCTATCCTGTGAGTGGCACTGCCCTATCTGCAGGCCCAAGGTACCAGGTTAGAAAGAAGGGCACTAGTAGGACTCTAATGCTACCTGTCCACTGATAACTCTTTGCCAGAACTCTGCTTCTGTTTCTTTTCCTCTAACCTCTCCAATTCCTCCTCAACAGTACCAGAAACTACTGGCTGAATTTCAGCACCATGCCCTACATTCTGTTTCTTTAAAATCAGGCCGAAGGTGTATAAGAAGTAAGGATGTTTTTTCAGAGATGCTTATCCACAGAATGGTTGAGGTTGAAGAAAGAAATCACCTGGTGCTGCTCCCTTGCTCAAGAAGGGCCACCTAGAACTGCTTGCCCAGGACCACATCCAATCAGGTTTTTAGTATCTCCAAGGAAGAAGACTTTACAATGTTGGCTGTCTGATTCAGTGACTTGAGAGAGACTTAAGAATGCAGCTTTCAGGTTAATAGAGCTTCTTTGAACAGATTCAACATCATTACTGGAAAAATTAAAGGTTTTAAAATTTTCTACCAGTGAAAATCTGTGATGTCCACAGATCCATTTCTTTGTGTGGTTTCAAACAGCAGCGATGACCTTACAAGAAATTTTAAACTTCATTAAGTTTGTACAGAGATTAGCTAGTGAACACAGATTCTTCATCACTATATGAATGTAGAATACATAATAGGTTAGAGCTGATTAAAAGATTTATCCCAGCACTGAAGGAATTGATATACAAAGACTGGGACTGCTCCAGACACTGAAAATAAGGGATGTCTTTGCAGTATATCTTCAGCCAGTCAAAAAAGCCAAACCTATATTCATAACTTGTTTCAAGATTGTCATTGCCCCATCCAACATTTTAGAGGTATGAATTCAATGCAAAGGAGGAAGGAGAGAGTAGAGTTTGAGACTTAAGTTGCAAAGAGATACAGTATCACTGACAGCAGTGAAGCAGGGTATATTGAACAGTGTTTTTAAATTAAGCTTGTTATATGCATGTTCTCATAAATATCTTGAATTTAGCCTCACTCTGCAGATCCAGTAGCAGATATTACATATGTTGGCCTTGCGCGCCAGTTAGTTTAAGCATTTTAAGACAACACTGGGGAATTTAAGAGAGATATTTGAGAAAATCTTGCACAGATGTTGGAGGAAAAAACACCAGTTTTCCAAATCCCACGAGCAAGGCAACTCAAGAAAATGAACTGTGTGGGGACAGCAGAGTAGGGGAACAGTGCTAAAATTTCATATGGTTTCAATGGGTATTAAAAAGAACCAGTTTTCTATTGGTTAGAGCATCTCTTTCCAACAAAATGCTGAAAGAAGTAGCACACCTGCCATTAGCAGTTATTTTTACCACTCTGTGAATGTGCAATTACTAATGTTATCTCTGCATGAATTCAGGATTTAATATTAATTTTTTAAGTGTTGCACTAAAGTGAAGATATCTAGATCATAGGCTGAATTAGTAATCTAAGTCTAATAATTCCTATGTGCTATCAAATGTGTTTTAAGATCAAGCAGAATCCTCAAGTTCTGAAAGATTTTTTCGTATTTCTTTTCACAACACAGCTTGTGTTGAACATACTTCTGGAGTGATAGTTGAAGCTTGACACTTTATTGGCAGCAACCTTAAGGGTGATGTTATACACAGAAATTCAGGCTTTCAGGAAGAGTGTAATAATGATGTTGTTGAGAACTTCTACAGAGAAGCCAACTGATAGCCAAAGTAAAAAAGCAAGTGCATCTTAGTGCAAAATTTCTTTTGCAATGAAAATATTGGATTGATATTCAGATTAACATACCCTAAAATTTCTTTTGAAAGACTGGCTAATGAGTAAACTTAAATAATGTGTTTAAGATTTATATAAAAGATGAGATGAAATATTTATTGAAGTGAAACTGGTAAGATGACAGAGATTATATGCTTGCTTTTGAAGTATATGAACATCAAATAAGATTAAATAAATGTCAGTGCTTCTAAATGAATGTGCCAATATTTTAAGTACCAGTCTAAGATCACCTAGGGCACAAATCAAACATATACAAAAATTTTAAAATTACAATCTTTGAACTAATCCTGTGGAAGTCACTGTAGAGGCTAGAAAGGAATTCTAGATCTTTTCTGTGGGATAGTATTTAGTTCACTTCAACTCATTTCCCCCAGCCCTCTTTAAAAGGAAAAGCCTGTAGGCTTTCCACACTATAGTATTTACAGTCTACTGCTGAAATCCTGTGTTGCTTTAACTCACAGGATCTGCTGTATGTCAAACACCAAAGCTTGCTTTGAATTTCTTCCTGCTTTCTTATTTCATAATTTTTCTGTCTTTTCTTGCAATACAAGGCAGCCTATTCATATCCCCTCTTAGCTTGCCCTGATGATTTTGTAAGAGGCCTTCATATCCTTTTTAAGCCATTTACTACTTTTGGTCATTCCTGCTACTGTCTTCTGAACTTTTTCGAGTTTTCTCATACTTTGAATTTGTCCATAGTCCGCTCTTATCCTCTGCCCTGAACAGCTTAGTATTGGGAGCAAGATTTCCAACCTAAGTTTCTACTTTGTCTTTCAGGAACAGTCAGGGGAAAAGCAAATGTTGCAACAGTCTTTAGATATCTAGATATTTTAGTAATAGTAGTAAGAAATCTGAAGATCACAGACTTTTTAACACAGGAAAATATTCACCAAATGATAAATGAGACAAAAATAGAAAGAGATTAAAATAATGTTAATATCACAAGGATGTCACAGAAGCTACTTAAAAGTAAAAAGCTTACATATGAAGTAAACTTTATTCCAGAAATAGTCTATAAAATTCAAAGTATATAGGAGTATTTGCTATATTCCTGAAGATTCAAAGCAAGAAGCTCAGGGTGCATAGAAAACACAAGATGAATTTGTCATGGACAAGTTTTTAAACTCTTACTTAGATTTACTGGCCTGGGTTTAGGAGAACAGAGTAAAAGAAGTGAACACAAAAAAATTGTAACTGAACCTTATCTGATGTCCTGAGAATGCCATTCATGACCCAGTACATTGTCCCACATGAGTCCAGCTGAACTTTAGAGAAGCTGAAGAATAATGTTTCCAGCCTTCTACATTCTGCACAAAGCCATTAATTTCACAGTGCCACTTCACAGTATAAAGATAAGGGTGGAAACACCAAGTAAAATAATTCTAGGCCATTCGAATCACCATCCTCGAATGCTTGTTAAAGGTACGGCTAGCAAGAGCCAGGGGTTAGTCAATAGTGTCAAACACACAGAGTCAGATGCTTGTATTGCTTTTCTTACACCCAGCTGAAGCTGCTTGGAAACACAAAGTGCCTGGCTTGAGAACATTCCGGACACTGGAAGCAGAGAGCGTGCAGAGGCCACCTAGCTTCTGCATGCTCCCGTGCTCATGCTCTGCACAAACTACTTACCCAGCAAATAAAAGCAGTACCAAAACATATCACACTTCCCAGCTCATATGGTCAATATCAGATCTAATGAATAATCTAAGCTTCAAACTTTGAATTTTGTCATTAACCTTTCCTTTAGTTCATCATTTATGTTCCCTCTTCTTCCCCCTCACTGAACACACCATCCTGACACTTGACCATCTCTATGAATACCATTCTTAGAAAGTTCCTTGGATCACAAAGCATTTTCTAAAGAGTTCTCTTGCTTTATTAGTATAACCATAAATATTTTACATTTTTTAGATAGTTCAGGCTCGAGAGCTCCTCTGAAAGTGATTGGAAAATTTTCAATCTCTAACATGCAGTTACAGGACACTGGACTTTACCTGAGGGAAACAAAGGACTCTACAGGTAGACAAAATACTTCTAATTTAAATTCAAAGAAAAGGGGATTAAAGTAATTAGCTTCTCTGTAGAATTCATTTTGCTTTTATATGAGAAGAAATTGATACAGTTTATTGATTAACTCTCAGGGTCACAGTTGGCATCTAAACATCTAACCAAGCCAGTAGGAAAAATCGTTCCGTTTCTGATGCATCATGACATGCTAATAAGTAACTGAGGGAATAATTATAGAAGGAGTGGAGGAAAAGTAATTTCTAATTTAGTATGGCCATTATCTTGAGCCATGTCAAAAATGTATCATTTGCATAACAGTCTCAATCATCAAGGAAAGACTTTCAACTTCAATTACTGTTTTGCACGTATTCCACACGTATTTTGGAAAAAGGGGCGATTTAATTTGGTGTGAAGAAATAAAGATAGCAAGTGAAAAGGAATAAAAAAAATGAAAAAAGGAAGTAGTCCAATGAATCTCGAAATAAATAAGCTACAATAAGAAGCAGGTAATGGACCAGAATTTGAAGTTTTAGTTTAAAAAAACATCATGTCAGCAGAATACAGCTTTAACACAGATTTCACTACCTCAAAATGTATTTATAAAATGTTTCAGAAATGGCTCTCTCTGAAGGACTTGATGCTTTTTGTCTGTGTTCTATGCACAGCTTAGCTAAGACACACATTTCTCAGTGATTTTAATGGAGTTTCAACATATAAGCCAAAGATGTCTCTCATTTAGCAAGGCAATCCTTAAACTCCACTTATCATGTAAGTGTTTAAAAGGGCAATTTTCAAACCATTAAGTAGATCTCACGATGTTTGAGATCAACTATAAATCATTTGGTTACAAGATGTATTATTCAAATAATTACAGCTACCTAGCTACTATTGTAATGTCAATTAGGTAATAGAACATTAGCTTTTAAAATTTTATTCTCCTGACACAGAACACTAGTGTTTTCTAGTAAGCTTACTCATTTAAATAAGGTGTATTTCTTGGCTTCTCTCATCTTGAGCCCCATACCCAACCTAAAACCTAACATTTCTGCATCAAGAAATATTTCACCCCAAAGAGGGGAGACCAGAGAACCCAGCATGAGGATTTGAAACACAAGTACCCCAAAGCATGACCAGTCAGAGATAAAATACACCAAAAAAAAAAAAAAAAAAGCTAAGTACACAGTAGTTTGATCTGAAAATCAATGATTACCAATAAACCAGAAATTAAAAATACTTAACTGCTGTCTTAATATAGTCATTGTTGACAGTCACTACCCTATCATGTAACAGCATCTTGCAGGACCTCCTTCCCCTCACACTCTGCCCCAGTTTGGACTAGCCTCTTCTAAAGAGGTTTGTGAAAGCCTGAAGAAAGTGCTCAGAATATTTATTTTCTGATCTTTTTTGAATTTTTCTGCTCTCAGAAGCAGGTCCTTGAAATGAGATTTGTGCTAGAGGATGTCAGTTAAACTAATGAGGACACGTGGCAGTGCCCTTCTGACACCATCAATAGTGATGGGGTTCACCTTCTCTATCCAGGAGTAGCACCCTTGAGGGTTTTTTCCCATTAGCTTTTTACTATTTTTGACCTGTAACTGGCAGAACCTTCAGCTTTACTGAAGGCGATCTACTAGTGGTTAGCTTAGAAATGTTTTCTAAAAGAAAGAAGTCACATAAAAATAGCTTGACATCTTCTGCCTTCTTTACCACATAGATACAGTAGATGTTGGAAGACAGTTAACAGTCAAGAAAGGCAAAAATGCTTTAACAGCACTGTGCTCAACTACAGCAATGAAGGAGCTGGAGTTAAGATAGAAGAAAGTCAGATTGATAAGGCCCAAATATATGAAATAATATAAAAAAGAATAACTGTCCCTGTCTCATTTGTTTAACACCACTGAAGTCAACATAAGATGAGAAAGAAGAGAGAAAATGAAATAATTTACAATATTTCTAGACATGTAGTTATGGCCCAAATTAGAGAACTTGAGTATCTTGATAAATAACAATTTTCAGAAGGCATCTAAGACAAAGTCCCTCGGATACCCTAGTCCTTTACTGAAGACTGTAATTGACTACAGGAGAAACCTAATTTTTTAAATTTTTAATCCAGCATCTAAATTAGGTGTATGAAGTTGAACATCATTCAGATACTCCATTGTCCACAGCAATAAGTGTGAAAGAAACATGGTGAATTCAAACCATAAAGATGAGCTAACAAAACTTAATACAACCTTTGGATGATATTTCTACCTGAAGTACTGTCTCATTTCTCATTTCCATAAATAAATCTCTCTTTGTCTAAGGGGAGAAAATGTAGCAGCTCTGTAATTTTTCCCACACATGCTCTGAAATTACTTGTGTTGCATACACCACACTAAAGAATTGAAATTAGCCCTGTAAATTTAAACATTTTGTGGTTTTTTACAGTCATTTCTTCTATCAGAGTACTGCATCATCCAAGTTCTTTTAAAGAGATTGTGATTGTTAAGATGGCAGCATTCATGTTTTGTTGTTATTGCACAAACCATTCCCTACAAGCCCTATCTGTCATAGTCCTAGAATCCCATTTTAATCTTACACTACCTCAGAACACATGCTACTTACTTAAAGCCTACATATTGTGATGATATATCAATTTCAAACAGCATCCACAGTTAGTTTTGAACAAAGTTAAACTTTCACTATTACTTATATGTGTAGTTGCTGTTAGATTTCCACACCTCCAGTTTAACCTATGGATAGCTGTACCTTAGCATTTTTTGATGAAGTTGCTGAGCTTAACATGTTTTTATGAGACACTAGATAGACTAATAAAAAAGGGCCTTATTAAAAAATTTCCCCTCCCATCAAAGCCATCCATCTTTTTTAACCAGGGAAAACACACTCAAAATCTGTCAAAGTACTCACAAATATTCTTATTCAAGGTCTGCATTGGCAGAGTTCCAGAAACCTGCAAGGTATGCTCAAATTATAGAAAAAAAGAGCATGTTGCAATTGTCCACACTGCCAGCATACAATGCTCAGCATAAGCTGTATGTCTCAGAATTCAGGCTGGCACCTCTTAGCATTCAGAAGATTAAAAAGTAACTAATCGTGCATGCTTTGATGAGTACACAAGGAAACTCTTCATTATCCAAATTCAAAGCAAGAAAGACCCATGTAGCCATGAACAAGCTGCTGATCTATCAACTTCAACACCAAATATGAGCACAGGTCTGCAACCTTCCAAAACCCCTCTGAAATCCTAAATTCCGTTTTTCCTGTAACAAAGATTAATATCCTTCAGGCTTTGGGATCTAAGTACATTCAGATGAACAAGGTCAACAACCACATTTGTAAGGCAAGCTGCCATAGATTAGTTTCTAAGAGACAACTGGTTTATTCAGGTTAAAAAGGGGCGATTGCCCAGAGCATTGAGTATAAACAACAGGAAAAAAAATCCATAAGGTATCTCTGGAGTGCAATACTTACTGTGTTAACTGTTCAAGTCATTTACTCACTGTACACTCAGTGCAGACTCTATAGAGATTTAATTTAACAGCTTGAAAACACATACCCGACAGCAAATATTCCAGATATTTTTCAGCCATGCTTACCTTTAAAGAAACAATCTTCGTTGTGTACAATGGTGATCTTTTGCTTTTTCAGACAGGCAGCCCTGTGCACTTCACAGTGGTTTTCATAGAATTCTCCATCAGACCCACACACAGGTTTGTAATGTGGCTTGCAGTGCTCCATGCACAGACACTCGGCTTGGCCAGTCTTTCCATTCACAACGCAGTGTCTGCCCAGACCACAGTACTTGTTTTCACATGATCCAAAATGGCCATCCTGACCAAGATACCCTTAGAAAAAGAAAAAAAAAAGTTTCGATTTAATAATTACAATTTGCTTAATTGCATGCAAGATACAAAAAGGATTGATTTGTGTAAATGAAGTGAGACTGTCTTTTGTTCCATCCTTGATTAATATTAAACATAGGTCAACCTGATGTTACACAAATTTTGTCTCTTTATCATGACTTTTATACTTTTAATCATTGTCACAGGCTAACTGTAATTAAGAGCAAGATCTAGCAACAAGAGTTACTCTTCATTAAAAAATTAATAGTAAATAATTACTTTTTAAAGTATATTGAAGTTTGTTGCCTTAAGATTGCTATACTATTGCATGTAAGAATAATGCATTCTCTAGAATTTAGATCATAGGATGTCTCAAATTGGAAGGGACACATAAGGACCGAATCTAACTCTGTACTCCTTGCAGGACTACCTAAAACTAAACCATGCAATTAATAGAATCTTCCAGAAGCTTCAAGAACAGGCAGATAAAATAGACATTCACACATTGAGACTGATACATGAGAACAACTAGAGCAGAATAAGGCCTCTTAATCAATATGGAGAATTTTTTAAAAATCCAACAAAACCTCTGTGGTGGCACTACAAGGACATTTCAGGAAACAGAGCATGAAGAGCAGGACTGATATCAAACAAATGGTGGCTAGAAGGAGACCCATGAACTTCTAGTGGTATTTCAATGACACAAATGTGATCTGGATAGCGAACAGAGCTTTAAGAGTACTGCAGTAGAAATAGAGGCATTTGTGCTGGCCACAACTTGCAATTCCGTCTGCTCCTAAAACATGGAAATGGATTGTCTACATCAGGCTACCAAAGCCACCTGTCTGCTTTCTATCTGTGCTGCTGCCACCATGTAAGATAAGTACTGTTGTCAGTAGCAGATCTCTTGGTGAAAGGGGAAGTTCAGTGCACAGTAATATTTCCTTATTATATCCTCAGTTTCCGTTTTGACTGCCATAGAATAACTACAGCTTCTTGGCAAGAGAAAGGGTATCATGTGAAAATGAAAGCAGAATTGTCAATTGCAATTATCAATTAAGCAGGTGTCCTGAAAACATAATTGTGTCATAAAATATGTATAAAAAGACTAAAATGTCTCCAAATGTGGGAGAACTGCCCTTCACAGTTACTTCATTTTATTCTCTCGCTCCACACTCCTAATGTCCAGAACAAATACCTAGTATTCTAATTATTTGCAATACTCTCCTTATCCTCGCACGCTAGCTGAATTCATCCTTGGCTAACCCATATAAAAATAGCATGAAGAAGCAAATCACAATGCATAATTTGGTAGTAATTTGGTCATACTAGATTCATTTTCCATAGTGAAGCACTAACATGTCAATACCATAGCTTGACGCACATTTCTTCAAGCACTGAGAATTTACGTTCTTCACTTCAGTGGCAGAAATAAAATCTCACCACTTTTTCTTCTGAAGACTGTGGGTCTATTAGACAACCATGCCTTGATTTCTTGCTTTCTTACACAGCACAAATTTTCTAGACAAATATACTACAGAAAGCACACAACCATGAAATTTGGCTCTAATGACATGCTTTCACTATATTACTTGATAACAATTTCAGCACAAAGTTAAGAGGACTACATATTCACCTCAGGTGTTGTATGGCTGATATAACTACACTCCAGTGATTTTTATACACATGTACAGACCAGACTGATGGTGGGTTTAACTGTTCACACACCAAAATTACTTGAAATAGGAAAACCCAATTCAACATTAAAAATTTCCCACAGGTTTTTGAAAGTATTTCTCCTTGTGGCAATGTATCACCACTATACATGAACAACAGTCATTAGCTGACAGAAATTAATGCAAACCAAATTTCCCTATGTCCTTATACTAAAGCTAATCTCAAATAAAGCTTTGCAATGTCCAAGAGTGCTTTACAGCACAGGTCACGTATTCATGTTACAGAATCTAAGAACTTCTTTGAAGTGATGAAACTTTTACAGTTTGAGGACAAAGTGCATAAACCATTATTATTTCTGCTTTCTGAATTGAAGATAAAGATCTCAGATCTCCATCTGACAACTGCTCTGAATTATTGAGAGGTGTGTGGTGACTCAAAAATGTACTGTGCTGTACGTTATGAATACAGAACTCATTTAAGACTTCTCTTGGGACTTCATCTTAGTACTATAATTGAATCTGATGCCTGAATGCAAAACACCTTCTTTCAGATAAGGGAGAATATTTTACATAATATATATAGATATTTATAATATTGGTATATGTCAACATATACCAATTTTGTACAGCAATAAGCAAGCAACTTTTCTGCCCTAATGAAAAACTGTATTTATTTTGAAATGTTTTGTTGTAACCATACAGGAACCAATAGGGAGAGCCTGAGGGAGTGGCCAAGGCTAAGGGCAGGGGGGAGCAGGAAGGGGAACATGGCATCATGAAAGCAGTGGGTTAACAGGCTACCACATCGTTTTATGTATGTCTTCATTTTATACCATTAACTATTCCGAAACAATACATAAATTTGCATACATCACTGCATATGCAACTCCTTCAACTGAAGTCTGTGGTAAAATTCCCACTGACCTCAAGAGAAGCAAGATTCTTTCTCCAGATACAATTTGAAGCCTTCAGTTAGCATTAAGTTATAGTCTTAAGTTTCAGCATGTTTACCAAGCACTGTTCTGTACTGAAAAGGAGCAGCTATGTAGTGTTTCCAGTAGTTTATAGTACATATTCAAGAAAAAACAGTTAAAAGAGTACTCTGAAACAGTCCACCAAACAGTGGTTACCAGATTACCAGATCACTCAAAACAAATAAATAAATAAAATCCATGCAATTCCAAAACAGGTGACAAAATGCTCACAAACACAAATTTGAACTAAACATGCACCCCATTATGAAAATGTAAACAAATCAATCAAACTAAAGAGCTACGGAGAGATACCAAGAAATGGGTTTAGATATAAGTTAAAAAAACAAATGAACAACCAAAATACAGCTTAAGTAAAACCAGTTTCTGCTGCTTTTCACTGCTCCAGTCCAAATTGCAAAAATCACTGTATTTGGCAAATCCTTCATTTCCTTTTTTGTTTCCAAAAAAGGTACTTCCATAATTTTAATCTTGGAATAGAACAGCCACTAAGCTACAGGAATCTTGCCATTAACAAAAGAGAAACCATATTTTAAACCAATATGGGCTATGACATGCAACCCATTCAGGAACGCCTGACTGTTTCAGTCACCACCAGGAAACTGAGACCATTACTTTTCCTTCCTGGATTTATTATTATTGGAGGTTTACTTTTGATACCTTGATAACGGATGAGGTTTTTTCAGTTTGTTGGGGTTTTTTTAGGGGTTTTTGGTTGGGTTTCTTGAATGCCAGTGTAGAGAAGTCTCCTGGGATAAAACTGCTTAGGGTGCAGCACCCATGCAGGAGACCATCACCATCACAAACACCGAGTTTTTCAGAAGGCTGTTATTTTATCTAAGCACTTAGGTTTAGAAAGTAAGTTAGTCCAAGATTAAGTTAATTTCCCATATTTAGATATAATTCAGTAACTTAGCTGAGAAGGTAAGCAGCATTGCATATTCAATATTAAGAAAGCCAGGAAGTCAGGATGACAAATAATCTAGCCATGAATGCTAATACTTTACCAGGAATTGTTATTACTTATGTGATTATAGGCACATCTACATTTTTCAAATGCCACAACACAAAAATAGGGAAGCGTGTACCCATATGAGCTATGTACTCTGAATTTTCAGCCAAAAAAGTGTAATATTTACACATTCTGAGAGGATCTACAGTACTACAGGAAACAAAATGTACTTTGTTCCATCTGATAGTAAGTAAGGAAACATTCAAATTATCATAGCCTTAAGTTAAAAAAAAAAAAAAAAAAAAATCACACTTTAAGAACTATCACTAAAAATTTATTACACCCAAAACAGCCAAAGCAGTCACATAGATTTTTCAGATTCTCTGGAAACTGAAAACTCTAAACAGATACCAAATGGAAGAGCAAACAAAAAATAAGAGTTTTTTATTTCTAGAAAGTAGAGAAATGAAATTGTTTTAACTTTTAAGAAAAAAAAAGAACAAATACAGTTTCAAGTTGGCAGTTGGGACTCCTCACACAGGTTTCCTATTTAAAGGCTAGTTCAACAGCATCCATAGCTGAGAAAGTTGTAGGTCACGCTTTGATTCGTTTACAGCTGGGAATTAAGCTGATGTTTTAGCATGCAAAAGACTCACAGAAATATATACTTTATCCTTTTATCTAATCAGTTTAGAGAAATGTTGCACAAGGAAACTTTGGAAATTCATGAGAGTATGAATCACCATGTTCTACAGTTGGCCCTGGGCTGGAACACACATACACACACCGAGAGGCTTTCTGTATGCTGAGCAGCCTCTCACAAACTCAGACTGGTTTCTTATTTCCCTAACAAAATAATTGGCATTCATGGCTTCTACCCTAACTTGCTGCATTACACACATGTCACGTAAAACGAAGTGGCAGCTATTTTTCAAGACAATGCACCAATACTTTGTGTATTGGTAATTTCCAGGGTCAAAAGTCCTGTGTCCAATTCCCTGCTCTTCTATTTAAAACCATTCTTTAAATGACAATTCCAGCTCTACAGCTGTATCTTTGCTTAATACAGTATCCATGAAAGGCCTAACCAAGACTGTAATCCTTATTTTAGTAAGTGGTCAGTGTAGTCTCAGGTTTTAGCAGCAAACAAAATTGATCACCATCTACCATTAACACTCATAGGGCATTAACACTGAGCATGACCCCAGTATGAACTCTGAGCATCTGCTCATAAATATTAAAACTCTAGACTTTTTATATTTTTGAACTGTAGTGTTTTAGCAACAGTTCTTTAACAAATTTTTATTTCACTAGCAAGACCAGATTGTAATTACATTGGCTGAGGGTGACACTAAATCTGCTCTACTCATTATCCAGAACTCTTGGTGTACAAAATTGTTCAGAAATTTAGATTTTTTTTTTTGTACTTTGGTTAGGAATATTTTGGGCCAGAGGACAAAATTTAAAGAAAAGAGTGGATTATTTGAGAGCAAATAAAAAAATTATTCAAAATTTGCCAATATGATGATTATGGGAATCAATTTCCACCACGTAACAGCCCATATCTTAACAAACTAAAGACAACTAGTGGTTCAAAGAGGGAGGGTGGAAAACAAGGACAAACAAAAGCTCCACAGCCATGCAGGGGCAGGATGAGGATCTGCAGCTGCAGCCCATTGCCCTCAGCAACAGACCCTTGCAGCTCACAGCCCCCAGCCCTGCTCCCACCTGCAGGAGTGAAAGAAAATCACACACAGGGCTCATCATTCTCTTGCTGTGGCATGGGTTCCTTTCAGCAGCAGCCAAGTAAGCTGGACTGCTTTATACAATAGTTTATTCTGGCTGTGTGTACAATTAATTTTTGGCTGGGTCTTGTACTATCCTCTCCTCCCTTCTTTGCTGCCTGCTCCCTGTGCCCTCAGACACACACTCACCCCCCTTTCCTCCCCTCCCTCCCTCCTTCCCTGTAGAGGCACTGGAAGTACTGTCAAGATTCACACCTCCATAGAACTTGATGAAGACCTTCTGGTGGGCTCAGTATTTATCAGTGAGGACCAACAGAAACTGACACAGGCATTATGACTGCACAACCTTTTATCAACCTTTTATCAAGCCTAAATACACTCAGGAGAATAAGGGTCTGTATTCAAACAAAGTGACTTTCTTATTGCCCTATAAAGGCAAGCTGGAACAAATTAGGGGAAAGTGACACACTTTTAAATGCAGTAATATGCAAAACTACAGTGAGAAAAAGAAGAACAAAATACTACCAAGTAATACCAAGGAGATCTGTAAATGCTGAATACCCAGCTATTAACCTAAAATATTGAAACCCCCCAAAAAAGTGCATCTGTCAGCCAGAAGCAGTCAGGTTAGCATCTATGTCCACATTAATCTGCTTCTCTTCCCAGTGCTTAGCAGCCATCTTCAGCAAAATCCACACAATTTAGTTTCCTCAGGAAAGAGAAAAATCGTATCATACCTCCTTTCCTTGAATGAAATTGAAGATCAGGAAAAAAAACACCACATAAGAAAATGAGTAGAAATTACAATACAACCAGAACTACACAAACACCTGTTTTGCTTATTAGGCAGAAACTTTTCCCCCTTTCCAGAGCCTTCACCTGCTCCTCTCTTGCCCTTGTAGCAACCCCTTTATAGGCTTGCTCCACTCCAGGTGCCCACATCAGGGGGCTCAGCAGCTGCCTGGCCCTTGCCTCCTGCAAATACAAAGGCTTTCTGTGGCTTCCTGCCTCTGTAAAATTTCTTGTTCACTCACAGGGCTATTAAACACCTGCTTTGATATCAGAGGCAATGCCTGTGACAACTCTGCTGCAGAGCCTTTCCTCCAGTGAGGTGCCCTGTTCAGATTTCTGCCTGTGCCAAATTCAATTTCACCACCCAAGTGGTGCTGGGCAGTGCTCTGGCCCAGGGCCCACACAGCAAGTTCTTGTGTGCCACCTCGTAGCCCAGGGCCCTGCCAGTTCCCTCAGGTGACATTACCATCCTAGCAAGGATGGTTCTCACGCTCATGGGAACCAAGAAGAGGTTGCCCAATTCTCCTTCACTGCTAGGAGGTGATTCTTGGGCACAATACTAAGTCTTGTAAAAATCTCTGTCATTAATCACCCTCCTTACATTTGACCAGTGACCATTAAGTTTATAAAATGGTCTGTGGGCTCCAGACATGCTACTTGCCTTACACAGGGGGAATGGAACATGCACACAAGGTCTGACACAAACAGCTGAATAGATTTGGATTAAGAGCACTACTGGCTCTAAGTGTAAATATAGACTGATGTCCTTTGAGCAGTTTCAAGCCAGCAATTCATTACTTTCAATTAAATCCTTAGCTCTGATTAGCATTAACTGTGTCTTTCTCACATATTATCTTTATCTTTTGAAAACTGTTTATAATTCATTTAGCATCAAACCAGTGGCAAAAAGAGTTTCTTTAACACAAAGCAGGAAACAAATTGCACGTTTGCCTTATCACAGATACATGGACCTTTATTCAAATGGTTGATTGCCTTTCAATTGCAGCCCAGCAGGCAATCCTCTATTCTGCCAAACACATCACCCAATGTCACCAAGAGCAGGAAATGTGCATCATAGCGACAGCAGTTTTGAAAAGGTCATAGTCTGAACAACCTTTCACACATTTTAGTGCTTATTTGAAATAAGGCTTTCTGACTATCACAAAGGCCTAGTTTAGTTCTCAGTCAGACAAAACAACCTAAGCATTGGTTTTGTTATTCAAAAGCCAAACTGATTCGTTTTAGCAACAATGATCAAAACAATCAAAAGTTTCAGTTGAGTTATTGACTGATTTTTGTTTTACTTAGTTAAAATTAGGAAGGCTGGATTTGGGTTCAAGAACCAAGGTTTAACTGCTGTGTCACACAATAACAATATTAACTGTTCCTCTTTGGCAACTTTTTCACATGAAGGGCAGATTTGTCCCATTTTGAGCTAATACTATAGTAAAAAGCTATTCTTTCCTTGATAGGTATATGTGTCTTTCCCTGTGATTAAATATGCTTCTATATGAACCAACATTATAAAAAGAAAATTTAACCCAACCCCTGATCAAGTAGCTGTCATGAAACAGGTCAGTCAATTATCCATAGTACAAAACTAGCATACCACAATCCAGAGTTTATTCAGTTCCTGTGTTAGACATTGAAACAACACTGTTTTGTTGGAGTTTTTAACTTCAAAGCCCTCCTTGCAGATAAAAGCTGTGATGTCTTTCTGCTACCTTCCCCAGGGACCTGTACTAGAAAAAGTAGCACATACATTGAGCAGCATTTAAACCATATGGTTAAAGTGCAGCACCATTACTGCTCAGGGAAAGCTAAAAAAGAAATGTCAAGTATTTTCAGTTTTACTGATGTGAAACATGTGCTCTCAGTAAATTTCACATTGTCCATTTTTTTCCAGTTGTTCCTAAGGAACTGTGCTGGGCTGACCCTGGACAGTAGGTAACTGCCCACCCAGTCGCTTGCTCACTGTCACAGGAATTCAGAAGGAATTCAATACAGAATTCATTCCCTCATTTCCACTGGCAAGCAGATGCCCAGCCCATCTTCTGGGAAACAGCAGAAGTAACAGGGCCACGTCTTAACCACCAATATTCCCCCCCAGCCTGCCATCCTCCTTTTGCCCAGCTGGTACCGTGAGCAGAATGTTCTACGGAATGGGAAACCCCTTTGGCCAGTTTGGGCCAGCTCCACCAGCCATGGCTTTTCCCAACTTCTTGCTTTCAGAGGGGCAGAGTGGAAATAGAAAAGACCTCTATGGAAAGAATGTTCAGTGGTATCTAAAACTCAGCACTGTCTTGGTCACCAATGAGAGTATTATGTGGGCTGCTTTCATGCCAGAATGACCCACTACAGGAATACTGTGGGAGCTTTGACAGATTTTCAGGCATTAAAAATCCAGCAAAGGGCATGTGGGGGTGTGTGTTATAATCCAAACTGTTAATCAGTGGCACTTTTTAGAAAAAAATATACCTTTAAAAGAATACCATGATAGTTTTGTTATATGGAATTTCTCATTCAATTTCTTTTACACAACCAGTAAGATACTAATAATTTCCATGACCTTTACATGTGTGGAAAATAAACACATGAAATTTAATGGTGTAAAAATTACTAAGGTGAGATATGATCTTTACAAGCCCTTCAGAAAGAACAGCAAAACACTGCACACTTGTATATATGACGACAGCTCTCAGAGCCACTTAGCTAACAAACTTTGACACTAATGGCCCATGTGTGGATTTCGGAAAGGAAAAAAAAAACCCACCAACAGACCAAAAAAACCCCAAAACCCCCCAAACCCCCAACAAAACAACGTACAAAAAGTAAATATTTTAGAGGAAGTTTTTTAAAAAGTGTTTCTATAAAGAATATACATATAAATGGTGAAACAATACTATTTCCCTCTGATTTTGCTGGAAGAAAACAATCTTAATTATGCTTGAACTTTCATTACTTAATTCTGCCATTTTAAGTAAGCTAGAAGTTATGCAGAGTCCCACGCACTGAGTATACACCTCATCTTTTTTTTTATTTTTTCAGAGCAGGACTGATCTTACCTGCTCCATATATTCAGCAAAGTTGTCAGTTTTTTTCTAAAGATGTTAGAATTAACCCAAAATATCTACAAATACCAAAAAATCACACTGAAAGCTAGGCAGTATTAAAACAAAAAGGCAAAATGCTTTTCCAGACCTCTCTTAGGAGATGATATTTCTCTATGGAAAGAAAAAAAATACATGGAAAAGCGAAATACCAAAACTTATTTTTACATCTATGGACGTCTATTGAAAATACCTGACAAACCAGAGATGTGCACTCAAATAAATATAAAAGTGATTACTTTCACAGAAAATAATGCCCAAGTGAGATGACTCAGTCAAGCAAAGTGACTACTGAAAAATTTTTCTGTGCTTAGACTAAAGATATTTTCTGTGAAATATAATTCCTAGGGGAAAAAAAGAAAAAAAACAGAGTTTTCTTGCTAAACCACAGTAACACAGTTTCCATTTTATATCCAGTAGTCTTCATAGAAATAGTTTGCTGTAGAATTGATTATTCTCTTTTAATAAATATGTAAAAGCAAACTAAAGTCAAACTACAAACAGTCCTATCTCCTACTTCAAGGAAAATCAATCTTACAAGAAAACCATCTATTTCTTTACGAATGAGAAAGCATTTAGCTTTTAATGGAAAGGAAAAATCTAGCCAGATATTTCAACTGTCATGTTTTTTGTTTTAGTTGATATAACTTCTGTCTAGAGACAAATTGCCCTTCTAAACTTGGAAAAAAAATACTACTTTTTTTCTTAGATAATATTAGAATTTGATAAAACCCACCAGCATTCTACATAAGAATTAATCTAGAGCTTTAGTAGTAGATAATCCTTAAGCATTTAAGAAATACAAGCTATAGAACTAATTGTACAAAAGCATAAAAGGTAATTTTAAATTACTATTCAATAGAGTGCTGTCTACAAGAACATTTATAGTGATGTGTAACTTCCACACACCTGGTTCAGCTGTTGCATTTCTTCCCACCAGAAAATGGCAGGAAGTTAAACTGAAACTTATGATCACCACAGCTGCCAAATCCCTGTCTGTTGTTTCAGTGGTTTAGCTACTGAAGTGCAGAAATGTTTCAAACAAATGAAAATGAAAATCCTGTTCTGATATTTGTTGTATATGCAGTTTCTAAAAGAAAAATTAACTTTCATGCCCCTTAATAAAGCTAAATATTTTGTTAACACATCATACTTTCATAGGTAATTTCAAGAAATTTATGAAATGAGATACACAGATGTAAAAAAGATGTAAAAAAAATGCTTTTAATAGCTAGAGAAATAAACTTTGCTATGAGAATGATTTTTTTGAGCTACTATTTTTTAAAATTCATTTAACTGAATTAAAAGTCATTTCAGGTCACCAAACCCCGTTTATGCTTGGCAGCCCTAAATTATTAATTGAAGCAGAAACAAATATTTCATCACAAATCCTTTTAAAGTAGCAATGCCATTGTAACTAAATTTTTACAATTGATTTTCTCCTAAACAGTTTAGTTGAATGACTGAAATTATAATCCACAATATATTTTCCTCTATGCTTAAAGGCTGCCTTTACAGCATTTTGAAAACTATCAAACAAACCTATATGAGATCTGCGTGAAATGACTCATTAGTTGAAAGTTCCTGGAATGACCCAGATAACTGGCTTTGTTTTCCATAAAACAGTTCTATCTCGACACTATACATTTATCCTTATGCGCAAGCATGACTGAATTATAACTGTATGATTTTTCTTTTCAAAGCTACATTGTAAGGTAACATTCCTAGAGTGCCTACATTCATTTTAAGTCATGGCAGAACTTATTTCACCATCTTAATTTCATTTTGTATGTAGATGAAGTAGCACAGTACTACAGTCTAGGAAAAAAGAAAGTACAAATAGGAATAGGAATGACTTTTAAAGCTGTTTAATCCATAAATTGCCATAGCTGTTTCTGAAGAATTTGGACATTAGTGTACTTCCAGTCATACTGGTTAATACAAACTTCTTGTTGAGTTTTTAAACCTATTCTTTATTTCATACAGAATTTAACCTGCATCACTTCTTGAAAATTCAACTAAAACTAAAAGACATTTTAATAGTATTGCTACCCATGTATTTGTAAACGAATTCCACTGAATTCTGTTAGCACTGCAATTTCTAGAAAACAGCAAAATGATGGATAATGTATTTGTAAAGCTTTCTGGAGCTCCCATCGCTTTTTTGAAAAGGAGGTGGAAAGCCCATTATCTTGAAAGAATGCTACGTATTTCCTTTATAGTTATTTTTAATTTTCCTCCTGAATCTAACAGACAGTTTAAACAATATTCATCAATATATATGGCCTATTTTTTTATCAACATAACTTAATTGGAGTGATTTTTTTTCTGGGTATGTATGCCTGACAACGTTCAGGTACTGAACTTCTATCTTCCTCTCTCTTCCTCATCCCCACAAGAATGATGTACCTTTCCTTCCCACATTTCTCTTCTTGAAGAACTTTTTTGAATAGACCAAAGTCTTGACAGTAAAATTCCATCCACAGGAACACCACGAGAGCACCACAAATTAACTCAGCAAGAAAAAAAAAAAGTTCTGTGGATTTTGTATCAAGTCAAGTTGAGCTGATTTTTTCCAAATGAGGCACACTTTCCTGTGACTTGATACCTGTGTGCTATGATAAAAGAGACACTGAAGATTTCCAAGGCAGTGATGCCAGCTGAAACAGACAAAAATGTGCAAATAATTTAGCAAAGTGTTAAGTGCACCATCTGAAGTTGTGTCAGTACCATGGAATTCCTGCAGCTAACACAGAAAGCATTCCAAGTGCTAATGACTAAACTCTTCATACTTTCAAAGTCGGAGTTATATTTGGTTTGTTTCAGTTCCTTTTTTTCTCCTCTAAGTGGACTATTTGCCATTTTATTTGGGCATTTGCTTAACTTGAGCACTGTAAAAATGAGAAGTCATGATGTAGGGTTTTTTGTATTTCTATAATTTCTGCTTAGTGAAATCAAGGAAATATCATTTTACGGTACAGACATTAACAAATAGCTCATGAGTGATCTTAGGCCTCCACTGATACGAAAGTAGTGTGACTTAACTGTTCTTTGAATTAATGCATGGTGAACAGCAGAGTTTTTAACCAGTACAGAGAGCAAGGTAAGTTCATACTGAACAAATGTATAACAAAACACCGCTGTTCCCTCCGCGGCCAGGACCACATCACAAATAGTCCCTCCGGCGGATCCCTCCGCGGCCAGGACCGCATCACCGCGGGTCCCCTCTGGCAGATCCCTCTGTTATCAATGGTATTGTGATGTTGGCTTTTCGCATGTTACATCATTGTTATGGATTTACTGTGATGTTGGTTTTTTTATGTTCCTTAATGTTAGAAAAGCTTTGCCTGGGTTCTGTAATGTAATGCTGTAGAATGTCTGTAGTTTGGGTGGTGAGTTTGGGAAGGATGGGGGGGGTCTTCACATTCCTGGAAAATCTTATCAGAAGAAAAGAACCCGAAAGCAGACGGAATGGAGCCAAGGAAAAAGATAAGACTGATAAGATGATACTCAGCAACTCCAAAGAATTAATGAATTATGCATGATGGTGATGAATACGAAATAAGTGATGTACTTTTACAGACGATCTTTTGGATGTAAAAGTGTGCCTTTGGATCTCTGCCGAAGCACCTGGCCGACCGTAACACCCTTGTTGCTGTTGTCTCCTAATTGTCCCTTTTATTAAACTTTCCTTAAAATTTTACAAAGAGCGAACCTCGTTTTTTACAACAGAGAAAATTCTCTCTTTCTGAGATTCACAATTTACAAGCACCTACATCTTTATGCTTAGTCAATCACAGCTTGCCTAATGTGAAAAGATTTGGCAGGTAGCTTTATTATTCTGAATTCATTTCTTTTCCCTCTCTGGTAGCACAATAATGAAATCCATTATTATGTGATTCTGGACGTTGTGACAGAAAGTCATGCTTCTATCGGAGTCCACCTAAGCCAACCTGTCTGACTTACACTCTTACAAGCAATGCATGATTGGATGAACTTTGAAATACGTTTTGTATTCCTGCTATGTGAGAAATGAATAGCTTGTAAACATCACAGATATAACAATTCTATGGAGATGAGAAACAGACTACCACAACTCTAAAAATTAAAAAGTGATGTGTAATAAAGTAGGATGCTTATGGATTTGTTTGAAAGAAGACTAGCTTCAACATGAGCTGATGATCTGGAGATGTGTCAAATAGTCTGTTCATAGAGAAGAGGAAACATTCAAGCTTAATAAAAATTACTATTTCTCTGTACAAAACTCCATTTTAAAACTGCCCATTTATATGTTTAAGTTGCAATCAGATTCAATTTCTTTTTTAAGTAGAATATTTCTGAGGGATCAAAAGGAAAACTGCAAAACAACCTTCAGATCACATTAATGTGAACAGTTATCATGGACAAACCACAAATCACTGATCATTAAATAGTTCTTGAGAATAAAGGCAATTTTAAATTTAGGGAACACAAAGATCGAGAATAAAGGCAATTTTAAATTTAGGGAACACAAAGATCCCTTCAAGAACCCGTGAGCAGATTTTTCACGGCGATCTTTGTTTCTATGAAAGGGGCACAAATTTGGGAGGAGGTGTCAGTGCTCATCAGTTCCAGTTCAAGAAGAAAAGTCAGTCAGTTGCCAAAATTGTCCCCAAAAAATCTCTTGTGTGAGACACCAGGACTGTGCAAAAGGAGGGTGCATCTACCACTACACATATTCCTACAGCAGAGCTGGTTCATTTTCTTTTCACAAATATCGATTAAATTTTGATCAAAAGGTCATCCTAATTAAACCATCATTCCGAAAACAAAATATTAGAATAAATTGATACAAATGGACTCGTGGGTATATCAAAGGTACCTCAAATAAATCTAGTACTTCTGCCACTACACAGAAGATCTAAAATCTTTTCATATTTTCAGTTATTGAGTCCAGAATTCCAACACTTTGTGCTTGGATATAAAATACTCCTATATCTGTGCAATGTAACAAAACTAGAACAAAAAGTTAAGTGATATTTTAGTGTTAAAAAAACCCCAAGCCCCCAATTATATCTACATTCTTCTTGTGCACATTAGGGCCTTCTCCTCATTATGAAGTCAACCTTTTTTGAACTACTTGACATAGTCTCATATGTTCTTCTTTAAACCCAAAGGGAGGAAACACCATATTTCACGAACTTTTATTAGTTTGTATACTCATCAGGCAAATCCAGTCTCTGAATAATAGTGGGTTTTATGTTGCCTGCAAGTGAGCAACGTGCCAAAGCTACTAATATCTAAAGATTAAAACCAAAGTAAAATAGTTGTAAGTTATCTATAAGGTATTGCTAAGGGCCTAGAATGGTTTTTTACGGTGTTCCCCCATACATGGTATGCCCATCCTGAGAATAATTCCATGCATAAGAGGTAAACTTTAGAGTAATTGCTAATAAAATTAGCAACTGCTCAGTATGAAAAAAGAGTATAAGAAACTGATCTAAAATGAGAAGTAACTGAAAAGGTGAGGAAGAATATAGTGTGTTATTTAAAAAGGCCCAAGCATGTCTTTAATAGTAAAGGTAAATATTTCATTAGGAAAAGTTAACCTGTCACATAAAGAATATTCTGCTGTACTACAGTTGTCCTCATGCTGTGTTTGCTAGGATTCCTATGAATCTGGTCTATGTAATATATGACAAGTGATTCCACAAAATCAAAATTGAACTTGTTATGAAGACATATATTGCACTTAGCAACACGAAGGAATAACCGAACTCTGTCCAAAAATCAACTCTTTCTTCTTGTAGGCATTCTGATAAACAACATTACAAAAATCATTATGTTGTTTTATGTTTTTGTCAAGTATTTTATAAAATCAAAGGAAATGAACTAAAATATTAAGGAATAAAGAATCCTGGTGAACAGATAAGAATAAATACACTTTTCTGCTAGAGAGAACTTACCCTTCAGATTTTCAAATCCCACTGCAAGTTTTCCTGCATGTGGTAAAACCACAAAATACAGCAAAAGTCATCTCAGTTGCTTTCTTTAACATTCAGTACACTTCAGGGTCACAGAAGAATTTAAAATGCACTAGTAAGCATTTTGATGCTAAGGATACTGAGAGAATAACGATCATATGGAATGAAGCTGACTGGAAACACTGTTCTAGCAAGAATCAGATAATGTAACATAGATTTTTATTAGAAAATATAAATTTGTTGGAAAAAATTCTCCATGGGAAGATATTAACTTGAAAAAAATTGACCAGGTAAAGTAGTTGAGACTCCAACAGACAGTAGCCTGATTTTTGCTGAGGGTACAGGATCCTAAAACAGCTCACATTTAAAATACTTGAAGGCAATAAAATTTACTGAGGGTAAAAAGCCCCTTGGCTCTGAACAAATTGCAATTCTGAGAAGTCTCAATTCGCTGTCACTATAAAATTTTGATTCACTTCTGAAACAGAAGAGCACCGTCAACTTCAGTCAAAAATTTGTCCAAGCTTGAGTATACTTTTGATTTTCCCCATATTGGGAAAGTCTTTGCCATATGTCTCTGATATAGTGCAGTACTGTACTGGAAAACAAAATAGTTCCCTTCACAGCCTGCTTTTCATCAATACTACTCACAGTAATGGTACTCAGTAGTATAAAGCTTCTTAACCCAGCTAGAGTTAAGATTTAACCGAATAAAAATCTGACAACACATAACAGAGTACAGAAGTCTTATAATCTGTTCAGAGAGCTCCTCTCTTCCATCCTCATGAAGTGAAATGAGTATCCTTTCTGGTGTAATTTCAGAAAAGCAAAATGATGAATACTACTCATTCTGCACTAATACTCATGCACATCTCTCTTCTCTTCTGTCATTTGCAACACTTTAGAACAGAATTTTGTCTCGTTACTCCTAAAGTACAGAACCTAGAACTTCTTTCTTTTCAATTTTTTCCATTTCTACTACTCCAGTTTTAAATAATCGTATCTTCTGAATGCCTCCTGCTATTTCTTCTGACATAAAAGTTTTCAGAAAGTGCAAAATGTTCTCACTCACCCAAAGATAATGTTCATATTTATTTGCTGAATTCTAGTAAAGCTAAGAAGGAATTATAATAGTTTTTGTTCCCCAGAGAATACCATATGACTGGAGCTGTTTGTACACAGCAATGCTCCTATAAACAACATACTAACACCACAGAATAATAGTGATGCTTCATAAACAATGAAGTGTTATTACAAATGCATCATTTGCAAACATATACAGGATGGCTTTCTATAAAATTTATTTAATATAGCCAAGCTCCATTTAATATAAGCCAGTCAGAAGGCAAATTTAAGCCACGTTAATGTGAACTTATTTCTCTAAACTCTAGGCACACTCCTGGTCACTGCAGTGAAACAAAGCAATTCACACCACTTTGTGCATCAACAGAAAACCATCCATGCAGGGTCACCCACTGTTCCAAGGAAGAGGTGGAAGCCTAAGGGGAAAGACCGGCATATTACCCCCTGTTGGCTAATGACTAATTTGAATCAGGTCTTCAAAGCCCACAAGATTCAGTCCTGAGATAGTTGAACAAAAATGAGTGTTAAGGTCCATATATCGACTTGCATAAGGGTTAAGATTCAATGTCTCAGACACTTTCCTGTTAAAATCCTGAGCACTCTTTACACCACATCTGAGGTGTTCTCCGTGGAAGACACACAGTCTTCCCTCTGCAGAAAAATGTTTATTATACACTTTGCTTTCTTCCATCTCTTTTATGAACTTACATAATTTTCTTTTGAGGAAATGACAATCATTTGGCTATATCTCATAAGAATTAAAAATAAAGGCTATAGATGGCTCTTTGAGCCATCAGCCTCATGGAACTTGTTTTCTCACAGATTTCTATCTTCTGTCTCTCAGCTTTGCCTTTACTTTTTACTTTTCTTTGCTCCAAAATGTTCTCATTCTTTGCAGTAAATCCATGTCTCCTAGAACATGCTACCAGGAAATAGTAGGAGTACATGGGGAACAGCCCAAACAGACAAACCAACTGACATTCCGGCACGTATACAGAGGTTAGCCTGACATTACTTATGTGCAGCACATATTGAAAACATCTTCTTTTCTCTCTGGGAGATACTAATTAAGTAGTTAATTTTGCAAAGTTGTTGACTAGGACAAACATGGCAGAATGTATTTCTAAAACTACAATTTCTGTTTCCAAATTGACTCAACCTGATCAATATACTTAAAAAATTATTATGAGGGGACTGACAGGAGAAAAAAAAAAGGAAAAGGTGACTCAGATGACTCTATAAGCTTCCTTTTCTAAAGAACCCAGACTATAAAAGAAAAAAAGAAAAATATAAATTAATAAAATGGTAGCTAATAAATAATTAACTATATACTGACTAGGAAGTACTTAATTTACCTTTGGACAGAGCTGATAATTAAGGTAAGAAAACAACTTATATGAAGTACAATAACCATCAGGAGATTTATTAAAGAGCATTTCAAAATAATTTTAATGTTACCTAAAATTCATCAAGCAGTTAAACTCCTTCTGCTAGGTCTATAAGACAATCTTGTAAGAACACACATTCCTGATGCTATTAAAAAGTTTCACTGTAGGCAGTCAGCATCTTATAAATGCAAGATGAGTACACTTCGATGTTGTCACTGGATTTTTTTGCCTATTTAACTGTGAGCTGCATTCACTAATGCATACATTTTCTTGTCATTTTTCTTAACATTAATCACCTGAAACATCTTTTAAATAGCCCTAAATTCCCTATTAAAAAGAAATTCTTAAATTTTATAGACATTTGTACACTTGCTCACTTCAAGTGTGAGAAGGTCAGAGCTACAAAAACACAATCCTTTTAAATATGCAATCCTCTTAAAATTAGTATCTATCTGTAACCTGTATTTAAATAACAAATGACTTCTGTGTCAATGTTCATGTTATAAATGTTAATATGGCAGTAGAAGAACATGAAGGGTTCATGTTCTAAACACTGACATCAAACTTTTGAAGCCTGAAATTGCAGATAGGTTAAATTTGCTGAAATCTGTACTAAAAGCCATGTGCTAGCCTGAAATCTCCTTCATCCAACCTTCAGATTCCTCAGCACACCAACATAAAACACTCCCAATCTTTGTACTTTCTCCTCAGGGCTAGAAGTATCCATTTTTCTCTGTGGTCCTATCATAAACAGGCTTAGGGGTGTATCTCTGCTCTATAATCACAGTGAGATTAAGACCCTGCTTACATAAAGACACAGAAGGAAATCCTGTGTTCAGGGTAAATGACAGAATGCAGAAAGGTTACAGCTAAAACATTGTTTCAGTAAGGTAAAAAAATGCCAGTTTTTCCTCCCTTCATTCTTAATTTTCTTTTTTTTCAGAGCCTAGAAAATTTGGTTGCAGACAAACTTTTCAGACTGCTGCCTATAGTTGTGACACCCATGAGTACGCTGAATGCTTCAAGTGAATCACCATCAACATCACAGTAGCCATGTTACTGAGAAGTATAAGCTCCTTTTGTTCCTAATAACGAGGATATATTTTTGCTGCATGGTACCTTGGAATGACTACTGCTACACAAAGGCTCAGTGGATTTTGGAAATGAGAATGTTTCCTTTGTTAGGTTGCAATTTCTCATTTAAGATGCCCTAACTAGGAATACTGAGCTCATGCTTGTGTTGAAAACTCGCCTAAAGGAATTCCCAGTATGTATTAAGGATGCTCCAGCTCTCAAGTTTCAGGGACTTTAAAATAATACCAGGTTTTTTCTGCAGTAAGGAGATAATGTGAAAATTGGGTTATTTTCTTCTTTTGTGGTATTATCTCATTTAGTTTTAAGCATATGTACTTTTCATGATACAGTCTATTTGCATTTTCACTATGTTTCACTAAGGAAAGAAAAAAAAAAAATTATTAAAAAAACCAGCACTGACACTCAAGGCATATGCCTCTTAAATAATTTTGTGTTCTATGGACAGTGTAGCTAGACGGGGGATGGAAGGAAAATGACTGCTAGCATAGCAGATAAAGCATAAATTCCTATTAACTAGAAAATGTGGCATAGAAAGTTCATTTCCTATTTTGGTGGATAATGTGACCAGCTCCCAGAAAAAAACAAACAAAAAAAGGAATTAGTACCATATAAAGACACATTAACTACTGAAATGAAGGTTGTTCTTATTTGCACAATATCCAATCCAATTTTAGCTATAAGAAATTATATAAAATGAGACTTGGAAAGAAAAGCACTGCTCTCAAATCTTCAATTTTTCCCACTGTTTTTCATACTACTAAAACTTCTAATACCCATAGTCATAGATATGCTTCAGAAACCAGGTTGTCTAAGGTATGAGGTCTGGCGACTTTTTATGCCTTTCTCCCTTTGTCTCTAAACCTTGGAGACTAGGTGAATGAAACTGGTGTTGTTCTGGTTTTACTTGTTTATGGTTTGTTTTTTTTTTTTAAACTGTCTAAAAATACACTCAAGGTGTACAGATAGTGTTGACCAGAGTTAAGCCAACATATGTGAGCATACCCCTCACTATGCTAATATGCTCTGCATTCACTAAACCAACCTATGCTATATGTACTGAAAATAATTGTTTTTCAGTTCTTATAGCTGTCTCCCTAAAGTCAAGAACATAATGATAAATTGCTGGAAATATAGTAATATTTACAACCCCTGAGACAGAATGGAAATATTCAGAATACAAGTTTCTTATTATTAGACTCTTGGCACTGCTTCGTGTCAATGTTGTTACTGTATCTCCGAGAATGCCTTTGATTTTCTGAGTCTTTCCTCCCCTGTCTGTGTCCTCCATTGCAGTTGGCAGTTGTATTGGTTTTGGGGGTTTTTTTTGGTGTATATAAATGTACTTCATACACAAAACTAAACTCTGAAAGAGAGAGGCTGATACAGACTGTTGTTGCCTGATTGTTAACAGAGAAATTCACATCAGAATTTGACCTGTGAACAGCCTGAGTTCTGTTGTCTTCCAGGAGAATTCCAATTTTAACTTTAGATGGTTTGGGGACACATAAAAATTGCCTGTCTTCTCTATCATATAGTGCCACATTCCAGAAAAACAGAAATATTGAAATAGATTCCTGCTACAGAAATGAAAAATAAACAAATGTGAGATTCATTTCTTCAAGTTGAAGGCTGTTTGTCATTTAGGCAACCTCAATATGAATGCAATCATCTTCCTGCCTATTGGCATAAATCTAGTTCTTCTTTTGCACATTCACCTGTAGATTGAACACTAGATTCAATGAGAATGTAATACCTTAAGCATATAGTCTTGATTACCTAAGTTTTTTAACATCTGTTGTTCATGTTCCTAAATTTCCAATACTTCATTTTTTTCTCCTCTCAAGCAGAAACTAGTGATCCCCAGGCAAAATTATAAATAATGTCACCAAATAATGTAACTTTTACTATTCACAGGCATCTAAAGCTGTAATGTAAATGTTTAACAATAGCACAGGCATTTTCTATTTTAATTAGACATTTCAGCCATGTTCAGCTGAGTCGAGTAAGACAATTTTAAGTAACTAGGTTTTTTTTTTTTATTTCTGAATAATAAGTATGAGACCACACCAGCTTTAGACTCTATGTGGGTTCATTCATGCTAGTTTGATTTCTTAATGATTAATTTCTATCTAGTATACTATTTTTGTTCTGTGTATTTTAGCATTGTCTGCTCCAAATAAGGAAATATAAAATAGAATTGCCAGCCAGTTGAGTTGCCCTAGATAAACGATCGAAAATCCCTGAAGGGATTAGTGATTTGCAAATGTTTTAATGGTTTCCTCTGAGACAAAAGTCTGGACTCCTTTAATGCAAGCAAGGATTACACATGTAATCTCATACTGGGGCTAGATCTCCAGTTCAAAAATTCTGCTACCAAACCAGCAAAAAACCAGTACCAGTTAGGTACAGAAGAATATGACTTGTGACTTACCTTGTGGGTATAACTCAGTAGGGTGCTTTTGTATATTCTATATATAAGGAAATACCATGAGAAAAAAAGTACAGAAGTCCTCAGATTAAAGCTCTGGAGGACATTAAATATGTGCACTCAAGGTCTGTACAACCATACAATTTTTTCAGAGATATAAGATTTCTCTATGAAATTCTGGTTTGATGTGCTTCATGTAAAGTATGTATGGTCATTTAGTGCCAAAAATAAAGACACTTTATATAGAAAAGAAATACAAATGTATCAAAAAGGTAAAAGTGCTACTGATTCTAGCTCATAGGTTCATCCAGAAGATTTTTTATGTCATTTTGATTAAGTTGCAAACCATTGTGGCAATAAACTGACTTTTGAGGTTCTAAAAGTATATATGAAATGTGAACAACAGAAGTACAGAACACATTTTTGCTACCCTGTATAATTTATGCCAAATATCTTCAGTGTGATATTACTATACTGGAAAAGCTCAGTCAAAATTCCATCTTGAAAGTCACAACTAAAGCACACAAAACACGTTATTTTAAACACAACTACTATAAAAGAGAAAGTCAAGCATTTTGATATCCCTTTAAGACATTTGTATGTATATTTGCCTGCCAAACACATGGCTCTCTGTACCAAGCAATTAGCCAATACATTTTTATCCTTGAAGAAATACCAGTGACTATTCAGACTACCTTTTAAGCAAAAAGTTAGACAAAACTGTTACTCCACTGAAGGCCAAAAAATATACTTTGATTTTCCTAATACCTAGTTTGTAACATACATATTTCTGGGTTTAGAAGTGAGCAGGTGAAACGTATTCTGCTAAACCTTGTACTTGTATAGCTGAAGGGAAGAAGCAGATCAAATCCAAATGTATTGCATATTTTCTGTTATCTGAATAATGTAAAGCCTACAAACTGGTTATCAATTTTTCAGATAACATAAAATAGAATGGTTTATTTTTTCATTATATGAATTTCATTATTTAGTAGAAGAAAATGACTGCTCCATTATTCATCATTTGCTGCTTATTTATTTAGTATAGGGGTAGCCAAACATTTTCGACCGAACAGCCAAAAAATCAGTTTGATATTGTTCAAGATGACATTCTTTCTAGCTCCAGAAAAACATGTCAAAATTTAAAAGGTGAACAAAAAAAGAACAAGACATATCCTGTTCTCCTGCTCTCAGGACAACAAAACAGAATCAATCAAACAGAAACCCACATGGAAACAATAATCATGAAACTATGAAACAATTAGTAGTGAGAAAATAGTAATGAGAAGAATGCACCAAAACGAAGGCATTTCTGTGTGCCTTGTAAAAGAGTGGAAAAATTCTACGTATCTAAAATATTTCTGATTTCCCATTGCAAAACTGGCTTTCAGTTTCTGTTTTACACATGACATGACAAAGTTTCAGAAATCAATCCATAAGCTCTGGCATTGAAATGAATACAATGTGTATTTTAAGCTCTTGATCGTGCATCTCTGTGGAAAGACTAACAGACTAAAGGCTCTAACAAATTCAATTCATGCAATACGGACTTCAGTTCCTGCTTCTGAAAGGCCTACCTTATCCCACAGAGTTCTTGGGAACAAAAGAAATGCTAATAACTGATGGTATACAGATACTGCAAATGAAGGTTATTTTCAGTAGCTGGTTGTATTGCAATATGCTCCATAACTGAGAGAACCAAATATTAACATGGCATGAGTACTCCCTCAAATTAGAGGATGCACATCCTATAGACGGCTTTAAACTTAATGTTATTCTTGCAGCTTGTGCTGTTGTACACTGTGGCTGATAAACTGCTACTGTTTATTTTTATTTAGAAAATAACAACATATTTAGCCCCTATGTTCTCCTGCACACTGAGTGATAGAAAAGCTTTCCTCTCTATTTGTTAAGTAGAAAACCGTGCATTTCACAAAGTAGCGTTACCACAATCTGCCCTGCAATTAAAGTCAGCTTCTAACTTGAGATGGTGCACCATCTCAAGTTAGAAAACATTCAGGGCAGAATAAACAGTTAGGTGCCTGTTAGCTTTCTTTGTATGCATAATGTAATTCACCCACTCAATGTAAAGCTCACTAGAGCTCACAAGCCCTGAGTCCAAGACCAAGGAAAAATTAAGACACAAATAACTAAGTTGGTTCTAAGGTAGACCTGGCCACTTCTTCTGGCACCACTCTCAAAATAAGCCAGAAAAGCTGGATAGCAGTGAACCAACTTAGTTAATTGTGTAATCCATCTGCTGTTGGAAGATGACAGGATGTTTTTGGTCCCCGTTTTTGCGCTAAGCACAACCCAGCTCTTCTACCTCAATTTAATCAATGAATGTAGAATTTTTCTGTACAAAAGAAAGAGCATTTTCATAAACTGAATAACTGAAAACAGACACAAATTTCTAAATTACTGATCTCTGCTCAATATTTCTCAAAGCATAAGGAGCAATTTTGTAAATTTATTGCTAAGATACTTTCAAGGCACTCTGAAAAGGATTTTTTTCTGCATTTTAAATCTTTCAGAATTAAGTGTTCTAAGTCTCTGTCTGCCGTCAAAATCAAGCACACCTACAGAATCCCACTGAAGTCAAACAAATTCAATATATTCAACAAGAATCTACCAGTAGAGAATGTTTTTGACTCAATGGCTTGAAAAAGGTGATTGCACGCTACTTAAGAAAATCCTCATATTAAAATCAGGGGTTTTTTGTTAAATTCAATCAATTAACTTTTAGACCATTTAAAAATCATTAATCTATTTTGCACTACTGTTTGCAGGCAAACCAATGTTTCTCAGCAGCCAGTGTGATTCAAAAGTTCTTTAAAAAGTGATACGCAAACATAACATGAACTAAAATGGCTTCTCTGTGTACACTTAACATTTCATGAGTTAAAGCATTTTTTGGCATTTTTCTTCAAGTTGTCCTTCCAGTGCCCTATCTCAAATTAAAGAACAAAAAATTCTAAGCCTGTTTAATTTAGAATAGCAATGAATTAATCCTAATAATGAAATAACTTCATACAACGTTGTCTTTGAATCATTAGAGGATTTGCAGATAGTATCTTGTGAATGCAAACAAGATAATCTTACAAGCACAGATACCAAATAACCCTTTTTCCAAACACTGGCGGGCATGCATATTCAACAAAATGCAAATATTGACTTTTCTGATAGCAACTAGATCAGATTGCTAAGGTGTCTGATGAGACACTGCAATCCCAGTGTGGGAAACAGCACTGACCTTCATGCTCTGCATGGCAAGCCTGTAGCTTGCTTGCATTTATGATTCCCCTAAACTCTGAGTGTTTGCCACAACTGCAAGAATAAAGTAGACATGTGGAAAAGGGCAATCTCAGTCAGTACAGAAGAGCTTGAAAGAAAGTAAACAGGTTTCATGTCTCATAATACCTCTCCAGAGAGACAAGGAAAGGAAGAAATGTCATTTGCAATTGACTGCTTATGAAGATAAATGGGCACATAAAGAGACTTTTTTTTCCTTAACAAGCAAGGAAAGAGGATAACAGGTCACACACCTTGCACATTCAGCAATCAGTATGTCCAGCAAGTGTGTGGGAATACAGACCTATGAAAAATGCTAATACTTTAAAGAGCATTCATCCAGAAGGAGAGCATGCAATCACACAGAGAGTCATGTGACATGCTTTACCAAAAACCTCCTCAAACATGCTATAGAAACCCAAATTTAAAAGAAGAAATATCTATAATACTGTATATTTCAGCTTGTATGTTTTAATCTTGAACTACATTACACTTCCAAATTTTGCCTAATCCAACACTTCAATTTGAAGTGGAAATAAAGAAATGAATGGGAAAAAGCTCAGCATTTCCTGCTACTTTTATTACACTTGCTGTAGACGACATGATACCTTAAAATGGTTGTTTGAAATATGTATTTAAAGGCTATTAAAGACTCACAAGAAGTCATTTTTTTCCTAGATTCTCATTTCTGTTCTGAGATTCTCCTTCTACTCATTTTTTTGCTGTATGTCTGTCCCAACATTTTATCTGTATGCCTGTGAACATATAGACATATTTCTTTAAGTTTACTAATATATGTTTACACAGGAGTATGTTGAACCACCTTAGAAGGACTACATTTAAGCAATATAAATACATTCTCTTTAGCTTTCATCATTCTCTATTACTTCTGCGAATGTTATTTCATTAATGATACTCCTAACTATGTATGGCTTTTATTTTTGAGATGTTGGTTACAATTATAAAGAGTAATAAGATTTTTCAATGTTTCTGGGGGAAGAAGGTCAGATTACTGCTATTTAGACCAGAGTGAAACCTACATATATGATCCTTTGAGCATAGAAATTATGATTATGAAACCAGAATATTTTTACTGGGTTTTCTTCCTCCATTTGTAATGCATTTTTAGTGGGCAATTATCCTTAAAGCTACAAAATCACAGCTTTTACATTTTATGAGGAAGAATCAATGTGTGCTTATTAGAAACTTGGTGGCACTTATAGTACAAATGGGATTTTTGTATGCCTTTCTATTGGCTAAAACTCTCTAATCTTTCCTTCCTTCTGAGAGCCTTCATTTAATCAGCTCTATGCAGGACTTTAAAAAGCTAAGAAAAATGCTTGTTTTAATATCCTTGGATATATTTATTTCTGAGATAATGAAATGTTTTCTTAAATTTCCATTAAAGCAATGCTGCCATGGATTTTATGGTCTTTTAAAAGAATGAAAACATCAAGATTTGACTGATTATTTCTAGTGGTCCAGCATTCACAATTATATTTGTGGGTTTTGTGAAAAATTTAAATAGAGAGTAACCTGAACCTTATTATTGAGAATTTTTGTTTTGAGATCCTGACAGCACAGCAATCTAAGCCTGTGCTTTGGTTAAGTCTAGACAGGACACCAAATGCTATAGAAACAAAAATTTATAGCCTGGGCACCATACGTGCAAATAAATTCTATATGCTACGAAGTCCAGCGTGCATGAAGAGAATAAAGAATCCCACTCTATCACTTTGCTATTGAATACAAAGACACTTGCTTCTAGAATGGGATTTAGATGTGTAACCATTCGTGTCAAATCTCTTAGATTATTTAAACAACAATCAGCCAGTACTTTATCAGCCATGGATTTACCTTTTAACCAACCCCTGTGCAAGAAAATTCTGGTAAGTGTATGAACAAAAATCTATCCCACTGTATTTCTTTCCCAGGCTGGAAACTCTGATCAAACAGCTTTTTGATCAATACCTGTTGCCTGAGCAGCCAAAGGCCTCCACTTATGTTGTTATTCAGGGCCACACAGAATTACAGTTTGTTACTGTCATTGCAATGATACCATATGGATATCCTTTCCACAGCTCAGCAGAACAAAATCTGGCAAACGTTATTGTCAACTGCTACAATTTTGAAAGACAAACTTTTTCTGACAGTTATCTGTCCATCATATAAATTTAAAAATCTTTAAGTATCAGTCAAAATTTACCCTATTATGATTTCAGATAATATTTTAAAAATTAGAAAAATATTTGAATCCCTGTTAATTAATAAAATACAATTCTTTCTTGAAGATTGATCAGGCCCTCCAAGGTCATGGAAGCATAGGTCAATTTACAAATATATGCCTGTAAAGACATGATCCCAACTGAATGTTAGCTGTTTTCACTCAGACTGTCTCGTAAAGTTCACTCCTTTTCAGAACCTGAAACTGAAAACTGTGTGCCCTATGACTATGAGGAAAGCTAGAAATTACTTCAAATACTTAATCTCTAAAAACCTTTGAAAGTTCAAGGGCATATCCTACCGTTGCATATTCAAGGGAGGTTGCATTTTAAGCCTTACATATATTCTCCCCTGAGAACACAGATTACTTTCTGCCATGCCAAATATTGAAAGATATGAATGGCTGGTATGCAAAAGGGAGTCAGAGCTTATACAAAACAGGACACAGGTGGGAAAGAACATGGAAAAAGAAGGCTTGAGAAAAAATGATCCAGGCCACGGCTGCACAAATAAAGTTATCTTTACAAAGGAATGTGAATGCAAAAAACCAGAGTTTTATCATAACCCATAAATTGAAACATTTTACCTTGCCCTATAAACAGAACACCTTAGATTAGTCTTCCAGATAAGAGAAGTCTTGCTTCAATTTAAAGGAGATGCTGAGTGACTCCTTGTACCATCCCTTTCAGGCAATTTCCTGAGATTTTTCTTTCAATAATGCATCACTTTGCATGAACTCAAATAAATTTGTGTACAGGTAAAGCACCAAATCTCCTCCTTAGCTTCACAGAACCAGGGAAATTCCTCCTGAAACAGGTTTAATTCAATTTTTACTTTGTTATTTGCACGCAATCACACATAGCATTTTTAATATCATATTAATTCATGCAAAGAGGAAGAAACTGCACACAGAGAAATGTCTTGCTGCGTGCAAGGAGTACTGCCTCTTGTTTAAAATAATTATAATCTACCTAACTTTTCATTTTGGGAGTTTCATGCTTTTTTCAAGCATTTGTATCAACGTGCTTTTAAGCATTCCGTTCTGCTAAGAAAAACAAGTTGTGTTCTCGAGTTTTACTTAAAAATACTGTCTGAACACTAGAGTAACCCTTCTCTGTATTTGCTTATGATTAAATTAAATTCTATCTAAAACATGAACATTCTGAAATAGATATGGTATGTCAGGTGAGATTTAAGAAGTGTCATATGTAACACTTTTTAGTATTTCATCACCTCTGCTAGGAAAACCTTCTTGATACATTATGAACAGCTGAGGGATTTATGACATTTTGTTTACTCAAGTTATCGTAAAGTTGATAAACTTTTTTTATTATTTTCCTTTGTGGTTTCTTGATTAGAGGAAAAAAATTATTCCAGTTTCTTGATTTATGCTGTGATATTTAATCTTATTTTCAACACAAACCTAAAAAATCATTCAATTTCTTTAGTCGTGTATTTAGATCTAAATCTTAGTAACTCTACTGACAACTTCCTGCCAAATCAGAAGTCTCCTTTTTTTTTCACAGAATACTGTTATGTGTATTTAAATAAAAGAAAAAAAAAACCCACCATTTTTAATAATAGCAAATTAATTTTTACATTTCAGCAAACATTCAAAAAGCTACTTTGAAAAATGACCAGAAATTTTATTATTAGGAAGAAAGAGTAGAAAGCTGTATTCATTTGCTAAAGATGTACACAACTGCATAATCAAAAAATTTTGTATGTATTTTGTATGGTTTTGTACTAATCACTTGAATAGGTACAATATAAATACAATTTTTAATGTTACTCTCTTGAATTAAATTTTGAGCCATAATATATCTATCCATTGTTTTAATGGAAATAATATCTTTAATTTAACTAGTGCACTTCCTTTTAGTTCTCATTTGTGTCATGTAGGAATATATAGAGATAGGTCTATTTTTAATATTTGATGCAGTTTAATTTACAGCTCATTCAGCTAAGGATTTAGTTTTCAGGTCTTGGGGAGCTACTTTAAGGATTAAAAAAGAAATTCATAAAAGAAATCTCATTTTTATAGATGTGAATTAAAAAGGAGAAAGACATTTGAGTGACTGCAACCCCTGGTTTGGATCCCTTCAGAAAAAGGTATAATAATTACCCACATTTAAACTGCTAGTTAAAATGGATGCATTCATTCCTTGCAAAGTTTCCTTAGAAACATTAGACTCTTAAGCATAATCTAAACAGACAGCTGGGTCCACCCTTTATGATAATGTGCCACACAGCTTTATTAATCTGACCTTTGGAAACAAATGAGAAATTTTATACTGCCCCACCATAATTGTTAGTGGCAGGCATTTTAGAAGTCTTTAATTTGCACTTCACTGTAACATCTCCTTTCAGTTATGATGTAAACATTAACAGGATCTGACACTGTTAATCATGTTCTGGTGTCTAAGGCAAGTGGCAAAAGAGTGTGCTTGGAGCAAACCAGAACACGACCTTAATGACAGTGAAACACATCAACCCCTGCTTTTCAAAGACAAAGGAAAAAACTGAATACTGTAATTGCCTCAGCCAGCATCTGAACGATATACAGCGCTGCAATAATTGGGGATGGGAGCTGAGGTGGAAATTTTGTTCAACAGACTCATTTTTCAAGTTTATATAAGTTCTGATTATCCTTTAAGTTGCTTGCAAGAGTTATTTGATAGGAGAAAATGCCTTTTTAATGTATAATCAATAGTATTCTGAAGAATATTATATGAATGCCAAAAGTAATTCTGTTTTAGATGGCATGAGTATAGAAATTTCTTCCAGGTGACACAAACGTGTCAGGTCTTTTTCTGCATAAGTGTTCTTAAAAGTTTGTGTAAACAGCACAGAAAACCCACATGCAAGTTATGCTGATAGCTATCAGTGTTATAAATATACAATAAAAACCAGTGGCCTCATACCTGAATGAAAAAGATACCTATTTACAGGTATTTATTTAAAAAAAAAAAAACTAAATAGAATTTATATACCAGATCTCTTGCTTCTGAATGTTATGTATGCCTCCTCAACTTCAATTTTTCTTTCATTACAACCCTTTCTCAACTTTAAATGCTTCTTTTCAAATAGTCTAATTGAACGATTGCCTATATTGGATTTTAAGTTCATATCTAAAAAAATATTGTAGAGCTTTTAAAGGTCTCTGTGGATTTTTAAAATGATCTCTATGCATATCTTTTTCAGTGATATAAATATCATAGCCTTCTTTCTGTTCAGTAATGAGGCATCACAAGAGACTATTTTATATAAACATATTGAGATAATACTGAGATCTACTGATAAAGCAAGGGTTATGCTACAGGCAAATAAAACCCAATAACAGAAGTTGCCTTCCCAAAAATTCCAATATAGACTTTTTAGCTGTTACACTGTATACTTATTTACAAATAAAATGCAAGTTTTTTGTTTAGTAGCATTAGGAGAGTTTCTGACATGCACTTTGCTTTTTGAAAATCTATTCTAAAAGGAAAACTTCAAGTTGTTAAGATAGGAAGATTATCTTGCTTCAACAGTCTGTCACACAAAACATGAGCTGCACTTTCTATCATTCTCATTAGTTTATTCTTGGTCATAATAATTGCCTGCTACATCACAGGTAGTGTGAAATAGCCTGCTCCACCTGGCTATCATATGTCAGATTTAACAAAGTTATCTGTGGTGCTGATACAAATCATATTTTGCTCTTCATTCTGAGAATGAATGTTCTGCAAAGGAGTAGGGTACACAGAAGAGGCAGATAATATTTTAAACCAGCTAAACTTCACAGGAAACGACCCGTTTTACATTTAGATTTCTATTGTTAGTGTAATCAAAGAAATATTCACTACATGTGAGAAACATGGCATGCACAGCCTACAGACACTTCACTAATGTATCTATATCTGTATATATCTATATTAAAGGATCCAAGTATACTTTTTCTGTGAATTTAGTGCAAATCATCAGTGCTCAAGAGCTAACTCAAATTACTTCATAAAGCCATCCGTGGTTTGTGTACCTCTTTTAAGATGAAAGAGGTAAACCAAAGCCATTTCTGAAAATACACATTGTCTAAAGCACAAAGAAGAATCTTAATATATAAAATTACAAAGCTTTTAGCATTAATTTTTAACTTTAAAACCTCAACATTATTAAGAAAAGAATAGACTAACTTAAAGTCAATTCATATGCATTAACTCTTCTCAGCCTACTCCTGAAACAACACAAGACATTACCTGAAACATTTTCATTAAAATGTTCAAGTTAAACAGTAACTACTCTTACATGGAAGCTTTAAAACAAAATTTATGTGGGAAAAAAAAAAATCAAACTGCACTGCTATTCAAAGTCTTTTGTGGGTCTTGCATCATTAAAATTCAGACTACCAATACATTTAAATGTAAATAACCAAAATTGCTACATTCATCCTCTGAGTGACTTCTTTAAAGCTAGTAAAGTCTTAATAGGAATGCATATGTATTTCAGTCAGTATTCAGCACTCCACTCCCTTGCCAGTGTTGAATCTCTTCTCTGCTGTATTTGTTCCTATTAAGTGTTTGTGCACTACAGAGAACAACTTCATGAATGCCGTGGAACTTACCCTCTCTTGTCAAGTTCACAGTATCTACTTTGAAATAGGTTTAGTAATTTAACAGAATGCAACCTAAATTTTAGGAGGACAAGGATGATTTTTTTTTTAAAAAACAAGATAGGGCTACCCATCTCTTTTGTTAGCTCAACTGTGCTACTACATGCAGAAATAACCATTGCATTTCCTGTTAGAATAGATATATCATTTTCGAGAAGAGTTCTTGCCTAGAATTTTGACACAGACCATCTTTTTCCCTTCCAAGTTTCTGAATGTCATGAATATTACATATGAGAAACGAACCAAACTCAGATGTACATTTCCCTGCTGTAAAGAAAATCCAAAGAAGAAATAAATTCTTTGTATGTATAATTCCTAAAGCTGCTATCAAGTCAAACACATCTCACATGAATTTCATCCTTTTATGAATGCAACAGAGCACAGTCGTAGAATATTTTTTGCTTTCATATTTTCTCCACTATCATTATATATACATTATTATATAATGTATATAAGATCATATATATATATACATTATCATATAATATATATTATAATTATATGCAGTAAATATCAGTAGTTATCTCCGTAGTCACTATTAGATTAGATGTGCATCCCCTCACGCAGTTTTAAATACTGGCAGAAATAATGGATGTGCATTTAAGAAAAAACAAAGATGCATCTGACTATTCCAATTGATTTTTTTGAATATACACTGGAAGCTGTGAATTTTTCTGTAATTTAGAAAAAATTTTTAGTCTCATTCTGACTCTTTTGGTTTTTAGTTACTATCTTTTTAGCATATATATTTTCTCATAGCAAAAATGGACTTGGAAACTTCGCAGCCAAGCAATATAAAGTTGGAAATAACTCCTCTGTGAAAATGCATACATAATTTGTAATAAAACACTCAAGAAATTCTATGTGATGCTGTCTTCCCCTGACACTAACATACTAAAACTGCAGACAATTTTTCACCGGTATGAAATGTAGGTCTAGAATTTAGACTAAGGTAAATGCTGCAATTCTGAAAAATATTTGCACCATGCTGTATTCACTTTTTATTACTTTAGCATTTTTAATTAATTTCTTGACTAAGATAAAGTATGTTTACCTCAAGACAACAACTGGTGAGGCAAACATGTTTGTGCAGTTTACACTGTTTATGTCCATGGCATTACACTGGTAGCAGGTCTGACAAGGTTACTATACAAATACTGTGCTGTATTGACAGATAGATATGAAAGCTGGAATTCTGCACTGTCAAATAATGCTTTGTTTAAAAAAAATAAGAAAACATTTTCATAAAACTGTACATACAGGAGAGACCTTGCTCTTAATGTATACTTTCTATGTCTGAGTAATCCCACTGTTATCAAAATATTACCTAGAACTAATATCTGACACTGACTCACACACTTTACTTTCACAAAATGAGCTTCAGGCCTGTTGAAAAATAAACTGTAAGATTAACTGTTACACTAAAATTATTTTCACACATGAAGAAATTTGTTTCTTTTAAATGCATTTCATAATCTGACTCTGAATTGATTCAAATTTAGCGTTGTAATTTCTACAAGTGTTAATCATGCTAAAGCCATTCCAATATAATAATACATAGAGAACACCCCAAAACATTCAGTTAATAACACTATGTCTGTAGTTATTTTGTGAGAAAGGGAAAGGAGAATTATTCAGGTGTAAAACAGAACACCATTTCTTATGGCAATTCTTAAGTAACAAAAGAGATTTTAGTTTCAGTTGACTAGGCCTTGGAGGAGAATGGAACAGGATAAAGGAGATAGTATTTGGCATGCTTAATTCAAAAATCCTCATGCCAACTCTTCAAAGTTTATTCAGTCAGGTAAGTTGGAGCATAATGACAAAGAAAAGAACTTCAGAACAAACCCTGTAGGTCAAATTATTTAGCAGTTGCATTTCAATGAAAACAATGATCTTGGACAAACATTTACCAGTGTGTTTGCTGCTACACACAGTCTCTAAAATACTACATTTTTTTCTGAAATGTACTGATCCAGTAGAGAAGCTACAGCAGTAGTCAGTTCAGTCCAAGAGGATTGCAGTTCAGATTCTAACCATACACAATTAATACAAGTCTGTTGAAAGAGGAATTAAGAATCATTTGCTTGAGTAGACAAAAAGAATCACTGGATTCATTACAGAATGTAAGGAACTGTATTTTTTGCCACAGTTAATGGTTTTAACATGACAAAGGATGCTGATATCATGTATTCTGCATCAGAACATGCATAGTTTTATCCTTTATCAAAAGTAATAACAGCCAGACATATTGCAGGATGGATCTAACAGTTTGTTCACCCTCTGGCATTTGAGAATATCTCCAGGTACAATTTCATTTTTACAAGTTGTAATTCAAATAAGGCCTTACTGATTTTTCCCCTTAAATTCTTTCCATTTTGAACCTTTTCAAGCTTTTTTTCAGTTTCTGTCTTACATTCATCAGTGCACAGGAAAAGATCACACCAGTCTGGGATCCCAAAAAAGGCCACAAGGGTTGTGCAGGTATGCTAACTTTTTAAGGATTAAAGAGTAAGTAAGATACACAAGTGATGCCTATATGATTTCCTCTCTAATTTTGGTAGCTAAAGATTATAAAAGGAACAGATGTTTGTTAATGATATCAGAAGAGTCTCGCAGTATGTTCATTATCATAGAGAATTATGTTTTTGAAACTCGTCCGTGAGCCAACAATGGTTTTACATTCAGATTATTAAGGTAAGCAAAAAATGAGAAGTATTGAGTACAACTAGAAACTCAAGCTGTAATTAAAATTATGTCATTCAAAATTCTCTAAACGGTTTAATTTTGAGTATTAGTGGTGTTCAAAGCTCAGATCAGTAGTAGCTAGCAAGCATTTTAAAAGCATCCTATACAGTTGGTACCTAAGTGCACTTCACTAAAATAAAAACCCCTTCAAGTTAATAAAATTAAAATTATTTGCATGCACATTTTGAAGACGCTATTGCAAGTGCCTATTTTCCAAATCAAAGCTGGAGCACCTTTTCTGTCTTTCAAAAGGTGTTCTTTAAGTTGCTAAACTAATAGGCAAAGTTACACAACTAGTGTACACCATCGTATCATTGTTCAACATCAACACAACAACCACCTTACTCTCAGCCTAAATTCAGATTTTTTTTTTCTCTGATTTTCCTGGGAATTTTTAGAAACATATTACACATTGCTTCTCTATACTAAAATGGATTACAAATTCTCAAAAAAGAAAATTATTGTACTGTAATTCAAACTGGGACTGAGCTTAGGAACTGATAGGAAATGCTAGCAGTTAATTGAAATATTTTTGTGGCTCGTTATTTCCTGTATGCCAGTGTTTTTTCTGAGAAAAGGAATTGAGATGCCTTTCAAGTCTGGCAAATAGTTGATATGTTTCACTAGACAACCTTCTGGTACTTCAGAAGTAAAAGTTATTCAGAATAATATTGTCAGAAATTATTTCTACTTTAAAGTTTATAATGATCTTTATTAAAAGCACATGAATGTCTCCTAAGTCAAGCATAAGCTGGGAAGAAAATTCTTCCCATTGCTTAAAGTAAGACAATTTCTGATGTTTCCAATTCATCACAAAAAATATCTATTTTATTTTCCACTATAGGTTTGGAATAAAACATTTTTTTGTCTGAAGGAGTTAATACTGGAAAAGAAAGGTAAGGAAGGTCAAATGGGACTTCAAGCCAGCAATTAAAAGTTAGCAAGGCTTAGTTCGTGATCGCCTTGTTATTCCTTTTATATTACAGAAGTGTTATGAAGCTAATTTCATTTGTATTTTGCCCTGTGATAATCATTTTAACACACAAAAGATTCTCAGAAGCATAAGGAAGTTTGCCGACATATACTAAAATTGTAAAATGTTAACATAGTGTTTTACATAAAAGCAGTGCTGCTTTTCTCAAACAGTGTACAAAAAGATCTGTTATCTGTTAAGTAAAACAAGAAAAAGCATATCACAGATCAGAAAGAGATGGGATTGGTGTCAGAACAGGGTGTGTTTGAGTATTGGCTTCTATTCTGGTGTGATTGACTTAGAGGCTGAAAGCAGAAGTAACAGATGGGAAAAACAAGCAGGTCAGAAATGTGTCAGGGAGAAAAAAAACCACTACAGAACAATAAAAACATCCTTACTAAAATAAAAATAGGAATCTGATGTATTTTATAGCAATTTTAAATAAATTGGGTAAAATGAAAAATTACTAGGTATTTATAATATAATTAAAGATACAGAATGGTCCTTCTTACTAATATATTGATCCTGCTGAAGTCAAAAAGCATTTGACTTGAATTCTGCTGTAATATCCTCCCCTCTTAAAAAATCCAATCTAATGAAATTATTAACAAAAATTAGATATTGAACTAGTGACATTAACTGAAGTTATGAGGCACAACAGAGACTCCAGCATTTCACTTGGTAAGGATGAGCTGTAATTGTCCTCTGAATTAAGAGGACAACACTGCTTCTGAAAGTGTCAGAACCGTTAAGAAATCACAGAAATTATTTTCTCCTTCTACCATATGTAGTGGTTGAAATATGCAGAGTGTAAGGAATATTGCTAGAAACTCGTCCTGAGAATTTCAGGAAAATTTACCTATCTCACAAGAACATATGCAGAGCACAAAACATTTAGATATTGCATGTGAACTGCAGTTGCTCACTGACAAAACAAAAATGCTTATGCTGAAACATTAACTTAGTCTTGTTTCATCTGAACCAACCAGTATTTTAAGTAGAAAAAGTTTTAAGATTTTAAATAAAAATATCTTTCTGAAACTTTGCAATTACATGGAAAAAGAACACATGAAAACAAATAAATTTAAAGAATATGAAAACATATTGAACCCCACAAAAATCCCAATCATAAATCCACATCAAAATAGCATTATGCAATAAAGTATATCTGCAGATACATATATGTTCCAAAGACTACTCTTGAGTATGATTAGTCTTCCAGACCACCAAAATCTTCCAAGTTGAACTGTCAGTTTAGGCAAACATATCTTGCAAGAAGTTTAGTAGGTTAAAAATTTCCTCAAGTGATGTTACAGATACAATCACAAAAAATTTTGTGCAGCTGAGCACCAATTTCACTGTATCATATGAGAAAACAGGGATCTCCCTTCAAGTAGAGTTTAATGGGTTCCTTTGGTTGTAGCTGCAGGCACTATTTTATAATCCTTGGAAAATTATTTCCGTGCTTAGTTAACTAAACTAACAGCTAATGAATAAGATGGGCACTCCCATCCAGGTCATTCCTTTGTTCCTACTTTTACTTGTTGGTCACATACATACCATAATGACCACCTGGCAACAGCATGGGGTGGGGTGTGCAAAAAAGACTGTCAAACATCATATATAACGGACATAAATCATAAAAATCCACAAAGAATGGCCCATTTCAGAGTCCTTCAGTATTCACACATCATTTATTCCTGTAATCTAATCTGAGTTTTCACAGTCTTTTTTGTAATTTGTATTAAGTCAGGAAAGGTTTTTGGACAATACATCATGAATGCACTTACTACATGTAGAGAAGATTCAACTTTATATTGTATTAACTCAGAAAAGAAAATTATAAATCACAAATTGGTTGAAAATGAAGGAGATTTTTTGGTTCAATTATCTTTCCCATGCACACTCCTCAAATGAAGGACCATAGGACATTCAGGTGATGTTAATTATCATATCATCATAAACGATGTAATTGTCCTGACACGGCTTCAATCAACCATCAGGTTTAGTCTGCCTTTAGATGCTTGTGTTTGGCCTCAGTGTGAGAGAAAGAAAGAAAATTGAGATGAATGAGTACTATGATACATAAATAACTGGATTAAGAACAGCTAACTCAGGTGATATGATTACACATTGCTTCATAAGGCAATAAAAAAGATATAGGTTGGTTTGTAGCTTCATTCCCTTGTCTCTTTGCAACATAGAGCTGCTGCTCTTTCTCCTACCCTCCCCTTGTTTTCCTTTTAAAGTATCTCATATCCTATCTCTTTAAACAACTGAAATATCAAGAGAACAATCCTTGCTACTATTGGCAATTCTGCTTTTCATTGCTTGTTTAGCCATTTTTAACCAAGAGATTTGGATGTTCTGTCTCTTAACAGAGAGTTTTGGAAGTCTTAATTTTCTTGACACAAGGCTGTTTCTTTAACCTGGATATTCTATTTCACATAGTGCTTAGCCACTGGCACAAAGGTGCAGTGAAAATATAGATTGTAGGCAAAAAACACCCCCAGCAGTCATTTTGCAAGGCAGCCTATTAAGGAGATGATTCACTTGTGCACAAATTGGAATCACATCCAGTTTCAGATTTACTGAATGGAAAGGGAGAAGCTAAATTGATGGTACTGATGTTTTATGAAAGCATGATACCCAGCCATAGTCAAGGACACAAACTTAGTGAGAAGCTATCTCCCATCCGGAGTGCAGCAATCAGTGTTGTTCATCTCAGAGTTCCAAAACCAGTACCTAATACATTTACTTTCTAAATTTCAACCCCTTTCCTGGATATATTTTTATCATTTCAAATACCAAAATACTCAGTAGACAATCCATCTGGATAGTTTTTACCAATAATGAATGTTGCATTTGTGATAATTATACGAATGCCCACATTTTGAAAATAATTGGCACTTACCTTTATTTCTTGTGCTTTCATGATGCTTTTCCTGCTGCAATTAAGAGCAGAAAAATGTATTAATTGCAGAATTAGTTATCCCAAAAATCATAAAATCATAGACATACAAGATCCAAGTAAGACAGTCTAGTTCCTCCTCCATCCTGCTCCAACATAAAATCAACTGCACTTTGCCTGATGCCTCAAGAGTCCTGTATAACCCATTTTTAAACTCCCCTAGCGTTTTTCACCTTTTTTTTTCTCCAACCATGACTGTGATTAAGTGCTGGAACACGTTATCCAAGGGGGCCACGCAGTCTCTGTCACTTGACCTCTGTCTTGGGAGATGCTCATAATTCAGCTGCACAAGTCCCTGTAAAATTGAGACTTGTCCCCTGATACAATTTTGAAGCATGTAAATTTACTCAAGGTAGTAATCTGTCCCCAAAATTTCAAACTTTGATTTTATGATATTTGCTCAAAAGGATGCTCTTTATTTTGGGTACTGCAATTCTTCAAATATTTGCTGCTATATAAGTTTATGCTAGTAAAAATAGCACTAGGAGTAGGCTAAATGCAAAACACTTCTAAATTTTGTCCCATTACAAGAAAGAATTTTCTCTCATAATTTTAACAAGAAGAGGAAATTATGTAAGTTTTTTTCTTTCATTGCAATTTCTAATGGGCATTTTTAAGCATTTTAGCTTTTGATAACTAAGAGGGTGTACTGGTTACCCTTCAGTAGTTATTGTACTGTTTTATTTTACCTATATACACTAAGGATTTGTTATTATTGTGCTCATAACAGGTTCATTTAGTCTCTAAAGCATCCAGACTGTACACAGGAATCTGTAAAAAGTTAATGCTTCAGCAGCAATTAATACATCTTTTAACAGTATATCTGTTAATATTTTCTAATTCACAGGGACATAGAAATGTCTAGTTACCATTAACTTAAGCACAAGGCCATCTAATCCTCAAACAACTAAAACATATTGTTTCAACTTTTTCTAATTTTCTGAAATAATAAATAATATAGGTACTGATGCAATATTTTTGTTCTTCCCTGCAACCCAATTTTACAAATCTAAGTCAATGACTCTTTTCTTGGCTTTTTTTTCAAACAAGTAATTATGTCAAAACTTCTATGTATCTGGGAAGCATGTTTTCAAGTTTCTCCATGACTACATTAGAAACACTAATAAGAAATTAAAAAAAAAATACAAAATAAAATCCATTATCAGTAAAATGTGATGTACTTGATTGTAAGGCATTTTCTCATACATTTCTAGTATTTCCTAAACACAGTGAATGGTATTTCCTGAAATACTGGATATGGTATGATGTGCTGAATTTACCAGTATCAATTTTCACGCCATTCTGATTTTCATGCTATACTAAAATTAAAGCAATAGTTTTAGTATTGGTTAATTTCTTTCACGTTTCATTTGACACTACAGTCAGCATTTGGTTTAGAGGATCTGTCTAGGTATTTCTTCTAGTCTTCTAGAGGAGAATTTGCTTTTAATTTTCATTTTATGTATCTTTAGAAGTCATGGAGTGATACTTAGCCTTTAATAGGCCAGTGTAAACACAGAAGAATCTTGTTAATGATAAGCAATCTGTGCTTATTAAAATATCAACCAACCACCAAGATTTAGAGTTGTGTTAGCATTCAGATAGCACAATTTACAGGCTCCATGGACACTGTTTCATTCCACAAAACTCACTAGTCTTTTTTCCCTTCTTTAGTTTCAAATCAGAATAATGGAAATTTTTACCAATAAAGCTGCAATAGATTCTGAAGACTTAATCCAAGAATTGATTACTAGATCAGAGTAGACTTGCAGGAAAGCATTATTAAAAATCAAATACTGGTATCAAAGGAGAAAATAAACACTAATTAGGATGAGAAATACTTATTAGGAAGAAGAGAGTGCAAAAAGTTTGGCAAACTTCAGAGTAGAAACAAAATGATTCAGATAAAATTTTAAAATTTAAAAAAAACATGTTGGGGTTTTTTTAATGGAATGTGTTAAGATTTCAAGGAAAGGAGGCATTAACGGAAAATGTCTTTTCAGACCTCATCTCTTCTAATATCTTTATTTTCTTTAATTTCAGCTGAAGATTTTTGAGCAAATTTTCATGACTTAGTTTTCCTCAAAATACTCAAATTTTAATTTTAAGCTGCCATTCAAACTAGACAGAAAAAACTTTCTTAGCAGATCATAGAACAACCTCGGTGTGATATTCCTTGGGCCAAGCAAGATGCTTGCTAGCAGTGAAGAGCATCCACATAAAAAGAAAAGTCTCTATGCCTCAAGTTATTTCAAAATTAACCAGTGATTAGACAGGGTGTAGCATCTCTGAACTCAGAAATTAGCTTTCTGCCTAGAGAAACCTTGCTAGATTTGACTTTTCAACAGAAATAACAGAGTTAAAAAATGCAGACAAATTTATACTGAGGCTGAATTAAATACAGATTCCTCCTTAATACTGAAAGATAAATTATGTGAAATATTTGCTGTAGAAAATCACTAAGAAGCAATGAATTATGCTAGTGAGACAGTGTTACAAGCACCTATAACTTAGGAAAATTAATTTCAGATGCTCAGGGAAATAGGAACTGCTCATCCTGCTGGGAAACAGACAAAAAAATAAACAAAAATTTCATGGTCCTGGAATGTGAGAGTGGTAAATGAACTTTTGAAACTTTAGGTAAACAAATGTTCGTAGTGACATTTATTTCCACCTGCATTTGTGTAGTTTGCTAGGCTGTTAGTGCTAGTTGGACTGAAAATAACAAAATTCTACCCATATAATATTAGAAAGTGTGTAAAAGTGCAAGCATTGTGGTAGTAAGTAAAATGTACTTCTGTATGAACACTTGTGTGGAGGACATCAGAAACACACTATTGCACATATTTCTGTTGTTTTTCTCCTGTAATTGCATTATGATACATAAACAGAATATTTTCACCTAACATGTTAACAATCCAAGAAATTATATGCAAATAAATAAATAAACAAATAAATCTATACCTATATATAAATAAAACTGGAATGATTACATGAACTGCACTACTATATTGGTACCTACTGATATCAGCCATCTGTAAGCAGAACCAACATGAACCAAACATTTTGTATTCCAGGATATTTTTATCAGCTTCAATATAGCAAAACACTTTTGAATTTAGCACTTTCCAAACGAATTAATCAGACAGGTTGCATGGCATTTTATGGGCTTATGTTGCATTACAGTGTATCGGCCTGGTGAAATGGATCGATGCAGAACATATTAAAACTCTAAAGAAACCTTTCCTGTATGCCCAAAAGGCTGAATTTAAAGTAAACTTTCCAAAGTACACTCCATGGAAGTGGAGACAATGATTTTCTGTTATGTTTGTGAACTAAAAAAAGATCACAGATGGTTTACCATACAAATCATTATTGTTACAAATCATACGTTATAAACTATTTGCAATATAAATTAAATGAAGCTCTGCAAAGAAACTCATTTAAATACACAGAAATGCTTTTCTAAGGTATGAAAGGTCCTTTTCTAGTGCTATTTTCTTTTTTGTCTTAATACATAAACACTATCAACATCTCTTAAAACTTCCCAGCATTTTGACATCATCATTAGTCAGAAATGCCATGTTTGCTAAATGAGGCTGGCATACTATCAAGTCTTATTTAGAAGGGCTTCATATTAGCAATAAGGGGTGTAGAGAAGGACAGTGAAAATGACTCCTAAATTGCAGTGATTCCCAAGAAGGTACAAAGCTATTTATAGGAAAGACCAGAGCTGATCTGTAAAAGTAATTGACATTCTAGGACTAAGACAATACATCAACTATTTAAGAAACAGTAAAGCCTATTTCTTAGCTCCATTTAAATATGTATCTTGTGAATTTTCCCTTTTTGAAAGAAAATTAGTGTTTGTAAACCTTGGAAGTTGCACACAGAAACATTCTGACTTCCACTTAATTCTGTGTTCTTTAAAAGAGAAACTACATGACTGTATTGCATCTAGAACCTCACTTATCATTGTGCCTGAATCATCTGCTGAGGATCTGGGTATGTGTCTGCCAGAGTGGGCTACTGATAAAGAAGATGAGCCCTATTTTGTCTTTGGAAAACTCAGACAAAACGTCCTTTGCTATGCTGGTTCTATTTTAAAAGTAGCTGCCGAATTAATCAAATTCCTAGAATAAACAAAGTACTAATTAGTGTAAAACATATGGTAGATTGTCCTTGACATGTGGCAAAAATTTAAATAATTTAATAAACATAAACCATTAATTACAGAAGCTGATGAAAAAGCGAGTGCAGTTATTTGCTTTTTTTACATTTTTTAATGAAAAGTTATCATTAGTCATATAATAGAATATAGTGAAAATGCAGAAAATCAGTTTTGTGTTCATTATCTTTAAGGCTAATTCTGCATTGGGGTACTATATTGGAAATAATAATAGTAATTATTATTATTATTATTATTATAATGGAATAATTGTTATTAAAGAAAATATTTCATTAAGAGAGGAAACAAAATAGTTATTGTTAAAACTTGTACAAGCTATAGTAGCTGAATTAACAATATATTCACTTAAATTAATACAGCAACTTTAATTACAAGAAATGTGAATTACAAATGTACAGAAACTTTTTATTCATGGGTGAAATAGCAGCATGGTTACAGCCAGGGAGTACAAGCACACATACTGCACAAAGCAATCTGGTATACTATTCTCAGACCCAATTTGATCAATGACATTAGGCTGAAGATTTGTGTTTCAAAGAAGTTTTACAGAATCAAACTTCAGCAGAGTCTTAGCAACTGCAGTACAATTGCAATTTAAACTAAAAATGCATGCAAAGCAGAAGCAATGACATTTACATTTGTAAAGCTATTCTGTTAAGCAGCAGTAAGCAATGCCTTGCTTCCTATCGTAAGGAAGAAAGAATGTGCAAAAAGTGAACCATTTTCCTCTTGCTCTTGTCAGAACACTATTTACTGCAGAAAGCTTTTTAGTTCAGTGTTTGCAACAGGATTCCTGAACTGGTATTCTGCATACACAGCCCAGTCTTCTTAGAGATTGCCACCATTTATAGCAGCAAATTCTGAGAAAATAATATGCCACAGGTTATTCTTGTATTGATTAAGGCATCACATGAATATAAGATTGTGTGAAGGAAACAAGATGTGAAGCAAGGTTGCTAGGCAAAAATAAGGTAATATATTAAGCTGTTGAAGTTTTCAGAATTAATGGCATTCCCAGGAATATTGCTAAATATTAGTCTTAATATTACAGTATTACAATATTACAGGCCTGGGGAGAAAAAATGATGAAGTCTTGAATTCGTGAATCTGTATGAAAGCAACCCAACAGTATTTGGGGAGCCTGGATACAAGAGTGAAATATTTGTCATAAAAACCAAAACTGCGGTGATGCAATGTTTTTATTGTATTTTGTATGTTCTTTGTACCCTAAGGGCTCATCCCTATCTTCCCCACTTCCACTCCCGGTTGATCTGTGCCAGATCCAAGCCGCTCCCCCAGTGCTCCCAAAAATGGTTATCCCCTCCCCTTGGTCTGGCTCCTTCCCTATCAATCACCCAAACCCCTCCCGGAGTTCTGGACTGTTCTGCGCCTATCACCAAAGCCCTCCCTAATTACCCTTATATGGTCCCCGTCAATTCCCCCGAGACCCTGCCCCCTCGGATACCTCCCCTCTTGGAAATCCCCTAAACCTCGATGCCCCATTGGGGCATGTGACCCCTTTCCCTCCACCTCTCGAGACTATTGGTCCGCGTGAATGTCTATCCCTGTCCATATCCCTCCCCCAAAGACCCCTATTGGCCCCCTGTCAGGCCATCCCCGTTGTAACACCTCTCTTTATAGGTTGTTGCACAGATCCGATGTGTCCTTGTGCTCCTTGGACTCCGTTTGGGCAGTAAATCTGAAACTGTATCCAAAGGCAAGCCTCCCCGTAACTTTTTATCTTTGCCTTCGTCAAGGGCTGCTGACTGCTACAGTGCCTGGAGCCTTTGCTCCCCTGGGTAGAGCAGAGGCTTCAGAGGAGCAGCCTTAAAGCTCCATGCCTCCAGCTGCTGCCCATTCCTGCCGCACACCGCTGGAACCAGCCTGGGCAGTGGACAGCAGCGGTCACTGCGACACAAAACCAAACCAACCACAGAGATGGGAAGGGTGAACTGTGAAATACGCCGATTTGGTTCTTGCTTTGCTGATTTAGATCCCTGAGGAACATGAAAATCAATCACGGTAGACCCAGGAAGCTGAGTTTGAAGCAGTTGTTCTCTGTGTGCAGATTACAATCCCTTGAAAGCAAAGGGGAAGCACAGCAGAAATAAAGATCTGAAAAAGTTCAACATCATCTTGTCTATGTCTACATGCTCTGAAGGAAAACTATCTCTAGACCAGGCTTCAACAAAGTGTGTGATTTCTAGGGACGAAAAGTGGACAGAAGAAGTTCTACACAAAGATCCACAGGTTTTTTTCAATTCAGGCCTGTCTGATATACAAGTAAATAACCTAGATGTTTGCAAAGGCATGTATTATTCTTAAAGGCAGCCTTTGTGCTCAAGGTGAAACAGTTCTAGGCTAAAGTTACTGTCTAAATTCCAGTGTTCTTCAGTTACTGAATTTAAGCAGATTCCTGCTAGCAACACAGTAACACTGTTTATACCTCATGTATGCACCATATATTGCATTCTACAAAACAACATTTCTTTTTTAAAATAGGCAGAGTCAGTCAGATTAGTACCTTTTCAAAGCAACACTTCCTTCTGGCAGGATTGTTCATGATTCACATAGACACATTTCCAAAGCAATGCTGCCTAGTGTAAAAAGACCTGCTTGCATCAGGCTGCAGATAGCTCCCAAGACAAATAAGCACCCTATAGGACCTCTAATCCCTGATTACTCTTGCAGTTGGAAGGTAGCTGAGAAGTAGTTTTGGGGTTTATATTTAAATTCAAGGATTCTTATTTCACTAAATCATTGGGGTTTAACAGTACTATAAATTTGTTGTTGTTATTTTTTGTTTGTTGGGGTTTTTTTGTTTGTTTCCAGTGTAAGAGCTTGTCCAAGAGGAACCCTAATGATTCTACAGGCCAAATGAAACTGTAGTGAACTATGGGGAATTATAAGGAAGTACATGAATAATGACTTAACAAAAGTAATTACTATTTGTGCATATTTTGCATTAAACTTCATATGCTCAGACACTCAGTGCAGTATTACTTTCCCATGCACAGACAGCATAAGATGTATTTTCTTCAAGACTACCAAGAAAGAAATGCAATTACACAGGACAGTTGGTGAGGTGCTACAGATGAATTTACTTATTTGATGTAGCTCAGAAGCTAATCATATTCAGTGTAAATATACATTTATTTTGCAATTATCTGAGAACACTCTAGATGTGAATAGGCAAAGAAGGGGGAAGAGATCTCCAAGAAGCAACACTTTAGCATACTGAATTATCACTGGAAATTGTAGGATACAGTATTTAATGGGTATTCTATTATCTTCCCCCTTACATCAGTACCTAAAGCTCCAGGTACCCTCACAATAACTGAACAGTAGTATATTTCCTGACAATATACTGCTAGTTAAAAAAAAGGCAAGCCAGTACAGAGGGATCTTAGCCACAGAATTCCAAATGACATTAATGGCAGTAATTTGCCTACAATCCCTCTTCGTTTTTCTTTTTAAATTTCAGAGGTGGTTTTAAGTGTAATTTTCTAAAACCACATAAAGTATTTTGCTTTTTATTATTCAGTCTGTCTGAGGCTCACTCAGATCTTATTTTTCCTCTTAGCAGATTTTTGTACAGATAGATGAAAATCTGCAGGAAGAATGACAATTAGAGGGTATAGACATGAGAGCATAAACATCAATTACCTTCTTATAATCCAGGAATGCAAGTAGTATTTAGTCTGCACTAAGACATAATTACGGGTAAAATTGTAGTCTTTCTACAAGTATTGATTAAAACCAGTATGCTGAGGCATTGCTAGGAATAACAGGTTCTTTCTACCATTCATTTTATAAGGGCAGATAAAGTAGTGTAGCAAAGCAAAAGGAAAGTTCAGGATATGAATATTAATCAATTGCACCTGCCCTTTTGAAAAGTGTTAAACTCTGTATTTGAGGAACACATTCATTTAAACCAGAGATCTGATGAAAGGTTATATCGTGTTACCCACCGTGTGACATTTAGGAAACTAGAAAGTAAAATTAGGATTGTATTTTCCTCTACTGAATCTTAGAAAATTCAGGATTAACTCAGTATTTGATTGGTGAATTTCAATTTATTTTTCAAAATGAATTATGAAGTGCAGCTATATACTCTGCAGATACACTAACAATTGGTTACAGTTTTCCTACTGTGTAGTAGGCAATGCACTGTAAAGTTTTGAGTTACTTTCTCTTGGCATTCATGCTGGAAACAATTAGCTTGAAAAAAAGAGTTCACAGAGAGCTGAAATAACAATCCAGTAAATAGCTGAAGTTCTAATCTAATTGATAATACTGGAGTTTTAATTATAGTAGTTCCTTTTATATATATATATGAAGACATCTATTTTTCTTCCCTGCCTTAGACTGATACAAGCAAACACCAATAAAATAGAGTTTGTTAGGAATAGTAAACTACAAATAATGTCTTGCAAATATTTCCTTGTACCAAACCAATCACTTTGATTGTGTTCCATCTAATGATGGAGTAGGTCCCAAGAAGCAGTCACTGGCAAAACAAGACAGATGTATCCAAATGGTAAGCTCTGTACTTTGCTAATAATAATCCATCAAAAATTTTTTTTGAAAATATGAAGATATAGAAAATATTTGAAGATTCAGTAAATTCTTTGAAAGGTATGTTTCACTATGCCCCACTTAGAGGAGGAATGAAGGAATAATGAAATAAATAGGTGACCTTTATATGGAAAGTCAGACTGACCAATGCAATGGTTTCTCAGACCTTTATAAAAATGCCACAAACTATGTGTTGCAGTGGGATTAGTCTTTTACAGTTTTGGGGATCATCTGCTTGCAATACAGTAGTTACTGTTAATTTCAGAATTGTAGCATCAAATTATGTAATACCAAATAATGACACATATACCAACAAGTTGAATACATTCCATTAAGATGATGTAATATTAGTGCTTTGTTACTTGCATTGATGTACGACAATAATCCACAGGTAATAATAATAGAAAGCAATGGCATTTAGTGAAATGAAATAGTGAAATGAAATAGTGAAATGAAAATTCCACTGATGCCTCAAGAGAGTGATAGGCCTTACTTGTCCCCAGAAAATAGACTTAAGTTATAAGCTGCTTGTTAGAGTTACATAACCAAAGTTATAAGCAATACAATAAACAAATGACTAATAATTTTTCTTAGGTTTGTTTTCATTGGAAGAAGGGGCCTAGAATAAGCTTGTTAGATTTCTCTTACTTCAAATAATATTTTGTTAGAATGCATTGGGCAGGGGGATTCAATTTCATGAAGTTGTTTGATAGAATTGACAATGAACATTAAGCAGATGCTATTAACATTATGCAATGTTACAGAAATATTTATAGCTATTAAATTCACTTCACATGAACATACTGTTCATACACTGCATTGTTTATACATTGTATTAATTTATATAAATAGTATAAATGCAGTTGAGTGTAGTTAACCAAGCACATTAAATGGAAACTTTCAGGTTTTTTCCAATTTTTTAAAAGATACGGCAAATGAAACAAAAATCTCTTACTCATCTCTTGCATCTCATGAGACCCCACCTCAAGTTCTGTGTTCAGCTCCGGGATCCCCAGCATACGTACATGGAGCTGCTGGAGTGAGTTCGGGAGAGGCCCACAAAGATGCTCAGAGGACTGACGCACCTCTCCCATGAAGTCAGGCTGAGACTTGGGGTTCTTCAGCCCACAGAAAAATCTTTCAGATACCTTCAAGGCCAAACCATTCTATGATTCTGTGAGCAATTTTAATGAAGTCAAATAGCAACATTTTTGTATTAGTAAAGTTTGGGAGAGCTTTGTTTTGAATGTTATGTTTTAGGCATAAAGCTTCTGTGTTCTTAACACTATGGTTATTTAACCATAGCTGTACCAATGCATAACAATAAGAACAAAGATGTAACTAGACATCTTTTAATTAGGCTGTCATTAAGCTCTCCATTTTCTTTGTGTCAGGCCCAAGCACAGAAACCAAAACCTTTAATGCTTTCAATGGGTATTCTATCCTTTAGCCTCATCTTTTGAAAGGAGACTGGGGTTTTTTGTTGTTTTAACTAATGCTGTTGTTTGGGTTTTCTTCATAATGGAAAATAAATCTGAAACTGAAAGACATCACATTCCCTTAGCTCATGGTTGAAGGGATTTGAGAATTCTGATGGGTGTAGTGTTCTTGCCTGGTATGATTTACCATGGAATCAGTTATCAGGAACAAATACAGTGCCCTGAGCTGGACTACGTATATGATCCCACCAGCAATTATAAAAAAGAAAAAAATAACATGTCATAACAACTACTGTAATCTAGCAGTCACCTTACCCAGAACTGAAGGCATTTTAAGGTAAAAATAGCCTATTTCAGTAAGTTCACAAGGTAAGAGGACTTTCTTACTGTTATTTTGATCTATAAACAATGGAGATGAAGTCACAGAGTTTTCCAGTTACAAAATTCTCAAAAGGAAAGGCTGCTGAAGAAAGCCAAATTGAATACACCTAAACCTAATATACGTAAACACAGATCAATGCTTCTTACCATGGCTCCTTGCAAAGATTTCAAATGAAAAAATTTAAACTGTTCACAAAAAAAAATGCTAAAAAATTTCTTAGATATTGAGATAGCAAATATTTGTACTGCAAGATAACAAAAGTCATGTTCACATGAAGTACAGATGGGTTGTTCAACCTGACATCTTGGTAACACAAAATCAGAACAGTGGCTGCTGTAAAAGAAAAAAATAAAAAGGTACAGTAGTATATCATTAAATACTACTTTATCTAAAAAATACCAGATTTGTGCTCCCACTGCATATCACACACCCAGTAAAATTATCACAGTTCAAAATGACAACTGAAAACATAGTTAGAAAAAAGTAAGCAATGGAGAAGAGTTAAAACTAGTGATGTATTTTCCCACTACTAAAAGGAGACAATTTATTCTGAACTTGTTTTTCTACCACACAAAGTATAGGAATAAAAGTATTAAAGATGTTTTAAAATATGGATATTGAAAAGAAACATGGATGCAAGACCTAACATTTAGCCAACCTAATTGATGCCAATTTAAGAGGAATCTAACAGTGCACAAATATTTTGATTTGATTGTATAATAAAGCCCAGTGTAACAAAGAGTTTTCTTTCTTTCTTTCTTTCTTTTATTGCTGTATACCAATGCTACATTCCCTCAGTTGGGAATACATCACCCTATAGATGCACAGTATACTAATGTTTAAAACTGTAATGGCTTGACACTGGCTGGATGGCAGCACCCACCAAAGCTGCTCTATCACTCCCCTCCACAAGTGGACAGTGGGGAGAAAATATAATGAAAGGTTCATGAGTTAAGGACTGGGAGAGGTCACTCACCAAATACTGGTACAGGTATAACAGAATTAGAGATATTAACTGAATTTACTTCTAAGAAAATCAGAGCAGTATAATGAGAAGTAAAATAAGACCTTAAAAACACCTTCCCCCACTCTTCCCTCCTTCCCGAGTTCTACCTCTTCCACTGCAGCAGCACAGGGAGATGGGGAATGAGGGTTTTGGCCAGTCCATCACACATTGTTCCTGCCATTGCTCACAGAGAGGAGCCCTTCCCCTGCTCTAGTATGGGGTCCCTCCCCTGGGAGACAGTCCTTCAGTGAAGTTCTCCAACCTGAATCCATCCCTTCTGCAACAGTTCTCCTCATAATGCTGCTGTTGTAACATGGGTCACTCTTCCACAGGGTGCAGTCCGTCAGGCACTGCCTGCTCCAACGTGGGTTCCCCATGGGGTCACAAGTCCCACCAGGAAACCTATTCCAGCATGGGCTCCTCTCTCCATGGGCCTGCAGGTCCCTGCCAGCCTCCTTTCAGGCATCCACCTGATTGGGTGTGGGTCTCCTTCATGGGCTGCAGGTGGATCTCTGCATCCTCATGGTCCTCCATGGGGTCACAGCTGCTTCACCATGGTCTGCACCACAGGCTGAAGGAGAATCGCTGCTAGGGCACCGGGAACACCTCCTCCCTCTCCTTCTGATCAGACACTGGTGTCTGCAGAGCTGTTCCTCTCACATATTCTCTCCCCACTGTTCACTTAATCCAGTTATATCTGCACAATAACTTTTCTTCCTTCTTGAATATGTTATCACAGGGGTTACCGCCATTTCTGATTGGCTCAGCCTTGGCCAGCAGTGGGTCTGTCCTGGACCCGGCTGGCACTGGCTGGGATCATGAAGGAAGCCTCTGGCAGCTTCTCACAGAAGCCATCCCTGCAGCCCCGCTGCTATGAAGACCAGGTCAAGCTAACCCAACACAAAAGCAAATGCTTAAACTACATAATTATTTTCATTTAAAACCAGAATTTAAATAGCTAATTAGAATCAGAGGTGAAAAATAAACCATAAGCTAAGCTGATCATTATTTAGTTAAAAATTAAAAAAAAAAAAGTCTGGGGTACAGCCCAGTTTGTCTACATACCAAGAAAACTATTATACACCATGTTTATTATTTAATATAAGTTTAATATAAGTTTTATTTTGATTTTTACTTATTACTTCTCACATTATAAGCATTTTCTATGCTATAGGATGTTACTTTCATTTTAACAAACCAAGATAATAAAGGTTAATATAGATAATAAAAGTCTACATCTTCTAGGTAATAAATATAGGTATTAAATCCATGAGGAAAATGCCTGAGAAAAAGAAGCAATGGAAAAGAATAAAATAAAGCATTTCTCTGATAGGAAAAAAAAATAAAGAGATGGAATTAAATTACAAAGTAGTCTTGAGGACCTGAAGAGCAAGAGGCAACAAGGAAGCCATGGAAAAGAGCCAGATCTCATAAACACACAGTTCAAGTACCTGGCCTCTTTCATGATCTTAGAAATACAAACTGCACAAATTTAAACAGGAGCAAATCACCTCAAGTAATATATCAAACAAATCTCTCCTGGCTTTGTTTTGCTATTACTGCAATTGCAATTTGTGAGGACAATTTGCTATCATAATAGAATATGAAAAAACACGCTTATCAAGAATCTGAAATGATAGCTGATATACATTGGGTTTGCACTGAATCCCAAACACCAGAAAGGTAAAAAACCATTTCTTATCTATTCCCAGGATAACTGGAAATCCTCTTCCTAGGATTCAACCTGAGAAGGCCAAGCTGACTACTGAAGAAGGTAATTACATTGCCTCCCTATACCACCATGTTATGTTTTATCCTTTGTTGTCAACCCAGAAAGGGAAATTAAAAAAACAATGTTAATCAAAAGGTAGATCATACATGTGAATTTCATCATCCCTCAAAATATTCGGTTGAGATTAATCTTTTCCACAGTGATGATGTTCAGTAACAGGAACAAAAAAGATAGGCACATCAAGAGGTTCAGCCCAATAGTTAAGATGCACCTTTGCTCCCTGACTGGCCCTCTTGATCTGACTACAAGTTTATACAAGTTTATAGACAGGCATTGCTGATAAGTATCAGCAGGCATCTTGAAAGCAGGGATCAGCCTTGCCTTAATTCCAGACTTTGATACTCCACCCTCCAGTTACTGACTAGCTGGAAGAAGGATTATAGAAGAAATTTTACAGGGAGAATTTAGAAGCAACTTTGGTAAAATGTAAAAAATGCTTTGAGCATGTAGTGAGACACAGCAAAAATAAAATGTTTAATTGATATTAGCTTGTTAATGCACAATGATTGTAATGGGATTTAAAGAAAAAATTACCCATGTCTTTTTAATGCTACTGCCCACAGGAAAAATCAGATTAGAATGCAGAATTCCCTCCCTCTCCTGAGAAAAGGAAAATAAAATTAAACAAACAAACAAACAAAAAACCAAAGACTTCTTGACTACACTTACAGATTAAAAAACTAAAACTGAGTCTTGCTACTTCTAATCCTGGAATTTGCATAGGACATAGATACTGTGCTCACAGAACCTCAGAAGGAAGAAAATTCTCATGTTGCTTTAGAGCTGAGAGAAGCACTGATGTGACCAGGAAAAGTTCTGTTCTTACTCCTCAGAATTCACTGCTCATCTTCAATAGATTTTTTCCTTTCTCTCTCCCTAGGACAGAGGATTTTAGAGGATCCCATTTTATGACTTCTCAGATCCTGCAAGCAAACAGATTTTCCAGATAGACATGGTGAACTATAAATCTCAGGTTGTCTAGAGACCAGACAACACAGGGAAAGCCCAGGCTAGTTTTGAATCCTGGAATACTACTTTCTATGCATTTCTTTCTTGGCCATGACACTCTAAATGACAATAAAATCATTGAGCACTCAGCCTGTTTATATTTTACAGGCGTTTCAGTGCTGTTAGTTGAGGGAGAACATTTTATAAGTTTTGGGCAAAAACCTAAAAGTAATACATGGGGTTTTTTCTGTGCTTTGTGCTTATGTATTCAAATTTGCTTTTAATAACCTGGGACAGAAACTTAGGTTTTTCTCTTGCTTTAATTCAGACAAACTCTGATTAAACACTTCCAAACTCGATCTAATGTTAATGTAACCTAAACCCCTCTAAACTGACCTAGTCCTGAGCCCTAATTTAATGTGAATCAGGGTTGAACTGATGAATTTAGCAGCAAACAGCAACAGTAAGAAGGGAAGGAGAGAAGAAAAAGGGACAGAGGCAGGTTTTTTACAGGAAGTTAAAAGCAGTATTTTAGTCTGGAGAAACATCACAGACAACAGTGAGGGCTGCACATCTGAGTCACTTCCCCTTAGCCCTTTGGTAAAACAAGACAAAACCAGGACAAGGCTGGAAAGAAGTTTGAATCAACAGATCAGTAGAAGCCAGTGAAAGTTGGCACATCCCCTTTGCTGTAACCTCTGTGCACTCCCGCTCAGCTGGACAACAGAAGCTCTTTTCTGACGGAGCATCCTGCACGGGCCCAGACACAGGCCAAGGCTAAGGCTGAGGCTCAGGCTGAACTCTGACTTCCCGGGATTCTCCCCTCTCTCTGTTCCCAGGTTCCCCCGAGCCCAGCCCTGCCTATGCTGTCGGGGCAGTGGTTGCTCTCAGTGAGGGCTTAGCCCTGAATTTTGGGAACATGATTGTCCTAACCTCGAAAGTTCAAAATTGGGCCTAAGTAAAAGGAGTCCAGGGGACAAGGACTAAATTACACCTTCACCAACTGTCCCTTTAGACTAAAACTGAACTGCTCCCCACCCGTGATGAGATCATTAACAACGAGGCACTGTCACCAGTATTATTCCCTGCTAAACCATGTGAATCACCTGGCTTGCCAAGGTGGGTTGTGTGTGCATGTGTTAGATACGCAGAGTTGGCATGCCCTGGAGTATACATATGGATGTACAGGCTATATTCCATATTTCTTAGCGTCTGACAGAGAATCGGCAGCCAACAGTTGCCATTCTGTTGGCTGCCACCTGCCTGTTTATACCTGGAATCTCAGAGCATACAGTCTTTCACTGAAGACATTGCATAAACATTGGTCTCTGTCAAAGGCATACAAATTACAAGAAGAAAATTCATTAGGATGCTAAAAATACTTCCTAGCAATATCAGGTGGGAACCTAGGTATTAACAAATTGCTCACAATACTTCAGCAGCAATGCAAGAAGACTCCCAAATGGAAAGTACCTTACAAACTCTTCCAGTGTTATGACAAATGAAGAACCAAGGATTACCTGGCTTAACAAGAAATTCACATGCTGTTCAGACACAGCCTGGTACTTTTCAGCATAACCACATAAATGTAAGCCGTGGCAGTTAAACAAGGGTAGGGGACTGGAAACAAAACTTTGAGGAGTGCTTTGTAATATTCTTTCTCAGTTCTGGTTCAAGAGAACTCATCTCTTCCTGGTTTTGAATAGTTCATATATAAACAATGTAGTCAAATATTTGATCTTCATTGCCATTAAAATGGCCATGATAATGAGCATTTCTATAATTATGTATTATAATGAAATACAGAATCAAAGAATGTTAGGACGTTTGGAAGTCACCTTGTTATATCTTCCTGCTCAAGCATGGTCACCTGCAACAGGTTGTCCCAGACCACGTGCAGACAGTTTTTAAATGTCTGCAAAGATGAAGACTTAACAAGCACTCTGGGCAATCTGTTCCAGTGCTGAGTCACCCTCAAAGTAAAATAATGCTTCCTTATGCATAATTTTTTTCCCTATTTGTAAAGTTTTTTTCCATACCAATGCTATTCTTATGCTTTCAGATAATCATATATATAGATTAAATTCCTACTTGTAATTTCTATGCATGAGAAGCTGAAATCGTTTATAATCCCTTTTAAAACAACAAAAGCTTTATGATATGAATGCCTGTTTTCACCACAAACACAATCATTATTTCAAGAGAGTACCTAAGTACCAACAGGATTGTTTTTCCCTGCATGTTGACATTTAAGGTTGCTCTTGGTGGACTATTGTTCAAGTTAGATAAATTCCCCTTTATGAGAGCAACAGTGATTAATATATATCTATTTTTTAATCTTTGCACACATAAACTTGCATACATATTGCCTAATCAAAGGAAATGTAACTGCATATATTCATTATCATCTGTTTGTAGTAAGTATTCTATTGGCATAACTTAATCTAAGCACTCGATTTATTAAGTGTTTGATTGAAGCAGAAAGTTTCTTTTACCAGATTTATATTTTGAGTATCCATATCCATGCCAAAGCTGGTTTTAAAAATTGACTTTAGAAAAGTTTTACATTCCTAGCTTTTTTATACAAACATATATCCCTAATACCAAAAGCTGAACGATACTAAAACTTTTTTTTATCTAGACATATTGCCTAGGAAAAAACCCACCATATTTTTCAATATATTGTTTTATATCTAGTTTTAATTACTTTTATCTTGTTTGCATATGTCTGTGTGATTCCCCCAATATTAAACTTGAAAAGTTTATGACAGCCTATTCCAAGAATTATATGAGAGTTATCAGTACTTTAAAAGTATAATTAAGACAACATAAACACCAACATATGAATAGTTCCACATACATTCATTAAGATCAGAGAACATCTAACCTCAGAAAATAATACTAATCATACCCCATATTCTGTCCTTCATTGTTCTTACAGTCTTCATGGTTTTGTGTTGGGGTTTTTTTGCACACGTGATTTCTCTCTCACATGATTCATTCCATGGTTTCATTACTAGTTTCTCTCTTCCTTCTAGATTTCAAAGAACCTTTCTTGTGCTATTTTATTTTATTTTGCTTACAGCTGTCAAATGGAAATAAAGTGATGAGACAAAGTTTTGATAATACTCAGCATAAAAAACCTGTGTGCTGATAGAGTTATGTATTTCTTTGACTGTAGCCTGATTCAGTCTTTATTCTGATTGAGAACATTCCATAGAGGATGCATAATTGTATAATTTTAAGATTTTATTTTCCATCTGTTAAGAAACTTCTTGTATTTAATCTACATAGCATACAAAATATTTGCTAATAGGCAATTTTACTTGTTTGAGAACTCACACTGTCAATTCCTCCTTATATGACGAGATATTGGGTCTTTTTTTTTAAACTGAGGACCAAAAAGAAGTATCTTTCATACTTTATAAAAAAGTATTGAGAAATAAAACTAGCAGTATCTTGAAACATTAATAGAAACTAACATTTAGAGTTTCTGGCTATAATTCAGACCTTTTACTTGTAGCACAAAAATTTAGAAGGGTGAAAAGAATTTTTTTTTTCATCTCTGCTTGACTGTAGGTCTTAAGGCACTTCAGATGTTGCTCCCATGACTATCATGCCAAGAAAAAATAAAGTTGATCAGACCTATGCTAACTTTAGACAGCCCATGGAAATATTACAGCCCTCTTCCTTGTTTTACAGAACCACCACAGAAGCTTCCCTTTCAGCAACCAGAAGAAGAGCAGGACTTGTTAGCTGAGAACTGTTTCAGGAGTCCTGGATTCATGACAAAGGAGCAGCAGGTGGGTATAATTTGAATGACATGTAGTCGTTGAATATGGGAACCACGTAACTCAGAAAACATCTGCACTATGCCATGGTCCAAAACTCCTAAATTCAGCAAGCACTGGGAACATCTACCTCTTGCAAACAAGTTAACTTCAGCACCATTCTTCTTTGATGGGCAGTTTCCCTGTTCGTTGCAGACTGAAATTCACTGAGGACTGGGACAAGTCATTGCCTTAAGCAGATGCTGACAGTTGCTTTAAGAGACAGCCTCTCCTGGCTCTCCCTCTGAGTTTCTGTTGATATAACTAATCTCTAGTTTTTGAAGCTGTTGGGGTTTTTTTTGTTTTTTTTTTTTTCTCTGTTAAAGGAATTTTCCCCCTATACATGTTGCTAGGGGAACAAATGGCCGAGTATTTAGATAAACAAATGACCTGGCTGCTCTTTTTGTTTCACCTGGGGGTGTGGGCAGTCGGTCTCGGCATCGCACCTGCCCTGCTCACCGGGAGCCGCCAGCGCCCCTGCCGGCTGCGAGCGGAACTGCACCCGAGGGGAAAGGGCCCGACAGCCGAGAAGGCTGGGACTGGGTTTGTGATTGTTTGCTGTTACTGCCATAGTTATTGTTGTTTGTTTGACTGGTTATACACATATAGATATATAATAGTAAAGAACTGTTATTCCTATTTCCCACATCTTTGCCTAAAAGCCCTTGATTTCAAAATCATAATAACTCGGAGGGAACGGGGTTGCATCTGCCATTCCAAGGGAGGCTCCTGCCTTCCTTAGCAGACACCTGTCTTTCAAACCAAGACAGAAGCTAAAACAGATCTTACGTCATTCTCTTTGAAAAAGTTAATTTCTGAACATTACTCTAATAAACACAAAAAAGACAAGGCTGGAGTATAATTTATCCCTGGACCTTGGAAGAAAAGCAAGAAGTATTAGAGAATAATCCATACCTTGTGCCGTAATCTTATTAGGGGCTGATAGGGCCTGAAGCTGTATCCTTCCTTGACTGGCCACCCATCTGCTCCCAGCAAAATGCATCCAAGAAGTAAAACAGCAGACCACCACATAAACATCTTTACAGGTCTGTTTCTGTCAAAAAAAAAAAGTGCAAGTTCAGAGACGCAATATTACTTTGGCATAAATCATATAATAAAGGTTTACAATACTGATAATCCATTTGTGGACTTGAATAAATATAGTAGATATAGGACAATCTGTCTGGCACAACAGCAAAGAGGAAAAATGGTGGTAGTATCTGGGACAGCAGTATCAATTTGGTTGTGCTGAACAGAACATTTTCTTATCACTGTTCAATATTCATATGAGGGAGTCACTGAGGAAACAACCAGGAAAAGTCAAAGAAAGACAGAACGTTAGAGAAAAGCAGTGGAGAAAAATGACATACATTCTCTCAGCTGAATGAAAAAAATTATCATTGATCACATGTTCATCAAATTTTCCTTTAAATATAGTCTCTCATGATGCACTATTCACAACCTAAAAGCTTATAATAATCATACTCAGATTTATAGATACATATGGCATGAGAGTTCCCTTATGTGGTTCCTAATGGATGTACACATGTACATTTCATAAGCGGTTTCAGAACTTATTAGAGATATGCAATATTTATTATTGATATTCAGCATTTGTGTTGAAACCATCATGTTAAAGAGACAACACAGCAAACTGATCTTCATTACTTCAAGGCACTCCCAAGTCAGTCTGCTTAGTCTACATTATTTAGTCCTGCCATATGGGACAGAGATGAACCACTTTCACACATGAGTGGGTTTTTATTCCCCTTTCTACTTTGCTTTTAGTTCGCTTACCCTGCCAATGTAGAAACCTCTGATAAGATATACAGGAGTAAGTACAAAACATCATAAGTGTGCCCTAGGAGCCAGATTGTGCATCGAATCTTCGAGTCTTGCCTGACATTTTCTTTTCTATGGGAAATCATCTGAGCATAAAATGTGAACAAATTGGGGATCACTTATTATCCTCTATCATTTACAGTCATGCTCCTGGCAATACTGTTAAACAAACTGTGGATTTGATTCCTATCATTCTTCACATATCAGTAGTCCTCACAGTCACCTGAAGGCAGAGACTGAATAGAATTAATTCCTGTAGAGATTTTAAAAGTAATAAATGGACTACTCTTACCTCTATTCACAGGCTCAGTAACAGGATCCTACTTAAGTCTGGTACCCTTCTTTGCGGACTACTCTACCGAACTTGGCAAAACCACATAAAGGTCTGTTTCATTCTCATTCCATCTGATTTTTCCCAGCCTGCCTTGCCTTCACACTTGTAATTCAAACAAAAGATCGACATTAATACACCGTATTACTTTGACATCACTTACCTTTTGTTCCACCAAACCTAATCTCATTCTGGGTCCCCCTATTAATCAAACTTCACATTTCTTCTCATTTATCATTGCTTATTCTAAAAGTTTCCACTTCAATTACCTTTCTTTGGCACTCCAGCTTTTCTAATATACACAGTAGAAGTATCTCTCTTAGGAGAGCTTGCACAGAATACATTAAGCAGAGAATTATTTGAAACACAGAAAACAAGCTCTATTACAGAGAGATATTTTACATAAATAACTTTAGGCTTGTTCTTTTACACCTGTTCAGTAACAGGATATTACAGTGCTGATAGGAAATGACACAGTGGAATTTTCTTCTTGGGTTCCCCTCGTACTTCCACCAAAACAGAATGGCTAATCAGATGGACCTTTGCTATGGGATTATTGCAACTAATCTAGCTCACTGACTGGAAACAGCAAAAAAAGACTATTTCAGAACTGTGAGAATTCAAGTACATTAAGGTATGGCATTTTCCTTCACTGATTCTGTATTAGTTCTCAGTATCACTGTTACTGGAAAAATAAGTCCATTGAAGAAAAAAAAAACCTAACAAAAGAAATATGAAAAATCAGAATCTTGATTTTTTTGATCTCAAAGAAAACATCCCTTTATTTGTGTTTTGTTGAATTTTTTTTTTAAATATACTTAATTGTTGACTTTCAAGGTCAGAATCAGATTAGTTTAGCACCTGTGGATGCTAAGGCTAGCTATGCACTGTTGAACCTTTGTCCCCTTTGTGCACTTGTGGAGTATCTCTCTGTACAACGAAAATTTGGTTGGAAAACAGTCATTTCACAGAAGGTTGTAAGAGCAACCACATTGTACCACCCTCCCACAAACTGAATATATTTTAGCCTCATGTGGTGTGAAAGAATAGAGTCCTTATAGTTTTGAAAATTCTTTGACCTTGAAAGGCTTATTCTTTGTACTTTTACAGAAGAAGAGAAAATTACTGCATGCTCAGTTTCTGACTTCATTGCCTGATACTTGGATGAAAACTTACAGCACAAATTTAAAAAGTAAGCTTTTTGGACAGATGCCACCTAAAATCTCAAAAGTATGCAGGGTGTATGCAGTTATTATTTGCCTTTTTAGAATTTAAAATATCCACTTTTTTTTTTTGAGGGGCATACATTTTCTATGGAATGTATTGGATATCTTAAATAATTATTTATTTTTAAATTACTACCAAAACCCACAGTTCTCCTTAACACAGTACTATTATGAAGTCTCTATTTTATGGAAAATTATGATCTGTCCTAAAGACTTACATTGTTAAAGAGTTGAACTAAGAGCAGGAATAAAAATGACTTTTCAAAGCTTCATTACAACTCCAGATTTTGGTGCTGCACGTAGCTGAACAGAAAGAAATAAGGTATCAAGACTATATATTCATGTTACCTAAAATTGCTTCTTTCTTATTTCTACTTGAAGATGCAGCACAAATTACAAGCAAAGAAGTTTTTTACTTTTCTTTAATAGTGTATTATCAAGAAATCAGAAATTGTGTTTTGAAAGAATTCTTATACCATGCATCCTGGGCAAAATAACATATTTCTGAACTCAAATTTGCATTAATGATCTAGACCCTGTTTACTCATTAATTACAATCTGGCAGAACTTGATTTTTCAGTGTTTAGATAGCTTTCTTCAGTATTTTTAACTTCATTAACTACATATTTGTAAAGCAATTGCTTATAGGTTTTTACTATATGTCTACTTCTATTTTTACTGAAGACTGTTGCTTCTTTATACTCATATAACCATGTCTGGAAATCTGATGAGTTTACTCTCTTTAAGCAGACACCAAACTGTATCTCTGTGTTTTCTTCCTCTGCACATTTCTCATTTATAGTATAGCTTATAGGTTAAAATGCAAAGAAAAATTTAAAAATTTAAAAACATTCCAGTACATATTTTAATGTATATATATATGATTTCTCTGCCAGTAAACACTGAACTGAAATTCTTAAAATACTACTAGCAATAATTCCATATCTTCTATACTATTAATGCAAACAGTTAATTTACAGCTACTTATTGCATGTAAATAATTAGGGGGTGGGGCTATCCCCCCTCCCCCCCCCACCTTCACTGCACAGAAATAATTAAGGTGCTGGGTTTCATTCCTCAATGTGCATTAATTCTCTTTTAACAATGAGCTTAATGCACTCTTTTAGCATTAAACTGATCTATGTTGTAGGAGTCTCATGTATTGACTGTCATCCTTAGATTTTCCTCATGAGCTGAGGAATAGAGTGAAGGATGTTGAACAGATAATGGTTGTTCCTTATTTCTCACTGTACAGTAATTTCTTCAGTATCAAATTTAGATTTTCCTTTCTGATTCTCAGAAAGCTCTGTCATTTCACTTTTTAGCCCATTTCCAGAGCATTCATGAACCTGATGTACTCTGCAGTTTTCTCACTATTGACTTCTTTCCATTTCAGTTACTTCTGAAATTTTTTTATAAATTATTATCCGTAAGAGGATTATTTTATTCTCTGTCAAGTTTGTACCTTAAAACTCTTGGGTGAGGAGCACTGCTAGGAGAGCTATAGCTTCTGAACTGACAGAAGGAATACCTTAGCATATCTCACCTGCCTCATTTAGGTAAGGGAATTGGGACCCTCAAATATTTTTGATTTTTTTTTTTTAAGCAAAGAAAACTACATGAAAAGTTCACAGAGTTTCCACCATCACCCTGATGATCAGCTAGTCACCCTTGAGTTAGAGACAATTTCTTTTAATTCTTGAGGACATGTAATGCAAACCTATTATCTCGCTTTTCTCTCCTGCTAGCGCTTTTCACACTTGCAAGTCCAATATTTTGTGGAAAACAAATTAAATCCCAGTTCTGACGCCTTGCTTATGAATATCTAATAATGATTAATATATTCTACAATACCATAGTGACTGCTTCCTCTCAAAGTTATGATGATTTCTAAATCTTCTCAGAAGTTCATTGGTAATATTTGTTCTTTGCCTGACTCCTTCTTGTTGGACTAGGAAAGAGGTTGCTACTGTGAGAGTTTAGCAAATATATAATAAACACTATTTTACCTGTTCCCATGCTGTAATCTTCACTGAGAAGATTGAAACGATATCATCTTTTACACAACCAGTTCCAAATATGATAATGTGTATTCACAGTGTATTTAAAAAAATAAAAAACTAATTAATGTAACCTGGCTTAGCCAGAGTTTATATGAAGAGTTAAAACATATACCCAGTTACAAGAATGCCCTAATTTAAATTATTAAATTATTAACTTTCCCATTTTCAAACCTCTTTTTGTTCCAGAATTCCTCAGCTATTATGCTCTGTTCTGTGTTGATTAATGGTGACTAGCCAGAATATTTGGTATTAAGAAGAGAGATATAATTCATTTGAAAATAAAAGTATTCCACCCCAATAAACTGATCTGATCAACTTAATGCCCCTACAAAGTATAATAAATGAAATTTTAAATACTGGCTCAATCACTGCATTCCTCCTGCCTTTAAAAGAAAAGATACATCAGATATTAACCTGGCATTATTTAAAAGGTCAGCTTCAACATATCAAGGAGGAGTACAGTATGCTCTTAGGAAATGTCAGTCTCTGTCTTTTACATATTATTAATCTGAAAATAAAAATAAGAATAAAATTAATTGTCTATTTTGTGGGGATCAGAAAAAGACCATAAGCCATGTCACCATATTCAGTGTTATTAATAGGTTTATAATACAGCCAGAGTAATAAATATAAACCATGCTTCATTGCCTGTGACTTTGAGGATTTCATTGCATATAATGATGGACACAAAATACCAGCCATGAAAGAATACACTGCTACCATTTCTTAAGATGCTTTTATCTACCCTTATGGTTTCATGGCAGAAAGGTAGACACAAACAAAGTATTTTCTTGTGTAGAGACTAATATATTGCATTAACTTTGAATGAATAGCAGAAGTTTTAGCTATAAACATGTCTTTTCCCATTAGCCTGCCTCTACTCTACCCTAGTGCCCCACATCTTCACACAGAGCCTGCCTTAAAAAAACTTATGATAGTTATCTTTACACCAAAAACGGGGTGCTTACAAAGAAATCACAGTATGAGATTTTCTTAAGAATGCAGCCGTAATCCATATCTAGTAGCAATGTTTCTCCTTGTCAAAGTGCAACGTGGAAAGCAGATCACGGGGTCATGGGGGCAGCTCTCACCCCCACGACTTGCTGACAGCTTTTGAGCACTGCACACTTCATGCTGTCACCTTCCAGTTCTCCTCCAGAAGTGGCAGCCACACTCTGAACCAGAGTTGTTAGGTCGCCTTAACTATGTACAGAAGGCTTGGGGCTTGCAACAGTGAAGTTCAGCACTGCCACGGCAGCCAACAGCTCGTACATCTGCGTACCAATCTGTTCTGTCTCTCAGCTGAGACTTTATGTGGCCGCAGCCACTCACTGTGCAGGCACATGCTCTTCATCCTTCACCCACCAAAAGAGGCTGGCAAGTCATTTTGGAACAGACAGCAATGCTACTGACAGCTCATGTGCTGGAACACACAGGTTGAGTAATATTTTTTTTAAAAATCTCACAAAAAGCCCTCGCCACCCCAGATGTATCCTGCCTTCTGCCAGCTCCTGCCCATCTCTCTCTCACTCCCTTCCTGATTTAAACTGCAAAACCATCACACTGCGCAAGCAGAGAGTGGAGCGCAGGCCCTCGAACTCCTGGTCCTGTACTACTGCACTTGGTCTGTGTGCAGACACTACAAACGTGGCACCTCCAGGCACCTCCAGACACTACCTCCAGGCACCACCGTGGTGAGCAGCCAGCACCAGGACCAGCTTTCCCTGCCTTTCACTGTTACTCTCTGCCCTCATGCCACTTGCACTGCCAGGTGCTGGTGGGTAAGAGCAGAAGCCCAGGCAGCCCATACCCCCTCTGTCGGGGGATGCAAGCAAGATCCATTTGCCCAGGGCTTTTCTAGAAGGGCTCCTTTGGAATCAGCGCTAAAGATTTACAGCGGCTCATGTGAACCTGTACACAAGTGGCCTGAGCATGCCAGGGGCATTTCTGAAAGATCAAAACACCTGAAATGCAGACGCAGCAGAGACGCTTATCTTTGCTGCTAACTTCATGCTCTAATTTGATCTTACCATTTTCATTTATTATTTATTTATACAAAGGATGACACCCAGATGTCTTAGTGTTAGTAACCCAGTTAATGAATAATAATTATATTATTTCATATAATTTCAATGAATTATAATGAAACGAGACATTGCAATTTTAAACCTTTCTTATAAGTTCTTCACATGGTCTCAGAACCATTAGTATTTCAGAAAGAAGAAGAAAATGAGGGTCGTATAGTTCACATATCTCAGAAGAGCTCTTTTTAATGGATTTGAGGTGTGTGTATTGATCTATTTTTTTCCCAAGACTTCAGTATCAACCTCAGGGTGGTTTTAGCATCATTGATATATGCAAGTGCTAGTTTGTGGAGGTTACACTGTTAGCAAGGTGGTCTCTTTCTTCCCTCATTAAGCAAACTTGTCACAGCTGGTTCCTCAATATCCTAGAGGATTAATGTTTACCCATCATGGAAGTATCTGAACCAATGGGAGTTCAACCACTTTATGTTATGAAACCAGAAACAGAAAACCTGCCAGTTTAGAACTCGGGTGAATAGCTTGGTACTGTTAATATTTTACAAAATTTGTAAATTGACACATAGTATACCACTGGGTCACTGTGTACTTTGCACAGGCTAGAAAAGACAAACATTTTGGTTTTCAAGTTTTTAAAGTTTTTCTTCTAAAATAAAATACTACTAACACTAAATGTAAGAAGAAACAACAGCTGTTGGCACTTCCATCGTAAACCATTAAGAGTACATTTGAGAAAAGACATTATCCTAGAGAAAGCAAAATGGCTGCTTAAGATACAACTTTTTTTTTAAACAGGTAATCTGCTAAATTAAAGACTAAAATTTTCCATATTTGCTGTGATACACTAATCTATCACCCTTACTTCTCTCCTTTGTTCAAGAAAAGATTGAGGTTTGGTAGAACAGTAGATACCAACAAAACTACTGAAACCTTTGTGTTATTGAACTCCTTGGATGAATGCTAAACCATGATATGTCTGTCACTAATTCAAACAGGCATGATAATTTAGAGAATTACTTTCTATTAAGTATTCTGGTTAATGTTATAATTTTATCCCTTCACACCTATGAAACTCTCTGCATTGAAGTGCTGTAGCCAACAGAGATGGATCCCATCTTTTTTACCCAGTGAAAGAGATTCTTCAGTAATTCAGGTGGTTTAAAGTCAACCCACCTGGAGATTTTTCCTCAAGATCACCATGCGAATGGAAAAGACTGGAATAGACAGGTTTGAGGGTTTTGCCTATAACTGGATTTGAAGTAACAAAAGAATTATAAAGGACTAAAGAAGGAAACTAAGTCACAAACCACAAAAAGGTAAAGAGAGAAGGTAGTTAGGGATGGGGGAAGCAACATTTCAGCAGTCTTCATAGGACAGGAAGGTAACTAGAGCGCATATCAGCGAGAGATGTGACACTGGAAAGCCTACGACATGCAAGAAACCATGAGCTCCTCAAACGCAGCAGGACATGGATGCACTCTGGTGTGATGGAGTCTACACAACAGTACTGACAGGAAATATGAAATTATCAAACTGCAGAAAATAAAGATGCATGTGGATTTTTGTACAACTGGATCGAAGCACAGCTCAATCCATAACCAAAAGGACTGATGAATGTTGCAGCTGTTTAAATAAACACGGACTATCTGTAGCTGAGGGCAGTTTGTCCTTATCAGGATTGAACCAAAAATACATTTGCCCTCCAGTACTCTCCCCCAGTGCCCACATTAATACAATTAACTATAGATGAAATCCCGACCTAATTGACAACATGAAAATAACTCTAAAATCCACATTTAATATGTTTGATCCAGAATTTCACCCTATTTATACAATTTAGTTACAATGAACATTCACAAGAATGGAAACAAAACTTTAAAATAACTCTGTTAGCTAAAATGAAAGAAATTCAAAGTTTCTTGTGATTGTCTTTAGAAAAAAATCTATTCCCATTTATATAGGTTCACAGAAATATGCAAATAGGGTAAAGTGTTCTGTACCTGAATAGCCAAAATAGTTAAGGTATTTTTCTTTTTCATTTTAACTGCTGTGGAGTTTTTTGCCTCTCTCCTTTCCTACTTTGTGGTGACTCGACTCTCTTTCTTCATTACTCTCACAAAGGCCAGCTTTCTTCATGAGCCTCAATTCAGCACAATCAGAAAGAAATACAGAAAATTGCACTTGTTTAGTCAGTCATAAAGCTGGCATACGTTCTTAGTGCCATGTGCTTGGATGTTAAAGTCCAAGTCTGTAAAAGAAGGATTTTCTTACCTTATGTAAAAATAAATTAATAGACTGAGAGAAATAGGAAGGAAACACATAAAGTTCTGAGATTCTATAGAACAAAAAACCTCACCCTATCACACCTCATGAAAAATAAAAATTGACTCTGACAGCTGACTTGGTCATTTGCATTCTACTATTTATATTATTAGTGCATCATTACAGTACACAGTAATTTTCCTAGAAAAACTGCATCCTTCTTTAAATTTTGTGAAGATATTTCTAATAAAATAGTGCATTTCTCATATGCTTACAGTCCCATCCAATAGGATCCAAACCTACATTTCCTGCTATGTTTTAACTGTCTTGTACTATTTTACTGAGTTTTATTGCTTATGGTTTTATACCACTCTAATATAACTACTAGGAAGAAGTAGTTCCAAATGCATGCTGGAAAGCTGACAGTATACCAGAAAAACCTACCATTTCCTGATTAGGTTGTAGCTAAAAAGGATTGTAAAATAAGATTTTTTCAATAATTCATTAGCTAAAAATATTGTTACTTCTAAAAACTGAAACGGAGATAATACAAAGCAAGGAGCAGCCAGTATGTGGTGATGAAATGGTAGTATGTGAAAGGAATGTATTTTGTCTCTCCTCAACCACCCTTGTATAACAGATTGAAAACAATTTTTTTTTTTGGTCGCTGACGTAAAAAACCAAAAAAATTTTACATATTTTATTTGGTTCTGCTTTTTGGGGTTTTGAGGAGGATTTTTTGCACTGTTTGGTTATTTTTGGAAAGGCAAAAAGGTAAATAGCTTCAGTTTTATTTATACAATAGAAACACAGGAAATAGTTAATGTAGAATTGACTAGAATGAAGATTTGCCCATCAGTGTGCCAGGAAACACTAGAAAGAGTCTCTCAACAAAAAAAAAACCCTATATTTCACCAAGAAATTCATGCTCAGATGCCATCACCAGACACTCCATATCACATCTAGTATGAACTCTGTGCATAGGCAAGAACATCCCATCTCTTCTCATGTGAAGGTGTCACTGTGAAGCTACAGCCTGAAGAGTGACCACACCATCTCCCTGAAATATAAGTTTGTGCTCCCTTTTTCATCCCACCTTGATGCTATTCTCAATTTTTGATTCAACCGCATCCACCCTGGGATTGTCTAGGACACCTTTGTGAAGTGCAATGCTCATGAAGACGAGCCGGGAGATACTGCTGAACATCCCATCCCAACTGCTCTGTCACAAACGCTGGTCACGTGGCAAATGTCCAAGTGGCCCTTTATTGATGAATCCCTTACTGTCACATGAATTATCCTCAGTGCTGACTCAGGTAAGCATCCCTATGGTGTTAGTGCTGAAAGCTTCTCTTGCCTCTGTATTTTAAACTTCTGGGAATGCCTGCCCCTCAGCAATTTCAAATATTTCTTGTTAACCAGATGAGATTTTCTGCAAGCCACAAAACACAGAAATTCATCAAGGCAGAGAAAGAGGGCTTCGAAAGTTATTTTGAAAGTTTTTATCTGGTTCAGCAACATGCAATGGAATCTGAAGACTGTTTACTGTCTTGCAGTTCTTACATGACTATTAAGCAGTGGAAAAAGCCTCAGTGAAGGCTGTCCAAATTACTTTAATTAATCACTTCAACATTAATCACTTTAATACAATCATTCTTGCATTCTGAAAATCTCTGGTTTTGAAAAAACAGGATTACCCTGCCTACAGATAGAGGGAAGAATCCACCTTTCTTTTGTCATCTTCAATGTCTTAAAGTTGCATAAATGAGGCAATCTGACGTTCAGTGAAGAGAGGTGATGATAACTTCCATCCTCCAGAGTAAGACATGGATCATCTCAAATCACAGCTGATAGCAAACCCAGGTCAAACCCTCTCTCTTTGCCTCCTCCAAAAATACGGAGTATGATCTGTAGCACTAGAAAGTTCCAGCAGGAAGAAAAAGAGAGTGCCAAAGAAGGATAAAGGCAATAAATGTCAGGGAACCAAACTGATGCATCGGGTTCACTGTTCATCTTCTTGGCATAGTGCAGGAGATGAGGGAAAAGGGGATGCTGCTAAGAAGGAAGAGAGGATATTCCATGTAGCAGTGCACACTGCTCATATTCCCTAATTCCTCACTTAATAAGAGTGCCAACACTCACTGACACTGCAGCCGGTGGCTGCAACTTCTAAGTTGAACACTTGGAAACAAAACAAGAGTAGAGCCATTGCTGCTCTCTCTCAAAGTCAACTGTTTTGGGCAGCCTCCTATGCTTAAAGCCAGCCTCGCCAACAACCCAAGATCCAATTTGTAAGGTTCTGCTAAGTACTCCCTATTCGTGGTCCTTAATACTACCAGAGACTCAGAGTTCCTTACAGTTCTGAATGAACCATATAATACACAATGCATACTGAGGAAAAAAAGGAGAGTAGGTGCCATTAAAAAGTATCAAAAAGTACCCCTTATTTCCAAAGTCACTTGACCTCTTTGAACATCACCCACGAAAGATAGCCTGGATTCAGCTCTATGTTTTGCCCCACTTTTGGCTACTCTAAAAGCCCAAGGGAGATCTGTATCTGGAAAGGGAATATTTAAAAACTACTCCGGAAGAACCATTTACAAAGCTGGGAAAGACAGCTTTTTGGGTTTGGTTTTTTGGTTTGTTGGGTTTTTGGGTTTTTTTGTTTTGTTTTTTTAACCATAATGGGATATCAGAAGCATGCCTGGGAGGATAAATGCAGGGGTTGTTTGTTTTACATCAGTCTCTTTCTAGACCAGTATTCCTGTAAGTCTATCCTCACCCACTTGAGATACTACTATAGGGATAAACTATCCCACTAGAAGCCCTAAGAGAAAGGTTTAAAGCTATGTCTTGGGATGCACAGGGGAGAGAGTAGTTACCTGCAGTTCAGTGCCTGAAGTCTGTTCAAGTTTTATCCCAGACGATTACTGTTACAGTCTACGTCTACAGTAACACACTGGTTCAATCAAATCAGTTTTACATCATTTTGATGGAAGTGATCTTGTTCCATCAGAGCTTAAACTGATCTTTGGTTGTGATATTCCAACTGATAGGTGGAGAGCAGTGCAGGAAAAGGGTTAATTTCTAGCCAGACCAGCTCCCTAATCCTTCTCACCACTCATATCAACACCACTGGCCAATAGATGGAAAGACTGATCAACAGGTGTAACAGGATGTGAGGGATAGCAGTGACCCCCAACACAGTTCAATTAATATTATTAGTTTATTTAGCTACAGACTGAAATTGCACTCTGATTATGACTTTACTTGCTCAGTTACGTCAAAGTGAACACAATAAACTCTAAATCAACTTATTTAAAATATAACTGAAAGGCTGTTTGAGCAAGCTTAGTATCTCTCTTACATTGTTGTGACAATAAACATGACCCAGAATCCCACAGCAAAGTGGAAGACTTTTTTGCTATTGGGACTCTCAATTATCTATTATTTTATCTACTGTAAACACATATTCTAGCAGCATTCTAGTGTTTAGGGTGGTTTTTGGTCATAACAGCCCTTCATGAACATTCAGAAATTTAGGACTCTTCTTTAGTAATACTGACTTTTACCATTAATATTCTTCTGTTGTTAGATTTCCTCACTGGCTCTAATTTTATAATATTTCCCACAGATGGCGAGGAATAACACGCATGCAAGGATAAAAAGGAGGATGCAAATTTCAAAACAATGCCATAATCTTCATTACAGAAGTGTTTGTCTAGTAATTAAGTGTGGAGCTGCACATATGGTGTCTGATTTATCCTCGTATTTTCACTGATGCAAACCTGCTATGATAATATTAATGTAAATGTAACCATACCACTTTTCAGTCAGTCTGGGAGCACAGAAATGCTATTTTTTTCTTCTCTTTTTCCACTAGTAATTACTTTTTTTTCCACTAGAAACTGAAAGAAAGAAAGAAAAGTAGCTACAAAGTCACGAGTTTAGCTATTGCAGACTTTTCTTTTTCCCCTTTGTGTATTTAAGGGAAATAGCTACTTCCCTTAAATACACAAAGAATTTCATTCTCTTTTGGTGGATCAGGAGTTACATTCTTCTGGTTCACAATTATTTCGTCAATGTTTTCACTCCCAACAGATGCTATGGTAGCCAGCAAACAAGAAGCATTTCTCTAGAGAAATATGTCCAAGGCTTCTGCCCTCTGCCTAAATATCTTACACTAAAATTTAATTCCTGCTGAAGATAAAAATGACACTGTCTCTTAACATGGAGCAACAGAAAAAAATATTTCTCAGTTCACAAACTCCTTCCTTGAAAGAATACTTAAGAGCGCACTCTAAAGCTTTTGTTAATTTGTATGTACAATTACTAGGTTTTTTATTTCACTTACCGCTCACTTTCCACTCTGTTTTTTAAGCCCAGATCTGCCAAATTCTGACCCTTCATTTGTGAGCAGTTATGTGTCTTCTTCTGAGTGTAGATGTAGAACAAGCCAAAAGGAGTAGCAGGATTCAGCTCCTGTTCATAGTGTTCAGCTCCTAGAAAGCATAACCTTCTATTTTCTGTACTCCAATTCTTGCTAGTCTTGAGAGACTAGGTAAACTCAGAAATGTCCTAAATTAGAAATTTACGAGCAGCACTTCTTAAAAGATACTTTTTCATATTAAAACACTCAAAGATGACATTTCCACATAGTGCTAATACCAGCTTTCTCCCCCACTCCCCATGGCTTTCTCTGAAGTATAATTAAATTTTAAAAATATTTACTATGGAAAAGTCTTTCTCTGGATTGTTTCTCCTCCACTTGCACTTATTAACAACCTTCAGAATAATTTTTTGGCTAGATGTACCCTTTCCAATCAGGAAATTTCCACTCTGAAGCTTCACTTTTAGGCCTCATCTTTGTAAATTAGTTGAACTTTCACACACATTGCATACTCATTTTAAGGCAGTGTGACTCTTTTCAGTAGCACTTTCCTATTTCATTCTGCCTCAGTTTAAGTTCCTCACGGAGGTGTTTTAACTTGTGAAATCTTACAGTTGACATTTTGTATTCCACGCAAAGGCTACATGATGAACAGTTACAAATTGTTATAAATAATGAAATACACTATCTTTAACACAAAAAACCTGGCTTTCTGAGACCTAAAGGCCTTTTGTGAAATAAATTACTCTAAAAAATAGAGAAAGTAAACCCAAAGTAAAAGATAACAGAGGAAAAACAATTTGCAGCAAATGGTATTCCTTCTTGACATCCCAAATTTGCTGTGGCTTGTAAATCTGTTGACTTTACCAATGGTAACCGCAGAATTCCAGTTCTAGAGAGAAATGGTGAATTGATGCTTAAAAATCCCTCAAATTACCAAAGTGCGTTTCATGGTCGATGAATACAAATCAATATGCCACAGAAACCTTCTGCTGCATGCTGGGATAAGAAAGGTCATGTTGAAAATACAAATTATCATCTGAGATGTTAAGGATCTCAGATGTATGGGAAGTTTAAAATAAGTCTTGACTTTGAATACTAAAAAAACCCCCAACCATTACTAATGATTTTTGCAATGCTTATACGTAACTTTGCAACTCTTTTCATAGCTCTTTTTGGAAGAGCTCAAACTGAACACAATCACAGAATCATTAATCAATGGAATATACCTCTAGGATCACCAACCATTAGCCCAGCAGTGCTGTGTTCACCACTAAACACTGTCCCCAAGTGACACATCCACATATTCCTTGACCACTTCCAGGGATGGTGGACCACTTCCCTAGGCAGCCTGTTCCAATGCCTGACCACCCTTTTAGTGAAGGCATTTTTCTTACTGGGAAATATTTAATACCCAATACTTAACACTTAAATAACACAAATTTTATAGTTCAGAATTTGCATCCATGCATACAATTCCCCCTTCGATGTCTTCATTAGAAAAAATAACAAAGGTACAAAACTTATTTTTTTAACCATGTAAAGCTTCATGATCAGCTCTTTAGGTTTTCTTTTACCATTTACTCATGATAACTCCAGAAACATGCCCAGCTTATAAAAAATATAAGACTAACTCACTAAAATTGGACCTTTGTCTCTCAAAAGGCAAGCAGAGAATGATAAAAATGAAATTATTAGCCATAATACTTCACACTGTTCATCGAGGAGACAGATGCAGCTCATAAATTAATAAATGCACTCTAAATCATTAGAGTCAGCAAATTATATCACAAACTTTCATTTCAATCTCTTTATTAATGTGAGAGCTGTTCTATCTGAGAAACCATGAGAACGGGGGGGGGCTATATTATTATACAGATTTCTGAGACTTTGGAAGTATAAATCAAATTTTCAGTATAGATTTATTAATGACTTATGTGTATATCATGTATTTTTACAAAGATAAGCATAGCAGCCCTTTTAAAAGTTTACTTATGAATGGAAAAGATTACTGAGAGCCTAGAGCAGTAGATGAATGTGACTATCACACAGAAAAGGTATAAAGGACGCAAATATATTAAAATATTAGATCTTTTTGGTCCTTTGGGGACACCAGTTTTAAGATCTGATGCTTGAAGCACTCTACTAATATTTCAAATGCAACCTCCAAGGTGCAGAAAACCTCCCCCCACCCTGCTGACTGCACCAAGAACATACAAATATAGACTGTTCAAATATTTCTGTGAAAAGAATTCTCCAACCATAAAATAAGAGAATCAGCCTCTTAAGACAGTAGACTAAAATGCAACTATAGCTAAGCAACACAGTTTAAATTCACTAGAAAAAGTGTCTTCAGTTCAAAAAATAATTTACATTATACAAAAGTTAAATCTCAGAAGTGATGTTAAATGTAGTTTTTTCTTTCAGTGTCCCAAGAAAAGAACTAAATCAGCCCATGCATCTATGTCTAGGAAAATTTCTACAGAATATTACTGTTTATCAAAATCAGCCTCAAGCAAATACAAAAACATCTAAAAGAGAAATATATTTTTTGTGTTGAAATACTACCATAGCACTAATTATGGCTGGGTTTCTGAATTACATGAGCATATAAAGGCAGCATAAATGAAAGATAGAAACATAACATATAGGTTAGAAGACAAACAATTTTAATAAATAATATTTTAACTCTCCACTATACTAGCTAAGATTCATTCACCTTAAAAGGCATAGGAAAAAAATGAAAAATATAATCAGCCTTCAACCTATAATAACCTGGTGCTGTGTCTTATATTTTAAATAAGAATTTTCTCTCTGTCAAAGTGCTTGATAATATGGAAGAGCAGCACTGTGATGAACTGTATTTCAACTTAAAAATCAGCCCTCAAGATTAAAAACATCAATTTCTCACTGAAGCTGAGGTTATGGCTAACCTTGGCTGTTGCAAGGAGAGGGAGGATCCGTGCAACTTAATTCCACTTGACAAGGACAAACCCAAAGTACTGTCACAAGGGACTTCTCTTCTTTCTCTGTGACCCTTCCACTGCAAAAACTGATGATGAGCTGAACTTATGTTTCCATCTTGAAACAGGGCAGAGAGAAAAGAAGGGCTGTCAAAATAAGATGCTACTTTTAAAAAAAACCCTAAATTTAATTTAAATTTAATTTAAATGATTTATCTAAACTAGAGAGACATAGAGTTGATGCATGGACTACTCAGTCAATAAGGAATTGGCTGGATGGTCAGACCCTCAGTGCTCTGGTCAATGGCCCAATATCCAAGTGGAGACCAGTGACAAGTGGCGTTCCTCAGGGGCTGGTACTGGGACTGGTGCTACTTAACAGCTCCATCAGTGACATGGACAGTGTGACTGAGTGCATCATCAGCAAGTTGGCCAATGACTCCAAGCTGCATGGTTTAGTCAACACGCTAGAGAGAAAGGATGCCATCCAGAGGGACCTGGACAGGCTTGCGAGGTGGGACTGCGCAAAACTCTTGAAGTTCAACAAGGCCAAGTGCAAGGTCCTGCACTTGGGTCGTGGCAGTCCCAAGTACAAATAAAGGTTGGGTGGAGAACAGGTTGAGAGCATCCCTGGCAAGAAGGACTTGGGGGTGCTGGCTGACAAGAAGTTCAACATGACTCAGCAATGTGCACTTGCAGTGCAGAAAGACAAATCCTGGGCAGCAGCAAAGGAATTGTGGACAGAAGGTCAAGGGCAATGATCCTCCTCCTCCACTCCATTCTTGTGAGACACCACCTGGAGTACTGTATCCATCTCTGAGAGCCCCAACATAAGGATGTGCCCCTGTTGGAACAAGTCTGGAGGAGGGCCACCAAGATGACCAGAGGGCTGGAGCACCTCTCCTATGAAGCACCGCTCAAGGCTCAGAGAGTTGGGGTTGTTCAGGTTGGAGAAGAGAAAGTTCCAGGGAGACCACATTGAGGCCTTCCACTACATAAAGGGGCCTTCCACAGAAGATGAAGAGGTACTTTTTACAAGGCCATGTAGTGATAGGATGAGGAAGAATAACTTTAAACTGAGAGTAGTTTTAGATTATATATTAGGAGGAAATTCTTCACTATGAGGGTGTTGACACACCAGAGCAGCTTGCCCAGAGAAGCTGTGGATGCTCCAAGCCCTGGAAGTGTTCAAGACCAAACTGGATGGACTTTGAGCAACCTGGTCTATTGGAAGGTGTCCTTTCCCATGGCAGGGGGTTGGAACAAGATGATCTCTAAGGTCCCTTCCAATCCAAAGCATTCTTTCCTTGATAATATCAGATTTTGCACTCCTATGAATACTGCAGAGATAACTGAGCAAATGTTTGGAAATGTCTTTCAGAGAATTTTCTGAGGATTCACCTCTCAGACCTGAGGAGTATCTGTAAAACACCGAGAAAACCTGCCTTTAACAAAGGTACCTGGTCTCAGGTTTCTTTCAGCTATCAAATCTCTCATAAAAGGTGAATAGTTACCAAGATGTGGTACAAATGTCTTATAAAAGCTTCTACTTTTTGTTGGTATAAGGCTCAAAACAGACCCTTAGGAGGGAAAAATTAGACACTGCTACAAATGATGATGCAGAAGGAACAAAAACCTCTCCAAAATGTGACAAAATAATTCTCTTTCTCTTAAAATATAAATGCAAAAGCATTTTCAAAATTAACAAGGTGCATATCTTCTTTTACTTATGTACAATAAGTTATTTTCTGCTCTATGAATAAAAAGTTGGACTCCTGCAACTCTGAATGACCAGTTCACAAATACCTGTGTTTAATTCATGTGCATTTAGCTTTCCATTGCGCTACAGTTTGTTCTCAGAAAGCAGGCATTAGTCTTTTCTCAGTATACACTAAATGTGTTTGAACCTTGCATGTTTCTTGTTATCACTGGAAGGCCATGATTGTTACCAAATACAATCCTCAATTGTATAAATAATTGTAACATTAGTACACTATATTCACTCTGTAACAGAGTCAAAGGTTGCATTTATCTTTTTGACTGCTTTTGCATATGAATCAAGATTTCCATTGATGTACCAGAATGATTTGAAAGTGCTTTGGTTTTGCTTCCTGAGCAATCATTTATGAAAAAAATTAATAAAACTCATAAACAACACATATTATCAGTTATAGTGGTGTTTTAAGCAAAGTTTATGAAAGAAAATACATTAAAAAAATAGAGCTTGAAATGTTGAACTTTGAAACAAGTCATAATCTGCAAGCTCTTTGAAAACAAAGTTTATTTCTACTATCCATCATGTAAGAATTTTCTACCTGCTTTTGTTTTATTGCTCATTGATTTGTTTAAACATGTATGATTTACGTATTGTTTAGGAAGACAAAGTTCTGTTATAATAATAAAAATACGTACAGTTCAGAGTTACAATGCAGAAAGCCTCTTAAAATATTTTATTTCCTAATGGAAGCAAAAGTATGTAAAGTAATAATCTAGAAGTTCCAATCATTTACTAAAAGAGCATTTTTAGTAATAAATAAGTTTTTATCTCATTAAAGTTATGAGCTGCTTTCAGATTATTTTATTTCTTTTTGTAGGTATTAGGAAATTCCTTATGAAGGAACTAAAAATACTTTCAGAAAGTTTTTAATATGCTGATATGAAAATGATAGTGGCTTTTACCACAAGACTGCCTATTCAGTAGTAAAAATATTTCAGATTACAATAAGCCTCACTTGGAATAAAATGAGAAGAAAGCTCTCTCTGTCAGGAAAAGAAAGAAATATTTTAAATATCCTTCATCTTCCATCTAACATTTCCAAGTACTTTATCGCACAAAAAAGTCTTTCTGAAATCTGCTCTGAAAAGCACTGCTGGACACCAACCTCAGTTAATTCAAATGCAAATAAACTGTGAACTTCAACCTACTTCAAGCAATCAGTGCAAGCATTGCCAACTCTCCCCTCATTTAACTCTTTAGAACTTCTTATTTTCTTAAGATTTGCACGACTCAGCAATGGAGCCAAGTAATTCACCACTAATTTTACATAATGAATGCTATAAAGAGTGATTAATTGAACAGACTTACTATGATCATTTCTAGGATACTAAGTGCAAATACCTGCATAAATATTACTATCAAATAAAGCTAAAAATAGATGAGAAATACATATTTCCCAAGTCATTCCCATCCCCTCTTGGCAAGGAATCATGCCTGGCTAAACCACAGCAACCTCTCTTGGCCAGTATACTTAGCCAATACAAACAGAAGTAACAATGGCATAGAGGAAATGAGAGATACCGGCAATTAGGGAGCTTTTCTGAAGTTCTTCTGCCACAGTAACTGTGCAGAAATTCCTTGATCTGCACTGACCCATCCAAATAAAGACACATCTGTTAATAAATGCAACTGCTAGAAAGGAACACAACCTACCTGGACACAAGTCTTTGTATCTAGAGATTACTCAACCCAAAACCTAAAAAACCAACTTGTAAAATAGCAAGGAAGAGAATAAAGCTGTGGGTTTGATTTCTCTTGAATATTTTTCCTGGGCAGTAGTAACCCTTGATATTGGAGGTGTTAGAGGGAGTTTCATATGGCACTATTTTCAAAGGGGCCAGACAACCACGACTCTTGGTCAACCCACAGCTTTCTCAATGTCTCTTTACTACAGAGAAAATATTTGACTTACTGCTCTTCCAATAATATAAATTTAATTTAAATTTAATTTAAATTATTTATCTAAACTAGAGAGACATGGAGTTGATGCATGGACTACTCAGTCGATGAGGATTTGGCTGGATGGTCAGACCCTCAGTGCTGTGGTCAATGGCTCAATATCCAAGTGGAGACCAGTGACAAGTGGCATTCTGTCTACCAAGAGGAAGGGAAAAGCATGCTGTATTAAATATGTATAATATCATATGCAAACAAGTTTCCAGTCTTTTCATTTGCTGATAGCTATTCCCTATGCTTCAGAAGGTAAAAAAAAAAAAAAAAGAAGCTTGAACTAAAAACCAGGATTAAACAGATTTACAAACAAACTTGCTAATCTATTTACTTTAAAATTATATACCATAACAGACCAAGCTACACTGAATAGTTAACAAATCTGGTCCTGCTTCTGCTTAGAAAAACTCTAGAACAAAGTCAAGAGTGCCACTGGATTCACTGCTTCCCCTTGAGCCAGCCACTCTTGCAATATTTAATGTCCACAATTATCCAATAGCATTTGCCAGCCCAGAGCAAAATAATCAGAATTGACTTCCTAAACTTCATTTGACCTCTTACCTTTGAGATATGAAAGCCAAGTTCAGATCTGTTAAATGGCAGAACTATTCCTATTGGAGCTCCATCTTCAGATTTGAAACTAATAAAACTGAGCAGAGCCTTGTTTTTAATATTATTTTACAGTCTTGAGAAGAGTTACAGAAAATTTGTATTTTCTGAAATGTTATATAAAGTCACACAGTTTGGGACAGCATGCATTCTTCTAAGAAAAATAGAAGTTTGGTATTTTTAAAAGACAATTTATGTGATTGTAACAGTTCTTCTAAGACTGAATATTGCTTTTTAAACAAACACTGAGAATTACCGGATAAACTCACACACAAATAAAATCAGAATGAAAAACTGACATGATTAGGTAGATCTAGAACACACCTAGATCTGAGCAACCACAATATTTGGGCTTTTACTGATTACCATTTGCTGTCAAAAGCCTTAAACCAGCAAATAAACAAGTGATCCACTGGAAAAAGTAAGCTTTGGACCCCTGACAAGGTTGTGCATTTGTTGATATTTTCAATAGTCATGTGTGCCCTCACATGAAGACCTTTGTGTGTTGGTTAGCTTAAGAAGAGTCTATAAAGTACCTCTTTAAACTCAAATTTTCCGTGAATCCTGTTTTTGTAACAAAACTCCTCCCTGATTTTGCATTAGTTCTGCAGTCAGCTGTTTGGTCAAGTCATTAACAACTTCTGCGTGATGTTGATAAAGGACTTGGAACTGCATATTATAAAAAATCATATCCTTATAAGTTTGTACGTATGCTTGAACAAGATTTACTACTGCAGACAGACTTCTTCTAGTTAGAACCAATGACCAAAATGGCTATGGACCACACTTAATGGATACATATATTTAGAGCACCATTTTGTTGAAAAATAGCAGTGCCATTTTACCTCCTCCAGAATGTATGTATCATTTCAAATACCCATTTTTCAAACATGATTTATCAAATAAAGCAGCCTAATACAAACTAAGGCAAACCATTACACAGAAAATACAATCAGATATAAGATTTAAATTTAAAAGCACAGAATTAATGTCTTAATATCATAGTTTATCATCCGGCTGATGCTGGTAAAATGACTGATCTCAGAAAGGTCAATCACTTTTAATCATGTAATAACAGACATAGTCCTGTTAGCTGGAAAAAGACTATGTGTAGGAATAAAGACCACTCAAGTGAACAGTGATTTGCAGATTCAGGTCGTGTATAAACATTAGAAGTTTGGATATAAAATTAGTGGGTTGGGGTTGTTCTGTTGTGGGCCTTTCTTTCTCTCAGTTATTGTAGTGCCTGCACCATCTGGTTCAAACTAACTTTTTCAAAATAATTTCATAATGTCTACTTCAAAAAGTAAACAGCTTGAATCTCCATACCTTAAAAGCCATCATTAAAAATTATATCAAAATATTTCAAAGCAAATCAATATTCACGTCAATGACAGATGATAAGAGCTGTCTTAGCTGATGGATAGACTGTCAATGAAGGCTTGCAACCAGTGCAAGTGGTGTGTAATAAACTTTCATTCCCTGCTGTTGAGAGAGGAAGAAGACAGCTGTTTTATGACTGGAGAGAGGGGAAGGGAGACAGAACAATAAAACATATTTCCTAATTCTACCCAAATGTAATGAAAGTCCTGGCATGCTAAACTACTTTCTCCTCATTTTGCTAGCTTTCCACTTCACCCATCAGTAGCTCTGTGCTGCTGCCTGATGGTTATCTTTATACTCTAGCTGATACAAACATTCAGCAAAAAGAATCCACCTTAACATTAAGGAAATGATGCAGGAGCAAAAAAATGCTGTAATGCTATGAAGCAGCCTCCTTTGATCAGCTTCATCTCATCAACAGAAGTTACTTTATGCACACAGCTAACACAACAGCTAGCACTTGTGAAGGACAACTGTGTAGAGAAACACTTGTGCTTTAGGTCCCAGTTCCTAAGAAAATTCCTCACAACCAAAAGTGTATGAAGTGCTACCTAATCCTAAAAAACACAAGATGGGAACCTCATTTACCTGCTTATTCTGTTCAGTTATCTCAGTAGCACTGGCTAGCAGCAGCAGTAGCCTATTCCCTCTGGAATCAGCCTTAATCTCAGACAGAATCCCCTGCATGGGACTCAGCTCCGCATGTGCAGAAATCCCTGCGTAGCGCTGAGCTCTGCATGTGCACAACTCTGACAACTCACAGAAACAGCAGCAAACTCCTCTGTGAAGCAGAGTTCCTTACCAAGCTCACGAAACATTAAACACTGCTGAAAGAAAAAGACATTACATCTGCCCACACTCCTCAGTTCTATTCAATTACTGACAACAGCAGTCCTATAAATGCAACATCATATGGTATTATTAAATCCAAGATTCGCATTTACGCCTAGTTGCATCCTGGAAGCAGGCCTGACGTTCGGCCAACATTAAAGGAAAAAAATCCACAACTTTCACAGACACACACCCCCCGCACATTGACGTTGGAGGCAGAAGTAGTGATGATCCCTTTCATAAAGGTGCTGTTTCACAAGTTGACAGCGTTACAGCGCAGAATTTTTTGTCAAGTAACAGGGTATCACTGTCCTTCTGTTACACACGTATACAGGCACGCACAAGAACACAGAGCAACATGGGGCTACGCTTTTAAATCCTCTTTAATTCCTACTTTACTCTCTACTTCCCGGAATGACCTCGCATATCCTGTCTTCCCCCAGATAGAATCAACCAGAGCTTCTCTAGCCCCCCCAAATCGGTTTTTATACAAGGAAGGTTCTGTAATGTGCTTGGAGATCTTTCTATAATATTCAAGATTTAAAAAAAAACCCATTTTCAATCATTTAAAAATTACTCTGAGAGTCAGCTTTCAATAAAAATAAACCTCGAACTTTTCATTCAGATTCATCTTTTGTTTATGGAGCCCTTTTCACTGAAAGCTGCAACCCTTTTCCAAGCCTTGCCCCTACACTGACCTAAGAGCTACCAAGCTTCCAAGTTTGCTCTGCCTTTAATTGCCAGCTCCTCCATCCGATCCAGCACCCTGCTACCATTTACGTGAAAAATATATGTGTGCGTGTGTGTATATACATATATTGGTATGGCTGCTTACCTTGTCCGAGAGTCACTAAAATCCACAAAGGGAAAAAAACCAAAAACCCCAGCTCGACGGGTCCTCGCGCAAATGGCAAAGAGAGGAACACTTCTTCCTTTAACAAAGCCAAAAGCGGCTCCGCCGCGACCCGGCGAGCAAGAGAGCGAGCGACTCGTCCGGAGCAAACTCGGCGCAGTTCCCGTGACGGCGCTTCCGGCGGGAGCAGGCGCGGGGAGCGGTTCCGCGGCCGCGGAGGCGGCGCGGGCGCCTTCAGCACCCGGCGCGGCGCGGACAGCAGCGGCCGCGCTCCCGCCCAGCCCGACTGCCGCCCGCCGCCGCCCGCCGCTCGCACCGCCCCCGCGCCGCCCCCAGCGCCGGGCGGGCTCCCAAACTTGCGCCCGACCACCGCCTCCGTTTTCTGGCTTATTGCGGTTTTCTACGGGCCGGGGGATAGAACGTCTCGTGTCGCCTCAGCCCTCGGCGCCGAGGCGTTCCGTGCCCACGTAGGGGGCTGTTTTCCCGGCAGAGGTCACCGAATCCCTCCTTCGGCTTCCCCTCCGCAGGGCCGTGGCCCCGCTCCCTTTTCCCCGCGGTGCGCACAGAGACGGCCCCGGGCGGCGGCACCCAGCGCCCGGGCAGATGGCAGCGCGGGCGCCGGCAGTGAGAAGCGCAACTGCTGAGAAACAGCGAGTAACTCCCCCCTGAAGCACGGAGGGGTGTTGTGTTGTGCCGGCGTGTTTCAAGCAGGGGGGATGTTACGCAGAATTCATAGGGTTTAACATATCAACGGGCTATCTGAAAGTTCAGGTATGCTGGAGGCTTTGCACACCTGTATCGGTAATCCCTAGCGTCCACACCAAATTCAGGCTCTTGAGTGCCAAGGTAGAGGTCCCTGGTAACCCTTGCCAGAAACAGGGACATGTGACTGGGAGTCTTATTTAGTTACACAAAACAAAAGGGGAAGAGAAAAATCACCTTGAGATAGGACCATTAATTACATGCTCCATTTATAAGCAGGAGAAGAGGTACCTTTGGATGAACAGGAACAATCAAAACAAAAAATCCAACTGGAAGGTAATCGCCTAAAAACTTAGAAATATATTTATGTGAAGTCAAGCAGAGAAACAGTATTTTGAAGTCTCACTTGAATCTGCTTTATTGCGAGATAACAGGTTTAGTTATCCGATTTATTATGTTTAAATTAATTTACTATCCATTCCACCACTTTTAAAGAATAGCTCCTTCATCTTCGATGTGAAATCATTATGAAAATTAAGTATCTACTCCTCATGCCATTATAGGTTACCTGTTTTGGGCCTTTTGAGAAAATACATTACAGATTAAAGTATTAAACTGTCTTTAAATCACCCATGGCTAGGGTAAAGCCAGACAGAGGTCAGCTGCTCTGACGTACATCAGCTTTCTAGGTTAATTACACTTGTGTCTACATGTGGAATAAACACACAGTGAGAAACAAAACTAGGCAAATACCATACCTAAAACCTGAACTAGTTAACATAGGAAATAATAGAGCAGGATAGGTTGGATTGCATTAGCTTATTACTGTTTTGTGAGGGAGTTCTTACTGGACTGATAATTAGGTCATGGCACTGCAAGAAGAAACATGATTAACTTTGACACACGGAGTGTGGAATGTAAAGCCAAATAAACTAGACTTTCATTGACCCAACCCTTTCTAATTGCCAGTTATCATGAAGGCAGCTTGTCTGGCATGTGGGTTGCATTTCTGAAACCCTATTATTTCACTTCTCCCCTCATTTTTCTCTTAAAACCTCTCAGTTTTTTGCAAAGTTCAGACAATATAATTGCACTACTTAAGGAAAATTTTTGCAATACAAAATTGACACTCAGTCTACTAGCACAGCTGCACCAGAAACTCTCCTGGGACAGAGGTAAATCCCAAACTGACCTATTCAAAACTAAGGCCAAATTGCAATGTTGTGAGGGTGAATAGGGACCTTGCTCATCCATTCTCCTTTGCCATTTTGAAAGTACATGAAACAATCAATCAACAATTATGTAGATGTTTTATATAACCCAAATATTGAAGTAGTCAGGAAATTGGTCAAATGATGCAAGGTCTGACATACCATAACTTACTGCTTGACTTTGCAAATTAGTACGCAATGAATCCCCAAAACAGCACATGGAAGACCCTCAAAACTTGAAAATCTCTGTACCTTGTGAGGACTTGCACTCCTAAATTTCAGTGTAAATAATGATACAATCATGGAATACATTAAGGTATCTTGGCATTCTTGCAATTTTGGGTGTGTTTATCTGATCATGCGTATCTTTATTCTTTTTAAACTCACTGAGGTATTCAATTTAAAAGCTCATAGTTAATTTAAATTACTTTAATGTATTTTTAGCACATACATTTTTCTAACTTTTCCTCTAATTTAGATCTGTATCAGCTGTAGACCACATTTAGAAAATAAATTTTGTTTATTCACATCCTGACATCTTTCTGTCTTCTGCTTAATGAATATTATTTGTGAGATCCATTTTTTACATTGTTGGCTCTATTTTTAGACACACACACAAAAAAAACCCATGTGAATGAATTTTTTTTTTTTTTATTATTGTTATTATTTTGGGACCCATACATTATATCATCAGTTTCTGCAGTTCAAACATTTTCATCCACAGAGTAACTGGGATATTACTTTATTGGATGTAATGCAGACCAATATATATTATTGTAATGAAGAACATATTCTGTGCCTAGCAATTAATTGCTACTCCAGAGAGACTGTTGCTGCTTAGTAGTATATTTCTGGTTTCCATAACCTTAATTTGGATACTTTATGATCGTATCTGGCAGCTCCCACATAGTGTGCCAGACAATTTTCAGTTTGGTATACTCCTGAGACCCATGTGCTTGACAATCAGTTATGCTTGGTTTTTATTTTTTCTACCCCAATTACTATATTTGAAGCATTTGCCATTGGGCAGAGGAGAACACATGCAGTAAGTACTGGCATTTTCTTGTAAAGAGGAGAAACACACAGGAACTTCAAAGCTGGTTTATGTTTGTTTAGACTATAGATATAACTAATAAAGATTCTCTACTTTGTATTTATGAGATGCTGCTTAATATAACACCCAATACAGCAGGAAACTTTATGCAAGACAAAGAGAAGACCGAAGTCTCTGTAAGTTAAAGGGAAGTTAATGCAAATAATAGATGATTCAAGTTGTTTTAGCAACCTATTCAGTATTTGTCCATGCCATGGTTTAACTCCAGTTAGCAGTCAAAAACCAGGACATTCCAGAGCATTTGCTCTTACGCTTTACAACCTAGCCATAACTCACCGAAGTTAGAACAACAGTCACTTTCTTTGACTAATTTGTATCTCCTTTTCTACTGAAAAATTGTAGAGAAGGGGTTATATTCCTTGTAAACAGCATTGCACACAAAATGAATGCAGAATTAGAGAGCAAGCATCGTTTTTCGGAAGTGACTATTTTTCTTCTCTTCGCTTTTCTACCACTAGTACTTCTAATACAATCAATTTAATTTTTTTTTTTTTTTAATTTGTGCTTTGGATTTTGTGTTAATAATCAAGAAGGGACAAAAATAGGACATTTCAAAAACTTGCCGTGTTACTTACTCTTTAGATTATTCCAGTGACTTCTGTGTGGCTTGGTACTCCTCACCACCTGCAAGTTCAATAACAAAATTTTATTTTTCTGTGATCTATCTTTAAACATTGGAACTGAAAAGCATTCCCATTAATAGTTACCAAAACATTCAGGATATTAATACCTGATACTACTAAACGTTAATTAATTTGTCTCAAAGTAGCCCAACAATTACAATGTAGTAAATAAGACGAAAAACCAAAAAACATAATTATTTTTGTCTTTGAATGAAGAATATGCAACACATTAAACACAACTATATTTGTAGCTTAATATCAAACGTAGTTTCAGGCAGAATAAATTCTAGCAATACTGAAATCTTATTTCAAAATACACAGTCCAAAGTACTGTCCTTTGTAGGATTTAATTTCCACTTCTTAACAAATTATTCCTCTTTTATTTGAAGACAACAGCTGCCCCTTCAGTGCAGCTGTTACAAGTGAAGATCATTGATTAGCCTGAAGTCAATGACAGCAAAGGAACTCTCAGGATGCTCTGATATGAGATAGCATGAATAAATCTCTCTCTCTCCTGCACACACACAGCATGAAGTTTGGACACATACATCTTTCCCTCATTTTCCACTGGTCTAATTCACTCAGTGTCTGTTCAGTGTTTTAATGAAAGATGATAGTGCATCCACTATAAACTCTGTTCTGAACAAAAAGGACGAGGAATGCATTGAGGCCTGGACCGGTGCTTTTATAACAGCAGGGCATTGGGAGCACCGGAATGACAGACACTGGCAAATGGCATAGAAGAAAATGAGCTTACTCGTGGCTTGGAGAAAGGTTGTGCCAACCATCTGTCACACGAGATCTCCCAAATGACAGCAAGGATCATAAAGCCACATTAAGGTTTTCCCCATATCTCCTCAAAGCCAGTTCTCACAAAGGGACCCAAATAAAAGGAATATGCATTATTGTTCACACACAAGAAACCTACCTTTGAAATTCATCAAGATAATTCAAATGCATACCACAAAATAACAGATGTAAACTCAGAGTGTGGGGGGGAGAAGCCTAGGCCCCGAGTTTAGATCTGTAGATTTTTTCATTATTTCTAATAAAAAAATGCTATAAATTCATGTCAGTGTGTAGCAGCATTACAGTGATAGTGATTCTGACAAGATGACGTTGTCCCCATTCTCATCTTGTGAAAATAAAGCAACAACTTTTTAAACAGTGAGAAGATAATACACTATGGAATTAATACCCACATTAAAAATTATTACTGGAAAAGTATTAGGCAATGAGGATAAATATTTGATTTCGTATCATCTAGCTTTTTTCAACTTCATTTGGGATCTAATAATTTCATTATTCATTATAGTTGAAATCTGAAAGCATAATACCACTCGATAGTAGATAGTACAGATTCTATTAAAAAAAAACAACAACAAAAACCAAAAACTCCACACAAAGAGAAAGCTGCAGATACTCAATTCCCGTGCCTAGTTGTAACATTTAAAAGAGATCTCTTAGGGCACCTACTGGAGAATTTTAGCATTGCATGCCAAAGAAAGCCTGTAAAAAGAATCTTTGTACAAGATTTAAACAAGAACAGTAATTCAACCTTTTTTTTTCTTCTCTGAGCAGTCCTCATTCTATTGACTGTAGCACTTAAAGCAAATAACCAAATGAGAAAACGTCACAGCTGACAGTATTCACTGGTGGAAGGGAAAGACCTAATACTCTACATTTCAGAATTTGGCAGCTCTTGACTCTTTAAATGTTATTAAGTTAAATACATCATGCTGTGTTTATATAGAAAAAATATTTTACATTAAAAATTTTACTAAAACCATAATAAGAAATTTAATTCGTAGGAATTACATATTGACAAGCATGTCAAAGTCTTTGGATTAGGATAGTTTACTCTTCAAGTTAGTTTTTTCGAACTATTTAGATATTTTGATTTTTGATTTTTTTCCCTATGAAGTTCTGTGGTAGTAATCCTGACATCTGTAAATATTTACCATCTTGTTTACATTTGCTGTTTGATTTATTTCTGTCCACTAACACAGAATATTCTCTATTTTATAGCTCATTTCCTGAAAGTCCCACACAGGTGATTTCTGGAGACATATGGTGTGTAGTTTTGAGTTTATCTAGCCTGTGACAGAAAACAGTTGTTTAACTTATTTTACAGAAAAGATAGCTTTGGAAATTTTATCAATAAAGCAGCAAGCACCTCATATCAGCCTCATAAAGCTGAATTTATTTTTAAGCAAAAGTTCTGTAAGGGCCTTTCTTAATTCAACATTTTTTTGTGTTTTCCAAGAGTCAGTGACCTGTAACAGTCACTTACAAACTCTAGGGAGAACTGTCTGATACCCTGTTAAAAAACACCAGCACCAAACCCAGAACAATAACACACCTAACCTGCTGCTGAGGCACACTGGCAAGTTGTTAATATCCACTACCACTGCAGTTTAGGTAACCTATTCCAAACCAATAAAAATCCCCTTGAGCAAGGGATAAGTATCGTCCTTGTGTTCATTTTATGCATTACAATAGGAGCTACACTTCAGACAAATTTTTGAAAAGACATGCAGACTTCTGTGCCAGTGCTCAAATTCAAACACCCTGTGCAGTCTGTAAGCATCCATGAATTGTCTGATCATTACAGCACTGGAGAATAATTCCTCATGCAATCTGAGAGTTCCTGCATTTGCCCTAAATCTCTGTGGCAGAGATGAAGCACAATTACTTGGCTTTGAGTGGGTTTTCCTAGGGAATAAGCCAATAAAAATAATAATTGCATGTCTGGAACAAAAGTCTAAATTAATGTACAGTGTTGTGTAGCCTAATTCACTCCTAGTCATGTAGCTCATCCTCATCCCAAGTTGTACTGAGAATATAAAGGAACCAGTTCTTCAAAGAATGCACTTACTGACTTTGAAGTGAGTAGGTCTGTGAACTCTGGTATCTGTACAGGCTAAGAGACATTTCCTACAGTTCTGGAGAACAAGAGCAGAATATAATAAGATATGTAGACACATCTTACCCTGTCTCTCCTTGAGAGCGATCAGCTTGTCCCAGAAGAGCATAAGGAATATTAAATGGCGCAAGTATTCTGGCTTATTGTGTTTGTGACTTTGATACAGCAGAATTTCTCACTTCTTTAGGAGATAAATTTCCTCAAAGGTTCATGCCCATATTACAACAACTACATATGGTAAAGAATGCAGTGAACTTTTCAGCTGGGAGACAATGTCATTATTCTACATATCAGTTAGTTCGCAGTTCTACTCAGCCAGAATCCTTCTTTGTCTTTCCAGACAACATTCTAACAGTCTGAATAAGAACAAAAAAAAAAATAAAGCTAAGCAGTTCAAGAAAAATGGAAGTATCATCCTCTGGCAACTAATTTCTAACCATTTTGCCACTGCTTCTGCACAGAGGAATGATGTGATGTAAAAGGGGCAGTATGACAGCTTCAAGTTGGCAAATCCTAATGCAGAAAAAGGATATATTCATACTCCTTACTAATAAAGTAGTTCCTGGGACAAAATTAAAGCTGTAGTCTTGTATTCTGCACACATTTTATTAATTTTATTTCATTTTCCTTTCTTTTTCATAGGTCACTCTATAAACTCTGACATTCACAGGAAACCAACTTACTCCTGCCAGTAATACAGTGTTAAATATTAACAAGCACACATTTCTTAAATAATATGAGGGATATGAAATGGTTACCTGAAACTCTTCAGTTTTTATACCTCTCAATGAACCCAATTTGGGAATCAACCAGATCTACTTCAAAACTTATCTAATTTAAAGTGACAGACCTTTAACTACATATGATGTACTATCCAATTATATGTAGAAAAATCTATTTTCACCATTACAGTACCATTTGAAAATCTGAGATTTGATTTGCCAAAAAAATCAGATTTTCTCCAAGTACTTTACTCAAGAAGGAAAAAAAAAAAAGAAGACAGTGCATTACAGCTTGTTAAATATTCAGTTAAAAGATGTCCTTTCTTGTAGTTTATCCTACCCTTCATGTAATTTCTATTGAAGTCAGAAATAGGCCATGTAGGTTCTTGTTCATCATTTTTGTGGATTTACAGAAATTTGAAAAGGATTACCCAGTCACACATGAATATAATAAAATTTGGAAGAAAAAGCTAGGAAAAATAAGATCTTATTTTGGTTTTAAAAACAGTTACAAAGTTGTTGAAATTCATTATAAGAGAAATTTTTGTGTTTATTCCTAACACATGTGATTACTTTACTACTATTCACAAATACAGATCACATTACTTCTGTATACTTCCACAAGAAAAGAAAACACTGATGCCCTCTTTTTGCTTCAATGGGAAAAATACTGAGAGGCTAAGCTGTTTAAGCAGTTACAAAAGAAATCTGGGGCACTGCTGGGAACAGAAGTTTCCTATTTCTTATTCATTCTTAATCACATGATAATCCTGCCTTATCAATCAACATGTCAATTTAAAAGCAGTGATTACAAGTCATCAATAGTGATGATCCAATATTTCAGTACAACTGAAAAAGACACACAACTGAACTTTAAAGAGAGTTCAGAAAAATCACAGTAGCATGCATTTTAGCATAAATGCTACTGCTTGCCTGATATAATCCAATACCATTGATTCGGGAAAAATACTTATAGTCACTGTAAAAATGCCTGCTGTGCTGGCTTTGCTTAGCGTGTGCTACAGAATATACACACTCTGAGTTATTTCACTAAAAACCTCCAGAGATACAGACAGTACAGTTACACTGTCAACATTTGGAAGCAGGATCAGATACATATCACACTTTTATGTTTGCTTCTCTGCTAAATCAGTTACTTGTTTTCAGTCAGGAAGCCAACATTATTCTGAAGTTTCAGAATTCAGAGATTTACACAGTTCATAGAGTACATTATAAAAGTGTATTAAGTACTACTCACAAGTATAGATATTTAAGGTATCAAATGGCATTCATGTAAATGTACATTAGAAAGCTTTAATAAAAGGCTACTAAGTTGCTAAATAAATCATAAGGTTTGAAATGCAGGTGGAATATGCATACTCGACTTGCACTTATCTGTAAGCATATATATTCCAGCACAATTTCTGTCCACACACACCACAAGTGGTTTTCTCCAGCAGCTCAGGGAACAGATATGGTTGAGACAATGTCTACTTGCAAAACAGCAAAAGCTATTTTCTTCAGGCACATGTAATTGCTAATCACTTATTATGAGGTGTTTGTTCTTAGTGATTTACTGAGAACCAAAGAGGCAGAAGTCAAGTTTCAAGGCAGAAACCAGGTGAATAAAGCCAGAAAGCCTGTCCTTAGTCCACCTGCAATCATGCATGACATAAATTTTGCCTTCTGCAACTAGTAACATACTTCAAATGGGAGCCATTTTACTCACCAGGTATTGGTGTCTTTCACAGTTTTGAGGGGTGATAGAGAAAAAACTAGAGTTGTGGTCTAGACAGAGAGGTGTGGATTACGTAAAGTGACCTACAACCAGTATGGAACTGGCAACTTTAAAACATGGGCAGAAGACCAGGGTTTGAAGGACAGACAGTTATATTTTCAGTAAAGGGTATTTCCTGAGAGAAACATCACTGGAACAACCAAAGAGGTTAAATGGCAGGACAAGATCACAGACAAAAAGATTCTCTGAACAGCTGAGTACAGGAAGTAGAGATAACAAGAGACGAAAGAGTTGAGGAATAGAAAGAAGCAGGTGAGATTGAGCAAGAGAGGACAGAATTAAATTCCTGGAATAAGTGAAATGGCTAGAGATGGAGAATGGATAAGAAAACTAGGTACATAGGATACTGAGAAAAGGGAAAAGAAATATAATGAGATCACCTCATGATTCACCTGCTACTTTTTTTTAATGGAAAGCACTCCACAAGATTTTGTTCAAAATGAAAGACTCAAAGAAGAAACTCAGAGAGATGAATCGTTAATTGTTTCCTTCAAAAAATAGAAACTGTAAACAAAAACTGTCACTCTGAATTGCAGAATTAAGAAGGCTCAGTTCAGTATCTGCTTGAAAATAACCATTTGCAAGTCATGTTAGAATGTCTATAACAGAAAAGTATAAACCCAATGTAAATTGGTAATCTTGATAATCATCTATTAAAAACTGTCTACAGATGAAAATATATTCAACTAATAGATTCCCAGATAAATTTGAATAATGAATGTATTTCAGAAGCAGAGACTTAGCAAATACAGAAATGACAAAATTAAGGAGATATCCATGCAATATGTTTGCTCAGTTTTTAGATAGTACTCCCAAAACGCAGGTGATAAAAGAAATCAAAAGGACAATGCATTTGCACTCTGTATAAGATTTACTAATGCAGCTCATGGTGAAATTAGCAACAATATGACTGGATAGCAAATAATTACCCAAAGCTCTTCAAAATAAAATCATGTTGCACTCAAACGTTTTATAGGTGCCAAGCAGTACAAAGGCCTATTAGGAGAATTGCTTAGACCAGCCATAAAAGCGTAGTAAAATTACATTCTCTTCTTTAAAACTGCTGCTGACATAGGACCATATTTTAGTCTAAGTGTCTGTGGATGCAAAACAGAACTAGTAAGAGTGAAGTTTTAAGTAGTCGTAACTAGTAAGAGTGAGGCTAACCCTATCATGCAGCATAGAAATAACTCAGTAGGCAATTTAACACTAAATCAAGTGTAAGTGTCACAGAATCACAAAATTTTTAGAGTGGAAGGGACTTCTGGAGATCATCTAGTCCAACCCCCCTGCCTAGACAGGGCTATAGTAGCAAAGCAGACTAAGATAATGTACAACCTACTGGCAGTGCAGCTTTAGTGCAAATATTCTTTGAAAAACAGTTTTGAAATAAAATATAGTTTAACACCTGTGGATATTATGCTCTCACTCTTTTCTGATTTGTGGTACAGTTATATTCAGGGCAGTAGCTTCACTCTAAAACTAAATATGCAGAAACAAAGCCAAGTTCATCATGCTGTGAATATTCTAAAGCACTCCAACAACATTGTAAGAAGAGAAAGAGTTAAGCAAACAGTTCAGAAAAATGAAACTGGTACAATAGATCTATTTTCAAACATTAAGAGCACTGCTACAGAAAGTGCCTTGATTTGCTGCCTGTGGATCTATTCAACGAAGACTGCAGCTGGTCCAGTGGAGCTATTTGACTATGTATGAAGCAGTGTGTGACTACACATGAAACAGAGTGATGGCTGCAAAATTAAGTCATAACTGGGAAAGGATGGAAAAGTGCATTGTCATATAGACAAAGAAGGAAAATAATATGGATTATATAGACATATTTTGATGCATGGATTTTATTTCTATCCAATCCTGTGGAATATTTACCAAGTACGGTTTCATAAGAATAATCCTTCATGTTAGGATTATCATGTTAGGATGCAGAAGTGTCATTTCAAATCTATAAACAATGACTCTTCAGTAAATCTCACCTCAATGTATGGCCAGCCTGCTTAAAATTCTATCTAAGCTTTCAGATCTTTCTTCAAATCCCTCATTCATTACCCATCTGAAACATATAATTGATTGTAATTAAACCCAAAATAAGGTCACTATACAACTTGCCCCAGCTCTTTATACATACATAGATTCAACAGATCTTAACATACTAATGACCAATCTGCAGTTTACTGTGCACAGGTCAGTTCATAAAGCCTGTTTCAGAGAGACAAATTTTTGTGTGGTATTAGCAAAACTATCACAAGACACCCTTCAGTTTATATTGATTCGTTCCATGTGTTTCCTTTGAAGGAATTAAGTAAAATTTGGACTGATCCAAGCTGTTACTGACTTTTCCAACTGATTCCATCTTGCAGCTCTTAGAACTGTTGTCTGTTTTAGAATTCAACTATATCTGCAGATATTCCATCAACCAAACATTTCTCCTTTTATGAGTAGTCATTTTTTTTCCTGATCCAGCCTTTCAAATCTACTACAAAGGAGAATTCCAGTGATTTTAAATGTAGGGAAATTTTTTTTATTTAGCATATGATTGAGACTATTCTTATGTTTTTTCCTTCAATTAACTGTAAAGCAACAAGACTATTATTTTGATATACTCCCTTAGAGTCTAATTGAAGATTTAGATACCTAATTTTAAGGATCAAGACTTGAGGAATAATCATCCCTGTTCTACTTGAGTTCTTCCAGCAGTGTGTGTTTTGATTAGATAAACATAAAATAATTAGAAAACCCTTAATGTGAATGTTTGCTTGTCTTTTGGCACACCTTATCATAGTCTATTCTGTCATCCCCCATACAGCTCAAAATGTTATGCTGGCATTAACAGCTGTGCTTTTTGTTTGCATTATCTTTTGTGCCTTTTTCATCAAACATGAAACTCTTTGGTGTGCTACATCATATCTGGCACAGGCAGTGTTCTGAAGAGGAAATGTAGAAGTGTAGAAGTGTAATCTGTGTTACTGCAAAAATTAACAAGTGGAACGATCTGTAGAACATTAAACATTCACTCTACATTGCTTTCCTCCTTTCCTTGAAACTTTACATGACTCAGAAGTGAACAGCATACATAAAAGTATCTCATGGAGATCTATGGACTACACTGCACAATGCAGATCAGAATTTTTAGAAAAGTGTGCTCCTGAGAGATGTGGGCATTTCAAATATCATACTTCATCCCAACTAAGATGAACAACTGAAGTTGTTTGCTTTCTAGAATTTGACATATACTTAAAATGAAGCATCTACACACATATTCTTTCCTTACAGAGGATGATTAACTCTTCTGATTTTGCGGACTGTGGTTGTACTGTGCTATAGAAACCACTATTGACTTTAATGGTCTCTTGGTAATAATAATTAAATTATTAAAATTTGAATAAACTCACAAATAAGGAAAGAATCACATTTTCATAATCCTGAAAAACAAATCATTGATATAATCTTTAATTGCATAGTCTTTTTTTTACTTTATTTATACTTTTACTTCATTATAGCCATGTAAATTTTTTTTTCCTCAATTCAATATACACCTCGAAATTATACTTTTAATGCTTTCACATTCTTAATTTCCAAGTTCTTGACCCCTTTTATTATACAAATTCACCAGGTATTATTCCTTTAGGCTTCATCAATATCACTAAGGTTTGCCCACATTTTCTTCTAGGAAACAAGTTTACGTGAATTCTCCTGTACCACCTAATCCAAAGGATGTTGAATGTTTTTTGGTGGAACATAGGTATGTGCAGTATTTGAGGAAGAGTTCCTGATTTCTTGAAAACAATCAGAGGATTTCTCTTATGTTCAGTAAATCAGACTGATGATACTGTGTCCAAATAGACAATTATTCATCCTACAAGAATTCAACTTGAATATTACCAAACTACTAAACCCCAAGAGTCTGATTATCCATAACTAAAGTTCTTGCTATATACTTCAAATTGTTTGGGTTCATTAATTTTGTGTGGAGTTTTAGTCAAAGTATACCCAACAATAAAAACTGTAAGCATAAAGATTTGCTTCATAATCAGTGTCAAAAACTGTCAGAGAGAGATGCAAGGCAGCATTCAAACCTACAGTGACTGTGATTTTGGTTAAAATGCTGATAATAACATCCTCTATTTTGGTAAGGATAGTTTAGCACGTTGTTCTATTTTTCATGCAAAGATATACAGTAAATTTTATGGAGGTTTAAACCTGAATTGAGAACAAAGTACCTGTGGAAACTCTTCCACAAAGTTTTACAGAAATGTATGTGGAAACTATTCTGTGCCCCATCCCCCTCATATTCTCCAAGAATAGCTGATGTTTAGGAAGAGTCAGTGGCTTAACACAAAGACTGTGAAGTGTGTCTAGCAGTTATCAAAAGAGCAGCCAAAGGTATAAATATGAATGTTATTATTTAAAACATATTTTATGTTTCAAACATAAACATGTTTTAGGAGAAAAAAAAATACATTCTATGGTAGCATTAGCTTCTATATCCTGCTACAGAAACTGTAAGAATTACAAGTTTTCACTAAATTCTAGCTTTATCTATTCAGAGTTGTGCACTTTTTTTTTGTTTTCTAGTCGTTTGCTTTCTGGTTAAGGTAGCTGAGGTACTGTTGTGATGACCTAAGGTCTGTTTGTTACTGTGTTAGTGTATTAGCTGGAGACCATATTAAAAGAAAAGTGTCTCTTTCGTTTCTTACCTTAGTCCCTGTTGTAGCAACGCTGAGAAAAACAAAGGTCTTAGAAAGGGAGCAGAAGAATCAGAGCATTGAGGAGGTCACTACAACAAGTTCCATAAGTAGAATAAGTAATAATACTTCCAAACATGTAATCTGTTGAACATGTCCATCTTGCTCTTGTGAGAACACAGTGCTTTGCAACCTCCAGCTTGCCTGTGATGCCACAAATCCACAGTGAAAACCCAGCTTCCAGGAACAGGCAGCCTGAGTCTTTGATTATCAGTTCTTACTTATGAAATATGAACCTTCTCTGGTGTCAAATTGATTTAAGAGTGATACTTTTTGTATCCTTCTGGTTTTTAGTGCAACTACCTGGGGAACTAATTTGAGAAAGAAGCAGAACAGTTTAATTTTGTATGAGAACTCTTTCAATCTGAAGATTATGCAATTTGCACTAAATTTGTTAATGTTTAAATGACCGTAGAGCAAAGTAATTTTAGAGTTAATACATGGAAACGTTCATTGGCTAAGACTGTTATACAAGACCAGGTTTGCAATCTCCCAGCTTCCTTAATGCCATTCATTCTCCTGATGCTGTTCAAAGTATTTGATGTCTCATACTAGTGAAGTCATTAAATCAACAAGAAAGTTGAAAAATTCTTTTTCCGTATTTCAGCTTGGGAGAATCCAGAATTGCGCTTTAACACTGGTTTTACATGAATGCTTACCAGTAGCTGCTTTGAGTGCCTCTGTCAACCTCCCCCTCTCTGTAAGCTCTTTTCAGCAAAATAGTTACGTGTCTCTTATTTTTATCCCATATTTTTTAACTCTCTTCAATCTTATTAAATCCTCTGCAAGAGAATATAATGGCCAGATGATTCAGTGGTTCCCATCTGTACAGGAAAATCTCTGGTAGCATCAGTGAGGATTTTTATGTAAAATCCTCTCATCTGGGCAACATTATTGTGGAGTCTATCTGGGAGATTTTACGAAATCATAATTCTTTCAAATTCAGAGGAAAAATAAACACCACTCATTCAAGAGGGTAGAATTTTACCCATTCTGAGGCTTGCCCTGCCTTTCTTGTGAAATAAGGACCTTCTAATTGAAAAGGTATATTAATTTGGAGTGGCATTTTTTAAGTGGAAAATCATCTCTTTTTTTCCCCCATTTTCTAGTCCTACATCTCTAGAGAAGTACAATAAGTTTAGATTCTATGTATTTGTACCAAAAGGGCTTATTCAAAGAGTTTTCTGTCTTTCTCTTACTTCTGTTATCCTTCTGAAGCATGCGCTTGATAAGCCTTGGTATGCTGAGATTGCTCCTCCATTTCCCTTTCTTTTGTTGGCTTTATTTTAAGACTGTTGACCAGAAAACAACACATCTGCTACAGAATGCTCATACTTTTCAACCCTTTGCTATTCATCAGATCAAAATTTACCACTTCAGAGCATCATGTTTTCTCTTTTCTTCACGACTTCTAGATCTCCAAGGACCCATCTTTGTTTTTCTTCTATTTGCTTCCTGTGGTATTATTTGTGCTCACAAATGATACCTGCTGTAATTAGACTAGTGTGTTCCAGCCTTCAGGCAGCTTTGAGTAAATATGAGAACCGTGCTACTTGGATACCTGAAAATGAGTGCTGCTTCTTTCATTTGGTCTTTTGCATTACCTGGGGTCTGGAAAATGGAAAAATAAACATTGATTTACTGCTATCAGTCCCCTGCCCCTTCAACACAGTAAACCTAGACACTGTAAACTTGAATTACAGCACATTTTTACCAAGATTTTAACTTGATGGCCCCCACATGATCTGTGATATTCTCTATGGGATTGGAGGATGCAGCTTTGGGACATGAGGCCCAACAGTAAACACCCCTTTATCCAGCTGTGTTTCCCTCTGCTCAACCCAAACACTCACATTCTGTAGCCTTCTCCTGCAGTCTCCTCCTCTCAAAACAACAGTATTCAAATATAAATAGGTAGAGATATACTGGTTTCAAATTTTTCACCATTTCAGATTTTATTTCTCCTCTAATGTTTGTCGGTGGGTTTTTTCCTGAGCCATGGATTGTTGCTGAAGTAGATACTCTTAAAATAATATTATGACAGAGAAAAAAAAAAAAAAGGAAAAAAATTCTTACTGGGAGAAAATTAGAAAACAGCCACATTTCAGCTGGGGAGATAAAACAGTAAATTGAAGTCCTACCTAAAAAGAAAGAATATGTAATTGATTATATGCCACAAAGAGAGAAAATACCAGTATAGATACTGAGAGCAGAAGGATGCAACATTAAATTTGGCAGAAGAGCACAGCTTCACTGGCAAATACTTACAAATGTTTATTAAATATAGGAATAAACTGAGTTCATTCAGCAAAGAAAACAGGCAAAGAGGCACAGTTATACCTGGCAGCTACTTACTTAAGTGACACATTGAAACTGATGGAGGATTAAAATGCAAGATTTAAACTGGGGGGAAGTGAGCTATAACCACTCTGCTTGGGTTTTTTCCACAAACTAGGAGATACTACACTAATCTCTTACAATATCAGACAGTTAAAATAATGTTTATTTAGTGTCATAACCAGTTCCTATCTCTCCTTGATTGGTAGTGACTTCTTAAGCTATTTTTAATACCAAGTCACTGATTAAGTCAAATCTTGTTAAATTAGTTAGCTAATTTTACACGCTTATCTAGACCATCAATGTCTATACCAATGCTACTTTCATATCCACAACTGCAGTGTAAATGTGATGAGTGCATCTAATTACTAGCAATGCCAGCTCTAAAGGCTGAAAGTCTTCTCCGTGACAGGGAAACATCCACAGCCCTCAGCTTGCCATCTTACATGCCCATGAACACAGTGACAACAGCCACACTGTCATACAGCTATTCTTGTACCTTTAGTATTGTTTTACTGTATCACAAGAGCAAGAGAGTACCACATTCCACTGGAAATGGAATATCACAAAATAACACAGAGATGGCAAAAGCCAGCTGGGTTTTCCCAGCCAACCATGTCTATTTGTTTTGTAATGAATTTTACAACACTTAAAAATTTCTTATCAATACTTGAGCTTTGGAGTCCTGCAAGACTTTTGGTAATTAAGACAGACACAAAATAAAAAACACAGATTTCCATGGTTCAGAGAAGTTCTGATTCAGAGCTTCTCATGTGCACATCAATATCTGTAGCTCAGGCTGCCATTCCATTACCACACAACCACTTTAACAAATTCCTGAGCACTTTACTTTGCCTTATGCACATCTTACTCCTTGTCATTGTATTTTTCTTCATAACTCCATACATAATAATAATGAATGGCACTAGCAATGACTTGATAGGAGAGCTGGCTGTCACAGCAAATAACCATTGCCTTAATGAAAGACAATACTCGAGTGTCTTAGAGCCTTTGAACTAATTTCCTTGCTTACTAGTACATTTTAGTTTGTGATTTTTTTAACAAGACAATATATTTTATATTTTTCCAAGCTCATCAGTTTTTATCAAGAGACTAAAGATAATTTGCATCAATGCCTACTACATTACTCTTGGTCCTGTAAAATTTCCCGGTGTTTTTCCTTTGAGTTGAACAACAACATTTAACTGAGCAATGTGTAGATAATGATATATAAAGCCAATCGAGGGTAAACTCTGCTCATTTATTCTATCGCTAACTAAAGAAACCAAAAGGTTAACCATGCTTTTATTTGTAAGAAAAAGTCAAGGGTTTGGCTCAGCACTGTTCCTCATTTGCTTACTACTATCCTTTTTGCATATGGGTGAGAGGGTCAGAGCACTGGACCATGAAAAGGAAGCTCTAGAAGACAAGAGAGATGAAGAAAATGAAAACTAAAAATGAAAATGAAAACTAAAAGAGGTGCTAGTGTCCTGTTTCACAGCAGCAGCCTTATCCTGACTGTCCAACCAATATCAGCTTTAGTGATATTTTTGTAATTGCTTTCAAAATGTATTTTTCAAACAATTTTCTTCCGAGAAGCTTGACACAATTGAGAAGACAGTTTAGTAAGGCCAGTGCCTGCTTAGTTTCCTACAATCCAGAATAACACTCCAGTTTCATCTTGGTATCCTTTCTCCTTCCTTTTAACATCGACGTGTGGTCATGCCATCCTGTACACTAAGAATATATAATTAAAAATTCAAACAACCAAAACCAGTCCCACACTCAGTGAGAGGACAGAAGATATTTTAAAATTATCATTTAAATATTTATTGTGAAAAAATTATTATTTAAATAACAGGTCACAAAATACAAAGAATGTCATGAGTCAGTACTGTACTGATCAATTCAAATACTGTCTTTCACTTGACTTTGTCTGAAATATTTTTCACTTTCACCTGAGTCAGTTCAACAAAGAGAAACTGATCTTTATGAAATTAAAGTGTAACTCTACCTTACAATGAAAAATAGAAGTGATTTGTTCATAGATTTACATATAAAAAAATGATAATGGAAAGTGTGTACTTTGCTATAAATACTTCCACTGGCACTACTTCTGTACACAGATGCCCAGATTTTTATGCATATATATACATTCATATGTATGTACATGCAAATGCATTTTATTAGTCAGAGTGGTAAATGTGTGTTTATTCTCCACTCTAAGTATGAAGGTTCACTGTTGCAAAGATGTGGGACATTACATTTTATTCAAAATATTTTGCAGTGTCATTCATAAAGAAATAAACAATTGTATTTCAAAAGTAAAAAAATTTAAAATTCAAAAGGCAGAAAATTGACTCAAAAATAATCAGTTATTCATAATAAAAGCATTTTAAAAAGTAAGTTTAGTATTTTGATTTATGTTTGGGGTTTTTTTAATAACACTTCAGAGGGATTTCTGTTGCAGGGTAATTTTATTTTTTTTTTAAGTTACTAATTTTCACTTGGTAAATCTGATATTCCTTAGATCACTACTCATTTGTGCACATGCCCAATGGTTTCTAATCAAATATAGCAAACCACATCAATTTTGCTTTGCTTTCAAAAGTGATGGATGACTTATCTCTGTTCAAGAATGTGAAAATCTACAAGTTTTCCTTGAAAGGACCTTAGATGAAAGGCCACGTTACTTTTATTTTTCATGTAGTACATAACCCCCAGGCAGCGATAAATTTCCCATCTTTTCATTCTCGCACAGATGTGATAGCTCAGCAAGTATCTACATAATTTCTTAATTACTGTTTCCAACTTTGGATCTCTTAAGTTTCCTTTATTATCACTTGAAAATTCAACAGCTACCCTATATTTTTGGGGTTTTTTGCTACATTAAAAAGGCTCATACTTTAGTTAAAATCATACTCAGTATGAGTAAAGGAAGACTTTAGTAAAGCCAGACTGTGAACTACATTACTGGAAGTAAAATACAAATAAAAAGATCATCAAAAACAAGTTAAGTATCTATGGTTTCTTATTAGAACAAAAATAGCTTTGCAAAACATTTAGGGCTTCTTGTTCCCTTCAAGTGATCAAATACATGTTTATAAAATATTTTCAAGTTTCATATTTTTCTAACCAATTTATAAACTTTGCACTAACCTCAAAAGCAATACTAGGTAGAAGATTAAGAGCAAGTAGAAAAATAAATGCTTTTATGCTAAATAAAAAACTGCAGGCAGAAAATTTTGTAGGATACTTTGAAGGAACTGGTGAGAAGAATTTGAGGAGTCATATATATGGAATGTAAATATAAACATAAATACAGGAAAGAGAGACAAAGGCCTGAAGAAAATATCAGCAGATTTTATTCTTGTAGCAGAAGTTTCTGGAACAAAGCAGGAAACTGTAGCTCCTGGGTGAAAATGAGTTTCATTCTGCACACTAAACCCCAGGCAGTAGCACACACAGGCTCACACGAAGGCTGCACAATCACCTGTTTTCAAGGAAGATGAATTCAGACTACAATTGAAACAAAGAAATGAACCCTCGGTTGGAGAGTAGGGAGGTGCAGTGGTTAAAGGAGAGGATCTTGGTTTATTCACCTTTGCAAAAAACAGAGTAACTGGGAATGTAACACAAGTTCATAAAAAGAGCCTTATGAGAAAAACGAGGCTAACAAAATTTTATTTCTGTGTTAAAGCAAAGATAATACTGGCATAGACAATAAATAGCATATACTTGTCTATAGATTCAGGTCAAAGAAAGAATCCCAAGAGTGACACTGAATGTATATTTAGACAAAAGCCTCCTGACCCCTACTTTGAAATGTTATTTGGCTGCCCTATGAAAGGAATAACAAGGATGTCTTTCCTTATTTTCTAGTGAAGGAACTAGCTTCTTTTTCTCCTGTGTTCATATTCCCTGATGTTCTGTGCCAGTGTTTAGGAAATTTAAATAAAAACAAGTAAATTTATCTTTTAAGAACCTTGTAACATTTCTTTGAGAACAATGAAATACAATGTTTAATGCTACTTTTGCTTCATGGGCTGTAACCCTTAAATTAGTAAGTATTTCAGCCTTCAAAATCTGTGCGAAAAACACTGGTATAGGAAGAAGAAATTCCCCTCTTTTAGGCCACATGAGAAAGTGAAATTCTGCAATACTTAAATATATTCTATAACTTAAAGCCACCTATTTTTTACCTTTTCCCTTATTTTTACTTAATCTGTTTCTGCCATTGAAAAGTGGCATCAGAATAGTAACTAGACAGACTGCATTCAAGCAGGTCTCTCAAAGGAACAGGTTGGGGACTGACCACTGCCATACCCTGTCAGACCTCTTAAAGTGGATATAAGAAAGCAGGGTCTGAGGTCAGAAGTTCAGGGAATATTTAATTGCTGCCTCTGACTGCCTAACAAGGATGTAGAGAGAAGACAGACTTGGTCTCTTCTGGAAGCGCTCAGTGGAAGGAGAGGCAACAAGTAGAAATTGCAGGAGACGCTCCAGCTACTTGCAAGCAAACTATCCTCGCAGTAAGAGCTGTCAAACATTGGAATGGTTTGCCCAGAGGGTTTGGGCACTCATCTTTGGAGATAAAAAACCCATGAAAATTATCAAAATGTAGAAAATACAACATATGTACTTTGAGCTTATGACTTTCTGATTGTTTAAAGATCACACTGTAAACATATTAACAATTTAACTTACTAGTTAAGTGAAAGTATTATTGAAAACAAGTAAGACAATCTTATCCATAAACTCCAAACAAGCAGATAACCCAAAATAGGTGTGTGGGCTAGTTTTACAGAGACTTAGAAGTCCAAATGTGTGGCAGGTATAAGAACCAATGTGCTGGACCCTCAGGATAGTGTTGTGTCTTCATACAAGAAGAAGTAACAGTTAATGGACATGCTGTCCATCAACTTTTTTTCTTATCTTCTTTGAAAAAAAACCACCAAGAAAATAAATACTTTAATATTCATAGAGTATTTTGTAAATATTGAAACATGTGCAAGTTGTTTTTTCCCAAACCTTAGCTATTGCTATTAGGCATGCCAACAGAAAAATGATGTGAAAGGATATTTTTGCAATAAACAGGACCTTCTTGACATAGCTGTCTGAAAGTCTAACAATTTATTCTGACTAGAAATGTGCATAGTTCAGATGGTGCCAATATTTGCACTGACTACAAATAATGTACTCTTTCTTCATGCCATTACAATGAGATGTAAATTCTTTATTAAAAGATACACATGCCTAGCAGCAGCATTGTTCATTTGTCCCTTCAGAAGTGAATGAGCATACTCTGTGTGTAGCTCTGTGGCCCTGTGAATACAGTCCTGTCATCAACAGTAGGAGGTCACTGACTTCCTATTGGGCTTGCAAGGCTCCAGGACTAAAGTTTACCAGTTTGCCTGCTTTGCTTTGAACTTGTCTTCACCTGCCTCCAGCCTTCCTTTTACTTTGTTTGGCTCTAACAGGGATGTGTTAACAGAGAGATGGGCATGTTTGGTTTACATGTCCTTATCTTGGTGAGGAACACACATAGTTTTAATACATGTAGTAGCAGCAAGTAGTTATTCTGTGTAGAGTGGGGGCTTTATGGCTTTAATAGAATAACATGTTGTAGAGAAATAGAGGCCTGGAACGACAGCAAAGGCTTCTAGAAGTGGCAGTGCCAAATGCAGGATAGAAGTGTATTTGTTGAGCAGGGGCATGGGCTGGCAATGGAAACTCCTCGGTTTACAAGCTACTCACTAATGGTCACATGAAGAAACAATTATCCAATTTCAGACAAAACTATGCAGTTTACATCTAACATATGTAAATTGCATCACAGAGCACACTTGCAGAACAGTGAAGAAACTAAGTGGAAAGATATCCTAGCAACATATAAAAATACCTAAAATTTTATATGTTCTAGCCCAAGGAAGAAGAAAATGTCATGATAAAACTTCTTGAAGCAAAAGGATGCTGGCAACTTCCTGTATTTTTCTACCTTGTTCCTTCTCACTACTCCTTGCAACAGTGAAATATTAAGGATTATTATGAGGAGTGCTTAACTGTATGATTATCTAAATTTGCTATGACTTAATCCTGTACTAGCATTTGCATTATTACTGTTTCTCTTTCTGTAATAATTAAATATGAACTGCTAAAGATGATTCTTAGATTAATCTTTAAGATGTCAATTAAGAAAAATAACAAATTCTGACTTTCCTTAAAAGGTATTTTCCTGTTATGTGTGTAACAAGATGCTAAGGATAACATTTTTTTTATCTTTGCTAAGAGTCATGACAACAATGATATCATGGACAACAGTTGAATGATGCCTAGAACACAATTTAATTACTATTTAAATATTAATCTAGATATTAATCAAAATAATGGGAGTTAGAAAGCAGTCTCTCTATTGTATTTAAGCAAAAATGACCCTGCATATTTTGACATGCATATTTTAGCACTTCAGTTCTAGGTGAAAGTTGCCACCCCCTACCCAGTTCTCATTGGTTTTCTTTTGTTTCTCAATACTCTAGAATACAGTTTTATGACAAGAAAATAAGCCATTTTTTTCTTCTTTCATGCAAACCCATAAAAATCCCAAGATTATTACTTTTTCTGGAAATCAGACTTAAATTTGCAGCCATCTATACCCATAAAATTGTCTGAAAACAGAAATATACTTTATGGTTAAATTTATATTTAAAGCAAAAATATCAAATAATTCCCCTCCACACCCCACACCATCCCTGCTCCCATCCCCTGAGAATAATTGATGACTACCTCATGGGATTGTTAACTAAATATAAGCAAAAAAACCTCCTAGAAAGATGTTTTCTTTTTATTGTATGCACTAAGAAAAATTCTGATTGCCTTGGATTATGGCTTTCAATTACTACATATTTTACTGATCCTGCACGTGGCATTTTTTTAACATAGTCTACACTACACAAAAGAAGTCAGTTGCCTGTCTCAAATAACTCAATTCCTCTCACTCTAGTGAGTTCCTTCTTAACTGAATTTGGCTATGCACTAATTAGCACAGAATGAAATATGTATGCACCCAACAGGGAGTGCTGCAGACTTTGCCTGTAAAATTTAACAGCCCACCGTGAGCATACTCAGAGTTTTGGAAGATTTCATTTTGTCTTCAATATGCAGAAACTTATGCTTTCTATCAGAAAATTGCAAAGTGCTATCATGCTACACATTTTCTGGAAGACTCTTTTACAGCATCCCCAGAGGGGACTGAATAAAGAGTATTTTAATGTAGATTGAGCTCATTAAAGTATTTCTTCCCTAAAGTCCTGTTTCAACCCGGTTTCCAGAATAGATGAGAGAAAGTTGAGGGAAGACTTTTGCCCCCATATAGAACTTTTAGAAATGTCAGATGACTACTAATTTATTCTTGAATGCTAATTGTGATATTGTGTGACTAGGAAGGAGTCAGTGGGATTTGGAGATACTGTGGTCACAGCAGGTACATTGTACCTGAGAATCTCTGAGGTAAAAATGTTGCGTTATTTTGATTAGGGTTTTTTTTTGTTAAGGTGTAACTTGACATCTTGGAACTCCTTACTCTAAAAATACCCTATTTGTGTCATTACTGTTTCTGTATGAAATATATGAAAATACTAATAAATTAGTACACATAATGGATCTTTCTCATAGTTTCAGATCGAGATTTAAAGTGACTTTCATGATCCTAGTTACAAATTTCTGATGTTCAGTGACTGCATGAGCAACATTTGCTGAACTTTGGACTATGCACAAATATTCTCATATACAGAAACATGAGGCTATTCCTGTGAGTTAAGGCTCAAATACAGCAAAGCATTTGTTGCGCTCTTTGGCTTAAAACAAGACTTCAATCCCAGAGAGTTCAAAAAGGCTTAATTACAATTTCATGTATCTATTCTGACAGGTGCAAAGCTCCAAGCTAGAAGCATTTAATGAAGACCCTAGCATAAGCTCAGAGAGCACAGGGATGGTTTCAGACAGTAGCAATTTCAGATAAATAACTTAGACATGTTCCACTGGCCTAGTTAGTGGGGTTGATTCTACAGGTACACTGAAAGCTGCTGATACCTGGGCTGACTCTACACCAGGATGCAATCTGAGAGAAGCAGACAAAGCAGGGAGCAGGAATAATCCAGCTGCAGCTCTGTGCAGATCATTTCCAAGATGATAAATTGTTCTGTACAGAGCAATTCTTCATGAAGCTGGTATACAGAATGGACCCAAGAGGCTTCACTACACAAAACTGCATGTAGTCAAATTAAACAGCTGCAAGCAAAACATTACTCTATATACAAAAATTATAATAATAAATATTATTCTGAGCCCTAATACACTTTGAATAAGATCACATTAGATATAACAGCAACTGGAAGAGGACAAGAAATCTTTAGTTTTAAAAGCAAGGTATCTACTAATAAAACATAGAAAGCACTGTTTATTTTATGGTTTACCTTGCATCTGAACACTTGATACCACTTGTATACTGTAATGTAAATAATAATATTTGGCCTGGCAAATATCACTGTTGACATTTTCTCTGGGGAAAAAAAACCAAACACACACACTCCAAAATCCCCAAACAAAACAAAACAATCATCCTCCAGCAAATTGCAGTATATGTTTAGTTTGTATTTGGAATTATTTTATGCAAAAATATGGGATATAAATAAGGCTTCCTTAATTGCTTACGAATCATTTTTCTACACAATTTAATCATATTCTTTCTGCTGTATTCACTGAAAACAATATTAAGCTGAAATAGATATTGAAGTTTATCTGAAAGCACACCATAAAAATAATATATAAAATATGAATAGATAGCTTTACATATCACTGAAAGATCACTGATCACTGAAAACTCCCAAACCCTTATAACTGCATAGCTAAAACTGTTGGCTTCATTTGTTGCCTCTTATTAAACGTGACACGTATGTCCCACAACGGAAGGCACAAACTCCATTAAAATGTTTGATCTAAGGTAACAACAGGGATAAGTTGAAATACTGCAATAAATAAAACACACGTATTCCTGCGTAACTGCAGAACATTTTAATCTTATTTTTGCTTTCTCTCTATCTAAAGAAAATTGTCTCAACTAAGGGCTAAGTGATTTTACTCTTCAAAATGAGGAATAGAAATGTCTTAGAAAAAGTAACGAAAACCAAGTTGTATAACACAGAGAAATTTAAACTGTTAGAGTTAACAGAAATGAAGGAACACAGAAAAATCTGGTTTACTTCATTGAGGCTTAGTGGGGAAAAAACATATTTCCCCTGAATGGATGGACTGTAGTATTAATAGCTAAAAAACAAAGGGGGGGGCTCTGTCTTTATGAATAGAAGGCTATAGATCTGAAATACTGAGGAAAATTATAGCTCCCCTCTCTTTTCCTCAGCTGTCCCCAAGGTGCCAGGTAAGTGCAAGATCCTTACTCCTGAGCATAACACACACCCTGGTGCTGGGCCAGGGGCAGCCTGGAAAGAGGTCAAGGACCCAGCAGCCAGCCAAGCAGCATCCAAGAGAAAAGGGGTGAGATGCAAAACAACATGACAAAGGGACAAGTCAGAATTTGCAACCTACTATGCAATAGCATCTGATGAGGACTATAAAATCAATTTCATGAACCACATAAGCACTATCCTTAGATGTGGAGCCACTGCTTGTTAGAGACCTTTGTTTCCCACCCCAACCTCATTCAGGTAGATTCTCTCTTATACACTAACGTGCTTTTTGGTTTTTTTTTTTAATACATCCAGGGATAGAGATTCCACGGCCTCTCTTAACAATGTAACCAGTCTTGCTTAATGATGTAAAACTTGCTTTAGACCAGAGTAACTAAAAGTTAAGCATCCATCCAACCATGTAAAAAGATCCCTACATTAGCCCATAATTTACAGGCTGTTTACATTACACCTCATTAGGAAATTGCTTTCTGGTCAAAGTCTTTAATCCCCTACTACTTATAATGCTTTGTCCAGCTAGACTTTTTATGCAAGTTCCATGAAATGGTTGTTCAAGGAAATCTTTCTCAAAGAATGCTTCCGGTAATAAAACCTCAAACTGTGTTTGAGAGAGTGGAAAAGATTATTTTGTTGTTATTGCTGAGATTATAACTTTTATGTCCGGTATCAAGCTCATTAAAATACTTCTTGAAGTCAGCAGTACTTGAATATTTTAAATGAGCATTACTTTCATCTTGGATATCTCCTTTCTCAGCTGCTGAGATTTTAATTTTAGGTTCATGGAAAAGTTAGACAGTGACAGCATTCCCTTCCTTTCCTCCATACTCCAGTCACTCTTCTTCTGGTGATAATTGCTCAATACTTCCTTTTTGGCTACAGTAATTGAAGTAATTGCCCTGTCACCACAAGAAGAGAACTTTGCAGAACATCAGCACCACCACTCCCAGAAGGCATGAGAGAAAGTTTATGTCAGAACAAGAAGGATAATTCCCTATTATTTTTGTACTATACAGGTAATTTTTTCATTGCCTTAATATCTTTTAAGGTACCAAAGATATCAGTCTTTATGGTACTCTCTCCTATAGGAAGAATTATTTTTTTGCAGGCAGTGTGACTCAGTCACAAAAAGAATATAATATACATAAAATAAAAAATGCTCAAGAATCTTTTGAATTACCCTAGAGAACAATTTACATTTCAGTTTTAGCATTATCATTTTAAACTAGAAACAATTCTGTAATTTTTCATTAAATAAAACTGAAAGTTTTTTAGCAATACCACACATACTTTTTTTTCTCCTCATGAAAGAAAGACTTTTTACCTTTAAATTTCTGTTGAAATTGCACTCTCTGCTAAGATTAGCTCAGTTGGTTAGAGCATGGCACTAATAATGCCATGATTGTGGGTTTAATCCCCATATCACTTAAGATTTGCACTCAATGATCCTTGTGGGGAAAAAAAAAATCTTAGTCTGAGACAAGCAAAAAGCCCAGAACTTTATAATCATACTAAAACACACAACTCAATCTTTTAAAACTCGCCAAGCAACAGAAATCAATGTTTATTCCCACTGTCTAGAAAATCAGATTATTTGTATGGGTTCCACATATATATGGATTTGAAAATCCCCATATATATGGATTTGAAAATCCCCACCAAATAAAAAAACTAAAGGACTGATTAAATTTCTGCTACAAACAATTACAAAAAAACCCCCAAACCCTCTTATCTACTTAGCTTATTATTCTGCTAGAATGATTCCAAATATAAAAAAAAAAAAAAATGGGCAATTTCAAAATAAGAACTTTGAAATAAGAGTTTCCTTCAGAAATACGGCCATGATGTGCGTTATACCATTACTAGAAATTGCTAATTACAGCCAGCGTTCTAGCTCATGGCACTTGGGAAACAAATACATGTGACCATAGCTGGTGACTGCATCCAAAATTTCCAGCCACTGCTGTGTTCATGGGGCTGCCCTTACTCCTGGGAATGAGGCACATCCAGTATTGCCTTGAAAGGGCTCTGCTTCCCTCAGACCAAGGACTCGGATGTCCAAACATGCTCCTACTCTTGACAGAGTGGTCCGGGAAACAACCTTGGCTTCCACCCACCTCTCCCTCAGACTCCCCCTCCTTGCTTGGGAAGGCACTGGATGAGGCACCCAGGCTGCAGTGAAGACATGCCAGATCTTTAACATAAAATGATGCCTGTGCATTGACTTGCATAACTTCCTAATAACTCAGAGATGAACATGGAACATATAAAACAGAGCTGCTCTACAGCAATTTTGCAATTACAGCTTTACAGCTTCTTATCCCAGCAATATTTACAATATGCACTCACACCTTCAAACAACAGTTCCTTTACCATCTAGGATTAGCAATATGCTGACAATGTCCTGACAGGCACAAAATGTTATCAACTAAATTTAAAAAAAAATGGATCAAGCTAGAGTGGGTTTGGTTTTGTGTCTGGGGTTATTTTTTGGTATTTTCTTTCTTTTTTAACAAGCTAGTAACCTGATTAACTTTTAAAATTGCTATTATGCCAGCCTGTGGTTAAAATATTGTGCTGAACCAGAGTATCTCCATTGATATCCATCTCTCAATTATGTGAATTTGTTCAAAAGAGGAAGAGTGGAAGGGGTACCAAGAGGGTACATACACTGAAAGGAATGCAGAAATCTGATCAGTCCTCTGTACTTCAGACAGCAAAAAGATCACAGTAATAAAATATGGACAGTATTTAATAAATCAAACAATGCAGCCCATTCTGACTCTAAATCGTTAATATTAATCACTTGCATTACTCAAATATCGATTTTGGTAGAATGAGAAGGGTTGGTGACTTCATCCCCCTTCCTCAAAATTTATATTGTTTGCTGTATTCAGCATTCATTTTCCCTTCTCCTCTTCTGTTCTGTGGGCTTGCCAACACTACTTTACAAATATCAAATTAAATTACAAATTAGAGAGCAGAGCAAGAGGCGATTAAATATGGTAAAAAGTATTATTGTGCTGCTTCAACAGTTTCAGCAGAGGTTAAAATCAAGCAAAAGAGGAAAAATCTAAAGATGGTCATTATAATTGCATAAGCACACATCAGGAGATCTTAAAACTATTGTCCTCTATAACCCTACTAAGTATAGTCCTTTTACATTTATCAATACATTTCCCAGGTTTCAGTGTTGCAAATAGAATGACTTCTCAAAATATTAGGAAATTATTTTTCTAAACTGGTAATGTTTGTTTAAGTATGGGTACTTCTCTGCAATCCCACTCTGGAGTAGCATTGCTGTCTCTGGAAAAAGTTACCCAGTTACCTAGAATCTTGTGCAACGTGTTCTAGGACAACCCTGCTCAAGCAGAGAGATTGGACCCGATGACCCACTGTGGTCTCTTCCAAACTGACTGATTCTGTGATCTGGGGTTTCATACAAGTGAAACTTTCAACTTTTTCTGTACTTTGTTACTGCAGTTACTAACGTAACCATTTGGAGCACGACACATCCCCTCTCCCCTTCGTAAGTGAACAGGAAAATCCTGTTCTTGAGGTTGGGAAAGAAGTATAAAATTCACAGCAGCAGCATGACAGCAGATGCATACTTAGGGCATTGAAATGTCACACAGCACCACAGCAGTGCTGCAGGGTAGGCAAGAGCCCGTGAGCAAACAGCACAGGACAGTTCTCATGCCCTTGTAGGCAAAACCACAGAGGTCTGTTGTTACTTCTTCCAGATACTGTGGTGACAGATACTGTGGCTTTAAATGAATGATTTATTGCCAAGGTAATTATGACAATCCTTAGACTAGGGAAAATTTGAAATTTAAATAGCATTTTCTTTTTCATCTTTTTTATGAGTGTGTAAATATTGTTTCATATAGTAAGTATATAAAAACAATGCAACTATTTGTCAGATCTTTAGATTTTATTTCAGCAAACATTTCCATGATTTATTCAGACTGTACACAATTATACTCTCTCTGCAATTTTTTATATTAATCTGGAACAAATATAGCTAAAAAGACATGTTAAAAATAAGACACAAATCACTGATTAACTGAGGTTCTTGTAATAATAGCACATTTGAAGCTCGTTCTCTGAATGCTGTATGCCAGTATATCCACTGTGCTCAGATCAATGACTCAGGTTTCACAGACTATTAGGCTGACAGAGGCCAAGCAGAACTCGCTGTGTGAGGTGATTCCACAACACTGGCCCCAATGCATTTTGGGCAAAATCAGGATATGACTGAAAAGTGATTCAATAACCTACTCAGCAAATCAGTCCGTGACTCAGGCACTTGAAATAATGCAATGTGCACAGAAGCAAAAAAAAAAAAAAAAATTAAATGCAGATCCTTTTTCACTTCATTATTCCCTGGTCAAATTGCACTGGCAGCCTTAGTAAGGCACAGGTTGCTAGTTTTAGTGTTTGACTGATCATGCACAAACTTTTTTTGTGATTTGGGACAGAAAAAGTAAAATAATAAAAGTGAACAATGAAAAATATGGAAGCATTTAAAAATGTTATTTTGTTGCTTTGGATTTGGAACAATAATTCTCATCTAGCATCACAGCTACTAGCTAGGACACTAAACCAAAACAAATACCTGTCATTACCCAGTAGCCAAGACCCCCTAAAATACGAATGCATAAAGGGTGCAAAATTTTATACTCAATTCAGAAATTTAATCTCCTTATGAAACTGTTTTTAAGTTCTGGTCCTGAGATTATTCTCAGCCATTCACCTCAACTATGCTGTTAGAAGCAAGACATGTAGAATCATACAGTTCAATTTCTGTGACATATATGCCCTTGTAAAAATTATAAATAAATGAGACAGCTTAGCTAATGAGAAATCTTGTGGAAGTAACTTCAAGTTCAAACTCTTGTTTGGAAAATTTAATACACAGGTAGACATATGACAGCTCCTTCTTCCTTTACTTATATTGGATTTCCAAAAACAATAACCTCTTAAAATGTTCATGTAATTAGACCATGCAGAAATCAGCCAATTTTAGTCTTTTAGATACAGATAACTGTTAGTTTGAGTTAGGTGTTAGCAAAGACAAATATTGTGTTATATATAAACAGAAAAACACTGCACACATCATTTATCTAAGTCCTTGTAAGGATACTATAAAAATAATAGTGTGATAGGAATTATTTGTCAGATTCAACTGTTTGCAAGACAGTGAAGAAGAAGGTGTTCACTAAAAGAAGGAGCAAAAGAATAGTAATTCTAAGGTATTTGTGAAAGATATTCATAAGAATGAGGTAGTTAAACAGATGACATCAGCTTGCTTCTTCCTAGTCTCAAGACTGTGGTATTTTGACATTTAAGCTAAAGAGAGTCGGTATTTAAAAAAGGCCTCTTCATTGTAACAAATACTACTATATTTTGTGTTAATTAGAGTTACATATTAGGATTATCATGCTCATGAACAGTGCATGAAAGTTTAATTAAAAGACCACTAAATTATTCATTTTTAATGAAACTGCCAGGAATTCTGCGGAGAAGTTCAACAACATTTATCATATCATTACACTAATTAACTTCTTTCTAGATAGTGAATAAAAGCTTGTAAGAATCCATAGAAATTCCTTAAAGGTTGATGTATCTTCAGATATATAAGAAAAAACACACTTCAATATGTTCCCAGATCTTAGAAAAAATAAACTTTAAAAACATATTCATGAAAGCAATACAATGAACAAGACTTGTACTGTTCAACGGGAAATGGGTCAGATGTGGAAAAGTAAGGAAGAGTACTTTTAGAAGAGTACACAGAAGAAAACCAGTATGTAAAAAGATACTAACAGCAGGAGGTACAGATGAACTAGAGAGAGCCATTTAAAAGGATAAATAATAATTGAAAGGTAAATAACTGATCGAAAAAAAAAAGGCATACAGGTAATAGAATAGGAAGGATACAAGCTCTTGGCCTTCACCCTTAGAAATAAACTAAGCAGAGTGAAAACTTCATCTTTCTAACAACTTCTATTGCAGACAGTGACTAGCATCCTAAAGGTGATGGAAGTAGTCAGAAAAACATAGTAGTAGTTCAAATAAGATTTGAATTTCTTTCTGTGATAGGCCTTGTCCAGGTTTCAGCTAGGATAAAGTTAATTTTTTCCCACTAGCTGTTACAGTGCTGTATTTTGGATTCAGAATGAGAACAGTGTTGATAATACACTGATGTTTTGGGGTTTTATTAAGTCCATTTATCCTAAGTCAAATACTGCTTTTTTCCTTGTCTCATGTTCAGCCAGTGAGGAGGTACGCAAAAAAAAACAAGCTGGCAGGGAGCACAGCTGGGACAGGTGACCCAAACTGACCAAAGGGATATTCCACACCACAGAACATCGTGCCTGGTATATAAAGTCAGGGAGTTACCTGGAAGTGGGAGCTGATTTAGGTTTGATGGTAAGAAATTGCATTGTGCAGCACTTGTTGGGGTTTTTTCCTTATTATTGTCATTATTATTATAATTTACCATTATTACGGTATTCTTACTTTCTTTTCAATTGTTAAAATGTTCTTATCTCAACCTACAAGTTTTACTGTGATTCTCCTCCCCATTCAACCGGATTGGGGAGTGGGGAGATGGGGGCTGCCTTAGCAGCTGTGTGGTGTTTCATCTTCAGCTGGGCTTAAGACATGACAGGCCTATTAAAGCATTAGCAGGATTTATTCCTTCTTGGCCCTCAGTAAATCTAAACTCTGAGAAGATAAGAAACAGTTTTGAAACAGAGTTATAGCACTTCTGATCTCCTCAGTAAGCCCTGTGGAAGTACTGTACTCCTGCACAAGTGCTTCCCCTAGAGAAGCTCTCCTGTGCATGGCCAGAATAGCATTTGAAAGAAAACTGAAAACCACTCACCTCCAATCTCCCATTAGTACAATTCAAGGCAAATAAGGAATAGACAAAATCACAAGAGAAACTAATGGAGGAAGAGCGGACCTCGCTCATATTTTTCCTACATGTACTTGTAGGATAGCAACCTGTTGAGATGGTGAATAACCATACCATTCTTTATTTAACTCTAAGTGTGAAGCCTATATCATAGAATTGTGAAGATTAGAGATGCTTAAATAAACCAAAAATCCCCCAAGATTCTCAGCATTGCTGAGACATAACAGAGACAAATTTAACTTCCACAGAACAGAGCTGGTATTTTACAATCCACTCCAGCAAAGCACATATCTTGTGCTGAGCCATGGTTAAATCAAAATCACCCATGTTAACACACAACTGCTCTCCAACTTACATTCTTTCAAGAGGCCTACTTTATCTTAGTGTAAAATTCTACAAAGACTTTATCTGTCCCTAGGTTTCCCATTAACCTTAAATGCTGTAGGGTGGGAGCATTCTCTTGAAGCACCACACCACATTCAGAATTGATGCTGTTTCCTAGACACAAGGTGCTCACCACTGTCAAACACAAGGCACCTGATTCAGGAAAAATTTTGGTCAGGCCCCATATAGTTATTCTCATTTGAAAATACTCTGTGATTCCTGCTCAAACACAAAACCTAAATGGTCATGGCAGAAACGTTGTTTCATTTCCAGTACAAAGACTAGCCAAACATTGTGTTAGATAAAAAAAGGAGTTAACCATCTCTGTCTAGAAACCTCTTTCTCAGAGGAATAGGGCCAGATCTGTTAGTCCAGCAAAGGTCCATGCCCCCAGTTCCAACTTGCAGCAAGAGTAAGCACCTGTTCGCAGTAGCCACACGCACACAGAGCACGTATGTACGTGTACAGAGTTTCAGAGTTTGCAACACAGGACAATAACACACCTTTGTATGTGGGAAGCAGCACCTTAGCATATCTTACACCTTAGCATATCTTTAGGTTTACACATCCAAGGTAATCTTTTTTGTCCACTGAAGCAGGATCAAGAAACCTTCATGCCTTTTTCCAACATCTCCATGCATTATGTTAACAAATATAGATTTTATTTGTAAGAATTAATAAATAAAATTAAGGGGTTTTCCCCCCCAGTCTTTTTCATGAGGCAGATTAACATTCTATTTAATCTACCCGCCTCCATCTCTGAAAGTTCTCTTCCAACAAGTCAGTGGGATCCTAAGTTCTGAACTGAACAATTTATCCTAAAACATTCATAAAATATGCCAGAGTATGCTGCGTTTTACCACCTCAGTTACAAATGTGTATTTGTCACATTCAAGTCTCTGCAAGCAGGGATGTTCATCTCTATTTCTGCAACTCTTAGCAAACGGCTTTATCACTCTCTACAAATAAATAAAAGCAACAGTTTTTACAGAAGATATTAACCCAGCTCTGAGCTGCTAAAAAATCTCGTTTGATATTCCCTGTTTTGGAGGGAGTGGTAGGGTGGCATGAGAGTCTTAAGCCTATCCCTTATTAGTGACGTCAGTAGAGCTAAATCCTTTATTTTCTACTTTAGAAACACCACAAGTGATCATGTTTGCCCCTCCCATTACCATGGTTTTTGATTTCTGACTGTTCATTCTTGCTGTCAATGAAGACATAGAAAGCAATTTAGAAAATTGCAGTGCATGGATGCATAGACCATCTTTAGATGAAAAATTAATTCAAATAAAAGACAGCAGTCATGATTTTGCCTAAATGCTACCACTTCTGAATTTCTGTCACTACTTTCCCACAATCTGCTTTGTTTCAAAGCCAAAACAACTGTCATTATAGGGAATGAGCTGTGCACAGATAAAATCCTGTTGCCAAGAATGTGGGCTTTTGAAAACACTCACTAAATGTGTGGCTGTTGTATGTGATTGCCTGGAATGTTAGAGCAGCTTCATATCTGCAATCACCGAGCCTGACATAAACACTTCTTAAGCTAATAGTTATTCAAATGTTTTTTTAATTCTCAAGCTTGTCTAGGAGCTAATACAGTTCTTAAGACAGTATGAAATAAGAAAAGCTGAGAGGACAGATGAGCATTAACTTATAGGCAAGGGAGAACAGAAAAAGAATAATATTAAGATCAGGCCACAACAAAAGCTTAAGTTGGAAGACACATGAACCTATAGCCATAAATCAAACTCCAATTTGAATATAAATGCATTAAGGGGGTTGGCATAAAAATATCTGAAAACATTACCCTAAATTGTTTCCATTTTTTGCTGTCATCTGATAAACATTTGGAATTTCAGACATGTAATAGAAAGAATAATAACTCCTCCACAGAACTTTAGTAAGAGATAGAGTCATGCCCCACCCCCTGACCTCCATAAATAGCAGAAACCTGAAAAACCTTGGAAATTATAAAAGGCATTCTTTTGTCGTCTGAAGTCTCCCCTTGCATTTTTTTTCTCCCTTAAGTTTGGACAGTAGTTAATTTTGTCAAAAGTAATAGCACTTTAATTGGCATGTTATACTCCTAGTGAAAAGTCTCTTAAGAGCATAAAATACGAAATTAACTAACAGTATGTAAGTTTATATGACAAATCAAGTGTTTAAAGAAAGAGGCAGCTTATTATCAGGAAAAAAACCCCAAACAATAGAAAAGCATGCAAAATTTTAAAACCTAGAACTTAAAATTTTCATACTCATCTACTGTTGGTAAGAAAAGAAAAAAACATAGATAGAAAATCACAAAAAAATCTTATGTGATTAACAAAACAATATTAAAAAGCCAAAAGTATTTCATCACATGTTACTCCAGAACTGGGAAAACTTCTTGCAACATCAGCAATACCTTTGAAGTTTTTCTTTACCGTTCTTTGAATTCTCCAAGTGTGTACTTTAAATTTTCCTGCATGTCTTCCTTATCAATACATCTTTACGCGTTTAAACTGTCTTTGTCTAATTACAGAAAGCAGAAAAGTATTTCAAAGCTTACATTAGTTTCTCAAACTGTGTAGCTGAAACTTTGAGAGGATTTCATTCATTAATAAATAAAACCTCAGCACTTACTGATGACTTCCCAAGTTGCAAGCCTACATGCACGTACTGGTGCTCAACAAAACAGCAATATTTGACTTGGTACTCACAAATTGTACAGCTGTAAGAAGCTCAAGGAGAGCACTGTTAAAATCCTGTGGGTCCTTTGGAAAAACATCAAGGATTTAACAAAGCAGGGGCATATTGTGCCCTGGGAGAAGAAACTTGCTTTCTTGATTGGGTGAAGGCAATGGGGAAGGGCAGCAGCAGGTGCCTCTAACACTAATTAGCAAGTTCTGAGCTCACCAGGGACTGCTCCAGCAGTTCACTACTCAGTGTTAACTCTCTGGCTACAGCAGCCTGGGCAGCCACATCCATGCCCTCCAGAAGAGAGCCCCGTGTTCGTACAGCCCACGGGCTGCTGCTGCAGGGCCTCCTGCCACCCTACCTGAATGCCCCCCATGCACACACCTCAGCGCCAGCACACAGGGGGCTGGCAGAACATGTAGTCCCAGAGTGACAAAGAAGCTCATCGTGCTGCCTACTCATGTTTTTCCTCCCTGCAGGCCTCCAAAAATACGTCTTCAAACTGCCTCATGTATTTAAATGCAGAAATGAAATCAGAAGTTCAAGGACAACTGAATAAAATTGCCACACATTGGCCTACCATGTATGATGCCTTCCCCAGATTTTTAAGACAAATGAAACTATGAAAACAATTTATTACTCATGTTGCAAAACAACTTCTTAACAACTAGTCCTGAAAGCATTATATATATATTTATAGATATGTGTATCTCCTAATGGCATCTAGTGTCTCTTTGTAGAGTCAATTACTCAATCAATGACTCTAGGACAGAAATACGTGGGAAATATGTGCAAACAGGCTGTGCTAATAAAATGCTTTTTACATTATCAGGACATTACAGCTTGACCATTGAAGAAAATAAAATGTGTCCTTAATAGGAGACCCCAGCAGTACAGGCACACAATGATCACAAAATTTTAAGGATCTCCAGCTGTTCCTGGAGGGATGCAACCTTGGTAGCAGGGAAGAAAATACTTTCGGGGTAACAGATAAAAAAGGGAATTTATCCACACAACGACAAAACATCCCGCAGATTGTCAGACTCAGACACATTTTCAGACCAATGAAGAAAAAATAAGTAAACAAACTGTGATAGAAAATGCATAAACATAAAAACACAGCTGCACCCAAGAATGAGGAGAAAGAAACCCTCCAAATCATGCACTCCTTGTTCAACAACTCCCTGTTCTTAACTAAGTAGACTAAGAATCAATTTATGGCTCTGTGGGTAGGTACATTTCTCTAGCCCACTTTGATTGCCTGTGATTTTTGGTTTCATTAACTGCCGTAGAGAGCTGGTAGCAATATTTGTCCTTCACACCATTCAGAATCACATCAGATTATGAACCAGACAAGCCTAAATTTGCAAATCTGCACTTCACTACCATTTTTCCAGCTTGACTTCTTTAAGAGTCCAGCCCATTTCTGGGAATGTTAGGTTCAACTAGCTGATCAGTGGAAATATGCAGCTAAGATCTTCCATGTTGATGACAATCAACAGTTTTTACCATTACAGAATTATACATGAGTAATTTTCATTCACATAAAGTCATCTACTTTTTCCGAGAGACCTTGCATTCTCCCCTCACTGTACATCTGGCTTTCATTCTGTCTTTCCACTATTAAGTCAAAACACATTTTTCTCTTCATTGCTTCTATTGCAGTACTGATTTTTTTTTTGTCTAAGTCTGTTTAAATGTTTACCATAACATTTCTAACACTATTTTAAGAGAATGCTGCATTCAGAATGGTTGTGTTGTGCTTTCAATGTGATTTTCCAATGGCATATCTCAGCAGCACATGTTGAACAGCTGGAAACCATCTAATTAGAACAGGGAGGAAAAAAGAAAAAGGATGTTTGAGATGAATAGTAATCATATCCATCACACTCATGGTTTTTCTTATTTATATAGCACACACCTGTGTCTAATTGGCAATGAAAATGACTGTAGGATGAAACACTGAGCTGACCTTATATTATATTTCTCCTTCTCTGAGCTTTAAATAGATTTTGTTATGTTACTTTAATTATATAGGTAGATTTGTTTACTGAAGCATTCACATTAATACTCATTTCATGCAAAGGGGCAAATTACTTTTTTAATTATGTGTCTTTGGGAGGGCTACATAGGTAAGATGAGTTGCTGCCTGCTAGTCTCCACAGACGATAATCCTGGCAACTCAATGCAAAACACCTTCAGTGGCATTAAGTTTTCATACAGTAAATATGTACACGTTTTTGAAGCTGTATCAGTGTATTGGGTTTTTTAAAAACACCTGCACTAGTGACTCATCTACATCTTTAGGTAAGAAAATCTTTACAAAGCTGGAGCAAGTTGCCCAGATAAGCTGTGGATGCCCCATCCCTGGAGGTGTTCAAGGCCAGGCTGGGTGGGGCTCTGAGCAACCTGGTCCAGTTGGGGGTGTCTCTACCCCTGGCAGGGGGGTTGGGACTAGATGACCTTCAAGGGCCCCTTTCAACCCAAGCCATTTCATGACTCTGTGAAATGGTAGCCTCAGAGCCTAAACCACAACACAGTACATTTCTATTGAAAAACTGCAATTGAAAGATTACTATTAACTTCAGGGAAATTAACTCAAGCAGAGATATTTATGTGCATAATATTAAACAGAGAAATAGAAATGCTGCATTGTTTTTGTTTCTTCTGTATTTTCCTTAACATCTTTACAAGTTACCTTTTTAAATTTATTTTAGTGCAAACTCTTCTCTATATGATTATAGAATAAACCTTGGAATCGTTTCTGAGCATGTTAATGTAAGAACAAAAAAAATCCAGAATTAGACCAAAAAAAACCAAACCCCAACTTTTCTTAAAATCTTGAAAAATACTGTAGGATTTTTAAGGAAATCTCTTTGCTTTCTTACCATAGTAGACTTGTGATCAGAATTCCTAATTTTACAACTGCATTAAAAATTACTGAAAAGAGTTATAATCTTGAAATTACCAAACTCAATGTTCCATCATTTCAAATTCGGTTAAAATGTTTCAGCTTAATTTGAGATAAAATGATATTAAAATTAAAATGTACACATTAATTGCTAATAACAGGATTAATTAAGTAGTTAGCTAGGAGGCAGCTATTATTTTAATGGTTCTAAAAGCATAATCTACTTTGAAAATAGCAAAACAAAGCAGACAGCACACTGAAAACTGACCTGTAGTGAGTGCACAAAGAAACAAGACATGATGTAGAACAGAGGGTTCTCTTCCAAGCATAGCTTCTAGTTTGAAGGATCAGGCGTGTCAGTAATTTTAAACGTCCAGTTTTCTGCTGATATTGTAATGGTTTAGGGGCATGAGCAGTGGTATTGATTTGATTTACTAATATACACTGCATCAATTATAAAAACATGAGTTCAGTGTTGGAGAAATACAGTATCTGGAATATGTGCTATTCATCTCGGTACATGTGCATCTCTTTAAATGTTAATTGAAACTTTCTGTCATGTTCATATTCCATGCTCTTATCACCACTGAATTTTCTAATGGCAACAAAAATCCAAGCCCATTTCAATTTTGTGAGTGGGGGCTGCCAGTTGGGGGATTTTTGCCAGCTTTTTGAAACCTCAGAAACTAATTTGTAAAATTTTCTCTCCTTTTAGCAGAAACACGTGTAATTCAATTACCATAGTTATTCTGGGTGATACAGTTTCATATGCTCTTCAACTTTTTTGAGTAAATCCAGAAGGATGTAATCAGGTAATTATTAATCCTCTTGCAGAACTTTCTTGATTTCCTATGATACATACCAATCAAATCTTATTTTCACTTTTGTTAGGTCACTGTGCTTCTCCTAATAAAATTTCATAATTTCTTTCATTGTTAAATCTTCATTCCACATTTATTGCTAAGAATAGTCAAGGACAACATTGTACAAGTTTTAGGTTATACTGCATGAATTCTATAGCTTGGAGGTGTTTGCTTTACTTTTGGGGAGTTTCATGGGGTTTGTGGGTATTTTCTTGGTTTTTTTTTTCTTTTTTAAATGAATGCATTTCTCAAATACAAATTGCACATCCTGTCAACCATTTCTCCTCTAAGCAAGTGTAAAATGCTTGTGTAAACTTCATTGGCATTGTGTCTGTGTACATCAACACTTAAATCCAAGTCAGGATTTAGGTTCCTCAGTATTTTCTTACATAAATCCCGGACTAAATCCACAAACCCCTGCTCAACATTTGTGTCCCAGTCTGTGGGGCGCTTTAATTTGCAAGACAGTTCTTGATTCAACTCAGAAATGTTCTGGGTATGTAATTTTTGTGTCACAGAACATCTGTAGTCTGAACAGTCAGGAAAATTTGCCAAACCCTTTGGCATAGAGGATACTCCAAGAATCCCCATTTCTTAAGAGGCAGAAGAGCCCTAATCAGCAAGGTATATGCAAATCACACAGTTCTAGCCCCCAGCTTCGTCTTGGAGAGAGATATTAATGGAACCAAAATAACGTAGAGCAAAGAGACCTGAAGTCTATGCACTTCAAAGTGAGGATTTGTAACTAATTTCTACCTCTGAAATTTTCATCTCTTTGATTTTAAACTGTAAAATGTAAAAAGAATTCTGGAACCAAGAAGAAAGAGCAAGACCATCCTACAATTCCTTTCCTTTTTGTTTGCTCCTGTTTGATGAAAATTACACAGTTGCAGAGATCAGCAGAGTCTACTTTGGCTTTTAATTAGGCTATTAGAATACTTTCCTGGGAGACACGGGTTTAAACCTTCCAGCAAAAAAGGGTTAACCTCAAATTTACTGCTTACCACAAGAGTTCTGCATGAAGTTGTGATGTAAAAGATGGTGAGTGCAGCATTTAAAATAAACATACATAATTGATACAGTATAATGGAATGGATATAACTTAAACAAAAATTCTAGCCATATGCACTATAACAATATGCAGTTAATAAGGAGAAGTTTGGGATTGTCCTCATGAGACACCTTCCTCAAGCAGAAGCCTATTTTATCATTTCTGGTTCTATTTCATCTAATCAGGAACAGATAACTGTAAATATGCATTACTGGATCACAGTTTGTTCCTTCTCCAATATTTAGAGCTAGGTAAAACAAACATCTGGAACTCCAGATTGCTCTAGCAATCAAAATCTTTGTTTCAAATTCCACAATGTTATTCCTATCACAAGAAGTCTTACACCATGTATGTAAATTTTTACACCAATGTTTGGGAGTTTATACTAAAAAATATGTCAATATGTAAACGAGTTTTAGAAGTAATAGCAGGAAAGACTGAAAGAGAAAAAGGTAGCAGCAATCAAAGCACTCAGCTATAAAGGAAATCCCTGTTAGTTATCCTGAACATTTGACTGCTTTCCCTACCTCTATGCAGAAATACGAAAGCATTCCTAAAAGCCACAGATTTGAAGGTGGTTGTGCCATCGGCATTCACACTTAGGTACCAGGCAATTTTCATAGGCACCTAAAACATGAGATTCCCATTGATTTCACTGGGAGTTCCACACTTAACCGAGTGTATGTTTCCTTTGTATAGTGCAAAACTGATAAAAGAATAAATGATTTCTTTTACAGGCTTTAGCACTAGATGGCAGAAATATTATAATACTCATCTGACCATGAGAAAGCCTTCTATAGTGTATAAAGGGAAAGCAAGAGCATAGCTTCTAACCTTTTATTGAGATTTTAACCTACCTTTTCAACAGTGTAAAAAGACTCATTTAAAAACTTGAATAATTCCACTTTCCACAGAATCCACAAACAAAATTTCTGTAACATGGAATTTTCCATTTTATCTGGATCCCCCAGGTCAGATGCTTCAGGATGAAAGATCAAAGTCAATAATTTGGGAAGTAATGATGTAATCCTCACTTCTCAAAAAAAACCCCAAAGAAACAAAAAACCAACCAAACAAAAACAAGCAAAACAACAACAAAAAACCAAAGAAACAAAAAGACAAAGAAACGACGACAAAAACCCAAACAAAACAAAACCAACAAAAAACCCCCACATTAACTGGGGAAGGAAGGCAAGAGGAAGAAACATCAGATTTCAAATGGCTCATTAGCAAGTACATCTTTAAACCTGCATCTTTATGACAACTCCTTATGTTAAGAAGTCACACAGTGACTGACTTGTCTTTTAGAAAGTCAAAGAAGTTGGAATTCACTCTCCAGCTACCTTAGCTGTTGAGGGATACATTTTCAAAGCTGCATGCATGAGTTACAACAAAGGTAAGGCTGGCCATGACAGCATCTTTCACACCTATTGATGTTGTAGCTCTTTCTATTCAATATTAATAAATTCAGCATGTAATTATTTTGCCATCTGTCTCTTGTAGAAGCATTTATTTCTGTCCTTCTAGTGAGCACTACAAAAAACATATTGAGTAATTTCTTCCAACATAATGACTAATAAATTGCAATAATGAGGTTTTGTGTACCATATAAGAAAGTAAGACAGTTATTAAATGACTTGTTATCTTTTTTCTACTATGCATCATTGCCAAGACAAATTACTTAACTGTAGAATAACATCAGCATTTATTTTAGCATGTACAAAGTGTTGTTTTGGGGTCTTTTATTCTACCTATGAAAATTTCTAACAGCCTAAATTCTGCAATTTAATATCAATTGGTTCAAATTTTTTATCCAGTTTTGTAACTCTCTTATTATTTTGACAAGAAACCTAGTACGTGTTGACTGTTCTGTTTGCATTATAAAAAACAAACAAAGAAATCTGTGGAGCCGTAGGCTTATTCAAATGAAATCAAATGAGTATAAAAATTCAAGTATCTGATTTTCAACTTTTAGCATTTTGCTGAAATTGTCTAAGAAAGGAAATTTCGCAAGAGGGAACACATATGTAACCAAAATAAATGGCTCTTCCCTCTCTAATTATTTGATTCTGAGATTGCATTTAAGTATTCAAGAAATCAGATTTTAATAATTTTAACCTGTTTCAGGTGAAGAGCAAAGATCAAATAGTTGACTTCTTAATACAAGTAACCTTGAAGAGCCACATGATTGCTATGAAGAAGCTGGTAAAGCAGCTTTTCTTTTGCAGTTACTGTTTTGTGAAGTCTTTCAGTTTTTTATCAGCTTCACTTTCAAATATTGCTGGTGTTCAGTTGAATGAATTAAGCAGTTATTAACTGTTCCACATAACTACTACTAATAAACTGATTTTCATTCAAAATTATAGCTTAGATTGGGTGATATATGTTTCCATTTATTTACAGATGACACTTAAATTCATTTGCATGTTATTTTGCCAACTTAGGTGTACAATTATTTTAGAGCAATGAAGTCTATAAGTATTTTCCTTCCAAAGTTGCTAGATAGGTTATCATCCCTGGAAAGTTACATCCCCAACTCCTGTGCATGGTTTTTTTATGACCTAAAGATGTCCTCAAAGAAGAAAGCAAAGCAGATTAACACCTCTTTACTTCCAGGTTTCATGAAGTTAAAAACAAAAAAGAAATTTTACAACTGGCAATTCTATCCAAGGTGTTAAATCCTATGTAATATGTGTGTGTGGGAATTTTTCTGTAAGTTACCTAAAGCAGTATAATAAGACCATCTCTAACATAGACTAGAATGTTTGTATCCCTTGTTCAGAGGCTATGCCATCCACTAAGAAATAGTTCTGCCACCCTGGTCACTGATCAAAGCAAGAAATTGTGCCTTACCTTTAATTTGGAAGAGTGTTTTTCTATTATATGTTTTTGTCACTGAACATTTCATCTGTTCCTTATTCTGACATGCTTATTTTGGGAATTTTCTTCCCCTTGTAGTCTATCTTCATGCAAGAAAGAGTAGCCTCACTATCTGGCAATTAACAAGTACTTTTAATTTGCAAATCAGTCCAAATTTTTACACTTATAGCTGCAAAACTGTAGATAAACTCCTGTCACTAACAAATAATTAAAGTTAAAATTTTATCTCAATGAAGGCAAAGTGTGACATATGTCATTTAACCTCTTGATATATGTCTTTCACATTAAACCAAAAAATCTTTCATCAATAAATTGTTTCTCCAAATCAGAAGTATTTTTCTCTTACTCCTTAAAAGGTGTTTCTAGCTAAAGAAAAGTTTCAGGCTGATAACTCTAATGAATAACACACTCAATGTCTTTCCAGATCATATTATTCAGGTGTAGATGAAATTAGAAAGAAGTAATCCTCCTGCCTTTTCTGTGTTCTCCCTCTAAAATCAATGAGTTGATTGAGTACTTGCATGCTAGTACTGACAGAAGCTAGGTTCTCAGATTCCTAAAGACCAACTACAGGACAATACATGAAAGTGAAGCTTTTTGAGTTATTCTGAAGAAGCATGTCAGTCCTTACCTAGAAATAAATTTCCTGTCTTAATGACTGCTCACTCCTTGGTCTTTGGGCTGAAATTAATCCTGGGGATCTGAAAAAGGGGATCTAATGCAATGGTCCCTAGATTTGATAAATCACTCCAGATACTATGTAAAACAGACTAAACTGTCATATCACTTGACAAAGAAATACAAACTCTTTTAAAAATTTTTTTAAAATCTGAGGCAAAACATACTGCATGAAAAATCATCAGCCCACCATTTGTGAAAACACTCCTTTATTAGTTCCTGTATCAATCAGTTTCTGTTTAGCTTAGGGCTTTTTCTGTAATTTTGTGGTGGTTATGAAGAAACTCAAATTTTGATTGTCAGATGAAAGTTTAGGTAGTCCTGGATAAGCAAGTTTTCATTTCATGCAGCAATAGAAATAGGACTACTTTCTCTGATGCTGATAATGTTTTTCTTTCCCACCCTTCATTGAGTCAGGTGAACATTTGAGCTACCACCACACCTTAGAAAAGAGGTCCTATACTGGATGTTGACAAACTTGATGTGACAGCAACTCTGAAATATTGGATGATACCATGTCAAAAAACTTTCAGAACAGAAGATGTATCAATTAGGTTGCACAAAGCTGTTATTGGGGTGAATAAGAAAGAATTATCTGAGCTTGAAATGACCTTTCTGTAAGACATTACTTCCCTTACTGTTTTGTTACTGTCTTTCCCTACCTAATGGCAACCTTAATTTCAGAGCTCAAAGCCTCGAAGCAGGGATAGGAAGGCAGTAGGTTGTAGCTGAGCGAGCTGTACGAAGCAGGTTGGTGCCAGCCCTAGGGATTGCCAGGAAGAGTAAAGCAGGAGATAATAGAGGTGAGGTGATTGTTAGAGGGGAAAATAGATTAATGAGATATGTAGCAAAGAGATCTGAGGGAACAAAAAAGGAAAGCAAACAAGCACTCATGGTATTTCGACCTCAACAAAATCCCTACTATTTACAACAAGGTTGCCAGTGGAAACTCCCATTGCAGACAGGAGTGCAGCTAGGTTTGCTTGACAGGAACCTGTTTCTTCTCATTATTCCAACCTGTTGCTAGTGTTTAATTCAAGTTAAACTGTAATGGATGAATCATTTTATTTTCTTCCAGATACCAGATCAGAACTTCTCCAGACAGCACTGCTATTTTGTCCACAGATAGGGAAGGATCTTAGACTGCAATAAAGAGCTACAGAACTCATTAGCAAGCAATACCCAGCAGCAAACAAGACAATTATCTGAGAGCTCCTGCTCTGCTCTCACAATGGCTTAAATTAACCTGCTTATCATTGGAAATAGAGAGGAAAGAAATGCTTCAGGTGTAAGACAGAGATTCAGCTAAGACAGAAAACTGACTTTATTATCCTTTCATCACACAATTCCTGGGTAACAGAACAGCCTCATTATTTCTAGTTGGCATGTTTTCAAAGCATAGATTGTTTCCTAAGCCACTTTGATATTTTGACTAGTCATTTCTTCCATTTGAGAATCAAGACTGGTGTGTTTATTTGCTCTAAACCAGGGCATAGAAAAATTTCCAAGACTAGTTTATAAAATCCATTTTAGTATGTATTTGAAGCAAATTGTAGTCAAATTTGGGCTCCAAATTAAGTGTTGGAGTACATATACACTCTAAAAGGCACTAGGGAATCTGAGGTATTAAGAAGGTTTCTTGGAGAATAAAAAACTTGTTAATTTCACCTTTATTTAATTATCTTCTGCTCTTCTTTTTCTTCAACAAATACAAAGAATTAAACCATTCCATAGATAAAGGAAAATTTCACAGATTAACTCCTTTTGGGACAGGTGGCCAAGCCATAGAGCTGACTCTCCTCATTCACAGCTACTATGCAGTAGCTTGGGGTAGACAACCTTTCTTAAGATTTATAAGTTTTTGGCACTTTACCAGAAGTGAAGTTACTTCTGTTGATTTGTCTATTGTTTGTTTTCCATACCTGAGCACCAGTTTGTTTTTGCATCACCACTATTTTACAGACACTGGTGTAGCAGCTGTGCAGTCAGCATTGCACCTCTCCTTCTCTAAGCAAATCCAAGCAGACAGTGCTGTTCCAATGCCTCTGACCCTGACTAGTCCATGTGGCTAAGAAACAAGGCCTCAGGGTTAAAGGAGCTTCTTTCATTTCTACAGTTTAGAGAGCGTTTGTTCTAAAGATGTTCCTGCAGAATTAAAGAGCTCTGTACTCTGACACACAAATACGAGAACAATATTCATCCCAGCTACATTTATCCTCCTCTGTAATAACACAGAGTTGTTAGGTTGGAGATTAAAACTGTGATGCTCTTCAGCTGGTGCAGCATTCTGCACAAAAGGCACTGCATTCAGTAAGAGTCTGAAGATGTGCACCCAGGAAGCTGCTGATCAGCAATGTCAGTATCTTAGTGATTTGAGGTTTCATTTTCAGCCAACAAAAGACTTAAAGTCATTCTGTCAACCTGTCTTCTCTGTAGCTAAGTACTGTTGTGACAGTAGAAATAAAGGCTAATTAGCAAAACAAAAATCAATCCTATTCAACGTTAAGTAAATTCTTTTTCCTTTTTTTTTTTTTTTTATTCCTTCACATAATGACACACTGAGAGGGAATCTACTTAATCTAAAATTTTTCAGACTAAGTTTTTCATGCTTTTCTCAGGGTATCCCAGGGTCTCAACACAGCCATAGGTTCATAAAATAGACTGAACTGGAAAGGACCCATAAGGATCCTTGAGCCCAACTCCTTTTCTTTTTTTCCCTAAACTTTTTGTTCATCAGTCACAATGCCCCTGAGTTCAATGCACAACATATACACGACATAATTACAGTAATTTTTACAAATATTTTAAAGCATGAGGAAAAAAATACACAAAGATGCAAATAGTAAAATTATTGTGCAAGAATCATGCATTATCCCTTTTTGAGCTGACTAATTTTGCATTAAAAAAAGACCAAAACTCAAGGCAACATATATAACTTGCATCATAATCTGGGAAACTAAATAAAATCATCTAGTAAATCCATTTCAGTATGTAGTATGGAGTAAGATAAAAAGGCATCAGTTTAATTCTTTTAATCTTTAAATCAGCAAGTTTAATTTCTGCTTGGATGATATAATAATAAATATAGTAGAAGTGGGAATGATACAGTTAATTTAAGCACATAGAAAAAACTATGGCTTCTGCTGGATAGATTTAATACAAGTTTTTTGTTCTTATTCAGCATTCTCTCCTTTCCCCACATAATGGAAAAAAAAAAGGAGAGATTATTTCCTTCCAGATGACCTCAGAATACGAAATGAAAGCAAATATTTAGAAACGTAAAACTGAGGTCAGCTCAACAGCTGTTAGGAAGATGTTTAAGATTTATTTGATTCCAGCCAGGAGCCAAGCCTTATCATTAATCACATAATTCCCTCTGGGGTGATGAAAGTAGCCCTGCAGTGAATCTGACAATACAGAAGTAGCAATTGTCCTCCTAATAACTTTTATTGCCTGCACATAATGGAAAAAGTGTGGGAAGCTTTTTAAATTTTCCTTTCATTGGTCATGCACATCTTTTCACTCCAGAAGAAAATCTAGTAGGCTTTCACCAACAAAACAGCTGGAGACATCTCCTTCTCCATGGAACAGAAACAAAGAGTTTATGTGTAACTTGTACTAGCTAATGACTTTTTAACAGAGGTCTATCTTAGACTTTCAGAAACATTCAGATTATCATGGCCTTCTAATGCAAGTCTTAAATCATCTTAGCTTCCTCGTGTTTGTCTTGATTTTTTCATAGGTTTCTCTTGATTTTAGTGTAGCCTCTCACTGCAAGTGCCATTTAGCATAAAGTCTGAGATACTGTAATCTCTGCTGAGAAGGTTTGCTTGACACCAGTAAGTAGAAATACTTCCCAAAACCCAAATACCTTATCCTACTATTTCTTAACAGGATTGCCTGGTTTTCACCCACTGGCACTCATAACCACACACTAATTTCTAGTATGAATAAAAATATTTTTCTATCCTCATCAACCAAATGCTTCAAGTAGAAAAAAATGGATGGAGCAATTAAAAAAGAAAAAATTGTTCAAAGCCTAACTACATACACAGAACCAGAGGAAAATCCTCATGCCTTTGACTGACCTTTCAGCCATGAGGGAGCATATGATATAAGAAATAAACTAGTGAACTGGTAAAAATAAAGCACTACTGTTTTGCCACACAATCTGCTCAGCATGCCTAAATAAGCAGCCCATATTACTCTTTAGAAATCCCTTTTTCTTTACTGCTTCATCACAGTAAATTGAGACATATAAACATGTCAACTGGACAATAACAAATGCTAAATCTCAATTTAAGGTTAGAATGCTCATTCTACTCATGTCCATTTATGTCCAACCTCATAGACAAAAGTTTTCCTGAGAACTTTAAAATTTCAGATCCTGACATTTTTCTGTAGTAAGAAGCACACTGTAGATTTTGACAATAGACACATACAAGAAATTGCTTGGTGTCACAATATGCATGCAGTTGGATACAGTTATCAAAAGCATTATTAAACACTGCTATCTGTGCAAACCAGGGAATAATTTCAAGCACCATGTCTGAATTCCCTATGTATAAATATTTCTAATCCTTAGCTGTAACTGGCAAAACAAATTAATATTTAAGTGTTCTTGGAATAAAATAGGCATTTAAATTAAGGGACTGGTAACATGGTTTCCTATTGCTTTTTGGAAAAAATCCACAGACTAAATATGGTCACCATCAGAGGTGACTCAAAAATGATCTTCTACCTTAAACAGTAGCATCTTAGAAAAAGACACAGGAAAATTTGACATAAAAATTAATTTAGAAATACTTTATATTTAAGTATGTTTACTTCTCAGCACTAAATTTATCATCACATTCTTTGAAAGAATTGCTACTACAGAATTCTCTTTACATATATCCCAAGGTAGGATGTGGTTAAAAATACAGTTATGTCTGAATTAACCCAACATTCTCTGTTATATTTAGGAACATAAAACTATAATTAGAGTATATTGCATACTGCCATTTAATTACCTTATTTGTAAGCCCAGATCTTTCCAACCAGAAACACTACTTCTGGTTAAACAGACTGTTAAAAACAATTGCTGTTATAAGACAATTATTCTTCTCTGTACTCGGCTTACTAATTAACTCATTTAGTAAGTATCACTGAGTTCCTCAGAGCCCAACAGAAGCTACAACCTCCTGGTTAACCAGGCAGAGTCACTTGGACTTAATTTTGAGGAACATCTGGGCTCAACTCAAAGATTGCTTCCTTGCTCTCCCCTATTACCTCAGTGTCTGGCTTGCCTTGATCTGGTATGGTAGCTGCATCCTTTACCTTCTTTTAAATAAAAGAAGGAACGGCATACCTCACATTCTATCAGAACAGGAAAATTTCTTCTAAAAGGAGCAATTTTTGCCCCTATTACTATTAGCCCCTATTACTATTTGTCCCTATTATTCCTTAAAATCAAGCATCAGAAAAAAGCTGCAAGCAAACCAATCCAACCCCTCTCAAAAACAAACAAACAAAAAAACAACCCCAAAAAAACCCCACAAAAATAATCCACAAAAACCTCAAAATACCTGGAGATATCTTTTCCTCTAGTAATATTTGATTGAAGTTTATCAAGATTCTAACAAGCAGTAGCAAATTGAACTACAAAACATCTTACAGTAGCTTAATCAAGTTTTAGGGCAAAAACATTTGCATATACTTAAAAGAACCCTTTCAAAACATACATGAGTTCAATGTCCTAAAGACACAAAATATCCTTTAACGTGAACGTATAACTTCAGTTGGGGCTTTATAACATACAGAAATAAAAACATCATTCTGTCTATAGAATGTTGTTCTAGGATTATCCATGAACCTAAAAAAAGACTATATTCTGGTGTTTTGAGAATGTTTTAGAAGTATGTGTCCATTATCAATACAAGTGGACAAAAGCCACTCGCACAAGAAGAGATTTAAAACTCTTCAGTACTTCTTCAGAAAGACGAGTTACCAGGATGAAGTAATAATTTCCTATACAGTTGAAATCAGGATTGTTGGGGGTTTTTTCCCCTCATATTTATTATCATGACACAGAGCCCAGCCCATCTGGAAAAAATTGGTCTTACCAGAGGAAAATGAAATTCAAAGTTGCCTTCAGTGACAACAGGCAAAGCAACTCTATTCCCTTTTTCTCCAATTCATTTTTGCCATCTAGAAAAGTGGAGAATTTTATTGCATGTGTTTGTAAGGCACTAATAGAATTACCATAATTTTTTTGAGATATTCTAAGGAAATGAGAATTAAAAACAAGACAACAAACCAAAACCCAAAACAAAGACAGTCAGTACTTCTACAGAGCTACATGGAGCAAGTGATTTGTGATTTTGCAAAAAAAAACCATGGCAAGTCAATTTGGATCTCTCTCCTGTCTCCTGGTTATTCAGAAAGACCTGTAGCTGGGGCAAAGCAAGTTAACATTCCCAAATCATTTAAATCCACTTTGTTCTGGAAGAATGGGGAGAAGAAAAGGGAATCCTGGAACTAGAAATGAAAGTATAATCTGGAAATCTGGTTAGAAACCTTGGATTGGGACCTATGGAGGCCTATTATATGATATTTCTTCTGCTTAACCAGAATCATTCTCACTCCAGTGAGGCAGCCAGGCATATGCCACATGCAAAGACACAGCAGATGCAGAAATGCAGACAGGGGAGCTAAGAAGTTGTTTGTTTGCACCACAGGAGAGAAAAGACAAAACAAATGCTCAAGGCTGTACAGTGGAATGACAAGTGTCTTAAACTAAAGGTGTGTGTTGCACAGAGATAAAAACATGCCCCAGCAAGAGCCACATCTGTAATTCATATAGGTGCTTATTTGATAGGATGCCTATTGAAGCTGGCTTTGTTACACCCTCGAAGCAACCAAAAAAAAAAAGGAAATATAAGAAAACATTGTCATAGTCTAAGTACTCTCCAACAGTTGCACACTCCTTTCCTGCCCTGTCTGTCTAAAGAACTTTTTTCCTTCCTTTTCTTCCTTCAGATTCTCATCTTTAATTTAGACTATGGAATCGTGGAAGTCCCAGCAGAATAAGAACAAACTTTGTTTAAATATTCAATGTCATAAATAAAATTTTTAATAATCTCTGTCATAATAAATGCTCTAATTTAAATAGGACAAATTTATTCATTTGGTTTATCATATTAGCATATACACAAATATTCATTTATGATACTAGAACAGCTCAGCATTTGTTGGCCATCTGTAATTACAGACTTACAGGTTAGCCCAATAATACATTCTGCTTTAAGAGACATTTAAAAATTTTATCAGAGAAGAATAAATACAACCCAAGTGTTTTTCCCTCAATTCAAATATCTTCTCTTCTTGCTTATGTAAGTCAAACCTTAACCTGAGCTACAATATAGTTCATTACACTCTTTAGATGCATGGCTGAGCCAGTTAATTCTGCTTTCATGCTCAAGTAGCAGATGCACAGGAGTGTAGCCATATTAATAACTCTCATTAGAGTTGGGAATGCCACTGAAAGTTCATTCCTCCTTATGTACTCTGAAAAAGAAAAGGTGCAAAAGGTTCAAATTCCAAGTGGCTATCTAATAATCCAAAACCCAGAGGTTCTCAGAGTACAGTATTGCAGCATTGTCTCAGTTCTGTTCTGTATCTATACACAGAGAAACACTTCTGTCACCTAAATCTCTCAGCACCTTTTCATAAGGTTTTTTCTTAACAAAAGAAGAAAAATTAAAAGCAGGATACAACCCTACTATAGCAACAATACCTCAGCCTGCTACAAAATAACATTCTTTAACTAAAAAAATAATAGTGGATTTCTTTGTTAATACCTACACATTGTCATTTTACTTTCTCTCAGAAGTTACCAGTTGGAAAAGGAGGCTTAGAGAAGCAGAAGAATGTTTCTGTACAGCTTGTGCCACTTCAGGACAGAATCACTATGCTTTTGAATTAGGATTATGCTTATAATTGCATGACACATCACAAGATAGCTGACTTTTCTTACTTGTTTAACAAAAACAGAATATTAAAAACTTGGCAATATTATTGACATATCACAAAATCCTTTAGGGACACTCATTTCCTGAAAGCTCAGGTAATAAAATGTAATTGACACTATGAGAAATTAATCTAGTAAAGTTCTTGATTTTTTCTCCCCTGTTTTTACTGTAATGCTGTTGACTGTACATTCTGTTCTCACTTCTCATGAAGGGCCATTATTTCTGTCTCAAGTAGTTTTATATGGCTTTTAAAAAGCTTTTAAGCAGAGTAGCTACATTTATGTTGGAACATTTTTCAAGTGTGTTCTGCAGACAGAGAAAGAAGTCAGTGTCTAGCAAGACACATTGTTTCCTTGTGTAGAACATGTAAATGGTGACTGCCCAAACAAGATTTGTGTAATATCTATTGGAACTCCAACAGCTAATCATAACGAAAATTTAAGTGACACGAAACACATGTTCCACAATAATCAAAATGAAGAAAGTTTACAAAGTACAAGATTTTGTATGACATCACTGAACTCTTGGTGACACTACATCAGAAGAATAAGAGAAAAGTGAATGCTACCTTTTTTGCCTCGAAGAAAAAGAAGAGCTGGAAATAAGTCAATTGTAGCAGTTATGGTCTTGTGGCACTTAGGACTTGGCTTTGAATGGTTTTCTCCCTTAACCTGCTTTTAGCTCCTCAGTAATTACAGTTACCATAATGAAGCCCAGGCAGGTCTAATCAAGCAAGTAAGAATATGATCTTAAACAATGAAGGAACAATCAAAGAATAACAAGCTGAAACCATGAGCCAGCTAAGAGCTAATGGGTCAGGACTGGTAGGCATACATGGACAACATTGTGGTGGGTGTCTGCTACAGGCTGTCTGACCAGGATGAAGAATTAGATGATGCCTTTTTAAACAATTGGAAGAAGTCTATTATTCACAGGCACTTGCTCTCATGTGCAACTTGAACCACCACTATCTTCTAGAGAGGCAACACAACAGACATAGGCAAGGGCACAAGTTTCCTGCCACAAGTAATACACAAGTCAGTATGGGGAGATGGCTTTTGCTAGACTTCATGCTTATAAACAAGAAAGGACTGCTTGGGAATATATAAGGTTTGGGAGTAGTCTTGGCTGCAGTGATGACAAGATGATGAAGATCAGAGTTCTGAGACGAGAAAATAAGACAGCAAGATCATAACTCTGGCCTTTAAAAAAGCAAATTTTGATCTGTTCTGCTTGAAAGAATCTCATGGGAGACTGTCTTAAAGAGAGAGGATCAGGAGACTTAGTTTATTTTCAAGGACAACCTCATCCAAGCTTAAGAATAGTCCATCCCGATGAGCAGGAAATCAAGGAAAGGTGGCAGAGGACCTGCATGGATTAACAGTAGGTCTTGATAAAAAATTTGATGTAAAGATGAAGGTAGAATAGGGACAAGGTAGATGTATACATCTACAATAGGTAGATGTAAAGATAGGAGGTAGAAAGAGGGACAAGTGACCCAGGAGGAATATAGGTAGACTGAGTGTGCAGGGTTATGAAAGTGGAATATCCTTTGGAGATGAATCTGTCAGATATGATATTTGCAGATACTACAGGCTTGAATCTGACCCATACTCAGTCCTCTTTGTGTCTGGCAGCATCATATTTAGGACATGACATGTCTCTAATTAGCACTGTTTTGCAGTGTACCCTGAATGCAACTGCATTACAAATTACTATGGATATTCCATCCCCAAAAACAAATGTGACCCCACTACCTTCCACTTACCAAGATCAGCAAAAGCAGAGGACAGGTGTATCGTCTTGAATAAAATGGACACATTTTGCAGTGGTATCCACTCTCTTGGGCTCTGCAAAGAGAATTAGATGAGGGAACTCATAAATCTTAACCTTCCATAAGTTTCTGAAATGAACCTGGGGTTCACACGTGTGTATTGGCAATGAGAAAGGCAGTGTTTTGCATGCAGGTAGTCTTGTCTCACTTGTTTAAAAAAGTCCCACATTATTCTTTTCCTTTTTATCATTGATCCACCAGCAAGGTAAAAACATCTAGATCAGGTGTACATCTATTTCTGATCCTAATAGTAGAGAAACCAAAATCACTTGCTGCTGGCTACTGCAGTCCTTCCTGGTTTTCCACAAAGATTTAAGGGGAGTTCCTTTATTTTCATGCATGTCACAGGCAATGTTTCATGATGCAAAGTTAGTAGGTCTCTTTCCTACTAGGCTTTTTGTAGAGTTATTCTTCAATCTGTAAGTTGGATCTGTCTGGATGAAAAAAACATTTAAAAAACTCTATTGCTTTAAATTTCACCCATTGCCTGGTGAAGACTCGTCAGACAACATGATAGTTATTTCCTTCTTTGAATACGTTCTTCAAATACAGCACAGTTTTCAAAAGATGGCAGCATAATTTGCAACATTCACTAGATAATCCTTCTATTTCTCCCAGTCTGTGCAATAATCCATTATGCTTCTTTTATATTTCCTCTTGTCTTTCTGTTATATCTCCTCCCACAATAGAAAATGCTTTATGTATCACATGTGCATGCAATGCTCTAGGCAGAAAGACCTGAAAATGTTTTATATGTGAGCCTGCAAACTTTTCTCTTGTGGGTAAAAGACATTTTACAACTGGACCATATTGTATGCAGCCCAGTGTAAAACATGAAATGAAATGCTGTAGGACTCAACTTACTGGCAGTATAGGCCATGAATAACTACTTCAAGACAATTTACCAACATTAGTGTTGAACTGTCACAAGGCTGGACTACTGCTGTATCTTACATGTCAATGTAACGTGCCAGCATACACGAGGTTAATTTTTTCTCTGTCATCCTACTGAACGTCAGAATTGTTCTCTGCAACCACACCTTTAAGATTTTATATCTTTCTGAAAGGACTTATTAAACTTTATGGATCTTTCCTCCCCGTTTTTTGTCCCTGTGTTGAAATTAATTTCACTCATGTAATAATGTTTGTGTTATATTTATGTTATAATCCTCCCCATTTTCAAGAAATTAAGTATGATGTTGGAAAAAAACTTATGTAAGCCTCGTTGGCTAAAAAAATGCAATTGCTAACTAGAGGAGCTTGATTTATTATTAGCTTATTTTTCCTGAGCAACTGGAGCAGGCAATACTTCAAATGTAATATATATGGATAGCATTATTTCTCACTTGTTCAGCACCATTCTGAATAATTACTCTCTGTAATTCCTACCATATAGTAATAGGATGTCAATTCCTTTTTTCAGCATTAAATTTCTCTCTTTCTTTAATGTCTTTTGAAAACATCTCTTAACCAATAAATAGTAGATGCCTAGGGAGAAATAAACTCCATAGGGTATGATAAATAAAGTTAACAGGAAAAGTTTCAGGGTGGTTGTTGTGTGTTTCGTTGTTATTTTAAAGTAAAATAGGCCTGTCTTTTATTGTTAATGGTTTCTATGATCACAAAGTTTGTACATTCTTCTCTTATTAAAACAAATAACTTCAGTTCTCAGACTTTATGGTTCCAGTAAAATATTTTTCTAACAGCAAGGGAATGCATACAATGCAAAACATCCATCAACAGCATCATCCATGGCCATACAATCCAGTATTTTATAAAAGAGATGACAAATGTCTTTCTGCATCAGTAGGAGCAAACAGACACATTTTAGGGCAAAAAAGAGTCTATTATATCTTTTGTCACATTATCTGATGATTCAAAATACTGATGTTTCTAGGAATTCCTGTAGGCTTCCCTGTTGGAAACATTCTGCTTAGCAGATATAGATGTTAAACAAACAAAGGAGTGCTAACTTGCAAAGCTTTATGGTCGCTTACCAAGAAAAATTTTAGTTCTGAGTAAGTGCAACAGTTGAGTGAAAGAGCAGAAATTAAATCTTGTATGGGGAAACCACTAGAATTTATGAAAACACATGCAGTGTGACCATAATGGAACAGCGCAGAGATACAGAAACATGTAGAAGGTAGAAACCAAGTATTTATACTTGGTGATTCAGGTTTTTCAATTCAGATGCCTTTCAAAAAAGTAATAAGGTATTATATTTCATGATATTTTGCAAAGTGAGCTAAAAACAGATGTATATATATTATATTAAAAATTGGAAGGTGTTTGTAGTTTGGCCCATTCCTTGTTTCACATTGTGAAATATTGACTTGATAACTCCCACCACCAGTGCAGAGCCAGACTTGATAAATGACGTAGGGACATGTCAGCATATTTACTGGCATAAATAATTTTCAGTATCATGAATTATGAAGAGTGTTCACATCAAATTATCTAAAACTTGTACTGTAGTTCCATTTCTATAACGAGTGCTGTTTTCTCATGGTCAATAATCTTGACAAACAGTTAGTTAGCTGGAATGACTTTCTTACAAAGAAATAAACAACAAATAATACCTTCCACAGCTAACTCTAAGAAACAGCACTTACAAAAGTGGTAATATTTGGCATGTTTATTGAAAACTTGCCCCTTCCAAGCTGACTTCATTATTTTGAAGCCAGAATAATTACTTCTTATAGTACCTACAGGAAAAATACTGGGAGCAAAATCAGCTCAGTGGGACATCTGGTCTTCTTTTAATAGCATTCATAATTTAAAGAAGTGACTTTATGACTATAGCACCCCACTTTTGCCAGTTCCTAACTATAGCTTTGAATGTATGGTTTATTGGGCAATAGGAACATTTTTATTTAGCCATTAAGATTATAATTATGCCCCCACAGCTCCTATTGCATTGCCTAGCAAATTTAAGGGATTTGGTTTTACTACTACCACCACCAAAAAGAAAAGCCCAAAAGCCCACCACACCCACAACTTCATGAATAGGCAAAAATCCTTTGATTTTGATCCTATAAGACCATATGTTTTAGCAGTAAGCATAGACAAATAAGAGATCAACAACTCTGAATAAATAGGTTGAGAACTTACTACCCATATTTTACAAATTTTGTAAGTTATTTCAACTAGCTCCACTCTGGCTCAAGGGACCAAATGCCCCCTGAAGGTTGATGTGCATTGAGCACACTCCTGGAAAGCATCTGTAATTTAGTTTTGTCCAAGAGGAATGATGTTCAAATACTAAGAGGCTTCTCCACAACATCATCCAAAGCACAGAAAGCAGGACAATTGGGCTAGTCATGGGACTTCTGTTCCAGCCTAAACTACTGATGTTCATCACACTGAAATGCTGCCAGATATATTGGTCTTTTCATAAGGTGGGATTCAAGCAGATTTGTTAAGGGATAGCAATCATGCTAGTGATTTCAAGATTCATAAAGGAATGGGGAACATTACCCTAGGGGAAGTAAACTTTCAACATATAATCAGAAACAAAAAAATGTTTTCATTCATAGTAGAAGGTAGCTAATGCTGAAAGCCATAATCATCTATTATTCCTTATCAGATAGATATTAGTTGGGTGGCTCTCAGTTTTAAATATCTACAAATATCAATTTGAAAATTGAGCAAACCTGAGACATGTCTTGCTGCCAGTGATTCTGACAAGACTTTCAATTTGAATTAATCATGTCTTAAATTTACAATTTAAGGGCCTACCACATTGAAGAATATGGGTGATTTTCTCTGTGGATAAGGAAAATAAGTGCTGGAAGACTCAATTACATATGCTGAGAGAGAGAGTTGCATGTTAATACTTCTGGATAGGTAAATACAACTAAAAAGGAACAGAGTCAACTCTAATGTAAAAAGGAGGCTTTGGAGCTCAGGTAAATTAAGGGGATGGGCATGCATTCGATTGCATGGCCCTAAGAGAGGGAATTGGGCAGCCTATTAAATTTCCTATTAAATCTGTGAGTAGATCAAAAGCCTTCAGTTATACTTAAGCTCTGGTAAGGGGGTAAGATAGAACAGGATTTTGGGTCTTTAATAAGTAATGTCTTTAAAAATTATTTTGAAATAAAAAAGGGTTGCATGTTACCCCAGTTTTACAGAGCTGGTGGATATTATTGCTTCCAGACTGTATATACCAGTCTGCAAAGCAACTTTCAGCGTAGCTGATCAAGTCCACGCTGTTTAAAGGTCACTGTCACCATCTAGTGGCAGTCCGAAGGAGTTTAGACAGCACATTCTTAACTGTTTATTTGAAAGAACAATATATTCGGACGTTTTCTACACGTATTATATTCATTTAAGCTCTTCAGCTTAATATTTGGCTAACATTTTAATGTAGACTCTAATTAACATTTACGAATATTTGTTAAAAACTAGAATTCACCTTTCCTGGCTGTTTGCTGCCTGTTTCTCATAGACCCTTTCACATAATTTTGGGAGCTGGACACAGGTCTACCTACTAAGTTTAATATAGATTTCAGAATAAATGAAATAACTTCTCATGATTATTACTGCACTGTCATTTTTTTCCAGTTTCTGTGAGACTTAGAATCTCACAGAGGATGCTCTGTAACACTGTCGTAAGTGTAGACTACTTTTAAGGGGAAAGATCTTTGTAACTGTGGTTAAGAAACAAAATCATTTCAATATTATTGTTCCAATTTTGTGTACACCACCTTTCCAACCTATCCACACTCTTTTCTGCTCTTCTCACTTTCCCTATTTACAATCTATTGGTGTAGAAAGAATAAAAGCTTTTATTATACAGTAATCTGCAGTCATAACATGTTCCAGAAAACAAATATGTGCCTGTAGTTAATGCCATTTCTCAAAGTTATTGTGTATTAGTAAAATCACTGGACTTCACTAAGCACTTACTGTTCATAGAATGGGGATATTAGCATTTGTTTTTCTGATATACTACTACTACACCTTTTCAATTATAATAAATAAGATAGACTTATTAACTACTCATTTTCTTTGACAATTCAAGAAAATCAGTTTTTACTATATGAGTAAGAACACAAACCGTCATGCCAATAATACTCATAAACCTTTAAAATAAGTAACTTCAAAATCCACCCCATCTACTACAGTTCTCTAAAGCTACTGCTTTCCTTGTAGTCCCATATATTATCTTTTCTTCATTTCATTCATGACACTTCTAATTGGACGTTTCACTGTTGCCAAGAGGAGAGCCCCATGTATTGGCCTGAGGAAACCTGCTTCAGTTTTCACTCTTGGCTAAAAGCCTCTACCTCAATACTTTAGAGGAATTTTAACATCTTTCTCCATTAAAGAATTCTTCCCTTTGCCGCACTGCCATTTTTTTTTCAAAACTCTGCCTTCTCCTTTTCCTCTGGTTTTCTTTATGTTTGGCTGGTTGAGGAGGACTTTTTTATACAGAAGGTTCTGTTTGAATTTTATGTCTCCCACAGGTACTATGCGAGAGAGATTACTACTGCCCTCACCAAACTATCAAACCCTTCCTCACCTCTGTGCACAACATTTTGTATACTTTACAAACCATGACATTCTATCATTACTAACTTGGAATGCATAGAACAATTCCAAATGCTGTAGACTCTGAAAAGTTATCCCAATAGCACTGCGGGGTTTATTGTAGAGCTTCCCCCCACCCAAAGCATATAGATGTTGCAGTTTACAGCCATAGGCCAGTCTGTGCTTTGAGCCAGAAACAGGCAGCCCATACTATTTGTATGTGCAATATCCCAACCAGAAATGTCAGTGAACGAAGAAAACCTACTGAGCATATTATATCAGAACAGCAAAAAGCCAATTGCAAAAAAATGCATCAAACTTTTGGACAGAAAAAGCACGTGGCAAGGAGCTGAAAGAAGCAGCATTCTATCACCATCTACTTGGAAAGATGTGATATTAGGAGGAAAGAGATAGGTGGAGGCTCCACTCTGTTACAGGCAACAAGTGCCAAGGGTTTTGATGTCTATGATTCAGTTCACCATGAACACAAAGGAGACTAAATTACAGTCACATGATCCATGGAGAAGTGTCAGCTGGTACTGAGGGAGGGTTTTATATTTTGCTTTTGGAAAGCCAGCAAATGTACAAAAGCACAAAGAGTACATGCACTTATTTGTAATCAGGTTTTTAAAAAAGTAAAACAAAAAAACCCCCAAAGGAAAACAACCTTATCTGTAAGCCCCTGTTAACTGAAGACTATCATATATTCTTAAAAAAACAAACCAAAATATGTAATGGACTCAAAACCAGTAAGAAAATTATATATTGCATAATTCAGGTCTTTGTGGATTGCCTAAAATACTGATAGCATTCAAATTACTAGCAACCTGTGATTCAGAAAACAGTGACCATAACTAGACAGTGGAATTGGCTATTATCAACCCACAATTGATGCCATTTGGCCAACACACAGTAATGCCATTGCAATAAACAGCATTGTTTCTCAACGCTTCAGTTACAGCACCAGCAGGACATACAGGGATGCTTCTGAGGCACATCCTCGGTTTTTAAAATGAATTGCTACAGACTCTGCCAGAAAGTGGCGGTACAGAAGGATTGCAAGCTCATATTCTTTTATCAGAAGCTGCTAGTTCAGAAAGAATTACATTTGCTTCTGTCCTTTTCTGTTTATCCTCATTCTCTCTTCTGTAGAATATCACTTTTCAAGTCAAAAGAGAGAGACTGTTTTGATGTCAGGGAAGGTGAGGCATTTTGGGAAATATATAAGGTTTCTTAAACTTCCCATTATTTGAAACACTTCAGCTAACATTGCATAAGAGGAGAAAGACTTTTTCCTTATCTTATTTTGGAAAGTAACCCAAAATATAGAAATTATATAATCAGTTCAGTTCAATTTTCTGATTTCTTGGGACAACTGTAATGTTTTTCACACAGCATATAATTTAGTTTGCTTAATCCTGGTTTGGAAGAAAGCAGAAAATAAGTTTGCCGTGAGACATTTCTGAATAAACTAAAAAAAACCAAAAAAACCAGCTCAGAAAAGGAACTTAATTCAAAAGAAGAAGACTGAGAATGACACCATAGTTTCAGCGACCTGAAATGAACAATATCTTCATACCTAGAATACATTTTACAACAGCAAGAAAATTCATAAGATGGTTTTCAACCACAGACAGCTAAAATTGAACAGCAAATACAAATAGCAAGCCAATGATAAATTATTTTCATTAGGAACCAGAAATATATCTGTCCTGCTTTTGAGAAGCCATTTCTAACACCTCTTAAATCAGACAAAAATCTACTGGGAAGATAAACAATAACAAATGTAAAGCAGTTTGCCAGAGGAAAACACTGTCATTTTCAAAAAACTGCCTCACAGGGCTTGCACATTAATTCCCCACTTCTTTTCTATTGTGTTTGCACAGACCTATTTACAGAAAAACAAACAAACAAACAAACCAACCACATCATCTGGAATAGTGCATGGTATTACCCAGGGACATTTAATCACATTTAGAAAAATATGCTTAAAACATTGGTAGCTAACAGTTTTTGCATATACTCTTAATCTTTTAGACCAGATTAAAGGTCTGAAAAATACTGAGTAGTGGTTCAACAAAAAGGATTTCTAATATTTTTTTAAACAAGAATCAGGGACTAGCCCAATACCTAGTAAAAGAGGAAATATATAATATAGCTATAAGGGGGTGCCTACTTCTAAAAAATAGAGAGCAACTTTCTTCTATCCATTAGCTCTAAGACAGGTTCTGTGTTTGATCAAACTGGCACTTCACAGAATCACAGAATATTCTGAATTGGAAGAGACGCGCAAGGATCACCAAGTCCAACTCCTAAGTGAATGGCTCATATGGGGATTGAATCACCAAGCTTTGCATTATTAGCACCATGCTCCAAACTGAGCTAATCTCAGGTTTTGTAGGAGATTCTTGGCTAATAAAAAGTCAAGGGAAACATGCTGCTTAGAAGAGTTTCTGCAATCTTTTGAAATGGCACAGCTCTTTCAATCAAAGTTGATTCAACTGTTTTAAAATACCTTCCCCCTCTATCCCTCAACACCAAGTCCCCCCCTACTCTTCCCTCACCAAGGAATGTCTTCCAGGATCACTTTCCATCATCCAAGAGCTAGGAAGGAGTGAAGAAGGTAACACCCTGAAGAGTATGACAGAGAATGTTCTGCCAAGAAATACTGGAACTGCAATGGAGAAACTCTGAAGGTGCAGCTGCTCAGCCAAGACCCAGAAGGGATACAGACTTTCAAAGCCTGCAGAAACCCTCTACTGCCCAGAGGACTTCCATGCTCGTATACCAACATCTTAACCTATATCAACATTTTAACCTATGCCAGTTCTATACCATTGCATTAGCAGTATCTCTGGCCACATGCTCCCTTCTGCACTCCTATACTTTGCCTTCCCTAGAATGGCACCATTTCACTTTTCTAAATCCGTAAGGATTGTACAGTTATCATCGGGACCATCGACACAAGTATGGGACCAACTTCCCTTTTGTTTTAAATACATTTGGTGCTTCTGGATTTTGCATTCCAAATACTTCATTCTGCATTTCATTTTGTTTCTTTCTTTCCTATCTTTACATTCATATCCTGCTATAAATCTCATCTCCCCTTGGGTATAGCCATTTTAGTCTAAGATACTGTAACCAAGAATTTGCACATAACAATATCTTTCTGCAATGTTATTTAGGACAAGTAAGTTATTCAGGTAAAGGAGTCTTTAACTTAGATGGCACTAGAACAAAAAAAATATGAAGACCAAAGCCCGATAATCCTATGGCACTGACTTAGCTACTTGTTAGAGGAGAGGAATTTTGATTTAGCACACTTGTAAAATTTGTTCCACAGACTTGGAAATACAAGGAGGAATTACATCATTGCCTGTATCCTAGCAGTATGTTTATGTTCCAGTTGACAGACTGTTTGTAGTGGTGAGTTAGACAGGACTCATTCAAACAACAAACTTGGAGACAACCGCTTCTACTGTCTAGGTGATGATGTTCATCAGATTGGAGAATCTTCCCTTATGGGACATCTACACCCAAGCACATTCTGTTTCAGGGAGGTACTGTTCACTCAGACACTGAACTCCCCCAGGAATGTTAATTATATGCATTATAGAAAATGACATGTCCCACTGAATATAACTAATAATTTCATGGTTTGTCAAAGTAGAAGCAATCAAATAGCCTAGAAGTAGTTTCCTGAAAGAGCTTCAGAAAAATAACTCTGGAAAACAACAAGCAAAAAGAAGGCTAGAAACCTTTGTAGAATTGATCCATTTTACTTAAAGAGAAACCTTGCTGAGTGGTGATGTAACCTGATATGACAAATTCGCTATTTGGAATAATCTTTCCTGCTACAAGTACAAAGAAAATATTTTTCAGATGATACAATGTGACCCATGCCCAGATGGTGGCTTTATTTGACATCATCTGCCAGAAAATTTTGCTAGCTGAACTACCCTACTGCTAATATAACTCTTTTATATCTTGCTTGAAAAAAGTTATCATCATTATTGTAAAAAAATTTATATTTGTATTTGAAAACTTTTTATGTACATCCTCTCATGCATCTTCTTTTCATTTATATACATATGTATTATCACTGTTTTATACCTTGGGTTTATGTTTCATAGTTTTTCCCAAGTATTTTTCAGTCATTGGACAGCTTCTTCTATAAATTTGACAAATTTCTGTGCACACAAGAAAAAACATCAGATGTACCATTTCTTTAACCAATGCTATATATACACTGGACGTCAGAATTCTTTCCTTCAGTTTCCAGCAGTTGGGTTTTATTGTTTGCATGACTTCCTTCCTCTGCATACATTATAACATTGTCTTTTACTTTCTAAACCATTTCCAAGACTGGTTTAAATTGTGCTATTCCACTACTCCCCATCCCCCACTCCCAACTCACCATTCCTTTTGTTGACAATTCTTTTTATAGGATATTTGGGCATATCAAATGCATTTTTCATTCCCATTTAGACAGGAGTGGATGCCCACATAGATCATCTTGCTCCAAACTGTTATGAGAGGAGCTGGGACCAAAGGCTGCAGTGACCTATGGGAACTTCCTGAGGGTTAGTGGCAGGGTTCCCAATAATCTCTCTGTGCCTAGAGAAGGCTCTCACCAAGCCCAGGAGAACTGTACTGAGGGAGTACAGTTAATCTTCCTTTGGTTCACACTGAAGATTTGGGGCATATTGGCCAACATTTCAAGGGGCGTGAAGGGGAAGGAAGAGTAAGCCATACGCACTCTGGGTCGTCTGACTCATTGCAATAACAACATTAGGCTGGTTGCAATGCATAGGCACCTTTCCTCCTGTATTAAGCAGGCCAAGAAAATGACCAAAGTCAGTATAATAGCAACAAAAGCAATATCCGTTGCATAAATTGCTAGTACTGGCAGGCAAGGAGCAGCAAACTTCAGCAGAGGCATCTTACAGACAGCTGTTGATGGATGTTCCCACCACTTTAAGCAGCCCAAGCTACTTTTTAGGAAAAGGACAGTAGAACTGACATGTAACATAGCAGGTTTATTGAAAGAAGTAAAGATGGTCACTAATATTTTAACAGTTTGGTCTGAACCATGCACATTCAGGAGGAAAATTAATAATTTTAATAGACTAAGTTTACACACGCAAAGGAGAACAGACCTAAAGACTTGTGACCTATTACTGGTATCAGTGAATACTGTAATCATGCACTAGTTTAAAAAAATAGCAAATTTAACTATTAGTCATTGCTGAACAAAATAGCATATAATTTATTCAGTACCTTATTAGAGCTGCATGGGTTTTTCACGTATTGAGTACATTAACCTTTCTGCTAAATGACTTAGTTTTACACAAAAATAGTCATGTTATAACAACTGTTTGACTAAATTTACACTTGGCTCATCTCTGTATATGATTAAGGGTTTTGAATCTCTATTATCAGTGGATTTTTTGGCCAGTGATTTTAATACTTCCTTTCAAATAGTTAGCGATAAATGCTTAGAAAAAATGGACATGAAAGCTCACCACTGCATTCTGCATTTCTAAACCCACATGAGCTCTCAATTAAACTTAGTTCATGGTGACCAGCCTTGACTAAAACAGCAAATTCTAGAAAGTACTCATATGAAGCCAAAATTAATGCAGAAACAGTAATATCACTGGAGCTAATGGAAATACATAGTTTTGTGGACACATCTAACTAGTGTGTAAAAAGACAATAAAAATAATCACTATTTTAATTTCTGCATTATTTAGTGTAAATTAAGAATCTGAAAGATCTACCAAAACCTTGAGGCTTCACATGAAAGCAACCAGTCATTTTTTTCTAGTGTCAATAAATCTTACCTGGTCAGGGCATTAGGTAGGGACAAGAGGAGGAAAGGGAGGAAAAAGGCTGATGGGGACATGTTTAGGCTACTGGTTTTGGTTTCCTAATTTTTATAGGAAGGTCTTTACTACAAACCAGAATAAGGAAGCAGTTTCAGAGAAACCAATCAAATGTAATAAGTGTTGTACGGATTTGTAAAACTTACAGCAATCATCTTTGATGTGATAAATTCATTTGACAGTCTCATATAAACACACAGCTGCAAAAACTAAGCAGAAAGAAGAGGAAATTCAGAAAACAGAAAAGAGAAACTTGGATTGCATATAAAAGATATGGAAAATGAAGAGCAGAAGGGCAAATATTACATTGTTTTTGTTGATTACTAAAGCTGAAGAGCTAGATAAAATCTATATAGACCAAAGAGAAAGGAATGGAAACTCAATATTAGAACTCTCTGGATGGGTAGAAATGGTAGAAATAGGAAAATTTTGGCATTTATCACTAAAAATGGCAATAATGAAAGAAAAGTCTGCATTTGTTGTTTGTTTCTGGATTATACTCTGAAAATCTGGTTTTTTTTAAAGAAAATATACAGTGGGAAAAAGTGGATTCTAGAGAAGTCCCTTTTCAACAATGAAGTTTATGTCAGATCCTGTAACCATCTTAAATACAACTAAAAGCAGTTGATAAACCACTGCTTCCAGCAATTTCATTTCTTGTGTTCATCCTGAACTTTGTTACAGTTTAGATGTCTACTCGTCCTTCCTGTTTACTCTTCCAGACCCCTTGACTTGGACTTACCTCTGGATGTTTACTCTAACTTTTAGAAAGATGGTGATGTCACAGTCCACCTGAGAGTTTAAGAAATGGATCCTAAACATGTCGGTGCATTAAGGAAACTTCACAAGACTCTCTGGCGGTCCCAGTCCCCACTCAAGAGAGTGCTCACTGCTGGGACCAAAGGCCCTTCACAGCTGGCAGCTCCAGAGAGCCCACGGGGGCCCTGCTGGACTCCCCTCACACTCACCCAGCCAGAGCAGGTTTCCTTACTGCTTCAACCCCATAGCAGATGGGAAGTTCCTAATTTGCTAAAAGTGAAAGGTATAACACAAATTATATAAATAAACAGCACTGTGCAGGATATAACTTAATAATCTTCCATGCTAGCACCTGAAGGGTCTTGTTCCTCTCAGTGTTGTGCCACAGGTAGGTAGTTTTCAGAACTGCATTTTCCATGTCAAGAAAATGAGACCAGTTTTTGAATTTAAACATATCTTAGTGGTGTTCAACGGCCACTTGTACCATAAAAGCAGAGAAGTGTTTAAATACAAAGTAAGCATTAGTGGAGGCCTATGTAAATCAAAATCAATTGCTGTTCTTTGCTTTAAAGCCTTCTTTAAGCTTTTTCATTAAGAGGAAGAAAAGAGAGCACTCAACAAGGTTTTCCAGCACACACCACCAGATAGCAGTAAAGGATAAGAAGAAAGATTTTAAAAGTAACCACTAAAGGCCACAGAGCAGAGGAACAGAGGGAAGAAATAAACACAAGCTCAACAATTTGATGGATCCCTCACAGCCTAATTACATACATGTGCAAATGCAAGGATGTCTAATTTGATGTATTACATATTAATCAGGCAGGAAAGAAAGCAATGTCATTATATCTGGGTATGATTTCAACCAGACATTCAGCTGCAGTCCTCCTTTTCTTGGCAAACATTTAGTTTTTGCCATTCTTTGTGTTTGGCAGCCTAGCTAGGATACCATCATCACTGTTCAGTAGACCAAGATCACCATTTTTAGTGGTCTGGACTGAGCAAACTGAGCATGTTTATTGCTGCATTTTGATGTATTTCTGTCTTCCCCCACCTCCCAAACTGCATTTGTTAATATTTTATCTGTTGTAACTGGTATCAGCTATTCTGGTTAAACAACATTAGATGAGCCCTTCGGACCTTGTAGAAGCAGGGATATTTTTTGTCCCCACTTAAGAGCACTTGCTTGCTGACAATGAAGGCAACCCTTGACACCTGAACATCCAATTCTTCACCTTTCTATTGCACTGCACATTTAGACACCAGATGGCAGATACTCCCCATCAGACTAACATCTAATATTAAGTTTCAGAAATATCTACAGTATTAAATGAGTTTCTTGAGTTTACCAACTCTGTTGTCATAGGTAACTTTTGTTAAGTATGGTCTTCTGTCTACATTAAATAATTTTATCTCTGATAGGAGAGGGCAGAATATTTTCTAGTTCTTTTCAAATTAAATTTCTTAGTACTTTTGCTGTTCCTCTCAGTTACTTCAGTCAAAACAACTTTTCCTCATAAGTTGTGTCATAAAATTGACTCATTTACATGAAGGTAGACAGCAGTAGTAAATAACAGGAATTCCTTGACTAAAACCAGAAAAAGTGCCAGGATCTGCATTAAAAAAAAAAAAAATAAAAAGAGAGAAAAAAATCCTTGACATGGATTACTAATGGATTACCATGATACTAAAAGTACTCAAAGTCTGCTAACTACTTTAGAAGCCTAAGATCATGGATTTATTTGTTTATTTTATGGTCTATGATTGGTTGGTAAATCAGTTTTTAGCTTCTAATACTGTGTGCATTACCTAGCTTACAGTACAAATGTGAATCCTTTTCTGAGTTGATTATCTACTCATAGCTGTTTTGTTAAAGAGAATACAAATTTGGTGGCAATTATGAAGATTTTGAGATATAAAGGTACATAATATGCCATCGATTTTTGTTACTAATATAGATGGGTATAGCCATACAGTGTGATGTTGAGAAACTGAATATATTTAAACTGAATATAAATAAACTGAATATACTTAATTAAGAAGACCTCTCTTACACAGGTAAGACCTAAATCACAGTAATACATGAAGCTTCTCTCAGAAACTGCTGCAGACAGACCAAAAATGTGTGTGTGTGCATGCATATATATATACACACACACATATACATATGTGTGCATATATATATATGTATATGTATATAAAGGCCTAACCAAGACTGTAATCCTTATTTTAGTAAGTGGTCAGTGTAGTCTCAGGTTTTAGCAGCAAACAAAATTGATCACCATCTACCATTAACACTCATAGGGCATTAACACTGAGCATGACCCCAGTATGAACTCTGAGCATCTGCTCATAAATATTAAAACTCTAGACTTTTTATATTTTTGAACTGTAGTGTTTTAGCAACTGTTCTTTAACAAATTTTTATTTCACTAGCAAGACCAGATTGTAATTACATTGGCTGAGGGTGACACTAAATCTGCTCTACTCATTATCCAGAACTCTTGGTGTACAAAATTGTTCAGAAATTTAGATTTTTTTTTTTGTACTTTGGTTAGGAATATTTTGGCCAGAGGACAAAATTTAAAGAAAAGAGTGGATTATTTGAGAGCAAATAAAAAAATTATTCAAAATTTGCCAATATGATGATTATGGGAATCAATTTCCACCACGTAACAGCCCATATCTTAACAAACTAAAGACAACTAGTGGTTCAAAGAGGGGAGGGTGGAAAACAAGGACAAACAAAAGCTCCACAGCCATGCAGGGGCAGGATGAGGATCTGCAGCTGCAGCCCATTGCCCTCAGCAACAGACCCTTGCAGCTCACAGCCCCCAGCCCTGCTCCCACCTGCAGGAGTGAAAGAAAATCACACACAGGGCTCATCATTCTCTTGCTGTGGCATGGGTTCCTTTCAGCAGCAGCCAAGTAAGCTGGACTGCTTTATACAATAGTTTATTCTGGCTGTGTGTACAATTAATTTTTGGCTGGGTCTTGTACTATCCTCTCCTCCCTTCTTTGCTGCCTGCTCCCTGTGCCCTCAGACACACACTCACCCCCCTTTCCTCCCCTCCCTCCCTCCTTCCCTGTAGAGGCACTGGAAGTACTGTCAAGATTCACACCTCCATAGAACTTGATGAAGACCTTCTGGTGGGCTCAGTATTTATCAGTGAGGACCAACAGAAACTGACACAGGCATTATGACTGCACAACCTTTTATCAACCTTTTATCAACCCTAAATACACTCAGGAGAATAAGGGTCTGTATTCAAATAAAGTGACTTTCTTATTGCCCTATAAAGGCAAGCTGGAACAAATTAGGGGAAAGTGACACACTTTTAAATGCAGTAATATGCAAAACTACAGTGAGAAAAAGGAGAACAAAATACTACCAAGTAATACCAAGGAGATCTGTAAATGCTGAATACCCAGCTATTAACCTAAAATATTGAAACCTCCCAAAAAAGTGCATCTGTCAGCCAGAAGCAGTCAGGTTAGCATCTTTGTCCACATTAATCTGCTTCTCTTCCCAGTGCTTAGCAGCCATCTTCAGCAAAATCCACACAATTTAGTTTCCTCAGGAAAGAGAAAAATCGTATCATACCTCCTTTCCTTGAATGAAATTGAAGATCAGGAAAAAAACACCACATAAGAAAATGAGTAGAAATTACAATACAACCAGAACTACACAAACACCTGTTTTGCTTATTAGGCAGAAACTTTTCCCCCTTTCCAGAGCCTTCACCTGCTCCTCTCTTGCCCTTGTAGCAACCCCTTTATAGGCTTGCTCCACTCCAGGTGCCCACATCAGGGGGCTCAGCAGCTGCCTGGCCCTTGCCTCCTGCAAATACAAAGGCTTTCTGTGGCTTCCTGCCTCTGTAAAATTTCTTGTTCACTCACAGGGCTATTAAACACCTGCTTTGATATCAGAGGCAATGCCTGTGACAACTCTGCTGCAGAGCCTTTCCTCCAGTGAGGTGCCCTGTTCAGATTTCTGCCTGTGCCAAATTCAATTTCACCACCCAAGTGGTGCTGGGCAGTGCTCTGGCCCAGGGCCCACACAGCAAGTTCTTGTGTGCCACCTCGTAGCCCAGGGCCCTGCCAGTTCCCTCAGGTGACATTACCATCCTAGCAAGGATGGTTCTCACGCTCATGGGAACCAAGAAGAGGTTGCCCAATTCTCCTTCACTGCTAGGAGGTGATTCTTGGGCACAATACTAAGTCTTGTAAAAATCTCTGTCATTAATCACCCTCCTTACATTTGACCAGTGACCATTAAGTTTATAAAATGGTCTGTGGGCTCCAGACATGCTACTTGCCTTACACAGGGGGAATGGAACATGCACACAAGGTCTGACACAAACAGCTGAATAGATTTGGATTAAGAGCACTACTGGCTCTAAGTGTAAATATAGACTGATGTCCTTTGAGCAGTTTCAAGCCAGCAATTCATTACTTTCAATTAAATCCTTAGCTCTGATTAGCATTAACTGTGTCTTTCTCACATATTATCTTTATCTTTTGAAAACTGTTTATAATTCATTTAGCATCAAACCAGTGGCAAAAAGAGTTTCTTTAACACAAAGCAGGAAACAAATTGCACGTTTGCCTTATCACAGATACATGGACCTTTATTCAAATGGTTGATTGCCTTTCAATTGCAGCCCAGCAGGCAATCCTCTATTCTGCCAAACACATCACCCAATGTCACCAAGAGCAGGAAATGTGCATCATAGCGACAGCAGTTTTGAAAAGGTCATAGTCTGAACAACCTTTCACACATTTTAGTGCTTATTTGAAATAAGGCTTTCTGACTATCACAAAGGGCTAGTTTAGTTCTCAGTCAGACAAAACAACCTAAGTATTGGGTTTGTTATTCAAAAGCCAAACTGATTCGTTTTAGCAACAATGATCAAAACAATCAAAAGTTTCAGTTGAGTTATTGACTGATTTTTGTTTTACTTAGTTAAAATTAGGAAGGCTGGATTTGGGTTCAAGAACCAAGGTTTAACTGCTGTGTCACACAATAACAATATTAACTGTTCCTCTTTGGCAACTTTTCACATGAAGGGCAGATTTGTCCATTTTGAGCTAATACTATAGTAAAAAGCTATTCTTTCCTTGATAGGTATATGTGTCTTTCCCTGTGATTAAATATGCTTCTATATGAACCAACATTATAAAAAGAAAATTTAACCCAACCCCTGATCAAGTAGCTGTCATGAAACAGGTCAGTCAATTATCCATAGTACAAACTAGCATACCACAATCCAGAGTTTATTCAGTTCCTGTGTTAGACATTGAAACAACACTGTTTTGTTGGAGTTTTTAACTTCAAAGCCCTCCTTGCAGATAAAAGCTGTGATGTCTTTCTGCTACCTTCCCCAGGGACCTGTACTAGAAAAAGTAGCACATACATTGAGCAGCATTTAAACCATATGGTTAAAGTGCAGCACCATTACTGCTCAGGGAAAGCTAAAAAAGAAATGTCAAGTATTTTCAGTTTTACTGATGTGAAACATGTGCTCTCAGTAAATTTCACATTGTCCATTTTTTTCCAGTTGTTCCTAAGGAACTGTGCTGGGCTGACCCTGGACAGTAGGTAACTGCCCACCCAGTCGCTTGCTCACTGTCACAGGAATTCAGAAGGAATTCAATACAGAATTCATTCCCTCATTTCCACTGGCAGGCAGATGCCCAGCCCATCTTCTGGGAAACAGCAGAAGTAACAGGGCCACGTCTTAACCACCAATATTCCCCCCCAGCCTGCCATCCTCCTTTTGCCCAGCTGGTACCGTGAGCAGAATGTTCTACGGAATGGGAAACCCCTTTGGCCAGTTTGGGCCAGCTCCACCAGCCATGGCTTTTCCCAACTTCTTGCTTTCAGAGGGGCAGAGTGGAAATAGAAAAGACCTCTATGGAAAGAATGTTCAGTGGTATCTAAAACTCAGCACTGTCTTGGTCACCAATGAGAGTATTATGTGGGCTGCTTTCATGCCAGAATGACCCACTACAGGAATACTGTGGGAGCTTTGACAGATTTTCAGGCATTAAAAATCCAGCAAAGGGCATGTGGGGGTGTGTGTTATAATCCAAACTGTTAATCAGTGGCACTTTTTAGAAAAAAATATACCTTTAAAAGAATATCATGATAGTTTTGTTATATGGAATTTCTCATTCAATTTCTTTTACACAACCAGTAAGATACTAATAATTTCCATGACCTTTACATGTATGGAAAATAAACACATGCAATTTAATGGTGTAAAAATTACTAAGGTGAGATATGATCTTTACAAGCCCTTCAGAAAGAACAGCAAAACACTGCACACTTGTATATATGACGACAGCTCTCAGAGCCACTTAGCTAACAAACTTTGACACTAATGGCCCATGTGTGGATTTCGGAAAGGAAAAAAAAAACCCACCAACAGACCAAAAAAACCCCAAAACCCCCCAAAACCCCCAACAAAACAACGTACAAAAAGTAAATATTTTAGAGGAAGTTTTTTAAAAAGTGTTTCTATAAAGAATATACATATAAATGGTGAAACAATACTATTTCCCTCTGATTTTGCTGGAAGAAAATAATCTTAATTATGCTTGAACTTTCATTACTTAATCCTGCCATTTTAAGTAAGCTAAAAGTTATGCAGAGTCCCATGCACTGAGTATACACCTTGGGATAAACAGAATTGCCCAATCAAAATTTACAAAGAAATAACATTTATTATGCGACCAAAATATCGGTCTCAAAAGCCACAATCGAGAAAAGCGGCTCTGAGCCCGGGGTCGGAGCTGGGTGAACACGCATAGATCTGATCTCTACCACACCAGACCTCCCAAGTTCACGACTGCTGCTTTGGCTGGTTCCTTCTTATACAGTTTTTGGGCAGAGTCCGAATTAATTCTATTCTTCTCGTAATTTTAGCATATTCATGAAGTTTTCTTGTCCTGGAGTTGGGCTGCACAAAGCCTTTCCTGGCTCTGATGAATTGTCCATCCTGGGTGATGAATGGGCCATTTCTGGTGATGGAAGGGCCATCTCTGATGATGGATGGGCCATCTCTGGCTCCTGGAACAGTTATTTTTAGTTCTCGGAATGTCCTATTCCTTATCAGATGAGATGTAGATATCAGAGTGTGGTGATCAAGTCGTCATGGTGCAAATGTCTCCGTGATAAGATCCAACCCCACCTAGGTGGAATCCTCACTTATTGTGAGAGAACTTCTTTTAGTGTTGTGAAATTTTTCTCTCAGCCAGGCTGGTGGAGGGATTTTGAAACCCTGTCTCTACATGGTCTGATTACATTCCAGTTTTATACATAATAGCACAAATTACATACTTTATTTATAACAATTCCCCCCCTTTTTAGATGGAAACATTAATTCGTGCTACCTTTTGTTACTTAAAAATAGAAATACTATTATCAAATACTACAAATATAAAGGTATGAAAATTCAAACAAAAGAATTCTTTTTAGTTATAGCTATTTAGTTTTTCTTGTAACTCTAGCTTTTCCTCCTTAATCTGCTTTTCAAACTTCATCAGAACCTCAGCAGCTTTACTATTTGCTTCTCCTTCTTTTAATTCCATGATTTTAGAGATTTTATTGTTTTTGCCTAATCCTCCAGCAGCTAGTTCCAGGTCCATGGGCATCGCAGCTATTTGCATACCTTGCACTACTGAGTGTATTAATCTGATAAAACATGGTATCATGCAGGGTATGAATATCACCCCGGCCACTGAACAAAGTATGAAGAATGCTGCTTTCTTCCACCATGTACCATCAAATAATTGTTCCCACCAAGATGCTTGTAAGATGGAATTCCATTTTTGGACTGGAACATGTGCCACCTTTTTGATCTCAGCTGCGAGGTCCCTGATGGTCTCTCCATAGTCATCAATTTCTATGCAGCATTCTGATTCATTGAACTCCCCACAGACTCCCCCTTCCTCAGCTAACAAATAGTCTAATGCAATTCGGTTCTGGTATACAAAGGCCCGCATCTGGGAATGTTGTTTAGCTAACAGTTCTAGTGCATCCGAGGTATGATTTCAAACCACTTCTACTACAGCTTGGAGCCTTATGAGCCGACTGAGTAAATAGACAGGGGCTCTATACCCCCAGCTCCCATCCTGTGCCCAAGTTGCTGGGCCATAATACTGGATTATTCTTTCTGCAGGCCATTCTTCTTCACCCCATTTTTGACTCCCACCTGCTACAGGTAGTGTTTTCTTTATCCCCCTTTTCTTTCGGCTTAAGGTTTCGTATAGAGGGGCTCCTAACAGGCCACTTTCTGATCTGGGGAGTGTAAAGAAAGAAGGTCGAATCATACCTAGAGTGCATGAACCTTTCCATTTGCTGGGCAGTTTGCTGTATGCCTTTTTGCCACATATCCAGTATATACCATCAGGGGCTTTCCATTTTATTCTCGTATTTGCTGGTTCTCTCCACTATTCTTTTAAGTCCTCTAAGGATTGGTAAGGGTTAGCTCCAGATTGTTTGTACCAGCAAAGGTTAACTCGACTATTCCAATCACAGTTTGCTTTTCTTTCTTGACTCCAATAACCTGCAGGGGGTTCTGGTTGCCAGATTTTACTTTTGTTATTTGAATATATTGCTAGGGTGGATATACACGGAGTGTATCCCACAACCTCAGTATATTCAATTCCTTCCCTGCTGATGCAAATTATTCCTATTACTCGTGGGTCTAGAATCCAACCTTCAGGCCTCTGTGTAGTCATTGAGAACTGATTTTTATCTCTTTTTAGAAGTTGTTCTGGAGCTAAGCCTTCACCCTTCCAAGGCCATTTTTCTGCTGATTTTAGCTCTCTACATATCCAACAGTTGGATAAACCTAACTCAGTAGCAATTTCTTGCATTAGGTTTATGAACAAATTAGGGTTAGGGGTTGGCCATTCCCAATCATTATACTGCTTTTCTGGTAAGTCGTATTGTTTGCTTACTGCCAATAGTCTCTCTTGTTCTATTCTCTTTTTTTTATTTCTGATTCTTGTTTCTTAAGGTCTAATGCTACCTGTTTCATAGTGTTTTCTGGGTCCATGCCATCCTTGTTCTTAGAAAAGCAAAAGGTGTTAGCATATTGCAAGCATGCCCTGTCATCATTTTCCTCAAGGTCTAGTATAACAGGTTTGTTGCTCAGGGTCAGTTTACCCTGATATTTTAAATTTTGCCCCACTTAGTAGATTTTTCCACACATGCTTAATGTAGAGGTATCATAGCACAGATTGTTAACCTGAAAGTAGGCCACAAAAATGGGTTTCATTTTTCCTCTTATCCTAACAGTCTGATTACATTGGTTGCAAGTTGGAATAGGTTTTTGTGTGGCTTCTCTTTTATATCTATTAAGGTGGTGTCTACTTTTAATAGGAGGTGCCCTTGACTGCCCGTGTTTAGAGCTTGCAACTTGGGGGTAGCACAAAATTACCCCATTTGTTTTACATATTTGGAATCGAGTGCCATTTATATGACAGGTCTTGCCTTTCTTTCTGATTTCACAGACCTCTGGGACTTGATATGTACCCCATTCCTTTAAGAGGCTTGGCAGACACAGCTTACACCTCTTGGTGAGGTTTTCCCTCTGTGTAGGACCAGCTATCCAGCTGCAGGTTAGCTGTCTGGCACATGGCTAGGCTCAGAACCATCAGGAATCCGCACAGATGCATTCCTCTGCCTGTGCCTACGCCCACTGGGTTGCTACCAGCGGCGAGGTGAACAATCTTCTCGGTAGCAGGAATATTGTCCAGGGATCCTGTGGCCAGATCGAGCTGCATACTGCCTTTTGTACACGCCCCACCTAGAGAGTTTAACTGTGTCAGTCCCGCAGGGTACTTTATTTAACCTGCGACACTCGACAGTTAGAATCTGTGCCAAAGAGTCTAATTTTCTCCTTACTTCATTTTTGTATAGGTGATACTACTTTAAAGAATCCAATTATATTGTACTCAAATTTGTAGCAAGCTGTAAAACACGGCTAGTCAAGTCTTGTTCTTCTTCTAAACACTGTGTACACAAGCCTCTGGGTCTATAGCCCCTTTGGCAATGAGTAACCCAAACCTCATGACAATATTCGCACTCAGAAGAGACAAACGTGTAACATGTACAAGCAATTACAATACAACTTATCTGGTCCCTCCCGGTCATTTGCTGGGCCAGCACAGTTTTATCTTTAAGTCCCCTGGGGCAGAAGTGATCCTCCACTCAGGTGTCTCTTCTTGAAGTTCTGTCTTCTTCACTCGAGAAGCGTGCGTCCAGCCTCTCTCTGCTGTCTGAACCGCTGTGTCAGTCCATGCCTTCTCAATCTCTGTAGATTTCTGTTAATTTCTATTAGGTATGGTTGTATTTGTCCATCCTCTATCCCGGGGTGTCCTACTGGCATCACGTATAACATTTCGAAAGGTGACAGCCCTGTCTCTGAATGCGGCATAGTTCGGATATTTAACAAGGCTAAGGGGAGACATTTTACCCATGTCATTTTTGTTTCCAGCATTAATTTAGATAATTGAGCTTTTAGTGTCTGATTCATTTTTTCAACTCGACTCGAACTCTGGGGGTGCTAAGGAGTGTGATACTCTCATTGAATTCTCAGAGCTTCAGCCAATTGCTTAATAATTTTTGAGGTAAAATGTGTTCCCTGACCTGAGTCTATATAATTTATCATGCCATCTGGGTATAATTTCTTCTAATAATATATTTTTATAAGGTTTGGGCTGTACTTCTAGGGGTTGGGAAAGCCTCTACCCAATGTGTTAATTTATTTACTAAACTAACAGATTTTTATACTTCCTCACTTTAGTCAACTCTGTAAAATTTATTTGAATTTTCTTAAAAGGCCGGTGGGCTGCAGAGCAACTTCCCAACACTGCTCATTGAGATTTAGCCCGGTTTACTTTTTGGCATGTCATGCATCCTTGTACCTCCTGCTTGGTTAACTCATAAATTCTTACATCTGAAAACTTAAAAAAAAAAAAATTGTTCTGCTAGAGCCTGTGCCCCCCAGTGAGTTTGCTGATGTAGTCTTTTTTAGAATTTTCCTACTGTATTCCTTTGACAGTAGCTCCCTCCCATCAGGTAGCTTCTACTTACCTTTTTTTTTTTTTTTTTAACTTTTCCCCTTATTTTTAAATGGACTTCAATCTCCTTTTTGGAAGGTTATGGGGGGGGTATTCTCTGAGTTCTCTTTGCTCGACCTCTGGGGTACTCACCTTTAATAATGCTGCGTTTTCGCCTCTTTATCAGCTCTTCGGGTCTGGAACTGCATTCCTGTATGCACTCTGGCTCCCTGACAGCTTCCAGGATCTGTTTTATTATTTCCCCATGGGTTAATCCTCTCCTTCTGGTGTTAATTAACCCTCTTTCTTCCCAAATTTCCCCAAAAGTGTGTACCACACCAAATGCATACTTGGAGTCTGTAAAAATAGTTCCCCCTTTTTTTTTTTCGTTAGCCAATGTCCCAGGTATTCTACCTCCGGTTCAGTGAACTGGGGTTTTGATTTGGAGACTTTTAACCCCTTGTCTCCTAAGAAGTTTAACAACTTTATAGTGGCTTCTCTCACATCCCTTTCTGCTGGTCCAGCCACCAGCAAGCCATCCACGCACTGAGGCAGCCTGGCTCCCCGAACAAAACCGGCTGAGCAATTGCTCAAGAGCCCGACCAAACAAGCTCGGTTGTAGGAACTTTGGGGTTCAGTCTGGACCGGGCGTAGACGGACGGTGACGAGATCTCTATAAGCAGATCTTGGAACATGCGGTTTATTGCAAAGGGCGTGGGTACAGGGGCACTGCTTAGAGCTGCAGCTGGCAGCTCTGAGCAGGCCCAAGAGAGCAAGAGAGTAAGCGGGTAAGTAACGAGAGAGAGAGAGCGAGAGTGTAAGAGTGTGCGAAGAGTAAGAGAGAGAGTGAGAGTGGAGAGTGTGTAAGAGTGGAATGGTGAAGTCCTGGTTACAATACAATAAATCATCTTCTGTACTGAATATTCTAATTGTCACTAACCAATCTAATACAAGATACAAATCCTATAGCATTTACATACAGCCTATAAGAGTTCTTATATTACCATAGAGTGTTACATCTTAATTTCTAAAAACTACTCTTTGGACCCCTTCTGCTGAGCTAGTAGGGTCTGCTCTGACCCTTGGACCTGCCTGCAAGCAGAGGGTATTGTTCAATCAAGAGGGGATTACCTTCAGTCGGCCATACCATTGTTTTCCAGTTGTTCAGTAACTAAGACTTGGTATTTCAAAGGTGGCTTTCATTTCAATGTCGCCTGTAGTTTTCATATTCCCAAAATCTTTTGTCAGGCAATCATATTTATAAGGCTTTCCTGTTTCATCTTCCCCAACACTCGGTGAGTCCACAAACCCCTGAGGCAAGGAGGCTCACCCGAGCCGCCGCCCCCAGCGGGTTCCCGGATCCCCCCACCGAAAAGTGAAACAATCCCAGCTCTCCTCTGCCAGAGTACAAGTCCAAAAGGCACCTCTCAAGTCTACCACACTACACCAGGTATCTGAGGGGGAGTGTCACCCAGCAAAGTGCACGGATTAGGGGACCGTGGGGAACAGCACCCCAGCTATTACTTGCTTTAGTCTTTTTCTCCCTTCTATAGGAAGAGGATATTGTTTAACTCCTAATCAGATCTTCTGGCCTTTTAATCTCGATACAAATGGGTGTCATTTCTATTCTGCCTGCTTCTCCTTTGGTATAAGAGACTTTCGAATTCACCTTGTCTTTATCCTCTATGGATAGTTTGTATAAGCTCACTACAAACTGTGACTCCTGAACAATCAAGCTTACCTCCAAAGCCACCATCAAATCTTTTCTTAACAAATTGTAGTCTGCCTCTTCAATCAACAAAACATTCCCTAGGCATGTCCTGGTTTCAGATTTGAACTCTACATTTTTAATAACCGGGACATTAAAGGATTCCCCTTTTGCTCCGACCACCGTCGGGGTATCTTTGCTTGTTGTACATCCACTCGGCAGTCACTGAACAGTGGTTTGTTCAGCTCCCGAATCTACCAAAAAAAATCAGTTCCTGCTTTAGGGGTCTGACTTTTAATTTTATCAAGGGCTTCCTGGACCGTAAATTGAGAAGCCTCTGACACGCCTAGACCTCCTGAAAGATTTTGTCATCTTTCATCCTTCTCCCATGCATCAACCCCTTTCTCTTCTTGCGTGCTAAATATTCCAGTGTGCATAGTCCCCCCATCAACTAAAGCATACCCTGACATTCTTTTTCCTTGTACACATCTGGAAGAACCGTCTACAGATATTATTTCTCTTCTGAAAGGGCTTGTTCATCGAGATCTGCTCAAACTTTGGTGTTTTGCTTCTCCTTTAAGAGAAACAGCAGAAGCAGTCGTTGCCAGGGGAACGGTGCAGGCGAGGGAGGGGGGGTAGGAGGTGGGAATCCTCTCTGAGGCTGATTCCTCCAGGAGTGGGGGGGGGATAAGCGGGAAGTGCCGCTGGAACTGGCAAGGGGACAAGCTCTTCTGATGGATACCAGAGCCTGGTGTGGAGCCTCTGCACGGGTCCACAGCAGCCGTGGCAGCAGCACTCCGAGCTGCCGGCGGGCCCAGCACAGCCCACGGGGCCGAAGCCGGGTTCAATGGAGCTGTGTCAGACAATGCAGCGGGGGCAGGGGCCAGCAGAACGGCCGCGGACATCGGGACCGGGGTCGGAGTAGGGACTGGGGCCACCACTGGGGCCAGGGCAGGGGCACGGGCGGGAGGCCATAAGGGGATGCTGGTCTGCCGCTGGACCCGCAGGGGCTGGAGGGGGCGGCGGGAACACTGGGGCTATCGGCGGAGCCGCTGCCGCTGGGACAAGTGGTGGAGCCGCAGGCGATGCGATAAGAGCCGGGACAGGCGGGACCTCAGGCTCCAGGGCCGGCGCTGCAGCTGCGAGTGGCGCCACAGGAGCCTGGGCTTGGTGGGGGGGGGGGGGGGGCAATGCTTCCAGGGGGCCCCAGCCCCTCTCTTTCTTGTTTTCCTTTTTCTCCTTTCCTTGGGTTTATGTCTCCTTTCGGGACAGTCCACCCCAATCCTCTAATATCCACCCTAGGGGACTATCTCTAAGGATTTCAGGTATCCCTTGTTCCTTCCCACCCCCTGATTTTTCTTAGGGTTTTCTTGGGATTTTACTCTTTTTCTGTCCCGTCTTAAAGAAAAATGAAAAAAAGATAAAAAAATTACTTCTTACCTGGACTTTGCGCAGAGTCCTCTAAGTTCCTGAATTCGGTACCATTTTGAATTTGTATTTTAATTTCTTACCGGTATAGTAGCCCTTGCAGAGGACCGCTCTGGGGGTTTTCCTCTGGTAACTGCTCTCAAAGTTCTGACTTTTACCTGGAATAACTATGTCCGAGACTAGGGGGCTTACCAATCCTTGAACTCGATAAAGGACGTACCCTTCCCCCTAGCCATCCGCGATTGATCCCTCGAATTTCTCGATTTATTCGGGCTTGACGTGTGGAAAAGAATTAGGTTTTACCCCGTGTCTTTCGCTTCCCCCGTGACCAACCTCTTCCCTCGCGGGAGAGAGGAACTGTGATCTTGGAGTCCGCACTCGCTTCGTGATAATATCACGTCTCACACACGTGCTCGATCACCCTCACTCAACCACGTGATACATACAGTCCGTTTTCCTGCATGGATTCTTCGTGCACGTAGATTTTTATGAGTGAATTACCCTGCCGTGGCTCCGGGGATCCCACCCTGGGTCCCCCCTGAGTTCCCTGAGAGCTCGTTTTATTCCCTTCTCTCGATCGAAGTTCTGATTTAAATTAGGTTCATTGATACGATTGGTCCATGGGATCCCCTGTCCGGCCAGGCCGCTAGAAAAATCAGCAGGGCGCCTCCTGGGCGAAAAAGGGGTCCGCAATACCCCAAATCCTATCACGTCGGGGTCACCAAACTGGGATAAACAGAATTGCCCAATCAAAATTTACAAAGAAATAACATTTATTATGTGACCGAAATATCGGTCTCAAAAGCCACGATTGAGAAAAGCGGCTCTGAGCCCGGGGTCGGAGCTGGGTGAACACGCATAGATCTGATCTCCACCACACCAGACCTCCCAAGTTCACGACTGCTGCTTTGGCTGGTTCCTTCTTATTCAGTTTTTGGGCAGAGTCCGAATTAATTCTATTCTTCTCGTAATTTTAGCATATTCATGAAGTTTTCTTGTCCTGGAGTTGGGCTGCACAAAGCCTTTCCTGGCTCTGATGAATTGTCCATCCTGGGTGATGAATGGGCCATTTCTGGTGATGGAAGGGCCATCTCTGATGATGGATGGGCCATCTCTGGCTCCTGGAACAGTTTTTTTTAGTTCTCGGAATGTCCTATTCCTTATCAGATGAGATGTAGATATCAGAGTGTGGTGATCAAGTCGTCATGGTGCAAATGTCTCCGTGATAAGATCCAACCCCACCTAGGTGGAATCCTCACTTATTGTGAGAGAACTTCTTTTAGTGTTGTGAAATTTTTCTCTCAGCCAGGCTGGTGGAGGGATTTTGAAACCCTGTCTCTACATGGTCTGATTACATTCCAGTTTTATACATAATAGCACGAATTACATACTTTATTTATAACACACCTCATCTTTTTTTTTTTATTTTTTCAGAGCAGGACTGATCCTACCTGCTCCATATATTCAGCAAAGTTGTCAGTTTTTTTCTAAAGATGTTAGAATTAACCCAAAATATCTACAAATACCAAAAAATCACACTGAAAGCTAGGCAGTATTAAAACAAAAAGGCAAAATGCTTTTCCAGACCTCTCTTAGGAGACGATATTGCTCTATGGAAAGAAAAAAAATACATGGAAAAGCGAAATACCAAAACTTATTTTTACATCTATGGACGTCTATTGAAAATACCTGACAAACCAGAGATGTGCACTCAAATAAATATAAAAGTGATTACTTTCACAGAAAATAATGCCCAAGTGAGATGACTCAGTCAAGCAACATGACTACTGAAAAATTTTTCTGTGCTTAGACTAAAGATATTTTCTGTGAAATATAATTCCTAGGGGAAAAAAAGAAAAAAAACATAGTTTTCTTGCTAAACCACAGTAACACAGTTTCCATTTTATATCCAGTAGTCTTCATAGAAACAGTTTGCTGTAGAATTGATTATTCTCTTTTAATAAATATGTAAAAGCAAACTAAAGTCAAACTACAAACAGTCCTATCTCCTACTTCAAGGAAAATCAATCTTACAAGAAAACCATCTATTTCTTTACGAATGAGAAAGCATTTAGCTTTTAATGGAAAGGAAAAATCTAGCCAGATATTTCAACTGTCATGTTTTTTGTTTTAGTTGATATAACTTCTGTCTAGAGACAAATTTCCCTTCTAAACTTGGAAAAAAATACTACTTTTTTTCTTAGATAATATTAGAATTTGATAAAACCCACCAGCATTCTACATAAGAATTAATCTAGAGCTTTAGTAGTAGATAATCCTTAAGCATTTAAGAAATACAAGCTATAGAACTAATTGTACAAAAGCATAAAAGGTAATTTTAAATTACTATTCAATAGAGTGCTGTCTACAAGAACATTTATAGTGATGTGTAACTTCCACACACCTGGTTCAGCTGTTGCATTTCTTCCCACCAGAAAATGGCAGGAAGTTAAACTGAAACTTATGATCACCACAGCTGCCAAATCCCTGTCTGTTGTTTCAGTGGTTTAGCTACTGAAGTGCAGAAATGTTTCAAACAAATGAAAATGAAAATCCTGTTCTGATATTTGTTGTATATGCAGTTTCTAAAAGAAAAATTAACTTTCATGCCCCTTAATAAAGCTAAATATTTTGTTAACACATCATACTTTCATAGGTAATTTCAAGAAATTTATGAAATGAGATACACAGATGTAAATTTGCTTTTAATAGCTAGAGAAATAAACTTTGCCATGAGAATGATTTTTTTGAGCTACTATTTTTTAAAATTCATTTAACTGAATTAAAAGTCATTTCAGGTCACCAAACCCTGTTTATGCTTGGCAGCCCTAAATTATTAATTGAAGCAGAAACAAATATTTCATCACAAATCCTTTTAAAGTAGCAATGCCATTGTAACTAAATTTTTACAATTGATTTTCTCCTAAACAGTTTAGTTGAATGACTGAAATTATAATCCACAATATATTTTCCTCTATGCTTAAAGGCTGCCTTTACAGCATTTTGAAAACTATCAAACAAACCTATATGAGATCTGCGTGAAATGACTCATTAGTTGAAAGTTCCTGGAATGACCCAGATAACTGGCTTTGTTTTCCATAAAACAGTTCTATCTCGACACTATACATTTATCCTTATGTGCAAGCATGACTGAATTATAACTGTATGATTTTTCTTTTCAATGCTACATTGTAAGGTAACATTCCTAGAGTGCCTACATTCATTTTAAGTCATGGCAGAACTTATTTCACCATCTTAATTTCATTTTGTATGTAGATGAAGTAGCACAGTACTACAGTCTAGGAAAAAAGAAAGTACAAATAGGAATAGGAATGACTTTTAAAGCTGTTTAATCCATAAATTGCCATAGCTGTTTCTGAAGAATTTGGACATTAGTGTACTTCCAGTCATACTGGTTAATACAAACTTCTTGTTGAGTTTTTAAACCTATTCTTTATTTCATACAGAATTTAACCTGCGTCACTTCTTGAAAATTCAACTAAAACTAAAAGACATTTTAATAGTATTGCTACCCATGTATTTGTAAACGAATTCCACTGAATTCTGTTAGCGCTGCAATTTCTAGAAAACAGCAAAATGATGGATAATGTATTTGTAAAGCTTTCTGGAGATCCCATCGCTTTTTTGAAAAGGAGGTGGAAAGCCCATTATCTTGAAAGAATGCTACGTATTTCCTTTATAGTTATTTTTAATTTTCCTCCTGAATCTAACAGACAGTTTAAACAATATTCATCAATATATATGGCCTATTTTTTTATCAACATAACTTAATTGGAGTGATTTTTTTCTGGGTATGTATGCCTGACAACGTGCAGGTACTGAACTTCTATCTTCCTCTCTCTTCCTCATCCCCACAAGAATGATGTACCTTTCCTTCCCACATTTCTCTTCTTGAAGAACTTTTTTGAATAGACCAAAGTCTTGACAGTAAAATTCCATCCACAGGAACACCACGAGAGCACCACAAATTAACTCAGCAAGAAAAAAAAGTTCTGTGGATTTTGTATCATAGTCAAGTTGAGCTGATTTTTTCCAAATGAGGCACACTTTCCTGTAACTTGATACCTGTGTGCTATGATAAAAGACACACTGAAGATTTCCAAAGCAGTGATGCCAGCTGAAACAGACAAAAATGTGCAAATAATTTAACAAAGTGTTAAGTGCACCATCTGAAGTTGTGTCAGTACCATGAAATCCCTGCAGCTAATACAGAAAGCATTCCAAGTGCTAATGACTAAACTCTTCATACTTTCAAAGTTGGAGTTATATTTGGTTTGTTTCAGTTCCTTTTTTTCTCCTCTAAGTGGACTATTTGCCATTTTATTTGGGCATTTGCTTGAGGACTGTAAAAATGAGAAGTCATGATGTAGGGTTTTTTGTATTTCTATAATTTCTGCTTAGTGAGATCAAGGAAATATCATTTTACAGTACAGACATTAACAAATAGCTCATGAGTGATCTTAGGCCTCCAGTGATACGAAAGTAGTGTGACTTAACTGTGTTCTTTGAATTAATGCATGGTGAACAGCAGATTTTTTAAACAGTACAGAGAGCAAGGCAAGTTCATACTGAACAAATGTATAACAAAACAACTGACAAAAAGTGTTTAGTAAATAGAGGGATTTTTCTAATCTAATTATTATCTATTAATATTGTGTTTTAATAAAAAGGAAACATCTTTCTTGACAATTTCTCAGGGATTATTTACTGCTTTTTATTTTAAAACAATGTGCAATCTCATAACAATATCCAACAGACACCTTTAAAAGACAATGCACGCCATAAGAAACAGCAGATGAATAAAGTATTACTTTTTTTCCCCATTTTCAGTTCAGTCCCTAGAATCTAATGGTCAACAGCAAGGGCGATACTCCTATTCTCACATCTGAATTCATACTTAAGATAATTCTGGCTACCTTCAGTTTATTTTCTTTATTCCAATATGTGAGAGGGAGGAAGAATCTTCAGTCCACTTTAGACTTTTAGAGGGATAATCACCAGCTTAGAAAAAACAGTCAATGTAATGCTTTTAAAAACCAGTTTGGCACAGAACCATTGAATCATTAAGGTTAGAAAAGACCTTTAAGATCATTGAGTCCAACTGTTAACCCCGCAGTGCCATCTTCACCAATAAACCATGCCCTTAAGTGCCACATCTACATGTTATTTGAATGTTTTCAGGTATGGTGACTCTAGCACTTCCCTGGACAGCTTGTTCCAATGCCTGACCACCCTTTCAGTGAAGTAATTTTTCCTAATATCCAGTCTAACACACACACACATCGATGAAACTTGAAGCCTTTCCCTCTTGTCCTGTTGTTTGTTACTTGGAAGAAACCAATCCCCATTTACAACCTTCTTTCAGGCAGTTGTAGAGAGTGGTAAGGTCCCTCCTGAACCGTATTCCTCCAGGCTAAACAACCCCAGCTCTCTCAGCCACTTCTCATCAGACTTGTGCTCCATTGCCCTTTTCTGGACCCACTGCAGAACCTCTCTTGTAGCGAGGGGCTCAAAACTAAACTCAGGATTTGAGGTGTGGCCTCACCAGTACTGAGTCCAGGGGGATGATCACTGCCCTGGTTCTGCTGGCCACACTGTTCTTGATACAAGCCAAGATGCCACTGGACTTCTTGGCCACCTGGGCACAGCTGGCTCATGTTCAGCTGCCCATCAACCAGCACCCCCCCAGGGCTTTTCTCCAATGGGCATTTTTCCAGCCACTCTGCCACAAGCCTGTAGCACTGCATGGGGCTGTTGTGACACAAGCACAGGACCCAGCTCTGTCCAGATCCCTCTGCAGAGCCTTCCTTCCCTCCAGCAGACTCCCACTCACCTTGGTGTCATCTGCAAACCGACCGAGGGTGTACTCAATGCCGTCGTCCAGGTCATCAGTAAAGATCTGAAACAGGACTGAGCTCTGGGGAATCCCACTAGTGACCAATCCACCAACTGGATGCAACTCCATTCACCATCACTCTCCAGGCCTGGCCATCCCAGCCATGGGAAGCCAGATTTCCAGTCATGAACTTAGGCTTGATGGAAGACACAAAGACAGGAAAAAAAATAATGAAAGATCTTAAGCATTTGATTTTGGTTCCTAAGTTCACATCTAAGGAAATACACAAAACACAGATAAAGAAATAGTAGATCTTCAGGTTTCTTTTATTTACTTGATTCAGCCAAACTATTTGGAAAAAAGACATGTCTGTTATGATCTCAAATGTGTTAATAACCTGCATGTCCACCATGACTTGTTTTCAATACCAAGTTACTGGAAATGTTTTTCAAGGGCAAGAATATCCTTCTACGCATACGAAATACCATTCCTTTGCCAATAACTTAAACATAAGAAAGGGGAAAACATCAACCATTCATCTTTTAAGCTGCTGTTATTTGAAACATTTATCTGTCAGACTTCTATTGAACTCTCCACTTTGGTTTGTGTTATTCAAAGGTTCTGTATGGACTTGATTTAAGCATTCAGCAATCATGCAGAAAATAGTTCAACTTCTGATTTTTCTAAGAAAATGAGAAAGCTAAATAAGGTAACCAGTTTTCAACACAAAATAAAACCCAGAAGCCTTGTATTAAACTGTAAGGTTTTTCCTCTTCAGTACCAAAACAAATAAATAAATAAATTTTCCAGTGTAAAGTAAAGCAAGGATGTGTGTGTTCTTTCCTGCTTCTCCACTAGAGCCTTATTTTACATAGCTTCCTAATATATTCCCTGAAAATCCAATTTGACATTCATTCAGTCAGGCGTAAATTGTGGGCCTTGAGCAGCCTGAATTCCTACACCAAGTAAAAAAACAAACAAACAAACAAACAAACAAAACCAACCACAATCATAAGAGATTTGGAAATAGGAGTAGGAATTCTTTCTTGAGATCATGAAATTTTGTGAGCAAGATGAATTCCAAGCATGGTTTTGGAGACGCAGTCCTGCAGCCCCTGGAAAGTAACAAATTTAAGAAGTCTGATTAAATTTTTTCCCTCCCCTATCTCCCACAGCTGAAAAACTTGGGGAAGAGTGGAGCAGAGAACTCCACCCTGTTACGCATGACAAAGACTTGTGGTTGAAAAAAGTCAGGGGAGATTTTTCTCTGAAGCATCACTCCCAGAACTCGAAGCAGTGAGGAATGCTTCTAGCCAACTGCTGGCAGCAGCCTGCACTCAACCCAGCTGCAAAGGCTTCCTCTCCCTCCTCCCTTTTAATGTAGGAGCAGGCAACAGGTCCTGCTCTGCACCCCAGCCTCTGCAAGCCACGTTTGCTGCTGTGTGCTGCACATGGCTGGGGCTGGACAAAGGATTGCCCCCAGCTTACACTCCAGAAGTGGACTATTAACCCAGTTATTGTGGAAACTTCCTCCTCTAGCAGATGTTTAATGCAGTAACCTCTTTCAAGACACGCCCCCCCCACCACCTCCTTCCACTGCAAGGCCTTGCTTCTGGTGTCCAATGGGAATGCACTGCAGCCAACAAATACACCTTATGTCAAAAGCATCAGGACACTGCCCCCTCCTAGCAAAGCACAGGCAGGGAACTGCTAGCAGCATCAGAGAAACTCATGACATACGCTAAAAATCACAGCCATAAAGTATAAGCAGTACAAATAAGATGGTAAAAAAGGCAGAAAGGAAATTCCTGCTCTAACAGCTATAGCACAACCAGAGCAGAAACTGACTCCTTTCCTCACCTGATTGTGAACTGCAGACACCACTAAACTTACATTAAATCTCTGCTGAAAGAAACACACGACTGCTATGAATACTGCCAGCTGACAATGTTCTTGTAAAGGGCCACTGTCTGGCAATCACATCAGAAAGAGATGTGGTCCAGAGATGGAACAGAAAGGAACGTATACCCAGTCTTCTCAGGGAGATGGGTGATTTCTCCCGCCCCTGGGCTTTGAGGGTTTTCTTGTATTTGCTGATGTTTTAAGCCTAGATGATCTCTTGCCCCTCCAGGGCGACACTAGAATAGGAGAACAATGATTCAGTAGGAGAGATTTACCTGAACAGAGCAATGAAACTTTGTGATGTTTTAACTAGAGCTAGTAGAGCAAAGTCTGGATATGGCTTACTGCACAGTTCCCCTTGTCTGACACCTCCAGAAAAGCCAAAAAACTACATGTGACAATAGAGCAAGATGCAAACACTGAAGACAGAAAGAATCCAGAAAGCAAACAAACAGAAACAAGCAAGAAAAAGCCCCTGATGGCTTACAGGAAAGAAGGCAATTAAAAAAAAAAAAGGGGGGGGGGGTTGGGGGGGAAGCACAAATTTGACTTAATTTCTTTACTTGAAGAGTTTTTCCAACAAATGAAATTGGAGAATATGGTGAGGGTGAGACGAGATGATGAATGAAAGAGCACAGAAACAGGTTCACTATGTTTCCTCTACTCTCTATTTATGCCAGGCTCTCTGGAAAGATTGACCATATTACTGATGTACAGGTAACAAAGGCACAAACCAAAAGCATTCCTGTACCTTGCTGGGAAATTCATTCTTCAAAGGTTAACTCATTGCACAGTGTTTTTCCACGTGCTTGGTTTCCACCTCAGACAGGCCATACAGCTTGCAGAGGCATCTGTTGGGATATGTCTCCAAAATGTGGGCTCACAACACCAGGTCTGCAGATTTCCTGAGGCACCTCCAGCCAGCGCTCCTTCACATACAGAGTCTTGAATTACATCCACCTGGACCAGGAAGGCACTCTCTGAATATTTTCTTGCAATTTTCAATCACGGCAAGAACCTGATCTCATGTGGCTGCCAACTAACCATTGTGAAAAACGAGGTTCACTCTTTGTAAAATTTTAAGGAAAGTTTAATAAAAGGGACAATTAGGAGACAACAGCAACAAGGGTGTTACGGCCGGCCGGGTGCTTCGGCAGAGATCCAAAGGCACACTTTTACATCCAAAAGATCGTCTGTAAAAGTACATCGCTTATTTCGTATTCATCACCATCATGCATAATTCATTAATTCTTTGGAGTTGCTGAGTATCATCTTATCAGTCTTATCTTTTTCCTTGGCTCCATTCCATCTGCTTTCGGGTTCTTTTCTTCTGATAAGATTTTCCAGGAATGTGAAGACCCCCCCCCATCCTTCCCAAACTCACCACCCAAACTACAGACATTCTACAGCATTACATTACAGAACCCAGGCAAAGCTTTTCTAACATTAAGGAACATAAAAAAAACAACATCACAATAAATCCATAACAATGATGTAACATGCGAAAAGCCAACATCACAATACCATTGATAACAGAGGGATCTGCCAGAGGGGACCCGCGGTGATGCGGTCCTGGCCGCGGAGGGATCCGCTGGAGGGACTACTTGTTATGCGATCCTGCCCGCGGAGGGATCAGCGGTGAGGCGGCCTGGCCGCGGAGGTGTGAAAAACGAGGTTCACTCTTTGCAATAAAGCAGCTTTTTCCTGAGGAATGAGAGGGAAATAATTTCTTTTTACCCTGCTACATTTCCGTTTTATTTTTGGGCAAATAGAGCAGTATTAGGAAAAGCAATCAAAGAGTTCCGGAATAACATCTGACTTTTTCTACTGCAGAGAAGAACGTGAGCATCCTTTGCTCTTTAGGCTTCCCTGTTTAAGCACAAGCTGTGCATTATATTACAGCATTCTTGAAAAAGAGCTGTCAAGAACAGCTCTTTTCACCTGATGGGCTTTCCTTTGCTTTCTCTTCCTCAGAATCACACGCACTGCTCTATATTTTGTGCTCAGAGCACAGTGCATATCAATATTTCATCAATTCCGTTGTGTAATAGCTTGGAATTCACAGTTTATAAAACAGTTTGAGATGTATACTAACATAGGGATACAGAGTTATGTGCCTGATGATAGATGTTATCAGACCTAGTCATAAAATGCATTTTTTCAGTTTAGCGTCAGGTTTTGTTGATGTTTATCTTTGAAAGTCTGTGTCAGCACCGGCATTAAAATAAATCCAGTTTTTAATGCTATTTGAGTTCATTTTATAAGACATTATATAAGATGAATTATGCATTATTTTATGCATACTTGCAGTGCTGTCTCTTAGAGTTTAGATTTCACTTTAGATTTAATTTTATTTCATTTCATAGTTTTATTTAACACTTGAATTGTCATGGCCTTGGGGTATTCTACTGTTTTCTACTTCAACTTAGGGTCTATAGACCTTCTCTTTTCCTCTCATTTCTTCACAGGCCTGTAACATTTAGCTTTTCTACTTTGTTTTTACATCTGCTCTTCAGGGAAACTACTTTTTCAACAAGATTGTTTCAGAATAGTTCAACAATAGTAACAGAAAAATAAACAGTGAGTTTGTTTAGATGACTGTTTTCTAATGTTGTCCTTATTCTAGAGGGAATGTAGAAATGATAGTCCTTTTGCACATTCCAGTCCTAGTCACTAGTGTTTCTTTTAAGAACTTCCATGCTTGGGGGAAAAAATTGGGAGGGAAATAGGGGAGGGAAAAAATTTAATCAGACTTCTTAAATTTGTTACTTTCCAGGGGCTGCAGGACTGTGTCTCCAAAACCATTACTTTATCCTTACGGCAGTTGCCTCTGGAATTGCAATCACATCATATTCTGCCTCTTCTCCTGGTAGTTAGGATGGGCTTCTTTAGCTTCTTCCTTTTTCTTTCTTTTCTCTTTCATACCCTTTTGCCTTCTACTTTTACTATGCAGTGAGAGAGCCAGGGAAATGAAGAGAGTGCTGCACACCTCTGCCCTTTTCAAATTGAGGAAGGAATGTGTCTCTCTTATGGGTGCTATGGCTCTATCCCAACAAAAAAGGCAAAAACTGTGAAGTGGATTTTTTTCCAAAGCGTATGTTTAGATGCACAAGTAAGGTCAACTTCTAGTAGGTTCTGTACTCTTAGGCAAATTTGTAAAGGTTACCCTTTTTATGTAATGTCAATGTGGGTTTTCTTTAAACAAGGTAAATAATGAAGCACCAAAGATAACTTAATACAAGCAAGGCTTTCCCCTGCTTGAAAGAATGCTGACTGGAGCAGATAACAGAGTCCTTATTTGCACTTATTTCCTTGTTAGAGGCTTCAAAAAGGATCACCATATCCTGACAATTCAGTTTGCCCTGTCCTGCACCACTCTCCTATGCTTTGTTCAGTCTAAGTTTCAACACCTCAGGCTGTGAGGATTTAATTACTGTTTCTGGGGGATTATTTTAACTGCAGCTCTCACAGGTTTTACTGTTCTAGCTTCACCTCTGCTCTAAAGCCAAGGAATGCTCAAGTGTTCCATAGCCTGTGTGGTTTTGGGGCCTCTACAAGCCTGTACTACAGAATACTCTCAACTTTAACCTTTCCTTTGTCTTTTGCATCCAGAACAAACTCTCTAGATATTTAATTTCCTTAATAGGGTAGTGAATTTATCTCAGCTGTTTTGGGTGAGCTTAGTGAGCTTTGCCCTACACTGGACTGCTTCCAGTCTTTCTGTGAATTGTACATTAAATGTGCTCCCTCCTTTTAATGAACACTCCATCCCAGCTGCATTTTTTTATTAAGACTTCGTGGACCAGTTCTTGGTGAGTCTTGCTAAATAACACTTTAAAGAAGATTCTCATTGTCCAGAGGTAGGATCATGTAGCGCTGACCTTGTCTTTTAGCTTGTTACTTTTCCAGTGGTTAGATCAGCTGCACTTAGGCCCATTTTGTCATTAGGAAGTTATTAAACTGCTGCCCTGTGGCTTCATCTTCAGACATTGACCTTTCTGTTGCCGTTTTGTGCATGGTTCAACCTGTGGTAGTGGCACTTGTGGGTTTTTTTTTCCCTTTCCAGAGGAATTGCATTGAGGGTGATGGGGCACAGACTAAGGGAAGTTGTAATCTGAGTCCTGTGAAAAATGCTAATAAACTACAAATCAGGTATTGACACTTAAAATACAGGACTGTATTTCAGTGAGAATCTTCTGCTTTCATCTGAGAAATAGCCTTGAATATTGTGAATCTTCTAGCATGGTGGTGGGGCAGCGTTCCTGATAAATGTGAGAGTTTCACTTGCTGAATTCCTATTTTTTACTGTTGACAGTAGCTTTTTTCTTCCCTTTTTTCCCATCTTGCATTGTCACAGGCATCTCAGGAAACTCATTTACCCTAATCCTGTGTTTGACTTATGAGACCCAATGAGCTAATAGCTTGAGAATAAATTGCTGTAGCAATTGCATTCGTAAATATCATGAACAGCTTCCTTAAAGTGGTGTTTGATTACTTGAGACAAAGCTTTCAAAATATTAAAACGGTTTAAAATAATCACTTGGCTAAAGCAATAAAATTCTGTGAATGCATTTCATTTTTCATAACCCTCTATTTATTTCCCTTTTCAGAAAAAGGACGAGAGGCCTGTATTAAAAAGTAATTAAATCTGCAACCCAAGCAAGACACAGAAAATTCAAAATTTAATGCTAATGCAGTTTTTTTATTTTGCAGATGATTGTTGCCCACTCACATCCATGCAAGTATGCACATCATTAACATGGACAAAGAGATGACTGTTAACTTTGAAATTCTTGCTTTCCAAGAGTTTATTTCACAATCTTATTATGTAAATGTGGTTTTGTTAACTTGTGCAGTTGCCAGGAGAATTAGCATCTGTCTATAGAGCTGCATGAGATGCATCTGCAAAAGCTGGGTAGGACTATCTGTTCTCTTGAAAAAGAGTCTTGTTGCTTTGATTTAGAACTAATCTTTAGAAGTTTAAAGCATCCTGACAGTATAAACCAAACAAATCTAACCATGTGATGGTGGTGTTTGCCAAATGAGACAGTGTCCTGGGTGGCATTCTGTGCATCCCACTAAGGCTTGGGGGGTTACTGCTGCATAATTGCTGGCTTTCCTAAAGAAAAGGTGTGTGTCGTGAGGCCATGTGAAAATACATAGAACAAAAATTTTTGGCTATTCACTTAAAAAAAAAATTAGTGTTGGGTCCCTAGTTTTTTCTAGTATAACACAGGAAGTGTTTGTCGGGGGAGGGATATTTGACAAAGCCTTATTTCTGTTACATCGGGAGACCTGATGTGTTTGTTCTTGATTGTATGTCTGATCCAACATGAGGGGAATGAGAACATTCCATTAAATACTCCATTGCCTGGGACTCTCCTGGCTGGAGGGCAGCTCTGGGAGTTCCCACGCCAGGTAGTTCAGCTACCAAAAAAGTAGAATTAGAAGGCTCATTAGAACAAAATTAGAAAAAAAAATAGAAGGCTCATTTGAACAAAAGAGTTTGAAGAAATGACTACTTGAGGTAAATGAAGGCATGTTGAAAAGAAGGTCATTTAAAAATAAACAGATAAATAAAATTTAGGAGTTTTGAGTGTCTGTAGCCTCTGCTGAAATCAGAGTGCTGTGTATTTAAAGTTAAGCCATTAGTGATTCTGCTTGATAGTAATCTGAAGTTCCCTGTAAGGCAAATTACCATTTACCTCTCTGGTATTGGAAACGGAAAACTGGCAGTAATGCTTTTAAAAGAGAGCCTGTGAATAACTTTCTTGGCTCTTGTGTGCAGTGACAAACACAACAACGCCGACTGCATCACAATTTTTAAATAACTCTGCATTCCTTCTTCCTCTACTTCTAAGCCAAATCAGTTTTATTTACACCACTTCACTTTGATACAGCTAATAGGGCCCTTGTGATAGATTTAGACACTGAGTGGAGGAAAGAGATGACTCTCACTTTAATTAATGCTACCGCTTGTTAATCTTGTGCTCTTTACTTTTACACATCTTAGCAAAGACAAATGGTTTTAGTAGATAAGAAAAACTATTGAACGATGAAAAGGATGGAGGGACATTGATTGTAATTTTTAAGGAATATTTAAAATTGTATAAATGAAGAAAAAATTTAATGCTGTATTTTTAATGTGGTGATCAAATGACAAGTACTGTTGCTTATTGGAAGCTACTTTGCATATAATGCCTGGAATTAAAATGGTAAGACAAGGACTTTTCTTGCAGTTCTTAGTAGATCTGCAATATTTTTTTATTAACACAAGGTTATATTACACCCATGGACTAAAATACGGACTGCAGAAAGAATTTCAATACTGTGCTGGATTCTGCCTGAATGTATCCCAGTGCAGGACTGTGGCCTTCATTTGTCTTTTTTTTGTTTCCTGATTTGAGGGGTTTTGTTAACTTGAAATGGAGAAGTTACTTAAATGCTTTAAAGGAGGTTGTATGTTGAAAGCCAACCTTGTCTTAAACTTTCGTAAACTGGAAATCTTCAAAAATGCGTTCTGTATTCCTGAATAAAGTTGGTGTTTTAATACTGTTCACAAGTGAGCCTGTCCCCTCTCATGAAGTCTCAGTTGTTTTAAAGCCTCCTACATGAGGCTTCTTTTTGCATTCCGAGTTTAGTTTTGTTAACTCTTTGTGGGTTTTAAATATATTTTTAAAACAAAGTGATATTGGAAGCTCACATGTACCCGTATGTATAAAAATATACTGATCCCTATATGTCCATATTTATACAAATGAAAATTATTTAATTTCATAACTTCTCATTTTGCTGTCCTGTTTGTGCCATCAAAGATGAGGCATCTGAACCAGTTTTGTTGTCTGCTTTGTTGCAAAGCTCTAGAGGCCGCAGGAGAGGTTGGTGCTCTGTGCTGGCTGTTGTATATGGATTTAGCAACAGAGGTAAGGGGCTGGCAGCATCAGCCTCTCCCTCCCCCCTTCTGCCTGCCACTTCCCCCCACTCACGTTGCCAGCACAATGTCCCTGTTTATCTCCAGGTCCAGGATCCACGTGCTGGGTGAGCCGGATTCAAGTGGAGATGCTCCGTGGAGGCAGCGTGCCTGGCTGCAGTCCCAAGTCAGGAGTCTGCCCTCGACAGATGCCTCATGCAGGCATCACCACTATCAGGGGGAACCATCCAGCCCCAAAAAGTCCAGACCCGCTTCTTGTCAAAGTAATGTTACTCAAAGGATTACTGTAAGAAGTACCCCTGATGTTATAAAGTTATTTTCCCAGACTAAGGAGAACTAATTCAAGTGTTATGTCTAAGTAGTTGAATTTCTGTAAGTATACAGAGGTTGGCATATCCCACTTCCATGATTGTTCTCCACTTGCTACCTTCACAAAGGCATGCCAATTTTATTGTTATCCTCATTAATTAAATCACATGCCCTCACTCAGATTCTCAGATGGAAATCTTTGGTGCTGGCAAACTGCCCCAAAATAGCTGTGGATCCAGAATTCAACACCTGTGGCACAAGGGAGATGGAGCTGTTGAGGCTGCCACAATGGGCTCTCTGCAGGGGAGGGAGTACTGGAGTCTCAGAGCTGGCTCATTCAGTCTCAGATCCCAGCAAGAGCTATGCTTAAGCAATGTTGATAATAAATACCATACTCTCCAACTAAGATCCCTAATTAAGGTTTTTTATTCTCTCTGCTTCGATTTGTTTAAAGATCCTAATTTTTACACCTTAAAAATCAAATAGGCAGCAGTGATTTTTGAGAGCAACATCGTTTCTTGCTGGTTTGCAAGCACTCTGTTAATCAGTCAGCCTCAGTTATCTGTTGGAGAGAGAACTGAGCAGCTTTTCACTGTTTGGGGAGCTGTAGTCCAAAATTATTTGCTGTTACTAATTGAAGCAAAGACATCTTCATGTGGAAATTCACAGCTCTTCTTTGCTTTTCAAAGCAAAGCTGAGGGTATGCGTACTGCATAAAGCACTTTGGAAAAGTCCTGGATTGATCTCTCTAGGGAATTTACTTTTCTCGTTATCTGCCAAACATACTGTGAATAGATAAATTGAAACATGATTCTCTGCTTCCCAAAATCCTGACAGTATTCCTTACAGCCTTATTGCAGGGACCACTGAAGAAGAAGAGGTAGAGCAGTTTTGGGGCTGATCTGACCCTTAGTATTTCTGTGGGAATGAGTACCAAGTGTTTCACTAGGTGCAGTTGCTTTGATGCTGGATACCATGCAGAAGACCCCCATTCACTGAGAATTGATTTGGGACCATCACTTCCTTTCTGCTTCCCAAGAGCCACTCTACAGGTGGCTTTTTCTTTTTTTTCCTAGTCTCATTTTACCTAAGGTTAATTCCTATCAGTTACCCTGAGGAGAAACCTTTCATCTCTCATTATTTGATACTACAGCCTGTAACTCCTTCAAATTTAAACCACTGTTGTTTTCCAGCATAAAAGTGAAATAACCTTCACCTGTGCAGGAACAACAGGAGTAACAGCTCAACTTCACCCAAACCTCTCACTTCTCAAGGAGTGCCCTGGCAGCATCAATTTGACTGAATGAATCTGAGTCTTTTTATATTTATTTGGAACACCTGCTATTGCCTTGACAGATGCGAGTCCTGTTGCAGCACAGGGATGAAGAAGTATGATGTTGTGTTTGACAGAGTAGATTTTTCTTCTCATTTGTTTGTGACAGAGTTATTTTAGAAAATGCTCCTCGCCCAGTGCTGCATCCAAAGTAGCACTATCTCGCGGAGGTGTGGGGTAAGGGGAGGACAGGAAGGTTGGCTGTTTCATGTATATGTATATATGTCAACTGATTAGGAGATTTCTTATGTGTTCCAGCTCTTGTACCTGAATAAGAAATATTTAAATGCTGCTCAATAAGTGAATTTTCAGACTAAGGAAGTATGGTTGATACATGGCTGCTCGTTTGCTAATTTCTGTTTACTCAAATATGTTGCATAGTCAAGAGCAAAAATTCTCCATGCATCTGTTGCTGTATTTACTGTTCTCCCTTGGCACTCTGTGCAGAGCAGTGGAGTTAGCAGAACCAATGAACTACCCAAAGTGGATTTGGAGAGTGCTTTGCTTCAGAAATAAGGGAGCTGGCTTACATATCCACTTGCAAGGTGTTGTGTTAGATACGCTGGTTAAGATATGAATTACATAAAATAAAATTGTACCTGAGCTTCTACAGGGAAAAGAAAAAAAAAGTATCAAACCTGTGAATCAGAGAGACACAGCAGATCTTCATCAGCAAGGCCAGTCTAGGAGCTGGCTGCAGGTCAGTTAGATATTCCTGCATTGTGAGCCCAGTGGAGCTGCAGGTGCAGCACTCACAGGAGAAAGCAGTAGTTGTTTCAGGTTTGGTAGCAGGAGTTGGTCTGTCTGGTATGTGACACCTGAAATATGTGAAAATCATTCTAGACCAATTGTCGGCTTCCTTTGAGAAACTACATGGAAATTGTTTGGCTGCTTTGTTTAAGTCATGTTTCTCAAGCAACTAATGACTCTCTCTTCTTTTTTTATCCATTGCAGGGATGGGAGGAAGTTTTGCGCTGTTTTTAAAGTAGGGACACCTGAGACAGGGAGAGACCTCAAAATAAATTTCAGGAATAACAGAACCTGCATCTTCCAAGATCCAGTTTCCTTACCACTGGATAGTGCCATCTTATCCATATATTTGAGATCTTTTAAATCCTTTATTCCATTTAACAGAAGATTTTTTGCAGATTTAAGGAGGAAAAAAAATAAAAGAGGTAAGTCTGGATATGCAGGTAACTGTTTCAAGTTCTTTTTCTTTTTGCAAAAAATTCTTGCAGTGATCAAAAAAACATGAACAAGTGTTTGAATTCCTTATTTTCTTCTAACTTTCTAGGTATTTGTTAGCCCTATTATTTCTGCAGACTCGTTGAAACAGTTAATCTGTGTAACTCTTCACATGGAGGAGGACTTTGCTCTAGAATAACGTTCCGGGCTAGATCTTCACCTAGAGTAGGTATTTCTGTAGGTTTCCACGAAAGAAGGTTGTAGCTTAATGAATGTGTGGACTGTGAATGTCTCCCAGAAGGGAGCTGGGGGGTGTACTGGAAATGGATTGCTGTAAATAATGCTGGTTTAGAAATGCCCACTGGAATTACAGTGTGTGGAGGGGAGGGCCACAGGTTACTACAGGCCCTGAAGGAACACTTCGTCAGGTGGCTGGCACCAACATTTTCTGCTTTATGGAACTGGGGAAAGGAGGGGGAGGAGGTGGGAGGGAGAAATGTCTTTTTGACCCTGAGTTTATAGGTAGCGCAAAGTGATACAAGGAACTACAGAGAGAAGAGCGTGACCTGGCTGCCTTTCATGCTGGCATTTGAAAAATTAGCTCAAGATAGTGCTTTGAAGGGTAATATTATTTAAAAAATAAAAGAAGTCCCCACTTTATTTTCTTGATATTCATATGAAGAAGGAGATGGCTAACGTGGGTGAGAGAGTGATTCAGAATGGTTTTCAGATGGCTTTTTTTTTTCTTTCTTTGAAAATTTAGGTGAAATTAATTATGGAATGGCAGCAGTGTCCTAACTAAAGTGAGTGCTTTCATCTCACCTCCTGCTTTTAAAATAGCTGCTCTTATCTCTGCTTTGAGGAAGGGGATGTGGGGGGGAGAGCACCCTGGTGCTCTTGCAGCCTGACAGTCACCAGATGAATGGGATGCCTTAGAAGACCTGGGGCCATTAAAGCCTGCCAGCAAAGACATTAAGAGCCTGCCAATGTGCTGATAGCATGTTTTGTGTTAATCTGATGAAGTAAGCAGAGGAGCTGTTCCCAGCACAGGCCAGGTGCAGCATAGGGAAGCACTTGCTGTGCTCAGCGAGATGGGCTTTGAGCTGCTCTAAGGGTGTGGTGTGACTCCAAGACAGGACCGAATGCAAAACCCTAAGAGGATGAGGCTCTGGCTGGGGAGGAGAAGGCAGACAGGAAGTCGGAGTGCTAATAGCATTGCTGCCTGCTAATCCCATCAGGGCAGCCCCTGCTCTTGGTTTTTTCCCTGGGAGTGTGTGTATGCCGTGTGTGGTGGAATCCCAGGTCGGGTGAGAGCTGAAGGCCATACCACTGTGTGAGGGTGAGCCTCCCTCCAGCTGCTGGGTAACGAGCCTTATAACCCCATTGTAAGCAGAGGTTAATCCTGCTGCATGGTGGGCTGGTAGCACCAGCAGCTCCAGGGGCTGTTCATTACCTCTCAGTGCACAGGACATGCCTGCACAGGCACACCCAAGGATTTCGCATTCCTTTGAAGAAACAGGCATTTTTTTCAGTGGATGCAGTCTGATCTGGCATTCTGCAATCACCTGTAGCCAGTGGTTCCAGGATCAGTGTTGAATCAGGGGGATGGGAAGCAGGAGAATTAGTCTGTTAGGAACAATGCATCCAGCTTGGTCAGCATACCAGGGCAGGAAGAAAAGATAAGAGACCACTGATAAGGGCAGAGGGAGTCTCAGACAGACATCCTGCGCTCAACCCAAAACTAGCTCAAACCAGTCTCGAAGCTTAAACCCAGGCCAGGGGTACAAAAGAGCATGCGTAGGGAAGAAAGGTGAAAAGTTCAGGAGGATGAAGACTCCTGACTTCATCAAAAAGACCCTTGGAAGACCCCTACCAAAGCCACCAAACCACACTACGCAAGCGCAACGCGGATGTAAATGACTTTTGGGTTCATTATAATACGAAGCGAGGCTGGGCAGGGCTAGGTGATGAATATGTATAGGCGTGTTGGGAAACTTAATGAATATGGAACTTGTAACCCGATAAATACCGAGCTGAATGCAGCTGTCGGCACGCATGGCTTTGGAGGAGCGATCCCCCGTGCGTCCCAGCGCTGGAAATAAACATACCTACTTTACTACTTCTTTAGTAGTGGAGTTCTGTCTGCTCTTCAGTGTGAGGGGAGATCTTAGATTGCTAGATATGCTCAAGACAGGGGCTTTGGACTTCAGCCCTCTTACAGTGACTGAGGATAGTAGCTGAACCTCTATGGCAGCCCCAGGACTAAGTCAGTCTGAAAGCCCTTAAACCACATTATGGGATCCAAGTAGCTGCTTCAAAGGAAGCTGCACAGATCATTTTTACCAGCCTGGCTTGCTGCTACTCCAAAACAACTGTGACAGCTGCTCAGTCTCAGAGACAAACTTTGGTGTCACTTTGTGCCTTTTACCAGGTTTAGTGAATAATACGTAAACTTAAGAGCAGATTCCTCTCGTGCAGACACACATCAGTTCTGCGTGCATGCACCCACTCCTGTCTCTCTGGAGAGAAATTGAAACATCCTTCAGTCAGTCCTGCCTCAAAATCGTTATGCAGGCTATTATACAGTCTCTTACAGAGAACTAAAGCTTTTCAGCTTCTGTGTGTAAGCTAGGAGCAAATTATGACCCTGCTTTTACCCTGGTGTACCTCATCAGCAGGGAGAGGTGAAAGTGCCTGAGCACAAGGCTTGCTGTGTGAGTCAGGACAGGACCCGTGGATCCTGGCTTGCTCTTTCAACATCTGAATTGTGTGCACTGGCTTCAGCTTAAAGGCATGATGATGGAGAGATCTTTGAAAGCATGTGAGGGATTTAGAAGTGCATTATGTATTCCAAAATGTAGCACTTCATGCATGTTCAATATGCCACTGGCACGGCTCTGTGTTACTACAGGATGTGTAAAACATACGTTGCCCACAATAGTTTTGAGGACAAAAGGTGGATTATCAAACACTGGCCATAACTGAGTGTCTAGTCAAAAACCTGATCTCCACGTGGTTATTTTTCATTACATGGAATCAGCCTTTTGCTGCTCTGGGCATCATAAGCTCAGTCCTTGCTGGCAGTGCCTCGACAGCTGCTTTTAGCAAAGGAAATGTCTCTGTTTTTCCCGTGTTCACTGCCTGCCACACTCCCTGATGGCCAAGGCATCCCACCAGCCATTCACTGTTTCTAGCTCTGTGTGTTGCTGTTTCTGCAAGGAATAGGGAGTCATCACAGTGATGTTGAAAAGTGAATATTGCTGTACTTTGAAAGACTCTTGGGCCAGCAGCCGAGGTCAAAACCTCAGACTAATGTAATTTGAGGTCGAATTTATTACTTATACTTTCCTAAAGGTTTCTGTGCAATGCCACTACTTTTTAACTTCATTTCAGTTTGCCTTGCTTAGACAAACTTTTCTGTGGTCTTCCTGAAGAGCCAGGGCCTGACAGGACATCTCCAGGATTGCTGGGACCTGCCCAGTTGTCAGGAGTGTTTGTTTGTGGCCTCTGGTGGCATATCTGTGAGCTGGATTACAGGTGAGGAACAGCACCTGCAGTACCCAGGAGGAGAGTGGGGAATAGGGACCAGAAACCTCTGTGGCCAAGATCATGGACCCATGGGGAAACAGGAGTTTGCTTATCCATGGTAGCAGTGGTGTATTGGAGTACAGCAGCTGGCTCAACTGGCAGAGCTGGTCTCCCTCTGCACTGGCTGTCCTGGATCAGAGGCCTGTACTGGGTGAACTCTGATCCACATTTGAGACAGTTTTTATGTGAGAGCTCCGTTAGCATTTCACACATGTAACCCAAAGAAAAATCGGGAATACTTCACCTAAACGGGAAGAATATCACTTATGATAGAAGAGGTTCATTATTGATTTCCACTTGTAGCAGCTTTTAAAAGTGATCCTTACTGTGTGTAATTCTGGAATGGATGTTGATAGAGCATGATTTCTTCATGTGAGTGCACAGTACAGTATGGATATGTTTATTCTCGGAGCTGCAGTAGCCTGAAGATACTATTTATAAATCCTTTTTTCTTTCATGAAAGCACTGGAGAGGGCAAAGCTTTCTGCTGCATCATGTTTGCAACAGTGAAGTGGGCAGAGTTCAGTTTACCCACGTAGCCTGAGAAAAATTGGGGGAATACGCCATCTATAGCCACCTCTGTAGTACTTCTTTTCCTGCGGTTGTGTGCTGCTTTTTCAGTCCTTTCTACAAATATGTTGTTGAAAACTTTGGCAAGAGATTCTTAGTGCCAATGAAGGGGAGTGAATATTTTTAACCTTTCTATGTTGCCTTTTTTTTTTTTTTTTAAACAAAAAAAAGCCAGCCTAGTGGTAAGGAAAAATAATTCTTTTGAGTATTAAATCCCTCTGATTTTAAATTTAATGTCAAAGAAGAAAATGTGCTCCTTTGTTTGTCTTCCCATATTTCTCCATGGTTGGTAAAGATCTCCCAGGATCTGGTATCAAGTGTCTTTAGGAAATAATCTGTACTCTTTAATGGCAGACCTTGTGCAAAGAAACAGCTCCTTTGGCTGCTCCTGGTGTCCAAGCAGAAAGAGGGCATGTTTGAATAGAGCACTGCATTTTGAGAGCAAACGCTGAGGCAGGGGTCAGCAGCCTGGAAATCAGTGCCGTGCAGGGCTAAAACTGTCCATATAGCTCAGTCACTGTAGTGTGGGAGGAAAAAATGCTATGTGGTCAGCATTTGTCACTTCAGGCTTTTTTGGGAAGCAAAGATGGAAACAGCACATGTAATAATAATTTATAACCATTAGAAATAATCACTCCAGGGGATAATTTAGCCTGTTTTGAGCCTTCTTGGATAGTGACAATTATTATAATGATATAATAATAATTATAATGATATCCTTTTCTTGATCTCTTTCACTTTTACTACTGTTTAGAAATAAAGTAACAAGTAAATTGAAACTACTGTAGTAGTTCTCACTGTTACCCCAGACAGTAACATGGGCATAACAAAATCTCAGCTGAAAATAAAGTTGCAGTTAGGCATTCCTTTATTCACAGAGAAACAGATTCAATCTTAAAATTCTTTTCAATGTTCTTTTGTTGATCCAACACTTTCCACTTACAATACTGTGTGTGATCAGTGATCCCAGTTTAACTTGTTTAAGTTCCATTTGAATTTCAGGGGTAAACAGTAGTGGGGAGTTGGAGATCTACAGTTTGAAACTTTGTACTTAGGATGGCAACAGTCAGCAATATGCTTATGACAGATTTGATTGAAGTATCTTCTTCTTTCAAGTAAGTTGGCCAACAGTGGAAAAAATGTAGGAAGAAACCATTTGTTACAATTATGATTTGATCTCATGTATCATGTTTCCCCTAGTTTCTCCTTTAGTTTTCTGTAGTAAGATTCTGATGATGTAGCCCCTGAAAGGGAATATTTTCTAAATGTTTTTTTTGCTACTTGTGTGAAGTTACAGATTTTTCTGTAGCTAAAAATGTCCTTGTAGCCCAATGAACTAACAAGAGAACAATTTCTAAAGAAAGAGAAATTGTGCATTAGTTTTGTTAAATACTTTTCTCTAAAAGAGAAAAGTGAGCTCAGGTGATGCTGAGAGACCTTCCCAAGGTACATAGATTTTTACCACTTTATTTTACACATACCTCTTAAAAATAATAACAGTATAACAAAGAACTTATAATTGTTTTAATGAAACTCATTTATGAAACTGCTGACTTGAGTAGCTATGGTATGCAAATTATTATAATTTGGTTAGTACCAGGAGATGATGATGTGCATGACACCAATTTTTGAAGATTTTTCTAACAGAATCAAGAAGTAATTTTGTTTTAATTCATCTATTCTATTAACATTTCGAGAAAGACTTTGGTGTCACCAAATGCGTTTAAAGAAATTGAAGTTCCATGTATCAAGGTTTAGTAATTGTCAACAAAATAGAAAACAATATGAGGAGCTATTCCTGACTTTCCTATGTAAGAGTGTCTCAAGGAATTTATTCTGGATTCACTGTTATCTAATATCCCCAAAAGTGGTCTGGAAAAAGGGGATGAGCAAGATTGTAAAGTTTGTGCCCTCCACCGTTTTATTCAAAGTAGCAAAAATGAAATTTAGTTGCAAAGAGCCATAGAAAGACTCCATGATAATGCATGATGGAGTGATAAAATGGCATGTGAGATTCAGTGCAGATAAATGCACTTGCACTTGGGAATTAATAATTTTCTGCATGAAAACCAGTGACACTGAATTAAAGTTTGCTCGAGAGAGAACTTAAAATTTCAACCCTTTTTTCTAAATAAATGTTAGCTCAAAGAACAGTAGCAGTCAAAAAAAAAAAAAAAGGCAGCTAGAATATTAAGAAGTATCAGAAAAGGGAGGGAAAACAAACCATGAAACCTTGTGCCCTTGTATAAATGCCCTAATTTGCCTGCAGATTCATTGTTACCTGAAGTTCTGGTTACCTGTATTCTGAAAGTGTATTTTAAGATTTAAATATGTATGAAGAAGGACAACAAGGATGATCACAGATCTGAAACTTTTTTTAAGGATTTTAAGGACATTTTTTTAAGGATTCATTAGATAGGTTAGGTTTACTCATCTTGGAAAAGTTACAACCAAGATGGAAGTCTATGTAGTGTTGAGTTCCATAGAACAGATGAATGGAAGTCACTGTCCATGATTTATTTTTTCTTCTCTATGCAAAAAGATGAGGGCTATCACATGGAATTATCCAGTGAAATGTCAGAACAAAGGGGTACACTGTTATGTGCTCAAAGATCAGACAAATTGGTGAAAGCAGAAATTCTGGCTGCTGCATGGTGTTTTCCCCTCTCGTGCCTCAGAGCCTGACCTGCCCATGGTAATTTTGTGAGGTCTCATGGCTGAAGGGTGTCTGTGGTTCCAGGCTGGTGCCACATGGACTGGGGGTATTTTGACTGGGAAGTGTGAAGTGGGGATCAGGTGAAAAAATCAGAACTGGAAGTCACTCTTGTGTAATCTGTGGAAAGGGATGCATCTTAAGTTCTTCTCTCTCCATCATCCTTGCACCACAGAGTGCTGCAATTGCAGTCCTGTTCTTGGAAAAACAGAACCATTTTTGTTAGAAAAGACCTTTAAGGTCTTTGAGTCCAACCGCTAACCCCACGCTGCCAAGTCCACCACTAAACCATGTCCTTAAGTGCCACACCTACTTGTCTTTTAAGTACCTCCAGGGATGGTAGAGAAGTCTGATCTTCCTCATACTTTCTTGAGTACTTCTAAGCATTGTATGGAGATTTTTTGACTCTTTTTTTCCCCCTCTAGCTGCTAGCAAAGATAAATGTATGGGAACAGTGTCTCTTAATACTCGGAACTGAGCAGGGATGCTGTTTGCCTTTGGCAGTACTTCTTATTACTCTCAAAGAGGAGTGATGATTATAACTTGAAATGGAATCCATTTTAGATGTATAATTAAGTCCTTCTGACAAGAAAAAAATTGTAAATTCAGCTTTTGGAACTTTAATATGTAGGGTAAATCCTACAGAACAAGAGCATAGCAAGACTCTGAAGTAATACCAGTGCCCACAGCTACAAAATACATAAAACAATGCAACTACAGAAAGAATTAAACTGTCTAAAGCATGGAGCTAAGTGGCAATGAAAAAAATCCATGTTATAGTTGTGTATGTCATGTATTTTCTTACTGTACAATCATTTAAGACAAGCTGACTGCTATACTCATTCCCACGTGGGAAAAGGTGATAAAGCTGTTTGCATTAAATTTTGTACTAGAATGATAAAATCAGTCATAATGGATCATAAGCAATGAAGATATTTTATCTTTTTTTCATGAATCTTCCTCAACCTTAAATTACAATGGAAAAAGAGCAAATAGCTCATTAATTAATGATGTTTTTTCCTCACTTTAAACCCTTCATAAGAAAGGGAGTAATAGATAAAAAAATATGTATGTGAAAGAGATTTCACATTTCATGTCTGCAATAAAGTCATGCAGTACTTTGACTTTTGATACTGCTTTCTAAGCTACAGGAGGGCTGTTGCAGAAAACTCTTGAAGTTCTAGCATTTCAAGATTTCAGTACGTGAGACCTGTTGAATCATAGATATTTTTGAATTATTTAAATGAAATTTTTCATAATTTTTTTTTATTTTAGGAAAGTAATGACTTACAAAGTAATGAGCTTTGATTGTTCTGTTGTGCTTTCGGGATCTTAATATATTGTAGTAACTTGCAATTATTCTCAGAAGTGTCAGACATTACACTAATGCTTGGAAACTTTAATATTATAAGTACAAGTTCCAAATTGAAGGCATCTTGCAAAGAAATCTGCCTGCAGAGTTGTCAATACCACAACCAAAAACCTACCAGTGATTTCTTTCCCGTTTGAAACCTCTATTTCCACATAATTCTTGACATTTTCATCTTTAGTTAAAGTGTATCACTGTAGGTCAGGATAGTGATATATTAATGTCTTTTTCAAAAGTTATTGGGGTTTGATTGTGTGACTCCTGCTAACAGAGCAGTTGGCAGGTCTATATCAGTCTGTGGCAAAAAAGGCTAATTTTCAAAGTCTGTAGACTGTCACATTATTTTTACTTTGAATTCTGTACTGTCTGTATTTTCTTAGTTCTGCCTCAACTTCTTGATCGAAGTTTATTATTATGTTTTAAAATTTTTAGATTGTAAATCACTTTTAGAGCTGGTATGCAGCAAATATGCTGTCAAAACTACACTGGAAAAAAAGATGTTCTCATAATTCAGAAAACTTTTACAGATTAGCAGTTCTACTTTAAAACCATTCTAAGACATCATAGATTTAAATTCTGTGAACTCTGGGTTACAACTCTCGAATTCTGTTGCAAGATTTTTACAATATTGTAAAAATCTGTGTTCTTTAGTGTTTCTTTCACATCATCTCAAACAAATCGCAGATTAAGGGCGTCTTCTCTATGAAGGGCCTCAACAGCTACTGTTCACTGTTCCTTATTGCAGATGATTCTGAAGTAGCAGTGTCAGCTGTAGATTGTCATAAATGCTAAGGGGATGCTTGATAATTGTAATAATTGCATACAGTGAATTAATTCATTGGTTCATAATTAAACAAAATATAGAAGAGAATAATGCATTCCTTCTTTTTGGTTACTCTTTTCCCCTGTAATTATTTTTCCAAGAAATGCGTTAGGGGGCAGCAGAGCCACGTGGAGACTCAGGTCGCAACTGTATTCTGCTTTTTTGTTAGAAATTGTGTTTGCTGCTGATGCTGTTGCCCAAATATAAGGCATCATGTTATTCAACACTGAATAAGCAAAATGAGTAGTCTTTGAGTAATCAAATGTATAATCAGGGATATTATTGCTGAGCAGAGCTTGCACAGTGTCAAGGCCATTCCTGCTTCTCTTATCGCCCTGCTAGGGAGGAGGCTGGGGTGGCACAAGAAGCTGGGAAGGGACACAGCTGGGACAGCTGACCCCGACTGCCCAAAGGGATATTCCATCCTATCATGCTTGGTGTATGCAGCTTGGGGACATTTAGACTGGTGGTGTTTGTCTTCCCAAGTCCCTGTGACACGGGATGGGGCCTGCTCTCCCAGGGATGGTGGAACACCTGCCTGCTCATTGGATGCAGAGAATAAATTTCATGTTTTGCTTTGCTCTTGCACATGAATTTTGCTTTCCCTACTAAACTCTCTTAATTTCAACCTGTGAGTTTTCTCACTTTTCCAATTCTCTCCCCAAACCTGCTGGTGGGGGAGTCAGTGAGTGGCTCTGTGGCACCTAGTTGACCCTGGGGTTACAACAATAGAATACTGAAAACGTGGTTAGGAATGTGAGAATTTCAATTTGCAGTAAGCTTTCCATCTCTAGATTAGGACAATTTCAGGTAGTATTTTAGCAGCCTGTATGCTTCATCTCTTAAGAAAGGAGATACAAAGTGTAAAGGGAACTTATAGAATGTACAACTGAATTTTTTATTGCAAATTTGTTTTTCTTTTGAATAATTTATTCAAAAACAATTTTTGAAATCTTGATTTAACTGATGATGTTGAAATGCAGATTATAATGAAAATTAAAATGGGAATGTTGACCATTTCATTACTGTTAAAAATCTGAGAACTGGAGTATTTTCTTCCATATTCTGATGTGAGTACACAATAATTGCAGAACTGTTTGATGGAGAGTTCTGTAAAAATGCAAATTGCTTTGTAAATATTTTTGTTATAGAAGAAATGTTGCTCAACACTGGTACAGTGGAGCTTAAAAAAACTGTAAAAAGAGCAGGAAACTTCTGTTGGATCTGTGGTCCTAGAGACTGTAAGGTATTTAAATCTTGATCTTGCACCACGACAGCTTTCAGGTGATTTATTTTTTAGAATGGTGGTATTTGAAGAGGTTTGGCTACTTCTGAGATAGTTATCCTACATGAAAGGATAAAAAAATAATAAAGCTTTTTATGGATTTTAATTTTAATTTACCTACAATATTTATATCTTGAATTTTTTTTTTTTTTTGAGTAAGACTTTTGAGGACAAAGAGGAGTTCTATTTCTGTCTCTCAAGGGTAATAATGAACACCTTCATTGGGAAAGATGGCCATCTTTCAAGACTTTAATTATTAGTTTCTATTTATGGAACTGACTCATCATCAGACCAAAGTCTTTAAGTGGGTCACTACTTTTCTAAGTCCTGACTGTAGATTATCTCAGAAGTCATTGCCCTTTCTCTAACTACTGTTCTTTCTTATGAATAAGTTATAGAAATCTTACAGCATAGTTTTGATTCGCCTGTGTTTCTTGTTCAGTTCCTCTTTTTTTTCCTGTTCGTATATTTTATAATTATTTTTTGCATTTCAGATTCATTGCCCTGTTTTAGTCAGATTTCAGATAGAAATGCCAGTCTAGTTTAAGATTTTACTTTAGAGGCATAACTAAGGGTAGAAGGGAAAACATTTAAATGATTAATTGGAGTCTATTAAAATGCTGAACCTTTTGTTCTGTATCTGTTGGTTTTAATAAAATATTTTTCTTGATATGTTTCTGATTCTACTGTGCGCAGAGATAATCATGCCTGAGTCTTGTAATCTTCCTGTTTCTCTTAGAATTAGACAATTTTTCATTATTTCCAAGGACTTGTTTGCAAGGTTGTACTTCTCAGCAGAAGACCAGCTGCAGATGCGTGTCTTTCTTAAAACTTATTGCAGAATCAATGGGCTCAGTTAATACTTCTTGTGAAAATACTTATGAGTAATAATAGCCATCAAGTGTATCAGAACACAGAGAACTAAAGTGTTATGATCCTCAGGAGAGAAAGAGCTTTCAAATTCTCTGAAACTAATTCTGCTTTCTTGTAAGCAAAACATACCCTATTTTATATTTTTATTTGTTTACTATAAACTTGCTTAAATAAAAGCAGTACGTAAACTTTAATCATTTAAGGAATTTTCACAGTTAAAATGTAATAGGACAACAAGGAACAACATGAAAAGCTGATGAAATAAATAAGCTCATAAGTGGATCATAAACTATTTGGAGTGCTTTTATAGCACTTGCAGCAGCTGTTTTGGCCTTATCTTCTCCCTGGAGAAATGACAGTATGTGACGTGGGGTTGAATCCTTACTTTTATTTTGCACAACCACTATTTTTAGGCCAGAGCTCCTTCACTGTGCCTTCAAAGCCTAATCCACCTCTCTAAGACTCCCCAAGCTGCTGCTTTTTTCTTACTGTGAGTACATGTTTTTTGGTAAGCCATGAATTCCCAAAGCACGTTTTTACTGTCAAACAAATGTAGGCTGAAGTCCAGCAAAGCACTTAGATGTCAATAGTTAAATACATAGTTAGCTGTTGCATTGGACTGCACTAGGACTGCTTACATATTTTAAGCTATGGACATCCAGAAGTGCTTTAGTGGATTGGTGCCCACATGCAATGCCAAGGAAGAGCAAAAAATCTGCATTATGTTACTGAGCTAGGCCCTCTGGTACAGAGAAATATCTGCAAAGCCTTCACTTAGAAAAATATATAATTAAAATCCTATTTTTAAATAGCTAAAATATTTGCATTATAACATATGCACTTTATAAATATCACAGAATTAGTTTAAAAAAAACCCAACAAAACAGCTGTTCATTTTGACTTGCTCTTGTGGGACTATTACTGTGCTTTGGTAAGACTGGCAGTTGCTTTGAAAATGTGTAAGGACTGGTGTATCAGGCTGGGACCAGGCAGCTCTGCAGATCTAGGGCTGCTTGCCCATAAAATGTGGTTTGGAAGGAGAGCTGGAGAGAGTGAATAATTCTGTGGCATAATGTGAGAAAATAGAGTGTGTGAACAAAGCAGCAGCATTAAAAGGTCTGTGCTGAGAGGCACTGCCTTAGTTTCAGTGTTATAACCCTTGGTGGCATGACTGGGTTAGGGAGTTTGTGATATATTGTGCTGGGAAAGATGAACAACATGCAAATGAGCTTATTTTGACTGGCATTTTAATAAAAGAAGTATTAAAACCCAAACCAGTGACAATTGTTATGCTAGAGGTTATTGAGGTGGCTGTAAAGGCTACATAATCACCGTACACATCTTCAGGCAATGGTATCTCAGGTCTTACTCCAGCTGTTTCATCAATAAACTTAAAGTTTCAGGTAGTATTTGAGAATGTGAAAAACACATCCTTTTAAAACAGCATGTGTAATCAGCCTAAATCTACTTTACAAGGTTGGGTATTGAAACTAAAAGGTACTGCTGGAATCTGACACTGATACATTGGCTAATGCTGGCAACATGCTGGGAACTACCTGTGTGCTGTAACACTGGAAGGCAGTCCATTAGTGCCTGAATTAATGCACTCAGGGACTTTTAATTCTTCACAGAATCTATTTCCATATTTAATTACGGGAAAGTCAGAGAAAAAAGTTACAAAGCACCTTCTTCATCCATTTCGTTGTCAACGGGAGTGGCGATTAGTAATTCTTCTTCAAGTTATATTGCAGTGTTCACTTAAAATAATGCAGCTCCTTGCTGAGTTTGCTCCAATTAAACCATATTTTATTTGCTAATGACTTACCAAGTTGACAATGACCTTGAAGTTGGTATTGTCAACACTTCTTGGCATAAAGAGCTGGATGATTTAGAGTTATTAAGAGTGCATCAATATATTCTTTGGTCTTTGTCAGTATTTTTAAAAAGATTTTTAATTCCATTACAGATACTTTACCTGAATAAAGTACAGGTTAGTAAGTTAAGTAACAGTCAATTTATATTGTTTTTACTGAAGATTTAAAAAATATGTATATATAAAACAACACTTCTATTGTTTTTGACTTTGCAAGTGCACTGAACTGAACCATCTTTAAAATTGAGTAGCTTTAATAATTAGAAATGCAGTTGGTTACTGTCACATTTCTGTTGGCCATAAGTCACTTATATAAATAAATTTATAAATATTTAGCTACTGAATTTCCCTGTTTCAGAAGTTACACTTTATCATGGTTAAATTTATTTCACTGTGGTATCATTGTACTGCTTGTAGCATCACTAGTACTCTATCATGGTAGTATCATTACTAGTATCTCACTGCTAGTATCATTGAACAGAATAAGATATTAATTTTTTATGAATGCCTCTTGGCAATTTAAAATGAAGGTGAATAGTAAAATTACATTTATATAGTTTAGAAATACTTAGAACCTCATAGTTACAATTAAGTAATATGTGTGCTTTAGATGTGATTTTAGATGTGGACTAGTTTGAACATTTTAGATCAGAGAATTTTGCACAAATGAGTGCACTAATTAACTATTTTGTCACTAAAAGGTTCACTGAACTTACTGATTTCCTGATTTTTGTCATGTTTGTCCTTTTGGAAGCTGATGTTGCATGTTCTCTTAATCCAGATGCACACATAATCACACCACCAATTGATGCACATTATTTGTGGGGAACTATCATTAGGTCTTGTTCTTCATGTTTTCATATTACATCATACCTGTCTTAAAGGGGTGAGGGGAGAAAAAACCTTAATGACTTTAGAAAGAAGTTGATGTCATTACTTTAAAAAAATACTCTATCATAAATTTCATGTTCTAATTTAATGCATTTAAATTGTATGATGTTTTACTTGTTAAGCACATTATTTCCTTTGCAAAAATATGATTTACTGTGTACCATTTAAAAAAAAAAGTGATCAAACTGCCATCTTTCCTCAAGCAGATCTTTGAAGAATATACTCCTTTTGTTTTACTTTCAAGAATTGAGTTACTATGCCATAAAATTTTACTTTAATGGAGTTATCATTATGTGCAAATCTGTAACTGAGAAATCACATTATCTAATTGCTGTTTCTTAACTCTGAAACTGCTCTCAGTTTCTGCATCATGCCTAATAAAATATCATAGAGGCTTTGGACTGTTCAATCTAGAGATTGTGAGGTGTCTAGGACCTTTTGAATGTTTAAATGTTAAATAATAGTGTGTACATGTATATATACGTATGTGTGTATTACTGTATCCTGCAGCCATAGGGAGGAGAGGAGAGACGATCCAGCAGGCAGAAATTGTGCAGCAAGATTAGTTTATTTAATTATTTTACCAACTCTTTTATAGACTTTTTTCTTCATAGTCTAATTGGACAAAGGATCAGACACCCCCTGGGGTGATTGGCTAAAATCCTAAAACATACATTGTCAAAATATTTTCCTACTGTACCATAAACATAGTTCTACAAGGTCACAGGTGTTCATAGTTTACAGAACTTCTGCAATATCTTCCGTGAGAGAGAAAAGTATCCCACGGGCCTAGAAAGAAGCAGGAAAATTTCTTGCTAACAGCAATATTGTATCCACATGTGCATATGTATGAATATATGGCTTCCTAGGGAGTAGCAAGCACAGATTTCAGTCTAAGTCACTCAATTACATACATAAACTTAAGTATACGGATGATTATTATCTCTTTCTCTTAAAAATGCCTTTTAGAATATTTTTTTCAATTATACAGGAAGTAGAGTAAATGTAAAGTAAGAATGTGCTAAGCATTCCCCTGTAGATGTTAGAATATGGCTAGCAAGGCCTGTTATCTGATTGTATGACATATTCACATGGTGAGGTTTTCTTTCACAGTACTTTTATTTGGAAATTATTAATTTATTTGAATTAGCAAGGGATTCAAATAAGTAACTTTCCTTAAGAATACATAGTGTGACTGGTTTTTAAAAAGCAGACATGACTTCTAATGTTCAGCACTTCAGTTTTTAATCAGAAAAATCCCCATTCTTCAGTCAGCTGCGATATTTGAAATTGCTCATAATTTCACATTATTTTTTCAGTCATGTAAGGTTTACTGCTCTGTAAATATACAGATGTATTTTTGTACATATACCAAAAAAAGCAGCATATGCATGAAATGAGAGAATGACTGCTTTTTTCCCCTATTTTTAAAAAAATGTAGATTTGCAAAACATATACTTTTCATTATTATGGGAATGACTACTATGGCATTAGAAACATTTAATGTATATAAAATATGTTTCTAAGTGTACTACTCTTGTTCTATGTAAAGTTCATTTCGTTTCCAAGCGCTGCCCCCAGTAGAGAGAGGCAGAAAGTACAGCTATAGTGGGTATACAGACCAATAATCTCATGGTAAAATGGCAATGTGCACATTTTAATCTCCATAGCAGGGCTGTATATTTTCACAGTTTATTGTTAGTAATTTAATCTCATTCCTTTAGACACACAAATAACTTATTTTTTTCAGAGCTGATGCTCCTCTGGGTGGGCTTCAGGTTGGTGTTCACTTCACATTTTTAGCTGCCAGAGAAATTAGGTCTAACTGATGTGAGACTGCTATCTGCCCAACATTTTTTCTTGTCAGAGAGGATGTGCTGGAGATCAGGGCCATTCAACTCTTGGAGACCCCCACCAGTGTGGTTAGAATGTACAAGACTTTTCCTGCCAGGAGAAAGGTTCTGTTTCATTAATAATAATATTGTGCTCTTCCTTTATTAGTATTGTAATCAAATGTAAGTAGTTCCACAGCATTAACCATATAAAAAGTTCAATATGCTTATCCTTATTATAGACTTCAAAATGAATTATATTTCTACAGGATCTAATCTGTCACAATTAAAACGAGTTTTAAAAAGAGCATTTTGTACATAGCTGAATAATAATATTTTTTTGTTCTACCATGCATTAAACCAGTAATAAATAGTGCCCTACAGAACCACTTGATGGTGCTGTCACTCTTTTACTCTGAAAATTCAGTTTAGCTCTCATGCTTCCTTTGTAATAATAATCATCTTAAATTTCTTTAAATGGAGAAGGGGGAGGAATTGTATAAGCAAGGAAATTAATTTTGGTTTTCTTTTTTTTCTTTTCTTTTTTCTTTCTTACAAGGAAAAGGTAACTTGTTAAGAGATAAATATATAAACCTGTGGGATTTTTTTTATTATTGTGAGGTTGTGAGAATGCATACACTGGAAATAGAGATGCTACATATCTATAAAAAAGGAATCTTATCTGAGGAAGATGCTAACTGTTATTTTCAGGATCCTGAAGTCCTTTATGCATAATGAAGGAAAAATACGACTGAGTTGTTTTTCTGAAATGAGACTGACTTCAATACTAAAAGTATTGAATTTTAGAAATGTGCATGCTGATCCTAGGTGCACATTCTGTTACTGGTAGCTAAGTGTTTTTGGTCCCCCCCGCCTTCTCCTTCCCCCCCCCAAAAAAAAATACTAGAAAGATGATACTCTTTGATAGCCAGTCTTATTCCCAGCATGGAACTGAGAATGTTCTCACTGTAGTCAGTGTATCAGATTTGTTAGAAATCATGTCAAACTTGCTGTGAGTAATTTTGATGGATTTAGAATTAGTGAGGGAAATTTTAGATATATAATGTATCTCTTGAACTGTTGTTTTCTGATATCTAAAGACACATTCTGTCTACAGCCCATATACGTGAATTTCATGTATATGTGTAGAGTTGAACATGGAATGGAAAAGCTAGTAATAAAGGGAAGGGGAATCTTTGTACAGATCGTTGTGATGAGTTCAAGGTAGATGTGTTCTATCCAGCTTAGTGCATTTTATTCAGCCATTTCCAGCCCGTGACTACTATTAAATGTATTCATGCTGGAAACCAGCAATTTAAGCTCCAACCCAGGGAGGGGAAAGTGTGACACAAGCACATAAGAGAACAAAAGGACGCTACATGAACATAAAGTTTGTAAATTTTTTATGTACCTCACACTAAAAGGAATTTTTTCTACTGCTACAACTTCCATGTCACCTGTTGAATGGGCCACAGCTGGATGTGTGTTTGACAGCTGGAAAGACCACTATGCAGATGTGTGCAGAAAGTGTAATTGGACAGATGAGTGGTCCATTGAGCAGGTTTGCAGTGTTGAGGTCTGACTGCTTGATGTGGTCAATGGTAACCCGAATTTTGTTACTCTTACCATCTTTATGCATTCTGACCTATATAGTTTGAAGCTAAATTGTTAATCAGTACTATGTTTTCTATGATAATCACCACAAGTGTATGACTTGAAAAGCAGCTCTGAGTAAGAAATAGAATGAAAAATCTAACTTGAATAAATAAGAAAACATTTCTTAAAAAGTTTTGTTTCTAAAGTGAAATATGCTGGCTGGAATCACAAGCTGCTTCCCTGCTGGAGAGCCACTGTAGTTGTAAATCCTCAAAGCTCTCTTAGCTGATACTGGAGTTACTGTTCTCTGTGGTTTCAGCATTACCCATTACAATGCTGTTAGTGAAATAAACGTGTTAGTATTAGAGAATTATTGGCTTAACAGTTGCTGTTTGTTTGCAGAGAACAGTGAGACTGAGGGTGAGTTGAGGGTAGAGATGTGTGAGTGAGAAAATTGGGGGAAAACCTGCTGGAAGACCTTTGGAGGGCAATAAAATTAAGCTGCTGTATGGTTAATATTGTAATTATGGTATAACTAGCAAAGAAATGCCCTAACAAACAGCCCTATGAATAAGATTTGCCACAAGCATCTAAGTGATGTTCATACAATAATTTTGGCTGGCAGCTATTATATATTTTAGCTGTGCTTTGTAGATAGGGCACAAACATGGCCAAGAAACTGCAAAATTCTTTGAAAAATTAATTTTTTCCTTTCTGTTTCTGTATGTTACTTATTCTTCCCTGAAATATAAAGGATGTATTTCAATCATTTAACTGGAAAAAGGTGTGAGTTTAAACCTCAAGATGGGCCAGGTCTGGGCAATATGACATAACTTAGTAAATAACAATTAGCCAGGATATTTTATTGTTTTCTGTTTATTCAAAAATTATGGTATTAATTCTTTAGAATTAATTTGGTGTTTTTTTGGTTTTATTTGCACTCTGCTGATATATGTTGATTGTCTTCTGCTTTTTAGCCTTTCAGTTTGCAGCAGTCAGGCTCATTTGCTGTTCCTGAGCTCTTATTCTTCATGAAGACTTTCTTTTCATATGTGCAGGAATTTTTCCTTATTTCACTGGAAATCTAATCCTCACAGTTATTAATTTTGCTGTGGTTTCAGAGCAGTGAACGCATTTTTAAAGGTTTCTTTTACTGAAAGCCAATTTACTTTATACTTGATGGCTTGTAAAAAATATGATCTAGTTTCAGTAACTTAGTTGAGCTTTTGACTCATCTAGGCTGGTCTTCTGCCACACTTGATAGCCTTTTTCCACATTAGAATGTGCTCTGAGGAGAGTGTTCCTGAATATCAATCAGCTCAGCTCTCCTGAGCCTCTTGGCCATTCAGCTCTCTGGGACAGAGTCAAACAGGATCCCTAAGTGAGTCAGAGCTGGGAGGGATGCCCTGCTGGGCTTGTTACTGATGAAAAAAAGACAAATTCTTTAGGGTTGTGAAGGTCAAAGAGATGGTGGAATTTAAGATCCTGAGAAAAGTGGGGAAGGCAAATAGTAAAATTAATCCTCATTTAACTAATCCTTAATTTAGCCCCTTCTCTTGACTGCCAAATGGCTCATTGTTAAATAGGATGTGAGGAAGTATTCCTCCTAGTTGAGCTTATAGCCTTGTGTTAAGAGGAAGGCATCTCGTTTATGTCTGTAACTTCCTGTAGCAGTGCTCATTAAGATATTCCAGACTATATATTTCTGCTGCTGTATGAGTGGTCATTAAGAAACTAGAAAATGTCTGTATGACCATTGCTTCCTGCTCTGTGTGTCTTACAAGTATAAATGACCAGCTCGAATTTCTTTCAAAAGCAACGTCAAAAAAAGACTTTCAGTTTCAGACTGTGCATCCTGTTCTCAAACTCAAAGTGAAAAATGTGTGTGAAAAGTTTGGAACAAACAAGATTTTACAATCTCGTTCAGTGACTCTGCTGGTTGGTTTAAGCAGCAAAATGATCAATATGCTGCCTGATGTTGGTTGTGTTTGTAGGTAAGCAGTGCTCCTGTGTTTGTTATAGATGGTATTTTGGCAAAAATCCCAACCCTTGACAGATTTCATCTTTGTGATTCCAACCTTCAATGTCTGAATTGTCTATTCCTCATATAGGGTCTTACACCTTGCAGGTGCTTTTTTAAGATGTAATGTTAATTAAGAGTTGATGTTCATGCCTGAGCAGTTTCTACATGTATTTCAGAGGCCTGTGTCTATGGAACTTTTGAATAAAATTAAAAATACAGATTACTTATATCTGTATATTTAACCAAGCAGCTGATTTGGCCTGAGTTTTCAGACTGCAGCTCTAAATTCATTAGAAGTTGGAAAGAGAAATTTTAAAAATAAACTTCAGTTTGCATTATCTGTAGGCTGGTTCATCTTAATTTGCTGTGCAAGCATCTGTCATGGTTTAAATCCTTTCCAGTGTCTCTGCCAGATTTATTTGAATGTCATTTGAAGTGGTCATAAAAACTACTTCAGTATTTAACGTGATTTCCTTTGAAGACTTTTCCCCTAAAATTAGTAATAGAAGGGCTCTCTAGAGAATTGCTTCTACGAAGAGAGTTTTAAAAATTTGTGTTGTAGCTAGACTTGTTTTAGCTAATTACAGTGTTAAGTCTCATAATTAGAGTGAGAGAATCGTAACTCACTTAAAGCTTTATTTGACACGTGTTAGGGTAACAGCTGAAAAATTGTATGCTTTCTTTAAGCTTTTTCTCCATTGAGTGGTTGTTAGAGTCATCCTGTGATAATAACTACATGATTTTGCCATTTTTGGAACAAGGCTTGTGTTGCTTCTTTAGGTTTACTGCATAATTGTACAATGTTGTGGGGCCCCTCCCCATAGAGAACAATCTTGGCTTTCATTAGTTATTGCAAACAGCAGCTGTTTGTAATAAGATAGGCTTCCACTAAATGTATTTAGATAAGCATTTAAAAATGAAGACCCATAAATCTTTCCTTTAGCTTTCTAAAGGGAAGCTACACTGCATTATGAAAAAGTCAACAGCAAGAAAAAATGAGGCAAGAAAAAATATGACCTCTTCATCCCACAGTAATAGAATTACAAGAAGAAAAGGAGGTAATGGCACTTCAGCTTTTTCCTACTATTTGAAAACTAATTTATACCCAGATTCCAGGTGTAAGGCTTTTATAAGAAGATGGAAAAAACCCTGAAATTTATATTGAAAATGAAAAAAAAAAAAAACCCAGCTAGTTAAGAACGAAAATTCACAAGCTTTTTTTTTTTCCCCTCCCTACTTCAGTGTAAATCCTGTGAAATAATTTAAGAGCATAAGCCTTTTATACTTAGAAATCATGAAGCTGGAACAGATTGTCCAGGGAGGTTGTGAAGTCTCCAAGATATTCAAGAACTGTCTGGATGCAATCCTGTGCAATAAGCTCTGGGATGACCCTGCCTGAGCAGGGAGGTTGGACCATGACCCCATGTTACCCACCCACTGTGCTCCCCTCCCTTCCAACCTTACCCATTGTGTGATTCTCTATTGTCACACGCTTTTGGAATATGCCAAAATTGTGATCAAATGACTCATGACTCCTCTCAGAATTCATCAAGATTCGAAAAATATATGTGAAAATACGTTCAGAACAAATTACCTGTGCTGTTGTTTTGCTTTATGTTTTGAACTGAACAAATGAAATATTTCATAGGGTTTACCTAGCACGGCAGAATTTTGGAGTCAGGCAAGACTTAAGCTACAGGAAACTTCTTTAGCTTCCCTATACTCTTTTTCTTATGTAAAAATACTTTATTTTAAAATTTACTTTATATATATTTTTAGAGATTGAAGTTAGGAAAATGTAAAAAAATCAATACTTCACTACATCCACCTGTATTTTCTCTTTTGACTGAGTTTTCCATATCTCCAGCAAAACCTGTTTTAGGTGTGAAACTTCTTGTAGTTGTACATTCTTAGTTTTTCTACTTTCACTCAGTGTGACTAAAGAATTGTAAGGCAAATTGGACAGATACTACGAGCTTAAGGTGAGAAGTGATTGAACACCAAGCACTGTTTTTGAAAGTTGAGCACTAGAAGTAACTAATTGGGTTTCATTAAACATGCAATGTCAGAAATGTTGAGAGTTTTGAGAAAAATCTGCAAATAACTTTTCGCAGGCATAAAAATAGTTTTCTTAAAATTCAATTAAGTATAGCTATGGGACTTGTGAATTTTGAAAACCTGTGTGTATGGATGCAAAACTGAGAAGAAATCACTATTTTTGGCACATAAACCTTGCAACTGAAGGCTATTGTAACTAAGATTGTTACATCGCTGTACAGAGAATCCTGAAAATACTTGTATAAATATGGCATAAACTTGCAAAATCTGTCTGATGAGATTGAAATGATAAATCTCTTGAAATGATAAGGATGTCTTTCAAATAGACACTGTGAACTGCAGTTTCTTATTTGGGATATTCTCAGGTGATAATTAATGAGGAAGTTACTACCTTGTCTCACTGAAAAAACCCAAGACAAACCTGAAGGACAGAACAGTGACGTAAATGGGGGAGCTGCAGTGCTGGGAGGCAGATGTTCTCTTGGCATGTGATCAGATGTGTGCCAAGCTGAGGGCTTTGTGTAAGCTTTTACCTTCTTGGCTCTTTTATGCTGCATTCTTTAACTCCTAGTAAAGTATTTCGGTCTTCCTTGGGTGTGTAAATCTGCCTGTGATGTAAGAGGAAAGGAATGATGTAAAGGGTTACACAGGGAGATGAGCTGAGATAGCCTAGCACTCCTTTTACTAAGGACCAAGCAATGCAGAAAACTGGATAGATTCAGGAAGGAGGGGAAATCTGGCCTTTGTAGGTAGGAAAAGGTACAAAAGGAGGTATTTTTTACTGCATGTTAGGAGAGGAAGAGGTTTTTTTTTTTCCCATCTGCCTTTAAAGTTCAATAAAGAATTGATGAATAAATGTTGCTTCATGTTTTCAAAGTACACAAAATGTCTGATTACAATGTTCTTTCCAGGTTTCTGTTACGTGCTAAGGCATACAAATTTATTATTAAAAAAAAATTGAGGAAAAGACATGTTAAGTGAGAATTAAAGCCAAGAGTACATCCCAGTAATTGAAGCTGATGAAGTGTGCTGTAATTACCTTAAAGAGATCTCAGTTTTTCATGGTATGGAAAGCACAAGTGACCAGGTAAAAACCAGCTTTTTGTCCTTAGCTGGGATGATACCCACAGTTCAAATGACTGTGTGGAAAATAGTCATGGGAACACTTACTTGGACCCAGCCATGTGCTCTGGAATTGAATGAAGGAACTGCAAACCTCATTTTTGGAACCAAACTTAACCCTGGGTTTTAGAATTAGGTTTGCTGGTTCCCAGGAAAGATTGCATGCTAATGTAGGCTTTTTTGTATTCTAAAGGTATTCATAGTACTTTGCTGCTGATCCACAGATTCATGCTAAGACTTGAGCTTACAGTGCAGCCCATTAACCAGAGCAGTATCTTTCCACAGTCCTCCTTTCCTCAAAACTTTAATTTAATGTCAACAAGTCTGCAAGTTCTTAGTCAAATTCAGTTAAGACTGACTAATAGGTTAAAAATTATCAAGAAAGGACAAATTGACTCCTAAACCTGAAAGCATATCCATTTTTTCCTCTAAAGACCAGTCTGCAAATTGCAGTGTTTTTAATCATCAGTTCATTCCAATTTAGATTCACAAATGCTAAAATGTGCAGTTGAAACTGTCTATTTGTCATAGTGTCCTTTCTTGAAAAGACAAGGATTTCCCTAATTACCCTATTGAGGTTTTGATGTCTTAAAATATTTGGAATTTTTTTTTCTTAAGCTGTGCTTGAATTAGGATTTCCAGAGTTTACAAAGTTTGGTTTTGCTATAATGTCTGTATAATGAGTTTTAGGTGGTTTTGGTGGGGTTTTGTTGTTGTTGTTGTTTGTTTTGTTTTTCTAATATGGTCAATATAAAATTTCCCCTCATTTTTTTGATGAATAAATTTATAGAAGTATCTTAATGAGTAAAAAACAAAAGGAGGCAGTGAAGTTTACAGGATTTCCCTTATTTTAGAACATGATTTCTGCCAGCTATAACTTTGTATGAGAACCTTGTTTCATCACGAACTGCTTCTCTCCCCTACTCCCAAAGGTTTCTTAGGGGGAAAAAATTATAAAATTTTGTAAGAAACTGTATCTTTTAGCTAAAGCTGTTGAAAAATAGAGTAGTACAGTTGGGGAGATACAACAGTCTTGCTGAAAGTGATGGAAAAAAATCTCTCAAAGTATGGACGGACTTGCAACTTTTATTTTGCTTATACTTAAAGTGAAAGGATAATAAAATCAAGTGAACACAAATTAAAGAACATTTTACAGTGACTTCTCTCCATTCATTTTCTTTCTTTGTCTAGCTCTCTGTGTTCAAATTGTGTCCTGAGAAGCAGATATATTTAAAAAGAGCAGACAAGAGATACTTTCTTTAATACATCTACAATGCAAAAAACCCCCTTTTTAAAATAGTAAAAAGATTTTGAATTTTTTGGAGAATGGTTTATGCATATACTTTAATATATTTTGCAGTTTTGAAAATATATATGCTGAAGCTGTGCGAAGGGTTGAGAGAATGGAGGCATCCAAGCTGAATTCATGCCAGAGAATTTCCATGGAGAGTTTGGCAAAATAAATGTTAATATATATATATAGACACACATATGGAATGTAAATCAAACTTCAACAGATAACTGATGTTGGCATTTTATGAGGTATAATTGATTCCTTTGGATTACAAGAAAGTAATCATTATGCAATGAGAAAGTTATGTATGTGTTTATTGCAAGGACTTAAATCAGTCTGTAAATAGTTTGTTGATCCTAATGTATATATAGCCAATTTTTTGTATTGTTAAATATGTGTTTAATATAAAGTACTATCACCTTGGAATTAATGAAATGGCTCATAAATTAAAAAGCCTGTGTAGGCTGTTTCCCTACTAGGAAATAGGAAAGAAAGTAAGGGGCTTATACCATCTCAGAAAAAAGAGGAGGTGAACTAAAAATGTGTTCACCTGCATACTTTAAAAAAAGTGATACCATCTCATTTTGTGGTGAAAAATTCATAGAACTGATTATTTTTTCATTTATAACAGGATCAGTATGATACTTTATCTTAATGAAATTAGGCTTTTAAAGATACTTCTTGTAAAAACTTTCACTGAGCAAACACAAAATAATATTTTCTTGCATAATTTCAGAGAAAGGTCTGGAGACCCATATTTCAGTTGGTAGTGCTGCTGATACAGTAAAAAGAAAAATGCATACAGCTTGGGGAGGTGCTGCCAGTTTCTCATTTCTTCCTTAATACAGATGACTTTATAGGTAGCTTTGTTCCAAATACCCTGAATAATGTCAAGGAGCAGCAATGTCTAAACTGTCTGTACGTAAAAATTGTGGCATCGTTGTGAAAAAGGGAAAATGGCCAAATGCTGTATTAGGATGTGTACACAGAGGTTTGGCCTGCAATGAATGTGGTCTAATCTTGTGAGCTGTGCTACAAAAAGCAAACTTTATCTGCAGTATGGTGTCATATCCAGCGTATTTCAAGTATAAAATGTGGAGGCCATGCAGAGCCAGTTTAGAGGAAAATTGTGAGAGTAACAAGATACTTAGAGAAGGTTCCTAGACAGAAAATTGAATGAGCTGTATTCATTGCTGTAAAGAATAGAGGGGAACAACTTATTAGTAATAATCTTACTAGTAGTAATCTTCAACTATACAAATGTTTTCTGAAAAGAGGCAGAAAATAATGTGATTTCTAAATCCATCTATCATCAAGATTAGAAAAGCTTTAGCCTACCACAGATTTGTGCACTTTTTGAAAGTTCTTGCCAAAGACTTGTAAATTTCATCGACTTTCTCCAAGCAGATTTTGGCTGGATTATTTTTAGACTCAAATTTCTGAAAGGTCTTAGAATAGATTCTTTTATTTTTTGAGAAAAGGAGCATTAGGGAAGGAGAGGTATAATGAAAACTTGTCAGTTTAGTTGCCATTTCATTACTGTGTTTACACATATATACGTATTGAACTTTCAACTTATATAGTCCTATGAAAGGTAGTCACTTACCATGCTAAATAAAACAAGACTTTTCCAACTCAACTTTCCTTCCAACACAACTGACTCTGTGTTGGAGACATATCTTTTGCTAGTCTGGTAAATGTCTGACTCATTTTCTTAAATTAAAATAGTTGGAAAAAAAGTAGTATCTTGTGGATGTACTGCTCTGTTACTCTTTGTGACATGGGTTGTTGATCTGCTATATTCCTATGGATCTGTGAAGGTGGGCATCTTTAGAAAGGAGGGTAGGAAAGGTGTAACAACTTCTTCCATGTGAGTTGAAGATAGAATGTAAGGAAATGGAGTCAGATTTGGAAAGGGCATTTTCTCCTCCCCCATCATATGTGTAGCTAGCTGGTCACTTGCTGTGTCCTTTGAACAATCACTTGTTTTCAGATGATGTGTGATGACACGTTTCAGAAGCTTTGTTCACAGTACTTTATCAGTTTTCCTTTCGACAGTATCAACACATTTTACCTCAGAATTCTATCTTTAAATCAGTTTGCAGGTGAAGCTATGAATGCCAACATCAGTGTTCCCTAAGCAGTCCTAACCTTCAGTACTTGTTTAATGGCCATGCTACACTATTTAAATACAAACAGCATTTTTTTTTTTTTTTTTAACTTGAGAGCCTATCTTTTCTGCAAACAGAATGCTACATGAGTGAAGGATGTGTATGTAGATGAATGAGATTTTGGCCAGAGGACATCAAAAAAAGTGTGGTGATGGGAGGACCTAATTGATAGACACTATTAGGTTTCTGTGTGCTGTCATCTTTAATTTAAACCACGTAGGAATGTCTTCTCTGTGTGGGCCGTAAGCTTTTAAAGCCATTCTATACTTTGTCAGTTGTATTTATACATTTAAAGGAAAGTGGATATAATGGAGAAAAATTGAGCACAGGTTAATGTGTGTCTAACAACCAGATTTTACTGGAATTATAAGTTTTCCTCATTACTAAATTGCAGGTCCTCATATGGCAAGTGAGCTAAGTGAAAAACATAACAGTCTTCTTCAGAATGTTCTGCACACATGCTACTAGGATAACATTAACACTTGGGTTTCTTTTTAGATGTTAAAGGGCATTTTTCTAGACTGTGGTTGCTTTTATTTGCCAGTGAAATTGTAAATGAGTCCATGAATACACAATTGTTGTTTTTGCAATGCTTCACCTATGTTTGATGACCCTCGCTTCCAGAGATTTCTTTTGTTTTGGGGTGGGGTTTTTCCCCTCCCCTCCCCCCCTTATCTGACTACTTTTAGTTTACTTTCTTAGAATAAATCAGTGAAATCACCCATTATAAATGAATTCACCATATATAGTTAGTTTCATCTTGTGTGTAACATTAGTAGCTTCTTGCAAAATAGAATTCTCATGTTCATGTATATTGGAGTTACTGGATCCTGAAGAGCTTCTGTTGCCTCAGGCAAAATTCTGAGGCTGCTTAATCATTTCTCTTCTGGGAACAACAGTAAATCATGTGTGAATTTAAATCTATTTGAAAAAGTAACTTACACTGGAGTCTCTCTTGGCATATATTAGGCAAAACTGTAATTTATACCCCCACAGAGTAGGCATAAAATTCCTTATGTTTACTAGAAATCATTGCTTATATGCAAGGTAAATTTTTGAGTGTCACCAACTCATTAGTTTTATATGGATGAGAAAGCAAGTTCAACACAGAGAGCAGATTTACAACTATGTCCAATTCTGTTAAAAAAAAAAAAAGTTGAAAAGGCTGTTTTTTGTCTTAATTCTGGGAGTTAAAGTTTGTTTAGTGTTAGCTTTTATTTGTCAAAACTTTGAGAATTTCTACTAGGTTATGACCTAGATAAACATTACATGATTCCTATCAAGCCAAAGCTTCACTTTTATTTTTAGCCTAGGATAAGTTTGTAACAACTCTCTTTACTTCTCAAATGCATTTCCTAAAATGGCAGGGTCTCCTCTCCCCTGTAAGAATGTATTGAGCCTTGTAAAATGAACGTACTGGGAGCTTGATATTCAATTTACAGTTAGGGTGTGGGTGTGTCTAATGAGGTTACTGGATGCATTAAAGATTATTCAACAGATGACCATGGCAGGGAATAAAATGTTGTCTAGCAAGGATGTCTTCTGTCTTTTTATAAGAGCAGTTATTGATGCAATGTATTATTTGGTTTAATGCTACTACAGGGTTGGTTTTTAGTATACTATTGCTTGTTAAAGCTGGTAAGAAATCTTTCCCAGTGGGTGATTTGCAGAACTTGGTAAATTTGTGTTTCCTATCTACTGTTAGTAGAGTTGTATCAGAAATTAAATTGGTAGATTCTTGTGTGGTGTTTTGAAAAGAAATTAATTGATTCTGAAAGCGAGAGAGCCACTTGTCCTCAAAAGCTTTTGCATAAAAATACTTCCTTCTGGTTTTTGCTTTATGAATAATTTTATAACTTCTCTGTAGTTTTGGATAGTGCCGTGACTTTGTTGCAGCTGGTTATAAACAAAATCCTGGTGAATCCTGGCAGATGGCAATGTTCTCTGCAGGCTTCACCCCACACTAGCTCAAAGTCATAACATTTTTTGCTATAGGCTGGTTTGGTGTGGTGCGTCTTTTTTGTTTGTTTTGGTTGTGGGGGTTTTATTTCTTCCCCCACCCCCCCTTTCCTTTTTCTCTAGAGAACTTCACTGTCTGGAGTTTCCCCATTGTAACTCTTCCTGACATTTGCTCACTGCTTGAATTGATGAATGGTTGGATCTCCCACAATATTTTGTCACAAGTATCCGGCTTTTGTAGTGCCATCACCTTCATGTAGAAATTGACAGAATGAATCAAATCCTCACTTGCTTCTGTACTAACTGTTATTTAAAAAAAAAAAATCTATTAACTTGAGGTCTTTGTGAATGTGTAAAAAGTTCTTCCATGTACCACTGTCAGATTGTAGTGTTTAGAAAGGTAGATGTAGGGTTTTGCAGTAGCTATTTCCTTTAAGATTTTTGGTTTTACTGTTAGTGTCAAAGGTCATGCTTATAATTTCCTATGAATATTGGAAACTTTTATTTCTCTGGGTAATAACAGCAGTGAATCTTTCATCAGATCTTTTGCTGAGCTTTTCAGGTTATTTCATGTTGTGTAAAGTAAAATAACAGAAGATTTTTTTTATTTTAAATGGGAGAAGACAACATTAAAGTAAGTGTGTGTGTATTAGGCAGTGTGACAGAGATATCCCAGTAAGACTAATGATTACCTGAAATACTTCTCTGTGCTTTTGAAGCTTAACCCTTTTGCTCATCAGTCAGTCAGCAGAGGCAGGTAGTGACCATTAGGTGGATTCATTAGCACCCTGCAGCCTTCTTGTACAGGGTGACCCACATCTGTCTTCATTAGAAGTTTGCCACTTGCCAGTAGTGAACAGATGGGTCATTATAGCCTACATTGCCCTCTGGGCATACCTGGAGGACAGACAAAGTCGTCCAGTACAGGACACAGATGCATGTACTCTTCGTAGAATCTGGGCATTTATGATAAGTCTAATGATATTAGGCTTTTCTTTAGACAAGCTAACTTATACTTAGTGGATTTATTTGTATTGTTATTTATTCTGTCTGATACCAGCTTGGAGGACATGAAAGGGCTAAAACAGAGACTTGAATTATTCATGACCATTTCTTTAAAAATATTCTGGAGGATAACATACAGCAGTGCTGAACTGTTAATCAGTATTTTCATTTGAACTCTAGGTGTGATTTCAGCATCCCATTTTCTTTTCCTAAAACTGGAATATTTTCTGTACAGATTAAATTAAGATTTTTTTTTTGAAAGAATTCTATGAGGTAAGGCTGAAGATAAAATGCATTCATAATCCTGTTGCCAGGAGAGGAAAGTAAAAGCCTAGTTTCCTTATTGCTTCATGCTGTTTACACTGCATGAGCTTAAATCCTGTCCTAACACCATGGTTAAAGACATTTTTGAAAAAAAATCTGCATTTTATGTGTCAATTATTTACTATGGGTTGCCTTCTTTCAAAATTTTGGAGCAGTTAAACACATATTTTCAGTGTTAACAGCATTATAATTGATGTTCCACTTCAGTGTCTTTTGGAGAAAATTCCTTACATCACTGCTTTTAAGTAAAACACTCTTAAATGTGAGGCCAACTGCTGCTAGAAAGCGTGCTCATGCCCGTAGCTTTTTCCCAGGAATGCTGTCCTGAATGAAACAAGAACTACGTTTACTGGTGAAGAAAGGCTCTCCTTCCCACTTTAAGAAAGAGTTCTTGTATTAAAAAAAAATACACAAGGTGTCCTTCTTTCCTCTACTGGACAAACCTTATCCTCCACTTAATCATATTTACTATAAAGGGACTTTAATTGTTATCATAGCCTTTTTTGTTTAGCTTTTTGTACTAAGTTGTTTGCTGTATTTAAATAACAAGTGCATTGTCTCTTCATAGTTTAGAGTAGATACTATTTTTTTCCAGTTCTTTTCTAGTGTTAAAAGAATATTCTTTTATAAATAATATTTTTCTTACTAAACTTCTGTGAAAAATTGTTTCTGTAAGAAAATATTCATTCCATGTTGGCGTGTGTGAATATCTGCTTTCTTTTTGTGGGACTCAAAGTAGAATTTAAAGGCTTTTTGGAGCTTGTGTCTGTTGTAACAGAAACCATTCCCTTTAGGAAGGTATGACATTGTCCTACAGTTAAATTTCATGTAAGAATAAGAATTGACTATTTTGTTTATATTTAAAAAAATAGAAATCATGTGCTTATCTTTGGTTAAAAACTAGAAACAATTTTTGTTGAATAGATTTTAAAATAAAATTGATGCTATACATTTAGTGAAAAATACTATTAGTGAGGTTGTCATAAGTAATACCCTTGAATGAAAAAACTAATAATTAAAGTCTTATGTGTAACAGATGAATTGGACACCAAAGAAAGACATGCTTTCTACTTGCAGATGAGATGATTAATTCTTCTTGGTGCATGGAAGGGAGCATTAATAGTTTCTTGTGAGGAGTGTGCTATCTTGCTGCTGTAGCTGTGTTCTACAAAGTTTTTTCACGTGTATGTTGTGTGCAATAAAAAGGTGGCAGAAGTTTATTGCTGTAACTTAAGGAAAATACTAAAATCTATTCATCCTTTCAGGTTTTGAGAAATAGCATGCTGCGTTAGCATGTTCTATGTATTTATGATCCCTGGTTACACAGCAGTAAAATGACATTCAGCATCCATCTGGAATATTTGCATGTATTTACCCTGTTTGCAAAAGCTGTTACAATGATCTGAGAGGCTCTGATTTAAGATGATGCAGGTAACCTCAATATGGCCATGTTGAATGTGTAGCTTGTGATACAATCTTTAATTACATGATGACACTATGTTTTCCAGAGAATCTTGCCTTAGGGTATACAGAATAGATAGTGTTCTTTGAGTGAAGTGCTTTTGCTTTATTTCTTTTTTATCTTCCTTGATCTGTGTGAACTCCATGCTATATATGGCACATCCTCTTTACTGTGTTCTGAAACGCAGGTGATTAATTTCCTTTCTAGTATTCCTCTGCTGCTTGTTGTAGAGGTTTTTTAACCTCCTTTACAAGCATAAAATGTGCCATCTTTCAATGACTCCTAGTCATGTTAATTTTCATTGCTGCTGTCCTCTGTTCTTTTTTTGGGTAACTAGCATCAGATCTTTCATTCTTACAACCATCCTTTGTGCATCTCTGATTCTCCATTCTATCATTAAAAACTAATTTTTTTTACTCCTTTAACAGCCAGCTATCCTGATAATAGATGAAAATTACATGAATAATTTTCATTCTGCTGTTTAATTTTGAATATGTGAAAAGGGATATAGTCTCTTGAAATTTTATCTTGATTAAAATCACTGTTACGATGTGTTAATATTGCTGGAAAGAATGGCAGCGTTTTACTGCTGTGTTGACAACATGAACACTTTTACAGTTAGCATGGCAATTCATAGTTAAGGAAGAGTGGAATGATAAATACTTTTCAGTGGCTTCATAATTGCAAGTACAAATGCAGAGTTACCTTTCAGTGTTTAAGAGCCACATATTCTGTATAGCTATGTGCATTTGATAAACATGATGCTGATTTTAAATAATCACAGAATTAACTAGGTTGATCATTCATTATAGATATTTCATCTTTTTTTCATTGGGTTATCTTTTTGAATTTCAAAAGGTAGTGAAGTGACTTGTTAAGACAGCTATTTATTGGAAGTGGAGGCATGTGAACTAACACTCATAAATTCTAGAGCATGTTAGTTCACTATAATTAGTTCTTGGCAATTACTGGTGCTGATCTGTGCAGTGTGAAATTGTTATATCATGGGAACATAGATATGATGGCATAAAATTACACATTAATAAAGATATCTCTAAGATGTGACGAAGCAATCTGATGTTAACAGTGTTAAAGCTGTGCTCTGTTGTGTGCTTACACAGATCCTGGTGGAGACACAGGAACTTCTCTGAAACTCCAGGGAAGAAAATGGGGGATTCTGCTCAGAGCAATAGGAAGAGAGATACAACACTGCAATTCAGCTCTGATCCTCTTCTGGGTGGCTTGATTAAACTTTAGAAAAATTGTGGGAGGAAATAATTTTCCTAAGTGGGACCTTTCAGAATTAGTGTTACTTCAAAACCAATTCATTTTCATGCCTGATGTTTATAGCTTAAATGCAGATCGACAAATTTGACCCTGTTAAAAAGATTGCTGTAATTTAGCATCATTAGCTATTTTCAGCATGATATTAATTAGAATATGCAAGTTAGTTGAGCTTTTTGGAGATTAAATTAATTTAATGGAGGCGATATTGATACAAGGTAATACTTGTATAATATTATTTGATGTTGTTTCTCAAGAAAAGATTGGTTTTGTATGGAGAAATCTTAGTAGAAGTAGCCTTTGATATCTACAGCTATGTTGTAATTTGTGTCAAAACTTCTCAAAAGAAATGGGTTATCAGAGGCTGAGAAAAATTTGGGATATGTAATGCTAACATAGCAAATTTTTGTCACTTCTAAACTTTTAGTGTGATTTGAGGGGCAGGGAGGCTTTGACCAATTAGTCTTTAAGCATTATGTCTTTTAGTACTTACCAGCTGCTGGAGTGACTCTCTGAAGGACAAAGACATAGCTTTTGTTCTTGGGCAGGGCAGATAGCTGAGAGGGATTACACTTTAAGCTCTAAAAGTATTTTAGTGTTGCAATGGTTTCACTTACATTTATATGGCAAAAGCATGGGAAGCTCTCAAGAGAGTAAAGTTTGACATTTTAACTTGTGTTTTTTAAGGTACTGAGAAACTGCTCAGATGTTTAGAACTTGGAATTCATACAGGTAATTGAAATACTTTGTCCAATCCTTATTGACTCAGAAGGAAAAATTTCATTACTTAATGGAGTATGGACTGCTTTGTCTTTATTTGGTAATGATGTGTGTCTTAACCACAAACAGAACAAATCACTTGAATATTCTAATAGCATAAGACTTGCAAAGTGCATTTGTAAGCATAAGGTTTACAGAAATTAATGTAATACCTGGAAAAAAAATTAGAAGTAACTGTCTCATTCAAAGAGAATATAGATTGAATGAGAGAAAGTTCTGGGAGAATCCCCTGTTTTCAGTTTTGGAAAATGCATTGAATAAAGACACTTTGAACTTGAGCTTTTCTCTATTCAGTGCATAAAATAAATGTAAGGGGATAAGGATTTGCAAAAAACATATTGTTTGTATGTGTTGTGTGCAGTGAAGTATCCAGGAGCCAGAAGGTGCTGAGACTTTTAAACATAAAAATGCTGTCACTTTCAGGTTCTGTGCTTTGTTGTATCAGTCAATAAATGAAAAAAATAGACTGTGGCATAGGCTGCTCAATCCATGTGTAAGCTGTATGCTCACAGCTGTGCAGCTTCACTTCATCCTGTGTACAGTGAATCTCCTTTTAGGCAGTACCAATGGATGTGGTGTGAATCTATAGCAGTTCACACAGCTAAAGTGGTTTTTGCATCAGGATTTTGCTTTGGTACATTTCCCAATACTTAAGGACAATTAATTCAATAGTACTTTAGGCCTTTAGAAACGCTTTTCTGGTCAGCAGAGCTCCAACAGACTTTTTGAAGTAAGATTAAAGTAGTTCCCTCTTGTCTACATTTGCATTTATACCCTTTTCAGCAGTGCTTCAGCTGTACGTGGCAAGGACATTGTCTTGAGCTGATTTACATTTCTTAGTATGGAGAACATTAAAGGCTCAGAGAGTATTGTAAAATCCATTAATATCAAAACTGACATCTGGCAGGTCTTACAGCAAAATTTAAGTTTCTATATCTGTGTGTGTAACGTATTTTGGGAACTATCACTTTGGAGAGAAAACTTTAAAAAGTTATAGGACAACAATATGGTACTGATGTACCAAAAAAAAAAAAAAAAAGAAATCCACATCATCATAGTGTGGAACATGATTTTTACAGTAGGCAGTATTTACACATTAGGGAAAAGTAATTTTCACAATATAGTGTGAAATTTGTAATAATTTGCATCTTGAGAGATGTGCTTAAAATGATTGCCTTTTGTTAAACCTGCAGATGTAAAAAATGGGTGCTTTAGTTGCCGAAATAAAGACATCCATGTCTTAAAAATAAAAATAACATTAGACTCTCCATGGCTGCTGAGATTTCTTTTTTCCCCTGAATCTTAACATGTGCTTTTATAGCTTTGAAAGTCATCATTCCATCTTTACCTTCAACATGTTCTGTTTTCATCTATGTTTTACAAAACTGTTGTTCCATATTCCCTGTAATGATCATTTCAGGAAGTACTATCTAGTTGACTATACAACTTCCTGATGTAATACTCTATGGACTGCTTGACCTATAAACACTGAATCTGATTATATTGATAAAGTGAATTAATATCCTGAAAATTGTCAGTTATATCTGATGTGATCCATTAGCATTATAAGGTGACTTCATTGTTTCAATTTCAGTATCTTTCAGCTTAACCTTTAAAAGAAGTGTATTGTGACTATAAATAAATTTGGATTTGTGTGACTGCAGGTTTTATAAAAGTTGAATTTTTTTTTTTAACTTGTTGCTTGGCTTAAATTTTGCATTCTTAGTTTCTGCCCACAGCGGAAAGTAGGTTTTTGAGAAATTTGAAAAAAGTTTTCATGGTACTTTGTGTGGTTTTGTTTTTTTGTGGATTTTTGTTGCTGTTCTTTTGATTTGTAGGGGTTTTTTTTTGGTAGGTTTTTTTTTTTTAGTAGGTTTTTTTTTTTTTTTTGGTAGGTTTTTTTTTTGGTAGGGTTTTTTTTTTGGTAGGGTTTTTTTTGGTAGGGTTTTTTTTGGTAGGGATTTTTTTGTAGATGTGCATCAAATGAAGTACATTGGTGGCATCATTTAAAAAAATTGAGATACTTTTTGACCCACTTAAAACTTTAAAAATATGTGAGTCGTAGCTCTTTAAAATGGGCTGGTTAAATGGATGTAACCTGTTGATTGACTAGCTCCATTCAAATATTCAAATTCTTGCTGGATTTTTTTTAAACCAGAAGCTGTCTAAAAGGAATAAGTGAGCACAGGAGATGAGACAAAGGGCTAGGTCTGATTTATTAAACTTTTTGCTGAAGAACTCTGGGGACCCTCCAAACTGTGTGTGGGAGCACTGTGTGTTTAATTACCCCACCGTAAATACTCACATCTGAGGCATCCATCAACATCATTCTTGGACCAGAGCATCGCTTTTTAAGCGTTGCTAAGTCCAAGATTGGTAGTCAGGAGTAAGTTCTTTGGCAACAACTTTCTAAACTATATGACAATGGAAAAGATTTGATTGAAATAATTAGTTTCACTAAGAAATCTCATAAATGATTGTAGCCTCCCGGCTCATCCCTGTACTCTGAGTTTTGTATAACTGATATCCTCTCTTGCATTCTGATTTTTCATCCCCATTATTTACCCCATCTATTATTTTTAAGCATATGCTCCTGTCTTACTCAGGTTGTCACTTGATTTTTATCCAGTAGGTAAACTCCTGAGGGAGATTTTATGTCCCTGTATTTCTGTTAATTGATACTTGTATTGGATATTTATGGCAAGGTTTTGATAGCAGAGTGGGGAGACTGCGGGTGTGTCCTCTGTGGGAAGAGGTCAGGGACTGTCCCCTCCTTGACACAGCCTCTTTCAGGCAGCTCTGCAATGGACCCACCACACACAGAGCTGAGCCCATCAGCCAAGCTTATCCCTCTGTGAAAACATATATAGGAAAATGCAAAAAAAAAAAAAAAAATTAGACAGGCAAAGGAGGAGGTGATAAAAAGAATGAGAAACAGCAGAGAAGGAAGAGGTGCTCCAGGCATCAGGGCACATTTTTTCCTGTGGCATGGAGGAGAAAAAACCAAAGTGTCCTGACTGTCTCCCATCCCCTTGTGCCATGTTGGGATGGGTAGAAGAGTCTGGAATGACAGAGTGAAGTTGAGCCTGGGAAATGCAGGGAGGAAAATGTTGTTTTAACATTTGTCTTCTTATTTCTTGAAAGTGAAGTTAACTTTCCCTAAGCTGAGTCTTTGTCCATAGTGGTAATTGCTAAATAATCTCCCTCTTTTTATCTTGACCTAAAAGCTTTTTCTTTGTTTCCTCCTCCTGTCCCTTTAAACAAAAATAAAGGTTCAGCTTATGAAAATCAGTAGTTTTCTTGGTTTAGTTTAAAATTATCTATATAGAGAATGCTGAACCAGAAAATTGAGTTAATGGAAAGAATGGTGCTCTTAAATTTAATTCTGTGCTGTTTCCTGCCCAAGAATCTTTCTTCCATGCAGATCCTCACTGGGACTTTGCCTGTGTTCCCTGTATGTGGTTACTGACAAATAGACTGTCATTCAGGCTGTTGTAGGTAAAAGAAGCCCCAAATGGTCACTGTTTGGTCTTCCTTAGGATGTGGCTGTATCCTGTGTGGCCTGTGTCGGTCATTCCTGACCCTACACAACAGCTGGTGGCTTTGTTGCTTGCCAGACCTGTCCGTAGCTTCCCTGAGCCACGGGCTTGGAGCTTGCAAGCTGTCAGCAGAACTCCCATTTCTTCCTCAGCCTCCTAGGCAAGGTGCTGGGGGATTCCTTACAAGACACCATCCCTGCTTGATGGGCTCTTCCTGGAGAGACAAGCAACAAGGCTTCCTCTGGCTCCACCAGACCTGGAGGAGCTGGGAGTCCTGGGAGCTCTGGGTTAGTCACTGGCACTATTTATGTCATACAGGCTGTAAGCATTTGTGTATTACACTTGTCTTTAGTGTATTGGATTGGTGTCTTGTTGAAGGTCTTGTGAGCTGTTTTTCTTAAATTTAGGATTAAAATCTGTTAGGGTTCCGATTTCCTCAGTAAAATAGGGATGAATATACTTTTAAAGTATAAGTGAAGTTAAGAGTCTATTTTAATCATCCATGAGCAGCATTCCATATTTTTATATTGCAGATATTGTAAATATAAAATAGATTTTTCTGCTATACAAAATAAATACATTTTAATTTATGGTTGGCATAGTTCAGTGTTCTTATACTTCCAAAATATACAGTGACCCTTTTTGTAAGGGGGGGAGGGGGGGGGGAGTGGAATCATTGAAGTAAAAGCACTAATATGACTCTCTGATTTGTATTTCCAGCACTGATTCTGTTCATAGGTATGTGTGAATCACAAGCAAAATTTGTAGTTTATCATGTTTTGCTTGCCCTGCAGCACAGAATAAAAGTAGTTTCTGAACTCTCAAAAAATCTACAACTGATAGCAAGTGTAACTCTGTGTTTAAATAGTCTTAAATTTGTCAGATATATGTTCCCACTCCTTCTAGGCTCCAGAACCATCTGATGCTAGTATAAATATTCTGTTTCATCATAAATGATTCAATAGTACAGCTTGTTTTGGAGTGATAGCAGTTTAATGAAAGGGTAAACATGGGAATGACTGACTGATTTTATTCATCAAAATTAATTCTAGTGTCTTTTTATAGCAGAGTTACTCAGAAAAAAATTAATTCTTGCCTACTATTGTGATTAACTTTCAAACAGCAGTTTTTCTGTATTCTTTGTAAAAAACCCTATTGCAACATGAACAGATCTTTGCTAAAAACTTAGTAAAGCTAGTCAAATTCACAGCATTTGGTTGAAGGTTATCTTTTGCTAGATATAAAAGAATTTTTGCCATGTACTCTTGCAATCTATAGAACAGTTGTGATTTAGTTGTGTTCTGAAGTTTTTATTTAAATTCTTTATTCCAGGAACATAACTTTAAGGACAGCATCTTTCATTTCGCTGTCTGAGGTCAATTCCACTGTTGTTTTTTCTGTCTTCTTTAGCCATGTGATATCTTTATACTTAACTTGCTTGATCTACAGCTGTTTGATTTTTAAAATAGGCTGTGTTTTGACCATGTAGAGCAGCTTTTTTTTTTCCTGAAAAACAAAATCTGTAGTAACTCAGGTTAATGTAATCTATGTTACAATTGCATGAAGAAGTTCTGCAGATGTAAAATCCCTGCAGTTGTGTAAGTTGAAAAGAATGTACTATGAATTAGGCAATCAATCACCAGTTACAGGTCACAAAAACCCATTAGAGTGTTGCATTCTAATAGAAATCTTTCCTATTAATAAACATATAATACTCTAGTAATTTAGGAAAATGTTGAGTTGGTATAAGATTCATACCAGAAATAATTTAAACAACCAACATTTCCCTAAAACTGTACTTAAAGAAAATTGGTTATACTTTTCTTATGAGAGGAAGGACATCTGAGGAGGAAATGTGCTTATGGTCTCACTCAGTAAATTCATAAAATAGTGATCATAGGAGCAATGTTTTAGGAAGCCCTGCATTTTCCAATACTTTGCCAGTGTGCAAGACAGACACTGGTTGTTAAATGTGAAATTATTTTTGGATTAATTTATTCTATTTGCACTGCACATTTTTTTCCTATATTCCTATTACCTCACAAAATACAACTTGGGATTGCAGGAATTTTTAATATCGTGCAGCATGAGGTTGGTTAGAAGAAATAATCCTTTTATCTGATGTTCAAGTACAGAGATTTATTGTTAATTTATTTTCTTACGTTTATGTTCTAACAAAACAAGCAGTGTTCTTCTGAAGGACTATCATATGTCACAGGTTTGGATCTAGTTTTCTCCAAAGTAAAGCAGATTTATATGAGCTATATGTGGTATTTGATCCAAATCTTCATGAGCAAAAATGTACAAGTTTCTGTCTGGGAAACTAGAATTGTGTATTTTTTTTTCTTTCTGTGCTATAAGCAATATAGTTCATTTGAGTGTTTTGAGCTATACACAGCCTTAGACCTTTCCACTAAACCTTGGGTTTGCAGTAAAGTATTCAAACAGGGGAGTCAAACCACAAACTGAAAAATTGTAATAAGTAAAAGCTTAATTGTGGTTTTGTATATACTATATTTGTATATTTATATTTGTAAATAATGAAATACAAACAGGATTTACTTGGTAATGTATTTAAAACCTTTTGGGTGTTGTGAAGGCAGTTACTGCCTGTGGCAAAGGTATTGATCTCCTTTAGAGAATGACACAGTCACAGAATATGCTTTTATAAGGTGTTGGAGATCTCTCACGAATTTGTATGCCCCCACATCCTCCCATTGACTGGTTAGTAGTTAATTTATATTCACTTTAAAATGAAATGCATGTAAGGGTTCACTTTCAACTTCACATGAAGCTTATGCATACATTAAGCAATTGCTGGATTACTCCTCTGTGCAGGCAGTTGTGACAGTGACATGAGCTGTTTTTTCAGGGCTTTCTGGGATCTGGGCAGTATGAAATGAAAAGTCTGTTTCAGAAGAGAGAGCAGACCAAAACAAGCCATATGTGTTTTCTTTCCTTCACTCTTAAGCACTACAATAACATAACGTGTTATCATATACTGAATAATACAACTGTAAGGTAACTGTCAAGAAAGAATAATCATAGTGTTCTGTGCCTGTTTAATTAATTGTTGCTGTGTAGTTTTGCATTGTTTAGTCTGTTGATGATTATGAGATCTATGTGAATGCAACTCAGACATAAAAGTTTCTGGACCAAATATTTGGGTTTGCAATTAATGCAAACACTGCTCATATTCAGGGTGCATAACCTAATATTGGTAAGACTAATATTCTATGATATTAGTAATTAATCTTGTAATTGAAAAATACAGTAAATATGAAGGTAACTTGCTATTAAGATGAGGGTAAATGTACATACTGGTTGTTGGTCAAAGGAATGCAAATATGGTTTCCACCTCAGCATTTTTTTTTGGTCTCTAGTAAATACAAACACTTATTTATGCAAATTGATTTATAATAGTATGTTTGGTTTCTCTAATTTACAGGATTGCTAACTAATGATGAAACAATATGAATAGCACCTGTGAATGCTGGGTTTCTTTGTTTCCCTCATTTAGGGCTGTTACTAAATAAGGCTGTTTCTCTACCATACAAGCTCTATAGCAATCAACAAAATACCAAAGGTGCAATCTCAATAAGAAAAGCATGACTTTGCCTAAATGAATGCATAAATATGAATTATACTTTCACTCTACTGGCAAGTTTGTTTTTCACACCAACTTAGTTGTGGTATGTAGATTGGAGGGCAAGTGGAAGAACGTATCTCTAAACCAAATTTTTATTAAACCCTATTTTTGTGCCAATACCTTTGACAGTGTTTACTCAGCCTAATCATTCCCTTGTGACAGTATCCTAAAGATGAAATCCTGATGGTATTGAAAATGAAAGTTTAAAACAAATGTATATTTGGTATGTATAAGGACAGCGGTGTTTGGATCTTTGTCTCCTCAATGTTTGCCTTTTCTTGAAAAGCAAGATTTTTCTCCTCCTTATTCTGCTGATTATCAAAAAGCTTTAAAAAAATGTATTTTTAAAAAGAAAGTAAAAAGACAAAAATGTGTGAGAATTTTTAGAAGGTTTTTTTTTTTTTCCTAAATGAGCAGCATGGTTTTAAGAATCCTTTGTACTTAGTGAAAAAAGAGAACTAGCCAATGAGAGTAGAGCTAGGTACTGAGTGTGCTCAGCAAAGCATGTCTACGCCTTGGCTCACAAATGTATATTTTTGCTGTTTTGTAAAAATGATGAGTTTAAAGGCAGAAACAATCAGTTTTGACACTTGTCATTTAAAGCAAAACATATTTTACTCACAATGGTGTGAACTCTAGACTTTTCTGTGGAGTTTAAAGGACAACTTATGAAGTTATGTAGTGTTAGAGAAGAAATGACAAAAGTACAGTGGTGAATCAGACATGTTACTTGTTCTTTTTGAAATAACATATTCTTAGACTCTTCAGCTTTCCTGCTTTTATGTTTTGTTGCATACTCTTTGTTCTTTGTCACAAATTCCCTTCTACTTCAAAATGATGATACTTTTAAAACATATTCTTCCCTACTTGCATAATGTGTCATAGAATTTTATAACATATTGCAACCTGTCACTGTAAAAATCATCATCTACTGAAGGGAAGTATTTAAGAACATGATTAATTCTAAGCACCGTAACGTTCCATTGCCATGTTTATGTTGCTGAGAGAAAATTATCTTCTGGTGGTACTCGCAGATGAATAGCCTATTGTATTTTAGATAGATAAACTAAAATTGGTGAGTAAAATTGGTGAATTCTCTGCCCTAAGAGAATTGTGCTTATTCACCATTGTTGCTCTTTTAATATTTAAATCTAATTTGATTCAAATATAGAATACAAAGACATAGTTTTACAGGACAAAATGTGAGTATATGTTAGCACTTCTCATTGATAAGTTATTCTTTATTACTTTGTTTTTTGGAGGGATGGATACACAAAGAATGAGCAATAATATTTCAGAATACTATTTCACTGTCATTATTAGTATGCATATACGAGAAGAAATTATTAAAAGATTATTGTCATTCTTTTGAATTGTCAGTGGAGCAAATACTGCCAAACGTGCTTTAAATAATATGCAAAATTGCTTTGTGATCCATCAAAATATTCCTTAAATCTCCTTTTTAATTCAGTGTATCTACTTCAGTCATGATACTTGTGTTTCGTTAAAAAACCTCCTAAAATCAGGCTATCTCCTACATACATATTCTTGTATATTATGAAAATATTTAACCCTCTATATGCTGATAGCCTTTGAGGATGACACATGGTTATATTGTATCTCATTTCTGCTAAATAGTGTAAATTGCAGGGATGAGTGTTCAACTTCTAGGATTTGTGTTGCAGGGCCTTGCTCAGTAAATAGCATCTGCATTGTAGTTGTTCCACTCATCTGGGATTACACATGAGACCATGTTTGTTGGAAGAGGAAAATTATTTTTGTTAGAACAGTGGCTGTAAAGTAGGTACATGTATGAGAAAATATGAGCAAGGGAGCAAATGCTTCTGGGAGCTTGAGTGCTTCTTCAGGTAATTAAAGAAATATTTTTCTGGGATGGTCACATTAAGAAGGACTTTTGTACCTATAAACTCACCTCATTTGTCCAGTAAAAGGAGTACTTGGTACTAATTTCGTGGCCCCAACAGGATGCTGAGCCAGTTGAGCACATGGGCCACTGAAATGAATAGGATTAGTCATAAAGCAAAGCACAACGAAGGCCTCCTTGGGCTAGGACTTCAGAATATGTCTCAGTTTGAGACAAATTAGGAGGAAACGTCCTGAGAGGAATGTGTCCTCAAATGGAAGGCAGGTTTTGGCAGCCCCTCCCCGACAGGTTCAAAAGGAATTTCTTGGAGGAAAGTGAAAAAAACCTATTTATTTAACAAGCAGAGTGCCACCACAGGGCACAGTAAAAAAAAAAAAGAATAACATTAGATAATACAACTTCTTGTTGTGGAGAAAGATGGTGGATTTTTTTTAGAGTCCTGTTTGGCTTCTCCCGAGGTTCTCTGGAGCCGGGGTGCAGCATCCCAGGGCCTCCCCTTCGGGCTGTGGCATGGGGCTCCTGGCAATGTCCCGGTGTTTCAGACCAGGGCAAATCTAAACAGTTCCAGGAGAAGAAGAAGAAGCCACAGTCCCGGGAAAAACTTCTTGCCTCAGCTAACTTTCCCTCCTTTCTCAGGAGAGAAACAGAGCTGAGAGCTGGGGAAAAAACTGAGGGAGTTATCTGTGTTTTTGAACACAGGCTGCCAAAAAAATTCCACTGGCTTCCCCCCCTTCTCCTGGACCTCGCTTAAAGGTATAGAACTCATGTCTGGGCAATAAGCAGATGATAGGGAATGCAGTATCATAAAGTCACCCCAAGACATTATGTTAGCATTTGTCAATACTCTACTTCTAACTTTTATCAATCACAATTTTTTTTTTTGTGAATCATCTTGCCTTGTGAAACAGAATCACATCCTTCCTGGTTATGTCATGGGCGTACTCACATCCACTATTTGACAAGGATGAGTTAGGTAATTCTAGTCTAGCTTAGAGCTGGAGATAACCTGTAGGAAGAGAATGGATTTGGGACTGTTGAGTGCGTAACACCTGTGTGCATGGCAACATGCATACCTATTCTGTGTCCATTTTGGAGCTGTTTAGAGAGGACAGTTCTCTTCACAATGCTTTCTGCGAACTAAAAATTAATCCAGTTATTGAAATCTACCATGGATAAGAAGAAAGTCTCTGTAAAGTAGGAACTATAAAAACAAGTTGTCAGGTTTAATCCCCTATGAAGCTGTAATCTTGCAAACTGCTGGTAGACTGCCATTAAGCTATTCATAGTCTGCAGTACTCCTAGAGAGTACCTAATTAAATGTAGTCTTTTATGGCCACTAATACACCGGTGTAGTGTACTGCTGGTTCTGTCCTTTATCTGCTCTTTCAACTTCCATGCACCGGAAATGTACTGAGATTGGTTAATATAATTTGTTTGAATTAGAAAAGAAGTAAAATAAATTCTTTAGAAAATGTGCAATGGTATATATCCATAAAGTTATTTTTGTTTCAGTGACATGGATACATTTTATTGCTTATGCCTAAATGTCTGTCAAGTCTATATAACACAGTATGAGGATCTATTAGTCTGAAGATATGTATTTACATTTTTTGTGGTTTTAGTAGCTGATGTTTTAGGAGATATTCATATTTCCAGGAGGTAGGGAACACACCTCTCACGTATCTTGTACACTGTTTTCCATGATTCCTCTTCTTTGAAAACAACCAAAAAAATTCAAGCTCAAATCCATCCTCTCTATCCTGATAGTATAGAACTTAGAGGAAATGGAAAAAAAGTAAAAGAATAGTGACTTTTTATATATGTTTTAGGTAGTAACATTAGTAAACATTAAAATCATTTACAAGCTGTTATACCTGGTTAAAAACTGTTCTCATATTTCTTTGTTTTTAGAATGCCCTATAAACTGAATGATAAAATCTGTTTTGTGTATTGTCACCTAAAAATAAATACCTTGCATGATATTCATATTTTAATAACACACAATTTTATATTTTTGTCAGCACTGAAAACTTTACCTTACTGTATTCAGGTGTTGCATCTCAGTGCTGGCCATCTGCCTTCAGGGAACTGTGAAATAAACATCCAAAGTATCTAAGTGTACGGGGTATGATTAGATTGATCACAATCAAATGTGTATATCAGTCCTAAATCAGCTTTTTTTTTAATGCTAAGATCTTTTCCAGAGAGAGCCAACTATAAATCCAGATAATTGAAGTTGGGATCTCAGCTGCTCAGAAATATCTTGAAGCTTTGTTTTTTCTTTTTGAGAAATTCTCTTGAAAGATTTCTGGTAACTTTATCTTAGAATAACTTAGTTAGAAACCCCAACAAGATAACTGTAGTTACAAAAGTGAATGATGTAACAAAAAATTTAATTAGTATTTAAAAATACTGTCAACACAAATTTTTTAAGGCAGTGGAAAAATTGATACCACTTTATGACGCTAGCAAAGCTATTTAATTAGGTAGCAATAGAAATTGAAGCACTCTAGAGGATACTCTCTGAATTACTAGCATAGTTAAAGTCCATGAAAATGTAAAATATATTTCGGCAGAATTCTGATTTTAGCATGCGTCTTGATTTAATCAGGCAGTCTAAATCCTTTGGCAAATAAATAAAGGATTAAAATAGTCAAAAGAAATTATTAAAAGGGAAGTAAAGGCTGTCTAAGGGTTTTAAAAGAGAAAGAAGTTTCTCCAGTGAGAAAATGTTCTGGACACGTGGCCTAGCTTTATATAAGTTGCAGTCTTAGAGGAACAGAGAGGAGAAAAAAAAGGGTGATAGTGATGAAATGAGATTTGAGGAAAACACACAAAAAGAAGTCAGGAAAAAACCTGAACTTGATTTACTAAAAACCAGGAAGAATACAAGGGATGAAAAAAACAAGCAAAAAGTTACATGATTTAAGCAGTGGTTTTATATTTAATCATGAATGTGAAAGATGACAAGTGTAGCAATGGTGCTAATAGTGATATTCTCTATCATTAGGTGGAATCTAAAAGATTGTTCAATTTTTTTGCCATTTGGTATTTTGGCTTTGTTACTAACAAATAAGTAGAATACCAAACACTGGTTTGGGGTGTTTTTGAGCCTTTATGGTAAGACTAACCATTCTGAGTGTGAAATGTGAAAAATGGGGTTAAAGTGCAGTTCTGGAAAGACTAAGTCTTTTTAATGTAATTAAATTTTTTCCAAATTAGTAAAATCCTCAGTTTTATTAAAAATAAGTTTTGTAACTTGAACTGTATTTCATTATCAAGTGGCGAATGTGAGTAAAAAGTTGAAGTAGTATATCCAGAGAGAACAGAAAATTTTGAGTGATTTAGTAACTGGATTGCTTCTAGCTCTCTTCTCTCTGTAAACATATCTTGCACAAGCAGTTAAGTGGCTTCTATTTAAATGCTGAAACATTTTTATTTTATTGTCAGAATTACAGCCTTCATACTGAATCACTAATAGAACCACTTTGGAGCCATACTAAAACTAGTGCACACCACATGCCCCAGTTAATGGAAGAGCCAAGTCTTGGTGAGTTATTGTGGGTAATTCTGGGTTGCTGACCCAGACTGGTAATTCAGATTGTAGATCCACAACACAGAGACCCAGCTCAGTCTTTTGTATGACATCTCTGCCTCAAAATAGGTTGTGGATGTTTTCATTGCTTAAGTAGCCTGTTGTATTATGAAAAGTAAAAAGTTTGTTAGCAGCCGTTAAAATAGTAAAAATAACATTGACAACTTTTCCATCTTTTTTTCCTGTTTAAACATTTACTTAGTGTATATTGAATGTGCAGTCAGTTTCCTGCTTTTACAGAACAGTTTTTTAATTGAAAAACACACAGCACAACACTTTGGCCTAATAGATAAGAAAACAAACCAAATAAGTTTATAATTATTAAAGTACTGGTTTCAAAAACATCAGTTATAATGCATGTTTCAAAATCAATATCCAGAGAAAATGTTTCCTCATTTTTATAACCATTTTATTTAATGTGTGCATACTTTCTACCAATTTAGTAGTAAGGATTGAAATTTCAAGGATGATTAGTAAGCGAAAATGTGGCAGAGTGGCTAAAAAAATTATTTTCAGGCAACTAGCTTATTGGCAGCTGAAATGGATATAACATAATGAACAGTTGAGGTGTCATACCCTATATATGGTATGACATGCTGCTGTTGGTCTTGCTTCTGGAATGTGCAAAGAGGGAGTGTTTTTTCTCCCTGGTCCAGAGAAATTTGTAGGAAATTTGTTGTCGTAAATTGGGGAACTCAGAAGCACTTGCTAAGAAAAAGCAGTTATCTGATTTCCTCTGAAGAGAGACTAGAGATACTGAATGAAATACCCATTACTTTAAGAAAACAAAGTTGGAGATGGACAGGAGGTTTAGGGCTGACAGATGAGAAAATTTGCTTGGAGATCTCAGTTCACACAGAAAATTTTAATACAAATATCTCCAGTTGAAGCAACTGCAGGTAGAGCTAGAATGGAAAAGAACCCCCCTAACTGAAATATTACTGTGGGGCTGTAACAGGGGAAGTTTTCTGTGTAAATACAGAACTAAAACTGACCTGCATCATGATATGTGCTAAAGTGATGTGTTTACCACTTAAACATGGAGCAGGGACTGAAAAGCAGCATCTTTGTCAAGTGAAAGACAGGCCATTCCTTTCAGGCATCTTCCTTGGTTTTCCTTCCCTCTGTTTCGGAACAGACAAGTTTCCAGGAAAGAAATATTTCAGGCTGAATTATGCATGGAGGTTACTTTTTTCCCCCCTTTCTTCTGCTCTTCTTAACTATCACTTTTCACATGAGAGCAAGTATTCCACCAGGCTGGTGTGCTATGCCTCAGGGAATGTTCTGAGTTCACAGCCTCATGCTTTTCAGTTACAGGAGTGCACAGTTCAACTTCATTATCTACTCTACCTCTGTTATTTTGTATTAGAGCTATATCCCTGCCCCCTTCAAGGGAAGCAGTCCTATTAAAATGATATTTAAACTGTCTATTTGGGGTTTAAAATTTTGTTAGGTAGGGTTAATAAAAATTTCCATAGTCTGGCACTTATGATACTGGTAATTTCTTGAGACTACAGTGCTTTGAAAACACGTGGTGTATAAAAACTAAATACTAAAGCCAAGTGCAATGGAAGCTTTCTGCTTACTAAGGTATTCAGCTCCTGGAAATTTTTGCATGGGATTTTAAAATTCATTTTATGAGATAAATTACTCCATTAACTTTACAATAGGTAGCTATTATTTTATGCTCATCTAATGCTGAGATACCATATGGCAGTGGAGATCTCTGAGCCTCTAAATGCTTCACATTTATTTTTGTCATTTTGTAGTAAATTGTATTTCTGGAAAGGAGTGCTTTTTATGTAGCTACTATGATGGTATTTAGATACTGTCATTGCTTTCCAAACTTGGTTTTTGAAAAATCTGTGCTCAGTTTGTGTTTGGGAAATTGCGTGTGTTAACCCTGCTATGCAGAAATAGTGTCTGTTCTCCCAGACAGCCAGTGTTTCATGAGCAAAGAATGTCCTTGGCCAGGGCTATTGATGGCTTAATTTTTTATATTTATGCTAGCTTTAGGATACAAATGATAGGAGGTTACTTTTTATTTTTGTCTTCCTTCTTACAGTAGCATCTTTGGTGATGGTCTTCTGCAAAAATGCAGTTTTTATATGCATTGAGGATTAAAAGAGGCAAGTTGTGGATTTGAGTATTTCTATGAAGTTAATTCATGTCCAAGGACCTTTTTTAGCTTAAGTTTTAGTATTTAAGACAAATTTTGTTTTACACAGTTATGAGGTGTAGAAGTTCACATTCCAAATCTGACAAGATTTTTTTTTTTTTCACTTGAAGGGATAATTCTTATTGAAACGTGGTTTTTTTAACCTTCTGTATTATTTCAGTAACAAATATACTTTATTGTGACTGACACATTACATCAACAGTGTCCCAAAAGCCCCTTGCTGTCTTTACAATGCAGCCCCCAGAAAATTAACCTATTCTCTTGATGGCCAGCCATGAATGCCAGCTTTATGATTCTCATATGTACCTGCTGTTTAAAGCTTAACTTTAATAGCATGAAATGTTTTGTGTCACGCTGATTAATTGAAAGATAGCAACTGATGAAGTCTCTGAAGTCAGAAATTCCACACCTTCGGTATTGCTTGACAACAAATTCTTAAGAAACAATGTGATACAGCAGCTTTCTACTGGCCAATTATTCTTGTATGTGCAGAAAAATTGGATGGATTTTTTGATCAAGTTAGAATTAATTTAGGTGGTTGCAATCTAAATAGGTATACGAGAACATAAAAAAGCAATCTTCATTATTGCAATAATAACAGCAATTAAAAACCCCACCACATGCTTTATTCTCATGTCAGTGAACATGAGTGTATCAACTACTAGATTTAAACCATCTTTATTTCATATGAATCTGAGGAGCGAGGTCCTGGCAGTATGGACTCATTGAGGGCTGTAAGGATGAAAGGTTCCTTACTGGCTACAGCTCCTATGTGTTTGACTTTTTCAGGTCACACTCCTTATCTTCAGGTCGAATTCCTAATTTTCAGTAGCTGCAAGACATCTGGACTAACTTCTTGTCATGGAACAAGATGCAAACTTTTTTCTTTTTGAAACTTTGCTGCTGGTCTAAAAATGGTTTTTCTGATAAGTACTGATCGTTTTGAGACACACTAATTAGTTGTGAGAGAACAAAATGAAAGCTGCAGTGAAAGGTCCTGCTTAGCTTAGTTCAGTTTTTAGCTGTTTTTTTCAACTTTCCCCACTGATGCAGTAAGTAGGGTGAGAAGAAACATGTGACTAAAAATATTAGCTGTGAAAAGTGGGGTAATTCTTTACAAATGAACTGTGATAAAAAAATTGGTGATCAACTATATAACCCTTTATGCAGTGTTTTTAAAATGTTTGGGCATCATATTTTTATTTTTGGACAATACTTGCTCTGAGATCTGATTTTGCTTTCTATGTCTTTATGAAGAACCTTTTGATCTGAATATCAGTACATGAAGAGGAAGTGAAAAATAATTATCTATTTCTGTACTTAAACACATGCTAGTCTTTCTGAAAAAAATCTGCTTCAACATTATAGCATTGAGATTTTGGCATGTGCCTCTAGCATCCAGCTGCTTAAGTTCCTCACGTCTTGCTGTTTAGGAAGTCAATTTATTTTTTACAGAACTTATGTTATACAGATAAATGTGAGACTATCATGAAATAAGACATAGTAATCAATTTAAACTCAGCAGTTACCTGCTATTAATTGCCATTTACACACATTTAAATGCAAAACTCATGATAGCGCCAATTCATAAAACGTTAAAGGTATTTTTAATATGGAGAAAAGTTTTGAACTCTGTATGTGGCAATAAGAATTTGCATTCTTGCTCAGGTAGGCATCTTACAGTCCTTTAAAGATTTCCCCTCAACACAGGCTCATTTTTGTGTCTTTGAAATCTGACTGAGAAGATATTTCTGGATTTGCAGATAGTGTGTATATTTAGTACAAAATATAGAGCAATAAGTTGTAACAAAATGAGGCAATTTGACCAAGACATGATCTTTAATGTGTTTTCACTTATGTTTGTCCTTCGATAACATTAGCTGATAATAATAATGATAGATTTTGTGGCTTTTTAAGTCCTTGCTTTGTGCTACCATCATCTACAGGGGGTCCATGCAGTTCCTACCTACATAATCTCATATTTGGAGTTGTCACTGGGACATACTCACATACTTCTGTAGTTAACACCTGTTCTGGAATTAATGTATGGAATGTTTGTGCATTTTGTTAGCACAAAGAAAGAATTTCAGGAAGCATGACAAATGGAAAGCAGCCCCAACTCTTTAATTGTTTGTTATTAAGGTAAAACAGTACCTATATGAAAATATATAAATATATGTATATATTTATATATGATCCCATATGGGTAGTTAACAAATAGTAGTGTTACCAAGGTAGAAGCATTGTAGTGTAACGATAAGGCATTTGCAGACAAGACAGTCTGAGAGAAGCTGTTACCTTATCCTTTGACAAATTATAATGAAAACTGCAATTGCAGGTTAACTCAGGAACATTAATTTGATCAAAGAAGCAAAATTTTAGCACTTGGACTCTATAATCTGTCTGGCATTTATATATTGACATTTATTGCCACTCAAGAGCAGATCAGGATAGAGCTAGGATTCAGAACAAATTCATGCTATCAACTAGTATTATACTTTAGTTACATCACTTTGAATAAGTGGAATTTTTCAGGTTGTTTTTACTGTGGCCTAACCAAATTTTCTTTTTTTTTTTTTTGTTCTTTTTCCTTGACTGTCTTTTCTCTTGATTGTATCAGGTGGTCTAGGAAGAGATGAGATGTTACCTCTTTCTAAAAATCTTGCATCATATCCTTCAACCACAATAGCATAACTTCCACAGTTTTGTTTTTAGTGTTTATGCAGGTTTGAAGGAAAAATCAGGGAAAAATCTTCAAAAGCAAATCCTTGGCAAAAATATTCATTACTGTGAAAGATCTAAATCCCTGTGGAGTGCTTTCTGCCTCTCATTCATACAGTTTAAAGGCCTGCTGCCTTCCTCCTCAGCCTATGTGTGGACATGCGCACACCTGGGCGAGTGTTTGCTTCAGTCCCCTGCTGAAGCTTGAGAAACGAGTCTGTGTGGATCTCTTGAGGTTCCACAAATCCAAGTCCAAGGTGCTGCCCCAGGGTGGGGTGATCCTGTTAAATCAAAAGAATGTATCCAAAACCTCAGATACAGTAGATGTTCAAGGTGGTTGTATGTAGCTTTCGAATTTAATCAATTTATTATTATTATTATAATTATTATATTGTTAGATAGATAAGCAAGGCCCATAGTGAAGGTAAATTGATGTATTTCTATTCTCTTCTGTAGATGCAAATCTGATTAGTATCTTCACGAGCTTCCTGTAAATTTTTTTGTTATTTACAAGTTGCATCTTGAGGGAAATCCATTACTTATTAATCCTCCCTTGTTGCTACATGCTGCAATGAATTACACAGCTAGGCCTAATCCTAAATTATTTTCAAAAAGTTTCTAAATAATGGGTCTCCTAGAACTGACTGTAAAATGGATTTTTATTATTTGAAAAATAATATTTGAAAATAAAAAAGTTTCTCTTTATCAACTGCTTTGCAGCAAGGGCTTGCAAAGGCTTCAATTTTTTTTTTTTTGTATCTGCTATTACTTTTTAAAAATGAAATTTGATAATTTGTAACTTGAAGCCTCAGAAATCCCATCCAATTTTGATATCTAAACATCAAAAACAACAATTTCTGAAATGAATGAAATTACATTCACACTCAAATAGCTTTAAGAAGTTGAATCAAGCAAAAAGGAGGGATGGTTAGCAGTGGAAAAAGGTATTGTCAAGCTATGGCATGTATGAATCAAATTATACAGATTTACTTAGGCTGGGTTCAGTTGCCTGAGCAGACTTACGACTACAAAGTCACACTGGCTGCTCCTGCCTGGTCACAATTCAAAATCTAATGAAAAGTTCATCACACAAATTTGTATTGTGGTTTGTTTTTTTTTTTTTAATTACTAAAACACATTTCAGTACAGTAGATGAACAATGCTGTGTATTCAGGTATGTTTCTACCATGAAATTAAGAAATAAGTGGTTTGTTTTAGAACAATGGTTTGGATGCTTTCATGCTCTGAAAATTATTTGTAGTTGTCCGTTCTTTAGATACTTCCAGCCTCTGCCATCCTCTGCCAGGTTTTTAGTAATCTCGAGGATCTTGGACCACCGACACCGTTCTCATAAAAGCAAGGTCTCTCCTGAATCCTTTTTCTTCCCTTTGCAAGGGCTTTGTTTCTTTATAATGTATCTCAAGGTTGGAAGCAGCTCAGATGGATCTGTAGGGCCAGCTGATAAGTCACTTTTTCTTTATAAGCACAGACCAATTTTTAAGCATCTCAAGTAGGAACTTTTTTTAATGAAGCAAGGCCATATTTTGAATGTGTGGATGATGAAAGCAAAGGGAATAAAATGCTGATGATTTCTCTGACTTTTTAGATTAAAGGCTACATAAAAGTAACTTGTTATTCTAAATTATGTCAATAATGCCTTGAACGAAGTAGAAGACAACTCTGTATGTCCTCATAAGAGGATGAAATTTGCTATGTGGCTTTAAACTTAGGGTAATTCTAAAACCCTGGGTATTTTCAAAACTATTTTCACAGTGCAGATGCTCTGACAGTAGAGCAATAGGAGTGTATTTCGTGCTGTGATGCTTTTATTTGTCACTCAGACTTTTTTGTATATGCTAAATCACTACAGCAGCACTTCCTTTTCCAATTAGTGCCCTTATCGCAGGCACCTTCCCTATCACTTAAATACAGGTGTGCAGAGATTTTTGTAATAAAAACAATGACATCCAGATTTTCTTTTTGCCATTAAGTTCACTGAAAACGTAACACTATAAATATATTCAAGAAGCACATCATTGTACAAATTTATATATATATATAAATACGCTCCTGTTATATATGTGTGTGTATATATTAAGGAGGTATCTAGTTTATATATAAGCTACGGTTCTGTAAATTTTCTGTTGAAAAAACTACTTTGTATCTGAGCCATTAAAAGGCAAAGATGGTTTTGAAACTTGTAAGTTCATGATGATAGTTTTAGGTCTTTAGATATATCCAGAAGACAAGCCTTAGTAGGTTTCTTTATATTTTGTTTTAAAAAAACATTCCTTAGTAGCTTTATTGCTAATTTTAAAGGAAGATTGTTTTTTTTATCACTATGGTAGAAGACTAAAAAAATTGTAGTTTTGAGCAAAGCCTGACAGAACCTTAACTATAGCAGGAGCTAGCAGGTGTCACTATAAAAAAACAGTGATTGAGAAGTATGGCTATAAATAGATGAGGCATTTTAGTCATTTGCCTTTGAAAGCAGTTTAATAATTCCATGCTGAGTCCCCTTTCAACAAATTTAATGAAAATCAGCATGATGTTGTGGCAGTTCCTATTGGATTCTTTTGCCATCTTCTTGTGTTCATGGTGTGAGAGATTAAAATAGGATCTAATAAACTACATTAGCAGTTCTGCATTCCTCATGTGAGGCACAATTGCATACAATTCCTCCTCCTCTGGAGGGTGCCCCTGTGTTTCAGTTCATTGTCACTATGCCTAGGAACTCAGAATTGCTAAACACCAATTTTGTGGCTTTATTCCCTATTCATTATGATTGTCAGTGTGGAGCTACTCTGAGGCATCCTGAGCAGGAAGTAATGATTTGATTTGCAGCCTACTGTGAAAATTTATTGATTTGAATGGACCTTTCTGAAATTCTGCTCGATGAGCATGAGAAAAATAGATGCCTGTATCAATGCTGTTGTCTATTGGTTTCCATAGGTACAAGACGAAGCAGTATTTAGGCTAAGAAAACATTCTTATCCAAATATGAATCGCTCAAGAGTATTTTTCATCTTGTTGGGTTTTTTGTTGTCTTTGCATTTAGGATCAAGAATCCTAAATGTGTTTATTACAGTGCTTGAGGAACTACGCAGTTTCAAGGGAGTTCAATACAGGTTCAGCTGCTGGGGACTTTCTAAAACTTAATTATTTTTACACATTGTGGTTTCCAGTAAGCTTTCAGAGTATAATACAACAAAGCACAAAGAATGGTAACTGCATTTTTTGAAACTATTCTAGAGGTACGTTTGCAGTTTCTTTTGAAGTCTGATATACTGTTGGGCCACTGGGAGAGACTTCAATTCTTCTTGGACTCAAGGCACAGTGTCTGTATAGTGCTCTCATATTCTCAGTCCTTTTAAGCTTGAGAACTCCTGTCGCTGGTTAAAAAAAATAAAAAAATACTGGATGTAGTGGAAGGTGATTTAGTTGAATATTTAAACTATGTGTGCATAAAATACCTAGACAATTTATTTTGAATTAGATGTTCCTTCTCTAGCAAATATTGGAACTTTTAAACTAATCTGAAACTTCTACTCCTCAGACCTTGACAAGGGGAGATGTCTGGAAGGAACATAGACTTGTTGCCTTCCAAGAGCAATATAGACAATTAAAAGAATAATTCAGTACTATTTGCTTCCTAAGTACAGGAAATCAAATTTCTTGGTTTATGTATTTTACATTTCAGTTTGTGATTCCTGCTCAGCAGTAGCTTGGTCATATTTTCCAGCAGGTCTCAAAGCTTTCCTGGTCCTTGCACTGAGACCCTGATTTCTCAAAAGTCCTGTCCTGCACTTTCAACCAGGTCTCCAAAATGGTCTCAGGTCCTGCAGGCATCTGTGTTAATTGGTCTGTTAATTGTTCTGAGTTTGGGACTGAATTGGAACAGATGTTTCATGGCAGTCCTTTGCAACCAATGTGTCTTTACAAAATCTTCAGATGTAAAATTAATCCAGCTAGAGGTTTTCCTTCCCACAATAAGTACAAAAAATAACATGAATTATCCATATTTCCTTTACTTTTCTGCATTATATCAGTCTCCAGTTCCTTTCTTTTCTCTGTCCCTGCACAGCCTTCTGACTTTCTCATCTGTGGTATAGTTATCATTAATTTTTGCAAATGTGAAGGGCTATGGGAAAGATTGTGCAAAAGACTGGACATTTTAAATTTTAATCAGCTCATTAATTCCAGTTTACTTCCATAAAATATGGATTTTGGGGGGAATGATGCTGCTTTGTAAGAGATATATAATTTTTTTAAAAGTGAGAATTCAGGGAAATAAATTCCTATAAGTAGGTGCTACAGTGCAGGATGTGCAAATGTATCTACTGCAGTAAGAATCCATTAATGGCCACTGCTTCTATATGATATTCTTCTAATATCCAATAAAAAAAGAAGATTTGTTTGTGGAAAAAATTGCCTTTAATTTCTTTCCCCCTTAGAGACTAGAGAAAATGATGAATACTTCCTTATGAAATTTCCTGTTCATATATGCTGGTTGTCACATATTTGAGAAATACTGTCTTGATTAATTCTTTTGAAATGAATGTGAAAATGTATTGAACTAGGCAAAAAAACTATAAACTGTAAAATATTTTATGAAGCTGAACAATGGTTTTATGGAAAAGAAATTCTTTGAACTTGCAAACAAAATAAACCAGCCTTTCTCCTCTCCCCGAGAATTGTAGGAGACAAGAAAGAGGATTGGAGGATGACAAAGATTTTTAAAAAGCCATTTGAAAATCAGTGCAGCACACCATAGCTGTCCTTGCTTTTTTCAGGATACACAGATGGTTTTATTTCAAATATAGTCTTGTTGGGGGTTTTTTTGTTTGCTTGGTTGGATTTTTTTGCTGAGAAGGAGTTTACATGCCCGTTGTTGGAATCAGAGGTAGTTTTTAGTTCAAGTAAGAAGTTTGATAACATTAGTGCAGAATGGCTGTGTCAATGCCAAGGACTCACTGCAGTCCCTCAGTCCCCATCACCCTTCGCTGCTTGGGATGGGGAGACTGGGGGACATGGGAGTGAAGGACTGAAGTTGAGCCTGGGAAAAAAAAAGGGAGTCGAGGGCAATGTTGCGATTTGGTCTTTGTTTCTCACTACCAAGGTCTATTTTAATTAGCAATAAATTACATTAATTTTCCACATATCAAGTCTACTTTGCTTGTGGCAGTAATTGGCAAATGATCTCTCCCTGACTTTACCTCAACCCATGATTTCTTTTTTTCATGTTTTCTCCCTCTGTCCTGTTGAGGACAAGGGTGTGTGAGAGCAGCTGGGTGGGGGTGTGGCAGCTGCCCAACATCAGCCTTCCACTTGAAATTATCACTGACAGTAATCCTTAATTGCAGAGAGCTTCATTCTGTTGTCTCTAAACTTAAGATGATTAGTAGCTCATCAAATAATCAGACCTTAAAATACTGTATTATCACTTCTTCCAGAATCTTTTTTATAGTACATGAAAAGCCTGCTAACTTTGTATGTTACCATTTTTTGAATGTCAAAATTCTGAATTTTGACTAGTTCTGATCATGTATGGCTTAAAATTGTTTTTCAAAACCTGTTGAAATCAATGGAAGCCATTGCATCGATTTGAATCATATTTATGTCAGTGTCTGGGATATTTACTTGGTGTTGCATAAGAAACTTTCATAAGTTCTTTTTAAAACACATTATTTGCTACAATTCCCTTAATAATTACTATATATTTATAAAGGATTTTAGATTATTGGATCAACATCATAGTAAAGTTATTAGTGTATTCATAATTATTACTTCTCAGTAATTATTAATTATTGATAAATAATTAATACAATTACTATTAATAATAATTACTTTGACCTAAGAAATTTCATTATAGCCTTTAAAATTTTTAGAGAAAATAATGGTTTTTTTCTTGGAAACTGAAATTAGAAACCAAAGTTTTAAAGTATCTCAAACCTGCTGATATATGTACATTTATATATTGTTATATAATTACAAACCAGTTAGATTTCTCTTTACCTGAACCTGCAACTAAATCCTGATTTTTGACTGATTACTAAATCACTTTGTAATATGTCTTGTCTAAGAACCAGGAGGAAAAAGGGTATAATACTATGATATACTCTTCTGTTTAAAAGTTCTCAGTGCAAGTGAGGAATTGTTTTAGTTTTATAGTTTAGTTCGTTGCTAAAGAAAGGAGTAACTTAAGAGTTAACACTAAGTATTATCAATACAAGAAAAATACAAAGAAATACTTGCACTTACTTAACAACAAAGAAAGGTGTAAACCATACTTTTTTGAGATAGCTATCTTAAAAATAAGGTTATATATTTGAATCTGAAAAGTCAGTTTTTCAGTGAAGTCATAACATTTGAATAAAAGTACATACTGAGCTGTAAAAGCATCATAGAATTGCTTTTATAGGACCATGCAAAGGCAAATAATAAATTAATTTTTTGGTAATTTTCCTGAATGACAAAGATCACGTCCTTCTAATATGTTTACTTTTGGCCTTTACAATTTCACTGTGTATGGTATGACTCAAAACATGCTAAAGTAGATTCTTTTTGAGTATATTTATCACAACTACTTTTCATAGTTTGTATTTTTTACAGCAGAAAATGTAATTAATTGAATTTTTATTTCTTTGTTTCAATTCAAATCATTTTTGAGCAGTAAAATTTACAAAGACTCTATAATAACTGCAACACTTCTCCCTGCTCACAGCCCCATGGCCAGATATTGGTGCTGCTTCCTTCTGAACTTAGAGATGCCCAAAATCTAATGGCCTAGATGAAAAAAATAACAGCAAATAACATTTTGTCAAGCTGAAGAAAATGTTTCTTTCCTTTCAGAAATGTTCTTAAACCTTATAAAGTAATAGAGTACATTAATGACAAAGTGTAAATGCATCTCTATGACATGATATTTGAGGATTTTTAGCAGAATACCTCTAAGAAGAAGGGTAGATGTGTATTTTGATGATATATGGCTTACATAAAGAGTTTTCAAAGACTAGCATATGCTATTTATTAAATTAAAGAACCCAAACTGTACTGAGAACTTCCACATTTTTAAAAAGTGCATTTATCAGCTGCCTACTCATGTGTACCATTACTTTAATCTGTATAATGACATTCAGAGTTCTATTAAACTATGTTATGGTTCTATAACTTACGTAGGAATTGAGCCACCGAGATGTAACATTTTCTTGCACCTTTGAAATATTAAAATACTACTTTTATAGATTTTGGAATTAAGTAGCCGTTCCTTGATGGACTCTGAATGGTTGATAGAATTGACAATATTTGTACTTTTTACTTACATGTCCTAAATATTATACCCAGTTTTTTTTCCCATTTCTATTTGATGTATGAAGCTATAGATTCCCAATGAGTGTGAGAGAGACATTCAAAAATTATGCAATAAATAATGCAAAAGACAATTTAGTTTCATCCCTCAAAAGACATGGTAAAATTCAGAAGTAACTTTTTAGTAAGACAGTTCCTCAATAATATTAATGATTGATACACTCCTGTATAAGGTACCTCATCTTTTTATGTCTTATATAGACATTAGTAAAATTGCATTATATTCTGAATCAAATTGAATTACAATTAAATGACAGTCCTTATGCGTTTAGATATTTGAAATTTATTTGAAAACTACATGGGAATATAATTATATTTCTAAGAATTTCTGTCCCTTAATAATTATTGCACATCATGAATATTCCAGTCAACCTATTGTGACTATTGCCCAGTGGAAATGGATGGCAAAATCAAAATATGGAAGGTAACTAAAAACTACCAGCCACCTATGACATGAACAGAAAATCTTTTTTGTTATACAAATAGCGAAATATGAGGTGCTTGGTGTTGAGATGAATAAAGATGATAGCATCTATTGGATTTGTCAACTTTCAGTTCTGCTGTGTATGAAGCAAAAATGAGAATAAAATGTGGAAACATATGGGACTGAGATAAAAGAGCCATTTAACTTATGTGCTTTGATGCTTTCTTGACTTGGTCCTCCTGGCATGTGGTGTGTTTACAGATGGTTCAAAGCCAGCACACCAAAAGGCAGGGCAGAGGGACTAAGGATGCTTCATTTTTTCTTGTAATGTAGTCACTTAGAAGCTCATCACATCATCTGTATGGTCTATGCACAGGGTCCTCGGTGGGGAGCATTCCATTTTCGTTGTCAAAAACTGTTAGTCATCCTGCTTTTCAAGCTCTAGGGAAATGGGAAGTGTTGTGTTAGTGTAGAACCTTTGTTTAAGGACTTTGAAGGTTGCAAAAATGTCAAACTCCGAGGACAGTGTGTTTCTGAGCTGAAGTCTTAGGACTTGAAATGCAGACCAGCAACTTTTAGCCTCATTTTATAAAGCATGGTTTGGCCATATACAGTAATTGTAAATGTGCACTTCTGAAGCTTTCTTATGTGAAAGCATTAAAGTTGTCTTAGTTTATGTAATCTTAGTCCCAGTTCCACTACAGTGAAGCGAATTAATTGCTTTATATGAGGTTGGGTTTCACTTGTACTAGTTTGTCCCCCATTTATTTATTTATGGTGTCAATATAACTAATTTATATTGGTTTTGAGTTCACATTCAGTATGCCACCTCAAAAATTTACCACCATTAGCTCTTTTCCCAAGACATTGCTTTGCTTACTTTTTATAGAAGACGAAGCAAGTCTGTTCATTGGAGTGGGGATTGGAGTCTCCCAGTCTCCAAAGTCGGTGCTGTACCTGCCAGGCTTAATGTGTATCCATTAACTGAACTGAGAGAAACTTTGCAGCTCCTCCACATGGGGCAGGAGGAAAGAGTGTGAGACACCCAAGGCTGACTGTGTAGTTAAGAAAAGCAGAAGTCTGTGACCCAGAAAGTCCCAAAAGAAGCTCAGCGTTGTCTCCCCAAAGCTATAAAAGGGCATCATCCAGGACAAATACTGGAATTTGTTGGAGCTGAAGCTTATAGACCCTGCTTTAAAAAGTCTCTAATCCCTTAGCCAGCAGATCACCTGGGATTTGTGTAGGTGGGGGGAAGGTGCTTTGCATAAAAACTAAATTAACTGTGCCTTGTGTCTGAGTGATCACTAAAAACTGTATTTTGAACACTGTAGAACAGTGTTAAGAAAGGTGACTTGAGACTGGCTTCTTACCAGAATAATTTATATCTTATGACTTGCAGGAAAATTCAACATAAGATTCTTCTCTGGCAATCAGTAGTGTCCTAAGCACAGAATGTTGAGTAAAAAGGAAAGGAGGTGGACAGTGAGCATTGTATGACTCTAGCTCTTTGTTTCCTTATGTTTTGTTAAACTTTTGAAAGACAAACCAGAACACATCACGTAGGATAAAACGCCTTTCTGGAACCATTGCTTTGATACTGACTCTACCAAACTTGCTGTGTATAACATCAGGAGAGAAGCAATTGCTTGGTTGCCTCTTTTGGAACACAGGAATGCCTGCCTGAATACTGAATTTGGGTCTGAGAATGATTTGCACTTGATGGGAACACCCAAACCACGATTCTTAAATTGATGAAACTAGTGGAAAATGTGGTTTCTAAATGTTCTCTGTGGATTATTAGGTATTTGTCATGATATTGGGAGATGCTTCTTAAAATTTTTTTTAATATATTTTTCCCCCTGGAAGGAAGTCTGAATGAATGTCTGAAATTGTACTGAAGAATGGATCCCCAGTTTACACCAGCTGCCTTTCCTTTGCTCCTCAGGATTTTTTCAGGCCATCATTTTCCTCCACAGCCTGTGGAGAGAGAGCATAGGTAGTACAAACTCAAAGTAACTACAATTGCATTGGCAGCATCGCACAGGAATAGAAGATTTAAGTGCTTCTAGCTCTGTTCATTCTAAACTGGGAGCTTTTATATTAGCGGAACATCCAGATGGCACATTGACAGATAAAGGAATATCTACAACATTAGAGGTTTTTCTGGGACAAAAGCATTTACACTTGCTTGAAGAGATAAAAATCAGTTCTACTGAAGCTCAGTAGATCTTCTAATACAAAGCATTATGTGCCATTAGTTTGAGTTGGCAGAAGTACTTTTACTTGAAGTAAAAAAGACTGGCTTTTTTGCTATTTCTGTTCTGCACCTTTTGTTGCGCCTCTGTAATTAGCACATAAATAGAGTTTCAAACACTTAAAAAACCTAGCAAACTGTTACATGATGTATATAGCAGACATTTCTGTACTATGCTTTGTAGAGGTGTTTGAATGTCTCCATGAGATAAGATTGTTGGCTGGTCAAGTGGAATACCAGGTTTAACAAAGTCCTTTTATTACAGTTCTCATCAGAGAAGGAATTTTCAGTTCATCTCTCTTGTAAGCTGGATAGAGCTGCTGAAGAAAAAATTATGGTAAGTGAGTTGCAGCTGAGATCATTAATGTCTTTCAATCAAGTGATTGTTTTTGTCTCATTGTTAGCTAAGTTTGTTAAGAAAGAAGCATTGTTCAGGCAATTTCTGCTCTCATATTTTCCCTCACTTTTTTTCCTCCAAACAGTGTACAATTTGGAATAACAATGGGAAAAGAATACAATGTAAGAGAATTTCCATGTTTTTCTTTTGGTATTTCTGGATTTTTAGCCTTGAAAAACCTCATGCCCCCTATGAGAAAAATTCCTAAGCAGGAAAAAAATCACGCATGCAAAACAGATTCGTTCAAATATTAAAATTCTTGCTTGTAATAGAGGAAAAATGCATCATGCTTATCCAAAATTACCAGTTGGAAGCTGGGTACGTTTTTTTGGTTCTCCTTTTTTCCCTCTAAAACAAATGAAATACTACATGTGTGATAGAACTTTAACTCTGAATGGAAGTCAGAAAAGTGAGGATTTTTAGATACTTATGACTTTGCAAAGAAGGTGGTGAATAAAGCTGTAATTCCACTACTAGCTGTATTTTAATAACTATTTCATCCAATCTGGCCCAGCACAGTATTTCTAATTGGTTTAAAGACAATTTTCAAGTGACAGGATAAGAAAAGGATGCTTAGAAGAAAGGATGTAGTTTATTAAGTGACTGATATGCAACAGAACATTTCTTTTTTTCAGATTCTTGTTCCCTGGAGAAGTGAAAAACTAAATGCAAGTTTAGCAGCCTCTGTGATTAGGCTATAGCACACCCAGTATGACATCATCCTGATAGACAAGTGGTTTCAGCTTTTTGGATGATTTTCTCCCATATCTGTGACGTTTCACTTAGTGAAATGTAAAGGATGCAAATGACTCAGGATTTAAAGCATATTTCCAATATGCCGTAACATAATGGCAATTTCTTTGCTTTATTTGTGTAACAGGCATTTTGATTTTACACAGATGAGATTGTGAATTAAGATCTCATGTGCTTGGAAACAGGTTGAGTATATAAAAAAAATTATTTATATAGCAAATGAGGGGAGAATTTGAGAAGGTTGAAAGGGATGAATGACTGTGTAGTGCACTCTTTTCTCTGCATTTTATTTATGAACAACTTTGTGAAGTTTATGAAAGAGGCTTCTGAAACCAGTGTCTCTGAGAATGAGCAAACCAACTCAAAAAAACCCCCAACGAACAAGCAAGAAAACAAACAAACCCCCTGGGAAATAAAAACCACAGAAAAAAAAATTTTTTAAATGCTCAAAGCTGTGCTTCATTCTCTTACATATCCTATTTCACTGTGATAGTAATATTTAAGGAAAAACTCATGGAGGTTTGATTAGATCTGTTATAAACTGAGAGCACAGAAATTTCCAGAAGCAAAACTGATTACATTCTTAAAAATGCATACTATCGAATAATTTCAAATTTAATATGCTCTGTCAGTTGCTGTGCCCAAAATGCAAGACATAAAAATTACACTTCATGAGAAGTGAACTTGGTTTTGCAATACATGGAATATATGTAATTTACCAATGGCCTCTAATATTTTTTTAAAAAGTGGTATTGAGTAATATTTTTTTAAACTTCTCTATTGAACTTATAAATGTAAATGAGAGAAAAAATCCCAAATTAGTAGCCCTCCCCCTATTTAATCTAAGGTAAGGGTGAAATATCCTGCTGGAGCACAGCAATTAATGGGCTTTTTGTTTTATGTTGTTGGCTGGTGTATTCTGAACTAAGAAATTTTAAATTCTTATACACAGAGGTTAACATTTTTCACTAAATTTTAGAGGAGATAGTGAAAATATTTAATTTATCCATTTACAGAATATTTAGTATATAAATAACGATTTCCCTCTTTTTGCCAGCCTGCTGCAGCAGATGTTTATTTGCAGAGAAATCGTATTTCCTAAACCAGGGGTTCTGTACCTATTACTTTGCTAAGTGTCTGCACTCTGGGATGAAGGCTTTGGTTATATTATATGGCATCCAGCTAGGAATCTGTTTACTGTCCTCCACTGCCCTGCTGCATACTGCACTTCCTGGCAGGAAAAGAAGCTGTACTTTGTGAAGAGTGAATTTGTGTGGAGCAGTCAGCACATGGGAATTAGGAGTGCCATTAACAGGTACTCTTAATGGGACCTGCTAAGAGTTCAAGTAACAGTGTGTCAGACCAGGCAGTAAATTACCTTTTCTCTAAAGTTCTCATCTTGGTACTGATGTAGGAAATGGCCATTTGCATCTTTAGAAGCAAGTGATATTTTCAGCTTAAAACACACATGTATATGTACACTTTCTAAAAGCTGGCAAACCCTTTGTATTTTGCTTTGAGTAGGACAGGCAGTATAAATCTGGGTGTTAAAACTGTGGACATTTAAAATATATATTTTATTATATATTTTGGATCAGAGTATTCTTTGGTTTCTTTAAAGGCTTCCCGTCCCATATATTTTTTTAATCAGAAATGGAGAATATTTATTTTTGCTGCAGTCTTCTTTTTAGCTGAGACTTCTCTTTATGCCTTCTGTTCTATCAACACTTGATTTTTCTCTAGTCTTTTTGAATTAGTTTTGGCACTCTGTCCTGCTTTTGAGAGCGTAGTTTGTAATTTGTCTGGGGTGATACTGAGAGGGTTGAAGGTGATAATGGTCTTTTACTTCTTACTAGAGATTGTGTATTATGTAGTTGGCTGCATCAGCTGAAAATTCAGTTTGTTTCATGTTTTTGTTTCTACCTGTTTAATTTCCCATCTATTGGACTCTCCGTGGCCTCATGACTGCTAGCACTAGTAAAAAAGTAAAAACAAGTATGATCAGGGAGCAATGTGGAGGAAAGAACAGTTTTCTTTTCACCAGTAATGTAGGCAGCCTCCCCCATGTATAATGCTCAAAGAATTGTTCAACGTAAAATGTGATTAGTGCTGCTGCTCTTATGGAAGGATGCTTTATGCAGCTGCTCTTTTGCAGAAGCACTGAGGGAGGGAGGAAGGAAGGCACCTCTGGAAATCATTTAGTGCAACGCTCCTCTGTTCAAATGTGGGTCAACTGCATCAGGTTGTGCAGGGCCATCTACAGTTGTGTGTTAAATATGTCCAGGGATGGAGACATCTCAACTACTTTGGGCAGCCTGTGTTTGACCACCCTCACACTAAGGAAAAAAAAAAACAACCCAAAGCAAAAAAACACACTAACAACCAACCATCCCCCCAAACCCATCCTGCTCCCCGCCCCTTCCCCCCCCCAGTTTCCTAAATTTAAATTTCCTATATTTTAACCTAGGTCTATTCCCTCCTTTCTGCCACTTTATATCACTGAAAAGGGTCTGGCACTATTTCTTTACTCATACTTGTCAGATATTTACACACAATGAGAAGCTCCCCTAGAGTCTTTTATTCTCCAGGCTGAACAACCCCGGCTCTCAGCCTCTCCTCAGATGACAGGTGCCAGTCAGCCCCCAGTCTGCACTGGTCCCATGTGCAGGACTTTGCATTTCTTGTTGTTGAACTTCAGTTGGTTCCTGTCAGATCTTTTCCCCAGCCAGTCCACATCCCTCTGAGTGGCAGCATGACTGCCAGGTACATCAACTGCTCCCCCCGATTGTGTGCTATCTGCAGACTTGCGGAAGGTGCACCCTGTCCCATCCTCTTTGTTGTTAATGAATGATGTTAAACACTCTTGGCCCTGTATTTATCCTGAGGAACCCCACTGGTGACTGTCCTCCAGTCGGCCTTTGGGCTGCTGCTCACAACCCTTTGAGCCTGGCCATTCAGGCAGTTGTCAGTCTTCGACGATCAATGTATTCATAGATGTGAAAGCACTAAGTCCTGTCCTGATGTAAAAAAGGAAGCCTGGCAGTGCACAGGTGTGCAAAGATCATTTGGCAAGGGACTCACTGGGATCCATTTACTGGCATGAACATTGCACATTTCATGTGGAAATATTGATGGGAATTTCTTTTGCCTTGCAGGTTTTTTGAGGAGTTGTGCAATTGGTATGCCCTTTAGGTTTTGCATTCTTTTATTATTTCTCTGATTGATCTCTGTCATTAAGTGCTCAGATGCTGAAATATCTGAACTGTGAGACAACTGTCATCTAGTCAGAGAAGGATTATGTCATTTCAGAGAACATCTGCTCTCAGAAAGGAGACATATAGACAGAGAATTATTGTACACACAGAGTAAATTTCTAACTTGTTCCTGTAGATTTAGTAAAAATACATGGTTTCCTTTGAGAGGGTACATTAGGCTAATAACTGTTATAGTTCCTGTGACATTCAGGGTGAAGAAAGATAGCTTTTCTTCCTTGAAGCTGTAAAGAGGTTCTGCAGCTGAAGAGTCCGGATTAAACTTGTTTAATATGTTTGTTTCTTCCCTTTTCTAGTTGCTCAAAATTGTTATCTTCAAGATCACAGCAATGGTTACTGTGGAAGCTGTAATGTGAGAAACATGGAATTATGCCTTTGTGTAGAGTAAGGGTCAATGCAAACTTAAAGGGGGCAGGTTCATCTTTTAAAATAAATACAACTCCCAAAAAAAGAAATTAATTGTTTGGCAAAATGCTATGAAATCAGTAGAGAAGGTATATTTACTTCTGAATTGTATGGAAGTTTTACAGCTTTTAAAAAGGCAGACTTAGAAAAACAAGCATTATCCTTATGCCAGTCTTTCACAGCATGCCTGTGCTGGCAGTGCCAGGAAAAAGGGAATTGGGCCACTGTGACTTACCCAGACACCCTTTGAAGATTCCTCTTTACAAATGGGGGGTGTGGGCATGTGTGTACCTTCCTGCCCCTGGGCACAGGTGTGTTTCAGGAAGCATGTGAGTTGCTGCTTCGTGCTGGATGATTAGCATGAAGAATGAATATGTCACCCCTTAAAATCTTGCCAGCAAGAGCACTAAAATCTGGCATTGTTTTTAATAGGCACTGCATGTATAGTAGGAAGCTGTTGCTGCCTCCTAGTATTACAAGGTTATTCTGACACAGGGTAGAAGCACGTCAGAATGATCAAGCTTGTTTTCCTGCTTTCTTTATTTCACCAGTGTACATCAAGACATAAACTCTGACTATTGCTAGTGTATATGTGCAGATCTCGCTATGCTAACTCATTCTGGGTCTCAGGTTAGCTGCTTTATTAGGCATAAGGGGAAAAGAGACACATTTACTCATCAGGTCTATGGCTCTTTGTCTCATCTGTCAAACCTTATTGTCTTCTAGGCCACTGAAAATATATTTTCTGTCATGGGCTTGTCCTTCACCATGGTGCAAGATGCACAATTCTGTTCTGCTCCTAAGAATTTTTTTTTGCCTGTAATTAATTACTTTGAACTCTGTCTCAAGGGAAAAATTTACCAAATTGCCTCATCTCTTAGTGTTTGGAGTCTGCTTCACCATACTCCTAAAATAAAATGAGACCAGAGAGCTGCCTATAAAAGCCTCTGGCTGTTCTCCATTATTTAGTCATATCACTTGCCTGAGACCGTCCCTTAAGTGGAAGTCAGTGGCTCTCTAGAGTCATCCTTGAAAATGGTCCTCCATGCCTTTCCTCCCATCTTGCCAGTTAATATTTGAAAACTGTTTTGACAAGCTTAAATGAACCAAATGTTGGTTTGGTTTATAAGATTCACAGCCTGGAAATAGATGGTAGAGACAAATATTCGTCTAGAGCGTTATTTTTGATCTCACCTTTCCTGGTATCACAAAAGAGGAACTTGAAACTGCTCTTATATTTTAATGACAGGTCCTCTTCTGACAGTTTATTGATGCTAGTTAAGCCAAGTCTATTTTATTCCAGGATAATGTGAAGTTTATATTTGTCTGCCTCTCTAGGAAGATCTTCCTTTTTATGCTTGTTACAGTAATTGTTTAAGAAAATGGGAGTGTGTTCTTAGCAGATTTCATCATGAAAAGTGATAGCAAGTAAGTCTAGTGAATTTTCCATCATAGCTTTGCAAATGATTTTACATGAATGATTTGAAAGTCATTGAATTAATAATCTTTTATGAGAAGTATTTCATCTTTTGTTCTGTACGTGTCTTGTACAGCACAGAATACCTGGCAGATACAGAGTGGAACAGACAAAAAGAGCTACTACACCACACCAAAATCTCTCTGTGTTACAGAGAAAAAGAATATTGAATCTTCAGCAAAATATGTTTGAGACAGTCCTAGAATAAATTACTTTGGGTAACAGAATTTATCTTTAAAATTAATTGAACATATCACACAAAGGTAGTTTTGTCCACTTTTTTTTTCAATGAGTACAAGCAGCAGCTTTGATATAAAAGTCAGTATTCTGTGAAAACTAATTATTTTTTCTTGTTGCTGGTTGGATTGTAATAGTGTTCACCCAGAAACATTGAAAAGTTTTTTAAACGGTTCAGTTCTTTGATTATTACATTGTGTGCATCCAGAAGATTTTACTAGGATTTTTGGTGAGCTAATTAGAATTGGCCTTTTGTTAGGGAAAATTCCTTTTGTGCTGAAGTGTAGTCTTATTTTAAATCACGTTGGTTTCCTTTTTCTGGTATTCTGTATTTACAATACTGGAAAGAAAAAAACCGAACAATCAGTTGGGGTGGTTTTAACCCAATCCAGTGATTAAGTACCACACAGCTGCTCCCTCACTCCCCTGCAGTGGGATGGGGAACAAACTGGAAGGGGTAAAAGTGGATAAAGTCATGGGTTGAAATATAGACAGTTTGATAGATAAAGCAAAAGCCACATGCACAAGCAGACAAAGCAAGGAATGAATTCCCCACTTTTCACGGGCAGACAGGTGTTCACCCATCCCCAGGAAAGCAGGGCTCCATCATCTGTGACAGTTGCTTGGGAAGACAAATGCTATTTCTCTGACTGTGCCCCCTTCTTTCTTCTTCCTCCCTCTTTGTATGCTGACCTTGACATTCTGTGGTAGGGAATATCCCTTCTATCCTTAGGATATTTCTGTATACAACAACTGTTACGCTCCCTATAACTACAAACCCACTCGTAATGGCTGTTGATTGGATATTTTTGTAGGGTCCATGCTAAGAGAGAGAAACCAATGTAAAACTAACCAGATTTCAAATATTAAAGAAAAAATTACTTTTTAAAAAGCAGGTTGTAGTGCAAAATTTATTAATGGAGAAAGAATCATATACAAAGAAGCCAGAGAGAATACATTATTTCATCATTCAGATTGTGATATTTTTGAACATGAAATGAAACTCTGGAAAAAGCTGTGCTGTCAATTGCCCAAAAAACAAAAAAAAAAAAAGAGATTGAGGGTGTTAAGAGAAAGGCTTTAAATCTGTAACTTGCACTTTAAAATGCTGTACTAAATTGCTAGAAATAGTAACACCTTTCTGATAAAATATTTTTTCCTTTAGCATAGCTTAAGGGCTTTGGTTAAGTTTGTGTGTGTTTTGTGTCAATGTGCTCCCTCTACTTCCTTCATATGTTTTGTTCAACTTAAAAACAAGAAAAAGTGTTACTGTCAAAATACAGTGCTACTGGGAGCATGAATATTGGCAGCCAGATAGACAAAGGCTCCTAGTCCCTCACTGTGGTACAGAATACAGTGCAAATTTACTTCCTTCTAGAGGAAAAATCAACAAAGCAGAGAGGTTTTATGAATTCCTAGGCACAGAAATGACTTCCATTGGAGTGTTTGTTAGACATCAAATAAGTCATCCATGAAACATTAAGCTATAGGAAACAGAATATCATTCATTCTGTTGCTTATGGAATGATTTGTCTTTATAATTTATTGAAATAATTTGTCCATGAAGTACTAAAGTATGAAATTGAAGAATATAAATTAGGAGAAGGGAAAAGGGAAGAGAAGGAAAATTAGTCCAAATCATGTGCAAATGGAACATACATGTAAGAATTATGTTTACTTTCAAAAATTTTTATTTGTTTTTGAATTATTACTTATTTCTATCTTTCAGTATAAAAATGCTGCAGTGAAAATGAATCTCAGGTTATGGGACTGTTCTCCAAGAGCAGGAAGTCCATAAATATTGCATTTTAAGTTTGGAGTATTTAAGTATTCTTAATATTTTCTCTTGTTATATAATGATCATCTGCTCCCATTTCCAGTGAGATCACATCCACTGAATACCCTCAACACTTACTGTTGCACTGCAGCTTGGATATATTTCAAGAACACAACATTTTGAGTGGAATCTGCTGATCATCCCTAGTTTCTTTACTTTGGTTCAGAGCACAGTGTATGTTCAGAGTGCTGGAATATCTTGCATATTTTTTGAAAGAAACCCTAAACTGCAAGTATGCTCCAGGCAACAATGAATAATCTGTTCACAGTCCTGGGTTAGAAGAGTAGTATAATTGTGCTAAGTCTTAAAAAGAACTTTCTCTGTTTGTGGCACTTCAGCAATTTCTTTTCCTATCAGAAGGGTCTCTGAAACCTTTCTGCATTCTTAAGTAAGCATCAAAGTTAGAGAGGTTTTTTTTCTGAGAGTGTAAAAAATAGCAGAAAATATTTTATGTTGTTTCATCTCCAATAAATGATAGAGAAAGGGTGCTTTGACATTTTTCCCAGCAGTGGGTTGAAAATGGAGAGAGAAATAAATGAACTGTGTTTAGTGCACCTTGAAAGAATGTTACAGGTTTTCTCTGTGAAGATGTGGACAGGTTCCATGTCTTGCTGCTTTTAACAGGAACACTGGCTTTTTAGTCATAACTGTAGGAAGTCTGCTCAGTAAAAGTCATTTGAACTCAGATAAAATACTTTGGAAATTCCTTGATTTGAGGATATTATAGGAAGCCGTGACCTTCCTGTCTTGAGCTCTAGGCTGATACAGAGACTTGGCTGTGTAGAGAAGGTGCTGGTGGCTGGTTTGAAGGAGCAGAGGGTGTAGGATAAGTGGGTCAAGAACAGGCTGGACTGTGAAGTAACCTGAAGAGGAAGGGGGCTGTAGAAGCTTGGAGGGGTGTGACAGGCAGCTGTTGGGCTCCTTAAGCTGTGAGAAGACAGGGATGAGAAAGAGACAGGGAATTATCAGTAGGGATGAAGGAGGATCTAGTGCTCAGGCTCAGCTCACCAGCTGTGCTGTGTGGGTCAGGGACAAACACTGATTTCTCTGCTGAGTCCCAGGCCACAGCTGAATTTTAACGAATTAGGATCTACATATGCAAGTCTGCTGCTGCAGCAAGCTTCAGTGAAGGAGGAAGAGGTTGTAAATTCAGCTCAGTGCTCTGTCTCCCAGCTGTTGACTAAGAACATAAGGCTACTGAATTACCAATAACTAAAGAGTACAGAAATATTCCTGCACGGTTAACACAAGGTCAGATTGTTGACAGTGGCTCAGAAGGCAGATTTGCATGTAAAACATGACAGAACTGTCTCTGCAGATGCTCTTGTTCATTGGAAAGCCTTCAGTCAAATATTGACTCAGTCCTTTTCTATTTATTTGCTAAAGTCTAATTAGAACACAGCATGGAGTGATATGGCTGTAGTGTATGTACTCTGTTCTTTGTACATTGTTTAAACCCCAGTTAAGTAGCATATTAACAATGAAAAGGAAAATAAACCTTCGTATTTGGGAAGATACTTTACCAGATGAATGAAAATAAGCCATTTACCTGTTTCTTTCAGATGAGGAAGCTTTTGTCTACCTCTCCCAAATTTCTAGATTTTAGGAGTCTGTAGAGTTAAGTAAACAAAATATAGTTAAGGAGTGTGATGCTAATCTTGTAAGAACAGGCTTATGGAATTGTCCCCAAAGTAATCTAAAAATGATCAGTTGATGATAAAACATTTTGAAATAATGAGGCTTTTGAGTGTAGTAATGTGATCAGGAATTCTAAGAGTCTCTGGCTGTTAGAGCAAAGTGCCAACAATGTAGAAAGAACCATTCCAACAGGACAAATAAAGCTGGAGATTCATAACAAGATTATTATTGTAGTCTATTGTCTAATATTTATGAAGGTAATTCAGTGCTTACTTAAGCTGTTCAAAGTGCATTAGAACTTCTGAAATAGCTGCAATGTTAACAATCTGCTTAAAACCCCCGAAGTTTTCCAATATTATGTAAATGGCAAAGCAGTGTTATTTACTTAGTACATGTATCGAGCACATTTTAGGCTGTTAAAGGATTGTGTTTTGTCTCTATGGTATTACAGAAATCACCACAATTTTCAGATCATAAACTGGTATATTGAGTCTTAAAAGTTATTGCCTCGAGTTTTAGAGAATATGTTTTGCTAGATTCTTGGATTTTGTTTTCACTTAGAATCAGCTTGAAGGACCTAAAAATGCGACTGACTGTCCCCTTTGTGCGAAACTAAGCAGTGCTCAGAAAGGGTTATTCTTGACCATTGGTGCTGGCAGAAATGTAATGGAGCAGAACTTCTCCCACAGTGCTCCAAAGATCCCAGCTGCCATCTTCTTCCTTTTGCATCCTATTAGTTCTGAGAAGAGTTTTAAAGTTTTTTCTGAGCCATGTAGGAGACAATATGCAAACGAGTAAAGGCCGTCCACAAATAATATTCTAGAAAAATTTAAGTTGGAAAGTACCTCTTATTCCCCCCTCTGACTCCAAGCAGACCTGCCTTCATAGTTGCACAGTCCTTTTCGTGGTGCAGCTGAATATACAATTAACCTTCACTGATATAAGGGCATACCCTTAAAAAAGGTGCTTTGTTTTCTAATCACCTTGCCAAATCCACTGCCAGGGTGAGAGTCCCTGATTTTAGTCATTCACACAGATGCTGTGAATCTGACTCAAAGATATGACTCTAAGAATCATATAAGAAAGATGTAATTGTAGTGAGGAGTGAAGAAATGTTTAGGAAATAAGAATGGGAAGGCTTTAATTAGGCAGAGAGGTGTAGAAAATGCACAAGAGTTTATGGGTATAATTGGGGGAAATTCTCTAAGGGGAAACAACGTCAGAATTATGAGGGTTTTGTTAAAGCGAGTGGAATAACATCACAGGGATAATTTTTGCAGTGAAATAATGCCTTTTTTAGTAAGCTTTGCCATATTATCCCATTCTTTAGAGAGCAGTGGCTGTTAAGGTCTCTATCAAAATACAGTATCCCTTTAAAATTAGATTATAGGATATAACCTAAAACATGCAAGATTTATTTGTGTAAGTGAAAAAAAAATACAGATAAAATCAAACATGATGACAGGGTGAATGCAAATTACAAAGACATTTTAGATACAACTGGGTCATATGTAATAGGGATGATTTTAATTTGAAAGTTGTATTGTACAAATATTCTGTATTCAATGTGCTTTCATTTTACATTAAGCATTTCACTGTTTCCTGGTTTTCTGCTTCTTAATGAAATAGTTTTAGAGCCATTAGCGTGGCACTGACTCGGCATAGCTACTACATGTGTTCACTTTTTAGGTATTAAAATGAATGTACTGTGCAATGTCATGTAGATTTTCAGCATGCATTATGTGTATCTCTATAGCATTTTTCTTTTGAAGTGTTCTCCAGAAATAACAGGGATGGAAAATCTGAATTTAACTGCTGGAAGCTTTAAATTTTACGTTTGGTGCAAGGTGATCTAATCCTATTTAAGTCTGTGATAAGAGAAATAAGAAGAATAACATCACAAATTCCAGTACTTTTTATACCAGAAAAAAGTTAACACACTCTCAGCACAACAATATTTTGGTCTTGCTTGTTTTTGCCCTTTCTACATAAGGCAATAACAATTTCCTCAGCATGGCTATTATGTGCTTACACTGTTTTTCTCTTTTTTTCCTTTTCTTCCTTTGCCTTGTTTATACATAGAGTCTTCTCCCCCCCCCTCCTCCTTTTACATACTCTGCAGTAACCTTATGCTGGATAAGTATGCCTTGCTGTTCTTTTAGGCTGGTCTTGGGTTTATCATCCCTAAATATCAAATGCCACTGCTGTTTTTGGGGAAAATTCTATAATATTTGAAAGACAAAGAAATGGAAAAGAGTAGTATATCAAAAGGCAGCTGCTGCTTCCACAAATTCAGGGGAGCTCTTTTGTACCTGGGGTGGTTTTTTTTAAAGCTGCTGCTTAGCGTTGCTGCTCCTGCTGTCTTTGCCTCTGCAGCCACCAACAAGAAAAGCTCTAGTTGCTTTTGCTGTTGCTGGGTTGGAATGCTCCAAAATGTCACAGGACACAGTCCTAGTATGTTTGAACAGCTTTAAGACTGATATTGATCTGCAGCTGTGCTGAGATCTAGATACTAATTTTAGTCATATAATTTTTAAGTAGGTATTTTTGTTTTATGTTGATAATTTTCTGCAGAGGCGTCACTAAGCAAAGTAAATTGCAAACTTTGAACTGAGAGATACTTCTGGTATGTCCCAGAAGCTTCTGCTGTGGCCCCAGCCAAAGTACTGTTGCAATCTGCTACTTTTAGTAATGATAACTGGGCACATTTGTTAGCAATGGATTCCCTCCACATTCCCAGAGGAATATAATTCATGACATTAAGGATGTTGGTCTAGCTCAAGTGAAAGATTAATTTCAAGTTTTGAGTGTGTAATGTAATAATGGGAATGGATATGACATACTTTGAGTTTCTAAAATCTGTGTGATAGTTATTCTGAGTACCACTAAAAAGAAGGCTGGGCCATTGCTTATGAAAAATCTCATTGATGAGGGGATACTAGTTATTCCTTCTTCAGAAATTTCGGTTAGAAACTATGATATTTGTAAGATTTCCATCTGGAATGTAAAGGTTGTTTTCCAGTTATAAAGGTAGTAATAACTTGTGAAAATCTAATTTTGAAATGTAGTCAACAGCAAAGACCCAAATGAGGAACAAAAGTTGTATGCATGTAATGTAAAATGGTGAGAGATTCAATTTTCTATTAAATCTGTTAGCTCTTTCCATACTTCTGGATGTCTTTCAAAAGTAATTCTTATCAAAAATAATTCATACGAAAGGAAATTAAAAAACCCCACTTTTGTCTGTAATATAGGAACTGAAGTGAAGCTGTGCTTGGGAGGTATTCCTGTTTAGTTTTTTTATATGGCTGGATAATAATGATCATAACAGTTATCATTAAGTGTATTAAAAAGACACCATAAAGCCTAAAGATTAGATTTCATCTCTAACAGCTTTTATGCTATACTGAAGTTGTAAATGTTTTTCCTTAAGGCTTTGAACATGTCAGTGGAAACAATTTATTTTTTAAATTAAAAGGAGCAGAGAAGGGATAATTAAGGAGTCTGGGAAAGGAAATGGCAATCCTACATTTCACCGAATTGAAACCAAGTAATAGCTATTACAGAGCAGCTTTGGGGGGCTCAACTAACTTTATTCCATCAACTTAAAATTATCCATGGTTTTCAAAATTGTTTAAGAGACTTTATAAAACAGCATCAGAATGGGACAGATAAGGAATACCAGCATAGTGTGAATGTGTAGTACCTGTTTTTCCAATGGGAATCTCCAGAGTGTTACTACTTATCAGTAAATCTAATTTTAATGCCTTCTCAAATATTCTTAAAGTAATAGGGCAGTCATTCTTCAGAACATAAAAATGTTTGCTAATGCATTATTAATGAGGGTTAAACAAGAGGAAATTGTTCCAAGTTACTGGCAAGTGCGTGGCATTAAAACACTGACATTTACCTGCAATTAGTGTTGCTGCAGTACTTACGGCCCACCTCACAAGCAGCAGCAGGATCTGAGAAGCAGTGTTAGTTTCTTGTATATGGCAAGGATCAATATTTGAATGCTTCATGCTTCAACTGCATTTTTAAAATGTAGAAAATGGAAAAGATTTCCCTGGTTTATCCTGATCTTAGTAAGATATTAGAATAGTTCTACTGGTATTCCCAGAGAGACACTGAAGAAATATATATTAGATGTGCATGATGCAAGTTAGAAACACAAATTGCTAAGATAGGCAAATAGTGTTGCTGTCATTTTTTTGCTGAATCTGAAGGATTGAGATCAGTTTTGGAATAATCTTCTAAAATTTACAGCTCAGGTTTTCCCCTATGCTCCTTTTCCTCTGATATTTTTCTTTCAATGTTGTTTTCTCCAAAAATACTTTCATTTCCCTTCTGGCAGAATGGGGATGAAGTCAGTTCAAGAGTTGCCTCTTGTAGTTTTCATCTGCTGAGAACTCAATTTAAGCTGCTGTTCAGTGGTAGCTGTTAGCACAAAGTCTTTCATGCTGAAATACCTGGCCACTGTTCCTCTTTTCATAATAGTTGTGGCAAACTAAAAAATGCTCTGATTGTGGTTATAACTTAAATAGCATAAGTATTTATTCTTCTCTAGGATGTTCCTTAGGTTTATTCTGCTATCAGTAATTTTTTGGGAGTTTAATGACTGGATACTCTTCCACCAACTTCAAAGTTTTCCAAACACCTTGGTTGCATTAAGAAATTTTAAATAACATTCCAGTTTGGAAAATTCTAACTTGCAATAGATTTCACATTTGAACCAAACAAAATGAAGGCTGAAGAGCCTAGGCTGTATGATACTTCCTACCAAGTTGTTCATGCTTGTCTCAGTATATGGTTAATTCTGTACAAGTGATATCTGGAGACCTGAACAATAAATAAATAAATAAAAGTGTTGATCAGCTGTTGCTTGTTGATGCTTTATAAATGTGTTACAAAGATACAAAAACCAAGGGGGAAGAAATTGGAAATCACAAGTGTTCAGATTCTTGAGCCATTTTCTCATGAGTATGATCTTTCTCCTCATGGCTCTGTTGGAAGGAATAATCTCATTCTTTAATATGCATCCTGAATAGATCATCCTTGATCTATTTCTAAAGTATAGCCCTGTAATTCAGTCTTCCAAAAGTGGAGTTACTGTCCATTATAAAAACAACTGTATTTTGTATGGTATGTTGTGAATGTAAGCTATGTCAGTAGATCTTTAGATGTAAATCCTTTTATTCCAGGAAACAGTATTCATGTTTTCCCCCTTGGAGCTGCTGGCACCTGCTGCTGCCCTGAGAGGGAAGGTGGGCGTAGAAGAGGCTGTGTATCCACGGCCTGGCTCTCCAGGTGTGCATCCTGACCACGGCCTAGAACCATGCGAGGCAGGAGAAGTAAACACACCAGCTCTGTTTATTGTTTATGTAGTGGAAAAGCCAATAGACCTTTGTTACAGTATTTGCTGTTGTCTAGGTGGTTCCAAAGAAAGCATCTAAAACAAGTGAGGTGGGGAAAAAAGTAAGATTTTCTGTATTTTCAGCAAAAATCCTGTCAGAATGAAAATGTACTATTGGAGTTGCAGGTAATGATCCTACTCTTACCTCCTTCCCCTATCTACAGCCAGAGACACCATCTAATGCTTTTCCAACATTTTACAACTTTTGGTTTGTACATTGAAGGTTCGCTGTTTAATTGCACCGTGTTTTGTTTGTGGTACAATTCTAACATAAGACTGCAATTTATTTTTTTACTCAAATTAAAAGTAATGGGGCAAAAACAGATATGAAAAGACATTATCCAGCTCCAGTGGCTTAAAAAATTAGTTTTTCTACAACATATTACAAGGCAGTTGTGAAATATAGGTATGCAGGTTCACGTATTAGTAATGGACATATGCATGTGCTTATTTTTAATTTGCTTTTAAATTTCAGCACATTCTTTATGAAAGGAGAAAATTTTAAATGTGTATCATTAACAGCTTGCGAATCAGTGTCCTTACAGGATTTTGTAGTTAAGCGAAGCAGGATTTGTTCATGCTAAAAGACCACAAAAATCTTATCTTGATGCAGTGATTACCAGTGAAATGTTTTCTCAAGTTTACATCTCACAACTACATGTTCAAACATTTCCAGACAACTGCATTTTCTGGCGCCTCTATTAGATCTATCTCATTAAAAGAATTGGCTGAACTTCTATTTTTTCTTTAATATTGAGCATTTAAGCCAAATTTTTCAAATGCTGTAGAAGGGAAGTGAGATCAATTTGTTAGATTGGAGCATAAACTTCACAAGTATTATCTGTTTTTAAAAAACACAGTGCAGCTGTTCTAACTGCCACGCAAAACTTCTCTAATTTCAATGATTTCTGGAAATATTCAACACTTAATGAGTTTTTGTCTTGCTGGACAATGGCAAGTTGTATAACAAAGAGTCTATTCTGCAAATGAAGCTATTTGACCAACACCTGAATAGGAATGAAAATTTTTGAATAAATGAGGCAGAGTTTTTGAATGTGTTATCTCAATTTATGGACCATGCAACATAAAAATATAAATATTGGGAGCACAAATCAAGGAATCAGAATATAAAAGTAAACTGATTGCATTAATCATTAACATCTATCTGTTAATAAATTATAATTATGTATTATTACCATTATTTTATAATGAAGAGTGTTAGTAATTTTTCTCCTTTGCATCTTAACAAGGATTTCCATTGTTAGAAGGCAATTTGCAATTGTTGGTGCTGCAGAGATTAAATTTTTATCCTAATTCCTCCTAATTTGCATTCAAAAGCTGATGACTGTACATGTTGTAAGCGTAATAATCATTGCTGAAAGTTTTTCTATATTTAACTGTTAAAGTTCTTAGAAAGCTTAATTTCCTTAGTAACCTTAAAATTGCAAGAAATGTTACTATATTAAGATATTGCTTGTGATGATTTGCTCTGTGCAACATCATCAACATTGATGGTCAGCAGATTTGAAATTCTTTCAGATACAGTTTTTCCATAAAATGTTATTCGCCTTTGGTGAAATCAAATGTTAAATAATTAGCTCAAGGAAATAAAACCCAATAAAATTAGTACAAAAAAATCTAATCGTTTTTTCTGGTCTCATAATTATTGAACAGATAGGAGATCAGATCTCAAAATCATATTGCAATTGGCTTGTTCAGAGGAAGGCAAACTAATCTCTAAATGGGATGTTTTTTAAAGGTTTACACTGGTGAAGGACAACATAAACCCTGAATATTCCGTATTGTGAGTTCTTGCTATATTTTGTATTGCTTCGGAATAAAAGCGTCTAGAAATATTTTGATCCATTTAATGCAAAATGAAGCTTGCATTCAGATGAAATAACATCAGACTAGGTAACAACAAAATGTAATTCTCTGGTCTTGCTTTTTTTTCCCAAAATTCAGGAGAAAATAGGTACAAAAGAATAAAATACATGTGAAACTGCTGTGACGTGTACCATGGAATATCCTTCTATTATTTTGTGTTGTTAGATGCTTTCAGCTGTAAAAACCCCAAATAGAAATAACAAATATCAGGAGAAAAAAACCCAACATAACATTAATTTTGTAAGCAGCACTATTTTTATTTCCTCAGAACCCTACGTAAATAGTGAACTACTCTGGTTGCTTCTGATGTCCTTCTCAGTGAATACAAGTTTATAAAATGATATTCAACTGCTATTTAGAATTTGGTTCCTGATAGGTAGCTGATGAATAAAGTAAATGGTTCTCATTGATGAGTGAGCTTTGGAGTGGATCCTCAGGTTTTAACTTATGTGGATTTTCTTCCTTTTCTTCTTCCTGTATTGTAGGAAGATACTGGGAACACCTTAAAAGGAGATTATAAATATATTTTTGATTATTTTCGTACTTCTATTGTTACTTAACTGTATAGAGCCTCTGAAAACAAGAGAAACCACTTTAGCTAGAGGTAGTGAAATGCATATGACAGCTTCTGTAGCTGGACAGCTGCATTCTTTCTTAGTTATTTAAAAAAAATCTGAATACGAAATTTTCAAACTACTTATGTAAACCAGAGATTATTTTCTGGTTTATGGTGGAGTTCCTCTTTTTGGGGAAGCTTAACTTCTAGGAGAACAGGCATACATTGATGCTAAGATGTGTCACAATGCTTAATGTGGAAAACTTCCAGTGATATGATTGGATATACTTCTTAAAGGTAGAACAGTAGCTGTTTGAATTCCACCACAGATATGTTTTCACAAAGCTTTGTCTTCGAGGGATTTCAGAAGAAATTAAGCTGTTGTTTGCAGCACTGTATTGCTGGTGGCCTCCAGCTCAGAAGGTAACCTTTGCTCGTTCATCCTGGTATTCGTTAATAAATGTATCTGTTCATTTTCTCTGTTCAGTGTACTGTTTGAGCTATGATGAGACTTCATGAAGTGAAGTAAATCTTTCCTGAGTGTCTTGGTGTACTTCTGTTCTGGCTGCAGATTTTGATTATTCAGGTCAAAAAACTGGCTAGGGAGGGCTTCTAGTTCCTTCCCCTTTGTACCATTGGCTTAATATTCCTTGAAAATCAGTGGAGTGGATGATGGTATATCATCCTAAAACATGTCCCAGGATTGAATTAAAACATTTTCAGGGTAACACAGAAGCTGGAAAATACTTTCATGTCCTGCCTTTTATGCATACATTTTCCTTCTTGTTCTTTCTGATATTACTTCACCACAGCAGACTACTTGCAACATTTTCCATTCTGAGTCTACCCTATAGTTCCCTCAAATTGGTAGGGGCCCTTCTTCAAATTACTTTAGACCATCCTCTTCTTGGCTAGCTGTCCTTGTATATGTGAAAATGTCTTTTTCTATACTCTTCTGAGAAATTCTGGTACATCGTTGCAAATAATTTTTTGTAAGATTTTATGTTTCTGCTGAATTAAAATTTAATTTACCTTTATTTTATTATATAGTGGAACCAGTTTTCTTCTGCCAAGTAAAGAATTAGTATTCCTTGTAAAACTGTCCTCTAGTTATTAATGTACTTGTGTTATCTTTGTACTGTGTTAAAATATTTTTCTGTATAACTTTGACAGAATCATTGATTCCATATGTTCTTTTGGAAAACTGTTTTGCCTACATTCTCGGGGACTGAACTATGTGACATTGATGGTGATCTTCACTGGACTCATTACCTCCATGTCTTGACAGTGCCTGCAATTTTTTTCTGTCCTTTTAGGATACATTCAGGCTTATGAAAAGGCCTAATTCTATGTTCTGAAGATCATTGGAAAATCAAAGCATGAATAGTGATAATTCTTTAATTCTTTCTCGCTTTAAACTCAGGAAAAGACCATCTGCAGTAGATGAGTAGCTGCATTTCAAATGGAAATTTAGGTAAATATGGGTGTTGTAAATGTTAAGATTGGGAATGTTTTGTCCTGATGCTTCTAGCGATGCCCTGTCATCTGCAGTAATTCCTGTAAGTAGTGCAATTGGAGCTATTCATGGTGAAATTTGTTCCAAATTATGATTAAAGCTGGAAGCTTGTGACCCTGCATAATATTTTTTTATAATTGTATTTCCAGGTCCTTGGTTTTAATCATCCGTTATTCAGTTTCTGAATGTACATTTAAAGCTATACTTTATTCAGTTACTCAAAAGCAAATTCTTTACTTTTTCTATCCCTTAAGGAGGCCTTATTACTGAATTTATATGAGACAATAATTCTCTTATATCTGCGTTTGTGGAGGACAAATCCCTGTATTTCTCCATCATATGTTATTTGTGAGTACAGGATTGCTCTATGGGGATCTCTGCAGTGCATTTGATATTTTTACAGAAGCTCTCAATGTCAACATTTCATTTTTCTCCAAGCTTCTGGGACTTGGAGGTTTCCAAATCTTTGTTAGATGGGTTATCAAATACTCCTATGTTGAAATCCATTTCCATTGATATGTGGGTAGACTGGTGGCTTGGAACTCTGTTAATGTTTACTTTTTGGTTTTTTGTGACTTAGGTGCAGGAGAAAGTGTGAATCCATGGCAAATTTTAATCACTGAACTAATGTAAGGATGGACTTACCTGAAATTATCAGATTTTGTCTTGAAAGGTTCGCACATGAGATTAACACATGGATCACATTTTCAGATTGGTTTGAACCAACCTCGTATTTGTGCCCTGTTGGGCTGTGCAATCCCATTGACCAGGATAAAGAGAGGACAACACTGGAAAAACCCCCCAAAAAATCCATGTCTCTTCTCAGCTGTAGCATCTATCATTAATTCCTTTCTTTATCTTTTTGCTTTTGTTTGGCTCCTAAGTCATTGCATGAGTCATCTGAAGCTACCAGCAGTAAGTCAGAAGGCACTCCTGTGTCCTTGCTTGCCTTCTTTTCAAAGTTAGCATTATCTTTCGAAACAAATGGCAACTCCCTAGTATGGTTTTTTATTGTGGATGTGTAAAAAAACCTTCACATTGTTGTTCCACGTGACTGTAAGAGACAAAATGCTATGTTTTTGGACACATTGTTGAAGGTGTATATAATGAAGACCTAGCATGGACCATCAAGATTTGGTGGTGTGTGTTTGTGGGGTTTTGTTTTTTGTGGATTTACCTGTGTGCTTTTTTGCAGTTTGTTTGTTCTATCAGAGTGTGTTGCTGTAGGATGTTTTCCACTGGTCACAGGCTGCCCAGGGGATACCTGTGTAATAAGGAGTTTGTTTACAGAGGTGCACTGAATTGCACCTTTCTAGATTCTAGTGCTACTTGTCTTTCTAACACTGAAAAAAAAAATTATTAGCGCTATTAAGAAAATGGAGAATTACTTCAGCCATGACATGTGACTTTTGGAGTATGTTTAAAGCTTACAACTAAGACTGTTTTATTATTTTCAGAAATAGCTTTCTTCATTTTGCCTTCTCCATTTTCCATTTTTCAATTCAGGAAGGGTCATCAACCAGTTGCCTGTTGGGGGCTTCCAGTGGGGACAAATAGTCCTTTGTGTGTTTGCTTTTTAAGGAACAAATTGCAAAGGTGGGTTTTATAATACAGTTTTTTTGTAAAAGCCCTTTAATTTTCTTAAGTGATAAGCAAGGTTTTCAATGCAATGTAATTTAAAAATAGGTAGAGGTCCTGGAAAGGTGTCTATGTATTCAGTGGACCTCAGTAGTCATCATGCTGCATAGAGCTGCACATGAATTTCACTGGCCCTCTCTGCCTTGCAACTTTTAGCTAAGAGGCAAATTTTTGAATTATTTTTTTTGAGTAATAAAGTTTGAGGTAATCTTTAATGGGAACTAAACTGCTAGTGAAATAAACTTTTGGGAGCTGGTAATTGTTCATCTTTCATTGCATCATGTGTTATGAAGTCTGTGTCAGTTGCTGCTGTCAATTATTCTGGAATCTTTCTGTGTTTACTTCACGATAAGATGATCATTTCCCTCTCTAAAGAAGCCAGGCAAACGCAAAACTTGCATTTATTTCACAGCATGCAGAATATTTTTCAAGGGGTTTTATGTATTTCAAGTTAATCTAAATAATTTTTGACAACTCAAAAATTGTATTCACTACAAGGAGAGAAAATGGCACTATATAAAATCATAACATCACAGTAGAGTATGAGGAGAGATTATAGTTGTACAGTAAATCATTGCATTTCTTTGTAAATGCAATTCACAGTACACTATCTCTTTCTGAACTGTGTTTTCCACTCAAGTTATTTTGTAAGGATTAAATTAAATTCATTCCAGGGTACATGCCTTCAGAGATTGTAACAGTTCCTGGTCATTTGAAATATACCATGACTTTCTCAACAGTGAAAGAAAAAGTTCTAAAGACAGTTTTCCACCTCATTGCTTCTTTTCATAGAAGTACTCATACTTCAAGTGCAGGATTTTATTGAATACAAATTGAAGCGAGCGTATGTCAGAACGGAAAGAGCAAAATCATAGAGCAGTGCTGTGCTTTGCTCCTTGCCAGTGGGGAGAAATGTTGTTACCACAGTGATTACTGAGAACTCAGGCAAAAGGCTGGTGAGATTTGAGTAATAGCTGTATTTAAAGTAATATGAATGTATAGTGCTTCCTCTACAAAAATCTTTCCCAGCATATGAGTTTTACTTGCTTCTGTAGTAGCAGACTCACTTGTGACAATCTGTCTGACCTTTCACAGGAAAAATGGGAAGCTTTGGGAAGGTGCAAATCCCTAGCTCTCAATTCCTAGAGATGACCAAATGAACACATTTACTTTGTGTCATCATTAAGAGAAGTGAAAATAAATATAAATACTGTTGCAGGCTATCTAGGGATATTTAGGTGGCAGGTTTCTCTTATTTAACATACTTCAGAGCGTGCGAGGGTCTTTTAACCTGAATTTTAGTTTAGTGCTTTCATTCTGACATTCTGAACAGTGTAGAATGCCAATACTGTCCTAAATGGTTGGTTGAAGGCACAGGACTCGAGATGTCTGCAGGAATTTTCCCAGCATTTTGAAGCCATCTCTTCCTGTGTAGAATGGAAGGAATATCAGAATGAATCATCAGTCATTCCTATCTGAAAGAACAGAGCAGAGCTCAGGAAAGTGTTTGAAAAGATGCTCAAACCATCTGTAAAGTACTTAAATCTTTGTTTCTAAAAGTAATGTGCACCATTAACATAAAAAAACCTCCTTTTAGAATGCTTTTACGAAGCTCAGTAGACAGTATTTTGGAAGAAAAGACAAAAGATCCATGCCGTGAGTACTTTTGCTATTATAATTTTGTTTAAAACAAAGTGAAAATCAAAGGCTGTGCATGTGTATGTGCATATTTTTAATTTGAAATGCAATTCTCATTTTACTAAATTTCAATAGGAAAATATTAGAGACAAAAGGTTTTGCATCTCAGGACCTTTATTCCTGACATAAATAAGCCCTGTCTTTGGCAGATCCCAGAGAAATTTGCACTTTAGACTGAAATTTCTTGTGTATATGTATCTTAAGGTAATGTTTACTTCTTTTTTACTTTTTCATGTGATATTTATTGCAGTGATTGATGGAAACAGTCATGGATTTTATTCCTGGAAAAGCACAGAATTAATACACTTTGCTTGTAAACTTTCTGATATGCTTTTAAAATTTTGAGGTCTGTCCTTCTTGAGTGTGAGACAACTCTTCACTCCTCAGAATAGTTTCCCAAAAATTGATGTGGTCATTGAATTCTCTTCAGGTTCAGCCAAATATTACCCAGTTTTTTGGAAGGTGGAGTTGAAGTGGCTGGATGATCACAAGATTTCTTCATCTTTGATTCTCCGTGGGTTTTAACACTCCTCTGAGGATTGACTTTCATCTGGCAAATAATTTTTGGCTAACTTATATAATAGATTTTGCTTTTCCTACAATGGATGGAAGTGAAAGAGACAGTAACAGATAATATTACCTGGGGTTTAGAAGATTAAGGTGTTTGGCATGCAAACCTAACATCTCTCAGGCCCTAAAATAGTATCTGGGCAGAGCACTGAACTTTTAAAACCCAGTGAGTACACTTTTTTTTAATGGCATTTCCCACCTGGTTTGAGGGGTGTGTTGGTAGTGTTGGCCCACTTAAGACTTCCTTATCTTCTTCCTTTCCTCTTTTCTTTTTCCCTCTTTGCCTAAAAATAATTAAAAAAAAAAAATTAGAACTAAAAATCTCTAATTATATAATATTGAACATCAGTTTAAAATAACTGATCTGTGAGGTCCACAATGTTTGTCTCAGTCTCACAGTCTGTTTTTCTTGTATATATCTCTTGCCCTGCATATTTAGATACACATGGATGCAATTGCCCTTGAGAGTGTCTTTAGACAATTCTAGTTTCAGCATTGACCTCTTTTTCCTCATATGGAAAACAATGTTTAAGTTGGCTTAAAAAGTTCCCACCAAACTGAACTGATCTCATTCTTCAGGTCATCACTGATTCTGCTGGGGAGATTTAGATTATCATATATGGTGATCTGTGTAAAACCTTGTAGAAAACAACATGTGGCTCTGGCTTCAGCTTTTCTGGCTGCTCTGGCTATAGAAGGGGGCTGGAAACCACAAAGCACCTTCAGTTCCAGATCAGACTACTGCTTCAAATTCCTTTGCCATTGCAGCTCAACACTGATGACTTCTTTCCATACCACAGAAGGTTTTCTTGGTCTCCTTTTGCATTCAGTCATGCCTGTAAATAATTTTTCTGTTTTAATTTTTCCAGAGACATCAATCATCTTAATGGTCAAGACTATCAGAGACATCAGTCATCTTAATGGTCAAGACTATCACCTAACAATTTTTTTAGTTCCTTTGGATCTAGTTTTAATTCACAGGAGTAGCTAAGGTGTGATAAATTCCAGCTTCTATAAAATAAAAGACACCTTGAAGTCCATGATGGGATCAGAACTCTTGTTTTGGAATACCTAGTCTGTATGAGAAACCTCTAATATTTTTTTTCCTAATTAGTATTGCATGTATCCAAAGATTAATTTTATCAGCCTTTGCTATGCATCCAGGTTCTATATTTGTAACTGGAATTTCTTGTAACGGCATTTAGTTAGAGAAATTACAAAACCATTTACATTACAATAAAACATCAATAATTATCCTAAGTAATTATTCAAGTGTTTACAACATTAAGTAGCTATCCTGCCACCAATCCCATGACAATTCAACGTTATTTTACAATAGTGCAGGAGCACTAGTTTTTGTTTCTTGCATGAATTTAGCATTTAAATGCAAAACATTCTTAATCCCATGGTCATTTATTTTTCCTAATTCTATATAATGAAGCAAAAAATATGAGATGATTATTCTCTTTAAACAATGACACACTTTTTTTATTCCAGTGGAAACAGGATTTTGTTTTTCCTTAGAGAAAAGTTTCTTACACATTGATGTAACTTTGTAATGCTCATCTATTTCTTCTTTGAAAAACATCTTTTAATCTAACATCAGGAAAAAACTCAGAGCAGCCTCTGAGCTGTTGAAAAGCATGACTGTATATTTACAAGAGCATAATTTGCAGAAACCTTTTTCTTTATCAAGAGAACAAAAGGAAAAATGAATTAGAAAAATATATTCTCTGAAATTGCAAATGTTGTGCATGGAAGACTTCCATGTATTTTTCTTTTTGTTGGTTAGTGATGCTATTTACAACAATAAGAACAAAAGGAATCAGAAAGGTTATTTGTGCTTCTTTATTGGTGTACTCATATCTGATTACATGAAATGACAGAATAAAGAGAACAATTTCCCTCCCCTAAGGAGCTCTTATTTTTTTTTTTAACAAGATTAATGACAGATATGCTATCAGCTAAGTAATTAACTTTCTTTCAGAAGGGTGTAGAAGCGAAACAAAACTATGAGCATCTAAGAAAGATAATTCCATATTTAATTTGGAAAAAAGTTATAGCAGTGAACAGCTTCCAATCAACCAGAGATAAAATACCTCAACAGAATTAAGTTGCTGACACACTTTTTCTGAAAGTATGCTTTTACTGATTTTTTTTTACTAAATGAGGCTAATTAAGCAGGAGAAAATGTATGCTTAATTTACCTGCAAGGCAATGCAAAATATGTGTGTAATTTTTAATGAATATTGAGTATGACTGGTTAAGTTTTCAAGACAGGAGCATACACATTTTGGTCCTCAACACTGTATTATATTTATTATATAACATAGTATATGTCATTATATATAGTATATAACATAGTACACGTTAAAAACTATATACTCTATATGTTATTATATATGACACTATATTCTGCAAGAATTGTGTTAATAAAGTACTAAGTCTCTGCTTTTTAGAAACTCAACCTAATATGTCTTTACAGTGGAGTTGCTGATTCCTTTCAAAAGGTTGTTGTTTCTACTTATGTTAGAGAGAAATAAAAAAAGCATCTAACTGTAGAAAATTGTATTTTCTTTTGCAGAAATAGGTTTAGTTTTTATGTGCATAAAATGGGAGGGGTAAGATTGGAACAAAAGAAGAATTTAGAAGCCTTTTTTTAAATTGACTGTAACTACTTAGGAAGTCTGGAAACATTTGTCTCAAAGCTCCAATATATGCAGTATCATTTAATATTTTCATATGAACACAAAATTTATTTTTCAGCACTTCTCTGAATTTTTCATTGTTCTATCATATGATACACAGTCTCTAAGTATTTGAGCAATTAAAAAAATTTATATTTTGGGCCATTCATTATTTTCCATAATCAGCTCCTGAGTAGGAAATCGAAGTAGAAAAGACTCTGATAGCATTCTGGCTCTATTGACATTCCCTGTTATTCACTCACTCTGGAATTGTTCCCACATGTGAGACTTTAATATCTCCAATACACTTGTGTCAGAACCTAGAAGTATACATAAATTAAAAAATTGTAGTTTTGCCTTACAAGTTTTCTCAACTCCCAGCTTTTAACTTTTTTTTCAAACACAGATTCTGTGGGTTTATCCTGATGTAGATTGGAAGTTAGACCTTTCCTGGTATTAGCCCCCTTTCAAAATCTGATTTAGTTTTGCCCTTGTATGTCAATGGTTTCTGGATTGTTCTTCTCTGAACTTTCTATCATACAGAATAAGCTTTCTCACCATCTGAATTTCAGCTCCTCATAAATTTTATGAACAGCTAAAATGCATTCCTTTCACCTTTTCTTATTTTATTTTTCTGTTGTTACTTATTTAACTTTGTGTCAGTTATGCTGCGCCAAAGAAAATATTATATTTATTTATGTAACCTATGCTAATCAACATATTTAACATAGAAGTCTTTGCCTTGATAATTCTGTACTGCTACATGTAGGTAAGATGGTGTCTGTGGGTATTTAGCTTTCCCATTCTGTTTTCCATCCTTGCTTAGACTAATGGTGAAAGTATGTAGAAGTCAATGCTAGAAATAACATCAAAATCCATTTGCATTGGCAGATCAAATAAGGAGTTCATTAAATGTGCAGCCTTTCTTCCTGTAATCAAATTGCTGCTGCAGCAAGGCTCGATGCTCTATGTGATGTGAGAGAAGCAAGATGGCACTATTTGAGATGAATTTAAATGTGACATCAAAGCTAAGAAACAAAGAATACATATAAGTGATTTTTTGTTTTCTTTAGGTAAAAATATCACCAGGGTCATTTAATACATTAAAAGGAAAAGTAAAAGTTACCAACATATGCTTCTGTATTGTATTGAAAGGATACTGAAACTTACTGAACAGAGAGAAATGTTAACATCATTTAAGATCAGAAAGATGTTTCTCATGTGGCATTAGAAGAAGTCTGAGAAGCTTTAATTTAAAAAATAAACTTGAGAGAAACTCTTAAAGGTATTTCCCCATGTTTAAAAGCTTATTTTCTTTATGTAATCCATATCAGACTGTTTGTCATTTCACTATACAGAAAAAGAGATTATATACATATATAATACTTCTAATTGTTAAGGAGCATTTAGAATCTAGCAGGAAATTTTGCTTAACAGGATTAGATGGGCCCTTTGTGATTTGATTCCAAATTTACTAAATAAATTTGCGATAGAAAATGTCTATCAGTATTGCAAAAGACATCACATCACTGTAAACGTCTTATTATTTTATTCATGTGAAATACAGTAAGCTCAATAGAAGACGGACTTTACCAACTTCAGAAAATCATTACCATAATTTTTTTTCTTAATTGCAATTGATTTCAGGACTAGAAGAGTTCATGTGACAGTGTCACAGACAATAGTGTTTTCCTATTTCTGATTCCAGTATCAGTGTTAATATAGATCTGGTTCTTAGGAAAAACTCCACTATGCTGGTGAAAAATTTCAAGTGATTTATCTTGATTTCAACAGGTTATTTTAGGAATCCCTTATATTTACTCTCACACTTAACACTTTAGTGTGAATGTCTTGCCTTAGTGCTTTTTTTCACCTTTTGTGGGTTTTTTGGTCCTGTCCTTCCCCCTTTCCATGCTTATATATTTGTCTGATAAGGTAGAGTAACCTCTACTAACTTACCCATCTAAGGAAGCCAGCAGAGTTCATAGTCTGTGATCATGTCATAATTTAATTCTCTCTTTCATACATTAAGCCCTATAGGTTTTGATATAATATTTATTTTTCAGTCCTTCAACTATTCTCCAGCCTGTCCCCTGAACTTGCTCCAAGATGCTATCAACATGTGTTGAATTCCAGGGTCCAGAATGTGATGGAATCTAAATAGGGAGAATTCCCATGTCTAATGTGAATGTAACAGGACTTCTGTCCCCCCGCTTCACCTTTGTCTGCTAGACATATCTGGGGGTCTTCAATGTAATGTTCAGGTTATCCAATATGTGCAGGAACAGAGCACATACTTACACTGTTTAAAATCTGCAAAGGAAGTCCAAGCTCTACTAACTTCATAGTGAGACTCCATACATCTGAGGTGTTGGCAGGTAAAACAGAAAGGTGGGAAGGAATCTATGTATAGTCAGAGAGCAGTAAAAGTGTCAAGAAAATGTGAATACTGATTCTGCTTTCATTTTAAAAGCAGCATTTGAAGTTTAATTTTTTTTAAAAGGAATCTTCCTTTAATAATAAACACATTTGCTTTGAATAGAATTAAACTGTTATCAAGGACAGAATTGTGGAATGAAGATGACAGTGTCCTAAACACCTGAAATTTAAATTCTAGTCTTCACTTTTAAAATAATGAGCAAGAACATACTGCTAAGTTTTTTTTTAACAGATAAGGTCTATTTCTAACTTCGCTGCTGAAAGAACCCTACTGTAAGTGAATAAGTGAATGCATGTTTTTGTTCTACTAATGATTCTTTAACATCAACAATCATTAAGGGAATATGAAAATCTGACTCTACCTTGGAAATTTTTCAGGGGTAGTGTGTGTGGGTATGTATAAAATTATATAACATACAAAGCAGAGACTGAGACTGGTGGTAGTGAGGGGGAAAAAGACTCTCTTTTAATAACAGGAATAACCAATGGGAAAATGCTGTATTTCTTCTGTGTGAGAGGCATGTCGTGGCAAACATCAAAAAAACATTGTGTTTTATGTTCAAACAAGATAACTTTTTTGAATCTCTAAATAGTTTGATTATCTCTTACTGATAGAAGATTATTGTCTTGGAAAGCTCTAAGAACCTGTTTTGTTTCCTTCTGGTATTTTCCTTTGCTTTATTAATAAAAGAGGAAATCCACATGTGTCAAACAGGCTGAAGAAAGTTACCTGTATATGAACCACTGAGAGCATGAGGGTGATTGATCTACCAAAAGTTTCCTAAAGAAGCAGAACATCAAACCAGCTCAAAACTCTTACTTTTGTAGGGGCTTTGCTTTCCCTTCACCTGCTAATTTTCTGTAAAGCAAGAGAACAAGGGAGTTTTTAAAAACATACAGTGATCAATGTACAGTGATTTGATCAAAATGATACAAATATCTTTTGGCTTCTTAATCTCACAGTGACTCTTTCTGAATAATTTGGTAGTCTTCTATATAGTTTTTTTTCTTTCAGAGTTGAAGACAGCCTAGCATATTATTTTTTCTACTTTAAAGATTGCTCTAACTATTCCTTAGTACTTTGTTAGATGTAATAATGTGTGGTATCATGTTCTTGCTGTGTCAGCTTTATCAAAAATCTCTGAGGCCTATTTCAACAGGGAAAAGATTTGCTATGTGAGGGATAATGGGCTGGAATTTTGTTTGTCAGCTGTTAGATGCTGAAGTATCTTTTTTGCATGAGTTTGGGATTAATATACATAATTCTTCTGTTTGTATATTCCTCTAATTTGAGGATCACAACACAAAATTTGTTTACCTGACTCTGAAACTTTAAAATTAATTATAGCTTGGGTTTTGTTGTTTGTTTGTTTCTAAATGTTGCTGGAAGTGATTAATTGTCATTCCATTCTTGGAAAGTAGATGTACACAAAATACTGTGAGAGTAATAAGATATTACCACTATTTCCTAAATCTACTGCATTTCACAGACTAAAAACCAAAAAAGTATCCTTATTCTGTGGAAGTGGAAAAAAATTAGAAAAAAGGAAGTGACTGTTGCAGAAAGAACATTCAACCTTTTTGTGACAAGTAAAGATATAGTTAATAGGAAAAAATAAAGAAAATGCCTAAAAAAGCCTCTGATAAAGCATGAATGACACAATTTGCCTTGAAAATAGATTGAGACATCATATTAGTGCTAAAAAGATAAACTTTAAGGATAAACTATCAAAGATCTTCCCCGTTGAAGACATTTATTTCTTCCAGTAACCTTTTTCTTGTAATATTTCCTGGAATGAATTTAGCCTTTGTTGGTAGGAGAGCGAATATTATGGCTTCGTTCTTTAGTGCAGTAACGTTTACTACCTTTCTGAAGTAGAGTTCTTAAATCAGCATGCATGCAAGCAATTGTGCTGTAATAAAAGCTCTATCACAGTGCTTTAAATAGTCTCAAATTTTGTATTATGAATTATAAATGTTTAGCTATTATGAATTATAAATGTTTAACCATCTGTATTTACCATATAAATATAGCAACGTTTTTTCATGTTGACAAAACAATTCTACCTGTCTGAAGAATTATTGTTTTAATTCTTTTAAGTGGGTTTGGACTAGTTTTTCTCAACTCTTCTAGCAGTAATGTCCTTTCTCTTTATCTGCAAGCTTATCTTTTATGTACTTCTAGACATCTGTGTTTAGATAGCTCTAATGGGTCAGCCATGTTCCTTAATGATAACAGGTAAATGGTTTCAGCCAGCAGTATTCAAGAGACATCCTTCTTGAAAGATACTGTTAAACCATGTTGCCTAAAAGGTGAAAGCAACTCAACTGAGCCTTGTGATTTTGTTGAAGGCATGGAATGAAAGGAACCCAGAAGAAATGATCCAGGTTGGTTCTAAATGGATATAAAGTCATTGTATGTATTTGTAAAACCTTAATTCGCAAATAAATAATTGTTATTTTAAAAACCCCTTTTTAAAAGAGAATAATTTGTAAAATAAAAAGTAGTTTGTGAAATATTGATTGCTTTTGACCAAAACAATGGCAAGAAACGTCAATGAAATGGATATGCTATGTGGTGTAGGAAAAGGGGGGGTTGCTTCATCCGTGTTGTGATTTAGAAATGGTACTCCCCAATTTAGTGCTTCCACTGAGGCTCTCCAAACCATTCTGCCTCTTCCTTACTCCTTCTCCTCCTCCTGTGGCAGACTAGAAAGAACTGGAGACACAGAATATGAAAGTAATGGGTTGAGATTAGAACGATTTACTGGAAACAATGAGAACAAATGATTCACATGTGATTGCTCAGAACCAGCATTACCCCACTGCTCCGTTCCAGTGTCTGAAGGGGGTTTACAGGGAAGCTAGAGAGGGACTTTTCATCAGGAACTGCAGTTATAGGACAAGGAGTAATGGGTAAAAATTCAAAACTGGAAAATTTAGGTAAGATGTTAGGAAGAAATTCTTTACTCTGAGAGTGGTGAGATACTGGAACAGGTTGGCCAGGGAGGCTGTGGATATCCCACCCTGGCAGTGTTCAGGGCCAGGTTGGATGGGGCTCTGAGCAACCTGATCTAGTGGAATGTGTCCCTGCCCATGGCAGAGGGCGTTGGGACTAGATGACCTTTAAGGTCCGTTCCAACCTCTCTAAACTTTCTATGATTGTATGATTTTCAGGAGATCTGGCAGGATTGCTATAATTTAAAAAAGCTCTGTGAAAATAATGTTTGGTCTAAAGGACTGAGTATTTACACACAGTGAACAGATAAAATAAACAGGTTTTTCTGAAATGTTTGAGCAGTCTATCCACAACATTTTATGAAATGAATTCGCTGTTTTATGCAAAACTCCAGCTCTGATAGACTGCTTTTCAGGAAAGGAAATAGTCAGGATTCTATCTCCATCTTCAACTATGCCTACAAATTCAAGGCACATGATGAAAGCCATGCAGCTTTTGCTATTGGTACATTTGTCAGTGACTGCACATGATCTTGAATTCTATGTAAAGTGATTCTATAATTTAAAAAGAATCTATTCTGTAATACCAGTTCTATGTGATAATCACATAGGAAATCTTTAATTTTTTTTCATTCATTTTTGAACTGGTTATCTTATGCTGCAGGTAACTCAAGTAAACATATTCAAGGACATTTTGTAATTTCAGAGGCATGCAGGTTTTCTGAAGTATGGTTCGTGTACATAAAATAGAATTCTTACGTTTCTGGGCACAGTGTGAATCTTTTTTTCCCTCAGCTCTTTAGTTTTATGAGGATTGCTAATATTTTGGGACCACTTAAAAAGGTGTGGTGTTTAATTTTCTTTCTATTAAAAAGTGTGTTTTCATAGATAGTAAAGGTCCCCAGAGTGTCAATTATCCACTCATTATACACCAAAGTGAAATTTAAGCTGTTAATTTTCTTCCATATAAACCTGAGTTGTCTTTCACAATTTTTAATTTTCTTCTACTTTCATATAGCAGTCCCATTATAACCATAGAAGTGTGACTAGATATCTTGCCCTAAGGTAAAGATATATCTTTATTTATTTATTTTTTTCCTTTGATAAATATTAGACCTTAAAATAAGCCAACCCTCATAGAAACAAATAAGAAAGAAGACCTGAAAAGTACTGTCAACTTTGACAATAGTGTTTCTAATCTGGGGTCATTTTGAGATAATCTATTTCATGTTTTCTCAGATTTTCTGAGAGTCTTCAAATGCCACATCTGACAAAAGCAGAATATGTCAGGAAGTTACTCAAGATTATTTTGATAAAGAAGTTTATATAACGATAGACTTTGCAAACCTAATAATCAGCTCAGTCCATTAATAGAATGGAAAATGTTTTTAAAAATTTTTAAAATGAAAGGAGATGGTGATTGTCCCTTTGCCATACCAAGTGTTTTTCACTTATTTCACAAGAATAACTTATATGCCTTTTCTTTCACAGGGTATAATAGACTCATTCTCATGTGCAAAATGAGCAGTCAAACGAGAGAACTACACACAGAAAACACTGTATCATCACCTCTACTGAGAATAACACAGGTAAAGCTTACTTTTGATCTTGTCAGTCATATTGCTTAGGAATAACTGGCTGGACAGAAGCAGAACTTGCTGTAGTGAAGTTTCTGTTTCCCCTAATATCCAAGTACAAACTGTACAAGTAGCTGTAGTACTTTTCCACTTGTTATGGTGTTCAGATGCTTCCAGTGGTTTCTAATCTGTATGAAAGGACACACAGCTGTAGCAGTACTTCCAGCAAACCTCCTCAGTCTCTCTTAATTGTCCTGTTTCACTTCTTCCTTTCTCCCTTATTTTTCTTTTTAGTCTTTTTTATTCACCTGCCCAGAGGATTCAGGTCCTGAACAAGAAATGGAATATGCTGTATTTTAAATCATTGACTGTTTTGTGGTTCTGATGTTCAAATGTAAGAGAAAGGACCTGTGTCCAGCAGTCATTCTCTGGTCTGTGAGAAGCACCAAATTTAAATGCAAAATACAAAGTCTGAACCATTGCTTTGGATGTAATTGTCTGTGAATCAGATCATCCCAAAGGAAAGATATCTGTCACCTGTGGAATGAAGATAATTTTGGCAAGAGGAAGAGACTGAAAGTAGGGGTATGAGTGTTATTTACTTAGGAAAAAAAGACAGATTATGATTTAATGGAGGAGGGTGAAAGTTACGTCCTAACAGAAGTTCCTCTATGGAGTCTTTGGCACACAATAAAGCTATCAATTCTTCTTTCTAGCTTCATTTTTGGAAGGTAAATGATCTACAAAGATATCCCCCCCATGTGTTACTGGATGTTTTTAAAATTTTATGGATTATTTGAATTTTTTTTGTGGAATTTGATTTTTGTCTGCTATAGGTTAGCACAGCATTAAGTAAAATACTTTTCAGGAAATGCAAGATTAAAAGGTCAGTTCTACAAGCATTTATCACGAGATTTTGGAAGCATATTAGCAGATCTACATTTCTCACTCAGTCACAATTAAATCTATTTGGTGCTTTCCAGACTTTGGGGCATTTTCATCTAATGATGACTTTAGTTAAGCTGGGGAGTGTTTGAAGGCTAGGAGGCATCATTCTGATATGATTTCTTTTCTGCCAGTGTAGATCAAAATGATGAATGATTTATTGTATAAATGTCTAGCTGTGTGTTGAAGTTTATTTGGCTGACTTTGGATGGTGACTGGTTCAATGGAATAAGTTGTGTTTGTGGATCTTCTGTATATGACAATTTTGAAGTTGACACCATAGATGTTCATCACAGTGTCTATGAAAATTATAGTGGTGTAGGTATATTTCAGCCTGATAGACATATAATACTTACTCACTTTGTGGTGCAAATCAGTGATAAAGTACAGGCATATGGTGAAGATGTTGGAAATGTGTCCCACAGGCTTAGCGAAGGTTTGGTGTTGCAGCTGTTTTAAATCTCTTTGTCATGTCATTACATTTTGGGATTGTGTCAGTATATTAGGTGTTGATTGTTAAAAGTTAACTCTTAAAGGATTATTGTGGGTTAAGCAGAAACCTGTGTATCTGGACTCAAGTGTGAACATTTTGTCTTGTACCCATGAGCACTCTTGGCAGGTCACGATGCCATCATTGTCTGGGAGGCTGGCACACATGCTGGTGGTAGCATTGTTGCTGCCTTGAGGGGTGAAAAGATGGATTATGTTGCTTAACTTTTCAGGAGAAATTGGATGTACCTTGGAGAAAATTTACTCTGGTTCATGAGAGAGTGTCTTTAAGGAGGGTTTTGATGATATAACAATTTCATTAAGGGGTTGTCATAGCGACACATTGGTGGGCTTGCTAATCTAGATAGCATATTGATACCACTGTGCTGGGAAGTGGAGAAGAATGAGTCCTTTATTTTTTTCATTTATTTTTTTCCCCCCTGGAGTTTATGGAGAAGTGATTTAACTCCGATTGTGAAGTTAAATAATTATTGTAGGTGGTCTTTGAAGTAAGTTCATAGTAGGAATTGCCAGAGTGGCATGTCAGCCTTGTTAATGGTTCAGTTACTGCACCTTGTACTCTATCTGCAGGTTTAACATCTGTGTTTTAGGTGTAAAACCTGCATAGATTTCTTTTGGGTGAGAGACAGATAAAATATGAGTGGTTGTGTATTTTGTTGAACACTGTATTATTGATTTCCTAATGTAAAGGACCCTGATGCGATTACTTTGTGTATTGTATGTCCACTATTTTTTTGTGAAGGGGGTTGTTGTGATGGACAGTTCTGCTTAAGTGACGATGGAATGATTTAAAAAAAAAAAAATTTAGTCCATGAAAAAAATTATGTAATTCATCAATGTGTTGTTTAGACGTTTCTTAGAACCACAGGCATTTGCAGAGGCAGAGTTCTTGTACAGTGGTAATTTAGTTAAGCTGATAACTGAAAACTTAAGTGGTACCTCCATCCATTTGTTGAACAGTGATAATTTTGTTAGTGATGTTTCTCCTCATGCAGCCATCATGATGTTGAGATAGCTATTGTTATTGCCATTGATTTCTGGTGCTGTATGGTTGATACTGCATAATTCTGATACTGGCTAAGTTGAAGTGTTTCCACAAGTGTTGGGATTGCTTGCTCTCTGGGAATTTGTTGGAATTTATATTTCTTCTTCCACTTGAAATCTTCTAGAATTAGTTAGGTAAAGGAGGTATTTCTGAGTCTTCTCTAATTTTCATTGATATTTGCAGAGTGTCTGCAGGCTAGATTGGCACAAGGCTAAAGATGTAGTGGTCTGGGGACAGCAGAGCTTATTCATCAGCTTATGAATACAGTGTCATGATTTAGCATTTTGTCTTTTTCCTTCATGTGATTTCCAACCCAAATGGCAAATCTAAATATATTCCCAGTTTTACTCGCCTGGTTGTAATTGTTGGCAAGTTGTAGACAAGGAAAGGTTTGTTTGGTAATACTGTTTGTAAGATAAGGAATAAAATTGAAAATGATAAAGAAAAATGAAACCACTTAGTCTAGTACAGATATCTTTACCTACAAACAGTATAAATAAGATAAAGTCACCATAATCTCCTTGTTCTTCTTATCTCTGAACAAGGCAAGTGAGAAGATTTGGAATATTAATATTAATTAACCATTATTCTGTACATTTAAGCCAGTCATTGCAATTACAGTGGCAAAATAATTTTTAAGCTGACTGCTTAATTAATCAATTAAATTAAATGTCACATCAATTTCTAACCTGTGTTGAAGTGGACAGAATATTGGTTGTAGCAGATTCTTTATTTCCAGGATGAATCTTTACTTTTATAAGCTCTGCTTCTAAAAAGAAGGCTCATAACTATTGTAGCATGCTTGTATATTATTATGATTTCATAGAGGTCTTATAAAATTATACTCATGCACAGGTATTTCGGTGTTTTATCATATATTTTTAGTTCCAGATCACAAATTTACCTAGAAACTGAACTTATGAAGGGTATTGTTTTGCCTAGATAGTCAGTTAGAAATCTTAATGGATGCTGTTGTATTAACATCAGTAGTTCTGGGTCATCCAGTAATTTTTCCTATGTTGAGAAAACTTAAAATAGGCATTGTTTTAGAATTCCAATTTATAGTAGATGCTAAGATATAAAGCAGTAGTCCTGACCTATATCAATGTGATTTTTACGTAAGAGTCATCCTTCCTTTCAAGAAGTACTGAAATAGTCTGAAAGGTTTTGTTTTTACCCCCCTCAGCTTAAAATTAATGTTGAAAAAGTAATTGGTGTTTGACCAGCTTGTAGGTTCTAAGGATTTGAGAGGTATGACATTAGTTTGAGACATAAAGAGACCACAGTCTTTGAAAAATGCATCCTTTTAGTAATGTTATGAATGCTAGTGTTGGCAGATTTCGACAGCAGCAAGTTAAATAGCTATGGCCTTTCTAATAGTGTCACTGTAGTCAAAAGGTTTTAAGGGAATATGAGACAATTTGATCAATGAAAAGGTCAAAGAAGAGGTGCATTGGGGGAAAATTTTAGGCTTTTTTTTTAGTATCACTTGAATGAAAATTAACACATAATTTTAGAGATTGACTTGAGTGGTAAGAGTGTTATGGAGTTAAATATGCTGTAATTGCTTCTTACTGGTGTAATTTTGATTTATTATACCCATTAAGGAAATATTCTTGTTCTTTTATTCTTTTATTCTTTTTGTACCACTGATACTGGAACCAGAGGCAGAGAGAGCTCAAAATTTGAGTGCAAACATTATTGGCAAATGCACCATTTTGAAAGTGTTGCTATGAATCCATAAATTCTAAGACTTGAAGGTGAAACCATGTTTCTTATAGTTTCTTATAGTGTTTCTTAAAATACAGTAGCTAGTGAGTTGCCTGTCCTTTGCTAAAACTAATCTGTAATTTGGGATAAGGTCGTGCCTGGAATTCAGGAAGATCTAGAAGAATGTCAGGGACAAGACGTGCTAAATATTAAATTTTACTTAGGAACTGAAGGACTGAAATAGAGAAAAATACATTCTTAAATAGCATATGGAATTGAAGAGTCTTTGTGTAGCTTGCTTTAAAAACCCCCATTCTCTAAACCCAGGGTTCCAACAGTTTCACAAGAAATAACATTGACATTTAGATCTTCTAAGCAATTTTCAATAATTTCACTTTTTAGTTATCATTCCCCGTATTTGAGTGCACCGTGAGCATGTGAATATCTGTGTATAAGCTGAGGAGCACAAAGTTGCTGTGGAAGGTGGATAAATCAGGCTGGTTTCAAATTTCAGAGCACCCCTTTGCTTGGCTGATGCTCATTAGTGATACAATTTGCGCTAATGGTTAGCTCTTGCTCATTATCAATCATTACCACTAAGCATTCCAGCAGATGGTCCTTAACGATCGGATCGCATCCCACATGAGCTGTGCAGGTACAGCCCCACCTGTGGATGCTGCGTCCTCAGTGCTGGTGGATGTGGTTTGCACTGGCCTCAGCTGATGGAGCTGAAAGTAATACAGAGGAGAGTTTTCTGCTTCTGCTGAATGAGGTTCACAAGGTACTCAACAGAATTCCACAGAAATAGGATTTATTTGAAGTTACATATTTAGAGAATGAATGGGTTTTGGGCTGGTTGGCTGAAAATACGGAATAATAAAAAAGATACTTTGTCTTTCCAAAGATATCACAGTGCAGTGTCAAACTTTTCATGCTAATCTCCACTTAAGTATAGTTTACACAAGCTCAGATTCTGGGAAGAAAATAACTATGTGTTCAGAGGCGTAAGAAGAGATGGTATTTAGAGCTTTGACATCTGGTCTTGCCTTCCACTATTCAAGGATCTAAATGTAAGGGGTTGGCATTAAACTATTTCCTGCTTTTCTTAGTTGTACTCACTGAATGCTTAAGTTGAGTTATCTAACACGTTTTACTTCAGAGAAACAGATTTTAGATTATGGGCATCTTCTTTATAGGCAGGAAAGGGTTTGTTTTTCGTTGTTTTGTTTGCTGGTTTTGTTGTTGTTGTTGTTGTTGTTTTTTAACATAAAAATCAGGCATGGTTTTAAAGTTGGGGTTTTCAGCTGTGAAATCAAGTTTTCTCAGAGGTGGGCTTATTCTTTGAAAATTTAGAATAATATATTTTCCCATCCTCTTGTGTTCATAATTTAAAAATAACAGGAAATAATTTAAAATTGTCAGTAGTCAAATGAGCATAAAATTACTTTGTAGCATGACAATACACTTGTTTATAAGGAAGCAGTAGATTTACAATTATCAAGTTGTTTCTATGCAAGGGTAGAAGTGCATTTTATGTAATAAGTTGGCATGGGAAGTAGTGTGGTATCAGTTCTCATCTAAGTTCAGAACATGCCAATTCCCTTCTAGGCTTGAACAAATATTAAATGAATGAGGGCTCTTGTAAAATGTTATGTTTTGAAATAGATTTCATTAAGGGTTTCTGGTGATAATTTATTTTTTTCTTTATGCCTATGTCTCTCCTCAAACTAATAATGGATAGCTTATTTGCATATAAATAGATTTCACTGTTTGCTGAGGCAGAGACCTAATACGTTTCCTCTTTTTTTCGTGGACATTGTTAAATTAAGGTAGAATATTGCAGTGATCAGCAGTCATGAATTGTAATAATTTTCTTGGTCAAAACTCCTTAGAGTGCTTCACTTTTGTGAAGACCTCAGAGTTTAGGTGTTACTTACACTGCCAAACCCATGATACATCTGTTGCTTCTATAAAAGTATTTTTCATGCTGTCTCAGAAATACTTACTGATAGACGCCAAAACTGGCTGCTCTTTGGGTACCTGTTCTTTATTTGTACCTTGAGGTGTTTTCTTGCCATTTCTTATCTATTAGTATGTGGATATTTTTAAAATGCAAACATCACACTGCAAATTAATGTATTGTAGTTGTCTTTTTTCCTGGATTGTAGTGATCTCATGGTTTTTAACCAGTTTTCTTTAAATTAGAGAGTTGCATTGAATAGAAACCTTTCATGGCACCATTCTGATACACTTCAAAAAAAAAAAATTTTAGTTATACTTAATTAAGGATGTGTGAAATCCTAGAGCTAACTCTAGGATTGACTTTTATTTACCAAAAATAATGGGGAAGTAAGACTTGATTAAATCAGTTCATGAATTCTAAAAACCCCTTTCAAAATATACAAGGCTGCATTCCAGATTAAGATGTGTCTTCCAGAAAAATGAGTGGAAGAGACTATCTTGTACCATAGTATAACTCCAGACCTGTATGTCAGAGTAAGCTCCAGGTTTATTATAATTCATATGCTGCTTGTTCAGTAGCTGCTACTTCAAATATGCTGCCTCTAAATGAGGTTCTAGGTGTAGAGTTCTTTAAAAGACTCTAGGAGAAAGATAAACTGAGTGACTAAAAAAAACAAGCCAATGCTTCTAGGACACTAACTGCCTGAGCATGCAAACATTTTAATTTTTGGTGTCACGTACCTCTTACCAAGAAAAATGAATGAGTTCTGTATGTGTGTGTATGTTCATGACGTAACCACGAAGGTGCTTTTAGTGGTTTTAACCTGTGTGCATGTAAGTTATTTTGCCAGCAGAGGTCACTCGGGGTAAAGTGAACAATTGCTTCATCTTTTAAGGAAGACAGGAACTTCATTATGGACTGTGAGATGCATATTGAAAAGCACACATCTTCAAAAACACCCAGGAAACCTACACCTGCTGTTCCTTTCCTTCAAATCTTTGTTGCTCTATATATTGAGAATTAAAGATCAAGCATATCAAAAACTTGTAGTCTTACAGTGATGCATCTGGGAATGTAGTCAGTAAAACATTGGGCTGTATAACGGTAGCAATTTTTTACTAAGCTTTAGAAGCCAACATAATAAATGTGCAAACTTTATTTCACATATTACTTTACCACAAAGAGGTAGATTTCTATGTGTTATCCTAGTTTTTGAACAAAGTTTGATCAACCACCATTAATTAACAGTTTTGGTAAAGGCTAGTAAGTAGTAATGGTTACCTGGAATTTATCATATTACATAGCTTTTTTTGTTCCCTTCTGCCTGTTGACTTTGTAAATGCTGTTCTCTTAACAGATTTTCTTGTTGTGTGTATTTAATGATATCTAACACTTTTAGTTACAAAATATCTTTTTAAATAGATTTAATGCCTGTCACTTGTTTTAAGGCAGTTTTTTGAGCAGGAAGGTCTATTCCCCATGTAATATGAATACAGTGAGTTGTGCAGTGAGACTGAGAACGCAATGTAGCCTGCTGTGACGAAAGGGTACATGGCAGGTTCTTTTTTTATTTGATAATGATGAGCAAGAAGAAAATCATGCTGTTAGAGATCAGGGACTCACATGTTTTTGAACTGAACAGAAGTAGTTGAAAGGTGATAAAAGTAGAAACTGGTGTTGCTGTTGCATTCACTTTTCTAAACAGAATTTCCTTTAAGGTCATCATCAAAATAAAAATGAAGAATCAGAGTTGCAATACATTGCAGTTGTCATGAATGTTTTAAATATGGCATGTCTTTTCTGGACACCAAATAGAAAATGTGTCCAGTTCTCAGTCCACCAAAAAAAGCGCCATTATCATTTATCTTTAAGAAAAAAAAAAGTGTAGGGTTTTTAATATAGCAGTATGACTGGTTGGATGATTGTTTAGGTCATTCTGAAGGGGTTTTTCAAACCATTTGACATCAGAATATTGTATAATCTCTAGGTGAAATACAAGAAAAATTACTTCAGTGTTATTAATGCTTCTTTTTGTGTTCTCTTTTCTTTAGATCCAAATGCTTGGAGGCTAAAATCTATGTGATTCCTTTGGGACATTCACAGGAGTCCACAGATTTTTAAGCTCATACACAACTGAGTTGAAAAATTAAAGAGGTAAGGAGTAAAACTAGTAAGCTGTTATCTATGTGTGTCTTGTTTTTCTATAACTTGCATCTTTACCCAATGTAAACAACTTCTGAATGTTAAAAGAAGTATCTGGTATTAAGTTACTTTCTATTTCATTTTCACTTTATGGAAAAGACTTAAGAGGTCGGTGAAAGACCTTGCTACAGGTGAGAGAACTTGTTTTCTGGTTTTTTGTCTTATTTTTGCCTATTTTCGCTTGGATGTCTTGGTTATAGTGTTCAAAATTTGCGAAGTTGCAACCAGTTGTAAAGGATGAAATGTTAAGAATGAAAACAGTAGATCTTTGTACCCCTCTGTATCCGGTGAATGTACCTGGTTTACAAAGAAACACAAGTGGTGTAGTTTTCAAGTAGTTCAATGGGAAATACTGGATTTAATTCCTATTTGAGACTAGACAAACACAAATATATGCGTGTATCAGCAACAGTTTAGACACTCCAGCGAAGAGTTAAAAGAAAGGGATTAAAAGATTTGAAAGTTAAAAACTTTATGGCCTAGAGTTGTACTCAGAAATATAATACTGTGGTTAGTGGTAAACCTGCATCTTCTGCATTTTTAAGTAGATGATGGTAAGAATTTTTCCATTTTTTGCTATAGAAACTTCCAATGGAATGGTACAACTTCTTCCTTTTCTTTTATATGTGACTCTTGTATCCTTTCTGCAGTGCTTTTGTTGTCAGTGACCTAATAATAATAATTGGGAACATGCAAATAATATACATTAAACATGAAGAATAATAACAGTAGTAGTCAGACTAGGCCTGTAAAATTATTTTGATTCATGTATAGGTTTAATTGTATCCAGCTATACTTCCCCACACTGAAAGAAGTAACTCTATATGATGCTTTTACGTGCTCCAGACCCTAAAGTTAAAACAATGAAGTATTTTATTTTCTTTAAATGTTTTCCACCAGGGATTCAAGAGCCTCTTATATTTATAAGTCTGGTTTTTATTTCTCTCCCTTTACACACTCTGGATACAGAGAGACTGTAATGGCCCCCCTAACTGTTCTGGTGCTTAAGTAGTCAATGAGCTTAACTGGTTTACAGAAAGAGTATTGTGGCTAAGTGGATATCGCCTTTCAGCTCCTGGAATCTTTCTTCTACGGCTTGCAAAATCTTACTGTGAGGAAAAATGGTCTTGCTACTATGTTTCTAGAAAAGAGGGTAGGAAACCTCTTGCTGACTGCTGTTTAGAAGCCTATACCATAAAATTATATTTTTATTTTTACCTTTCCCCAGTACTTTTGTCTGCATTCGTCTACAATTTAAGCATGCCTCTTCTGTGCATTTATAATTACGACATAACTGGGGTAACCAGAGCCCATATATAAATATTTACTTTCACAGCCTAAGCAGAGAATTGTAAAAGATGAGCTTTGCAGCATGTTTAGAGGATTTACAAGTCAAGGCTCTAGTAAAAGACGGTTCTTCAGCATCTTTTTGTATGTCTCAGATATTCCTAACCTAGGATATCATCTCATAAACTGCAGAAGGATCCCTTAGATGAGCATATAAAGCTTTAACCTTGAAGTGAGGAAACTTACTGGTGTAGTCACAAATTACAGAATTATCCTTTGTAAAACACAAGAGCTCATTTACTGCCTTCAGCTTCTCAACAATAGAAAATCTTAAAAGAAATTAATCTTGACACGAAAATCATCCAAATAATTGTTGTAAAGTCCTTGTCAAAATGAGAAAAGAAAACATGCATTCATTTTCTGCACACCACGCCTACGCATATTCATTTTTTTCGTAGATAATAAAAATTCCCCAGCATTCATCTTTTCCCTGAGCATCTTATAATCTCACAGGTGTGGGAGAGGAAGGGACCTTCTTTGCTGGTGTGTTGGACCCTACCTTGAACCCTCTCAGAAGTGGGGACTTGAGCAGCAAGATGCAGATCAGCATCACTGATAGAAAACAGAGGGAGAGAATGCTGGAATAGAAGACAATTTTCCTATATATGTCTTTAAATAAAGGATTTATAACACTGAGTGCAGCATGAGTTTACCAAATTACACATTGGAAAAGATGTAGGTGATGTGTACAGATGTAGGGACTAAGGCAGCCCCTGAGAAGAGACGGTCTGCCCAAATTCTTGATGTCTACTTGACTGAAGCAGTTCATATCATTATTGTCTAGTAATGTTTTTTGAACAAATTATCTACCTTGATGAAGGGATTGACATAGCCCCAGCTGCACCCTAAAAAAAAAAAAAAAAGCTTCAGGTTGAAATATTTAAAATTATTTTTGTGCTTAATTTTCCTGGTAAAACAACATGTTGAAATACTTTTTTTTGTTTTTAGTAAAGACTTTGGAGTGGTTTGATACTCATTTTACTTAAAATATTCAGCTGTTTTTCCCGTAGTACTATTCTATAGTCCTGAAAATATTATTATAGTTTTCTTATCATAAACACAAATGGGATCACACAAGTTCAGTAAGGTCTGGTACAGTCTCTTCTGTATATGTTCCTATGCAATGTGTTACTTTACTTCTTCATATTTTATTAATATATAGATTATTTAGTAATAAGTCTTTGGTTTTTTGTATCTTGTTTTTATCCAATACATCACTGACAGACTTATTAGAAGAATAAACTTCCTGCCTCTTAGATGGGAATATATTACCTCCATTATACATTCATTTTCCCATTTCTTGCTGCTGCATCAGTTTGGGGAAGGGAAGATCAGAATATATAAGAAACACAACTTTTCAAAACTCCTCTGTGAAATTGTATCATCTTTATTGTATGTCCTCTAACACACTTTTTTATGCCTCAAATTTCATTCACAGCAGATTTTTGTATAAAATGTATTTGGATAAAATCTTGTAAAAGTAGCTACCAGTAATGTAGTTGAACAAGTGTATAATATGTGGGTATCAAATTCTTTCCTCATTGCAAAGACAAATTCATGCTTCTGAGATAGTTTTTATATTAAATATCGTATTTGCAAAAGTAATAATTCTGCAGACCTCTTCTAATGTAGTAGAATGCTCGGAGTGTGAAACAAGAAACACAGATTTTCATTTCAAATTACCCATTCCTCATGTTCTCTGTGGGTTTTTTTGCCTTGTAGCATCGGTTGACATTTCATAGAGAGTCAGCTACCATAGGGCTGGAAATTATATAATTACAAGGATCACCCGCTTTTCTGATTTTTTCCATTATATACCAATCAGAATGCAGACATACTTTTCATAGGTATTTAATTTCTAATGAGAAGTTTTTATTCTTCATTGACCTGTGATTAAAGTGTGGCATTTTAATAAATAAATGGAAGATATTTTTGACATAATTCAGCTCAGAAGTTATGCTTGATATGCTATGCAAGTCTTTGACCTGTGTCATGTGAGTCACAACATAATTTAGAATGTATTTTATGATAAAAACTGTGTAGTACAGGAAATGCTTAATGTTTCTAAACAGGTATAATATAGGAATAGAAAAAAGATTACGTCAAGCAGCCTGTCAAATTCTGTCTGTTTTAATTACTCAAACAGTAAGAGTGTTTTAAAAATAAAATTAATGAATAAAGTAGACAAAAAATTTTTGTAGTATTAAAACTTATACGCAGGCTTTGGGAAAGGTGGTTTGTTCTTGGGTTTTGCGGGTTTGTTTGTTTGTTTTGAGTTTCTAAAGTAAGGTCACAACAAATTATAAGAGCAGAATACTGGTCGTATATAAAACCGTGGATGAATAATTTTCAAAACTTGTTCACTAGAAAATGTGTGTCCATGTTCTATGGACCTAAGCAGATCTTGGTCATAAGACAGTCTATCTTTTTCTTTCTATTTAGATTTACCATGATCCTGACACACAGTTCCTAAAAAAAGGCATTCTGATCCTTTTCTAGTAGACTTTGTTGTTTAATGGAACCCTACATGCAGTCATTTCCAGACACTGTCTAGGGAAAAGAGTCACTTAATTTTTACAACAGCAGTGCCTGGGAGCCCTGATCAAGGCTCTGCTGTGCAAGTTGCTATACAAATACACAAGGTAAAAATCACTGAGAAGACAAGTGTTACATGCCTGGGCCTGGGTGTAGCTCAGAGAGTAAAACAGAAAATAAATTCACAGTGAAATTCTAGACTAGTACTGATAAATTGACAATTACAAAAGGATGATTTCCTATCTAGTCATCCTTGTGTAGTCACCTCCTACTTTTATGGTTAAAATTAAATTAATCATGAAGCTTCTGTCCTTCATTAACTACTCACTGTAAGAAAAAACACCAATTCTGCATTAAAAGTAGAAACAGTTGCTTGGTAATGTAGCATGAAGTGGTTTGCAATTATGCTGAGTAACATAGTATTTGAATTAAAAAATGATGGTATGACTCAAAATCTATCCAGGTGTAGTCATAAACGTATTTAATATTTCTCAGAAGTCGAAAGGCAGCAGAGTACATGCAATAAACTAAATCTGAGGAGAAAAAGGACCTGTGAAAAGGGCTATTGTTTAGCCACTAGATAAGGAGAAGTTATGATATATTTTTTCTAACCTCACTGACATAATCGGGAAAACACAGATTTTTGTTTACTTTGAAGAATGCTGGACAAAAAGTAATGAGTGGCTTTTGAACTCAAATCAATCCCATAGTCCTGCTGACTTCAGAAAAGCTATCTTTTATTCTATCTGGGTGCCTGATGTTTCTGTTTTAAACTTTTTTGGAGATAGCAAAAAACCTGATTTGCTTCTGATTTTATTTTTCAATCTGATTGCTCCTCCCCTTGCCATGTTAAAAAAAATGGTTACAGAATACATGCAGATTTCAACAATTTTTAATTGCAATTTGTAACCATTTTATCTTTCATTAGAAATAGCTTTCATAAGTTTTTATGGCAATTTAAATGAAGTAGTTCCTTCATCTAAGTTACCCAGTGATTTGCCTTGGTGTGTTCATGTTAATTACCAGCCTAGTGAAGTTCATCAAGATGTTCTGATTGATTCCTCTGCATTGATTGGTCAGCATCACTGACTTGGAGGAAATGTAATGTTGTAGTGTAAACCAAAAGTAGTCATCTTTCATTCTCTGTTCATCATTTGTTTCAGATACTATAGACAATTATTGAACTGATAGCTGTAGGAATTGCAATACAGAATTAAATATCCCTAGCATATGACAGTAAAGCCAAGCTGTTTGTATTATTATTGTGGAATTGCTAGCCATTGCTCAGTTTTAAGTGTGGGAGGCTGCTTATTCAAAACTCTGTGCTAGAATTTAATATACTCTAAAAGCTTCATTGGTGCACTGATTCTTTGTAAGAACTGTAGGAAGAAAAAGCATTGAAGGCTTAGAGACATCTTGTGGAAGCAAGTTCTGAGTTCTGAGGCTGAAGAACACAAATGGAACTTATCATATATAGAGAGAGAATCGGTATAGGTCTATATTTTTATTACTTGTGAATATCATGAATGTGACATTGCTCATGATTAAAATGTAGAAGAACATAAAGAATGAAGCAGAATTCAAGTTCCTCCTTGAAATTTGGTTAATGATTTCCTAATCTTTCCCCTTGTAATCTTAAAAGTCAATAATCTGAGGCAGAGGAACATATTAAGCACTATTGGAAAAGGAGGATTTTCTTTTCTGTAAGTTTAATGGTGGCCTTCTTACAAGAGGATGATATTATTTGATAAAGTAAGCAAATAAAGTAGAAGTATCTATTTTTAAAAGAAGGAATGAGGGGCAGTTCCCTTTGGAAATTTGGTATTTAGTTTTGTTGACCTGAGGAAGAACATATTTAGCCTAACTGTGCACCACAGAAACCATTAATGCTCTTTCTCCAAGTCAGAAGGCTCTTAAACTTTTACAGCAGGATTCATAACATTTAGGGAGCTAACCAGCCACAGTAATTCAATCACTTTGCATCTGTTTGTATTTTGAGAAAAAGGAGTGCTTTCCTTTTATTTAAAGGGGGGAAAAAAAAAATAAGTGTGAGTTTTCCCAACTTTAAGGGACATATAGTACTGAGTAAGTTTACAGAAGGTTGGGAGTTTGCTTTAGTGAAAGTCCAACATTTAGAATTTCCCCTTGATTTGATAGTGTACACAAGATTTTTATCCTGTTGTAAGAAGTGTGTGTTTGTGTAGTGTCCTTAATTAATTTGTGTTTATGCACATCACTTCTGAAAGAAAATATATTTATAGGTGTTTAGATTTATCAGACTGTATTTAAAAAAAAGCAAACACAAATACCCCAAACAAAATAGCAAAACCATATTGAATGCAATCTTTTCCCATTATTAACTATTTTACATAATATTTGTAAATAATACAACTGAATTTGCTTGACAAGCCTGATCTTAATTATTCTAGCGATGCTTACCATTGGGATAGCCTTTAGTACCAGCTCATAAGAATACTTCTGGAGAGCAATAACTTTCTTTCCAAATGCATGCAATTTGATTAAATAGTAAGGCAGAGTAAATCCGATTCTAGTGTGTTATTGTTCATCTCATTGGAACCATAAACTATGGTTTATCTCAGTAGTGTGCTATAGTTCTACTTCAAGCTGAATCAGAATAGGACAGAAAACTGATCTGAAATATTTTTTTCTGCAGCACTTGGTGAAAGGTTTCAGTTCATGTTTGAATTCCTGCACAATGGCATTATAAAGCTGTTATCTGCAGCTATAGAAAGCGTATTTTGAAAGCTTTTGTTTCCACAACAGCTAAACTCCTTGAACTTGTGATATTTTAGATTTTGTACTACTGCAAAATTAGGTTGCTTCAGTCAAGGGCTGTGATTTTTTTTTTTTTTCTTTTTATGGAAATTAAGTAATCATGCTACAATGGACCATTGATTTTGACTTCAAATGAGTTTCAATAAGGATTATAACAATATAACTGATGATATTGTTCTGTATCTGGACTTTAAAAATGAGTAAGTGAGGTGGTTGCTTACAGTCAGGAAAAGAATGCAACTGGCAGATCATACAAACCACCTGACAGTCCATGTGTTGTGCAAGTATAATGTGATTTACTGTTACACGGATATGCTGTGAGGGTTGTAGTTAATGTATGGTGAGTAGTGCTGCTTGGTGTTATTCATGAAACTGAAGCTACAATGAACTTTTGCTAATACCTGCACTTTCACGTGCCCTGTAAGAATAGTTGTGCTGGGTTAGGCCAAAGGTTTGTAGCTTCTCCAGCAGTAGTTAAAAGCAGGTAATCTAAGGAAGCATGAGAAATCAGGATGAGTAAAGAGCAGTACTTGTATGAATCTCCCAATCTCTCTAATAATTTACATCTCAAGGAGATTCAACACGTATTTCTGCATATTTTCTGTGAATAAGGGGTTTCTCCTACATTTATCCTTGCTTAGGACCCTCTGTGAACTTCTTGCAACTACAACGATCTGTCAGAAGACAGTTCTGCAGCATTGTGAAGTTATATGAACAATTCCCTTCTTTAATAGCTTTGTAATTCCTTAGCTCTGGTTGCTGTTCCTTAGGACCTTTATTGGAAGAAGCAATAAGCTTCTGCTCCTTACCCATCTCTGCATGCCTCTCATGATTGTATAGAGCTCTACTATAGCAATGCCCCCCGTCGATTATTCTTTTTCCTTCTTCCTTTCCATCCTTCCTTATCCTTTTTTCAGAAGAGTCCTACAATGTTTAGTGATGGTTGTTACATGCCTTTGGTCACTCCTGCTGCCTTTCTCTGAAATTCTTATAGTTTTGTGTGTCAATAGTACTGAAAAATAATGGGTAATAAAACAGTCCAGAATTTCTCCTTCTGCAGAGTGTGGTCATAAATTTTATCTAGTGTTTTAGGCCATGTATTATTGCTGTTGGCAAATTGTGCTGGTTGCTCTCTACAGCACCAATCAGTTTCAGCACTAGCTTCAGACAATTGTGTGTAATTTTCAGGGTTAAGATTATCATAGCAAGACTTTCATAGATCTGCAACTGCTAAAGCAGGGGAAGGACTGCTCTGCAAATTTGTGCTCTTTCCATCTGTTTGATTGGGACATGCAACTGTTCCTGTTGGTGATGTGATAAGGAAACCTTTATGCAAAATTCACTTGGTTTCTAATCCAGAAGATAACAATACAAAAGAGAAACAGTGTCATCAGGGTTATGTTTACAGAGTACACTTGGGAGGGTTTATTTGTTTTTTTGGTTTTTTTTTTTTTTTTTTTGTTTTGGGATACTTAATTATCGCATTTTCCACTTTCTTTTTGTGGAAAAAGCACTGCCTGTAACAAGTACTGGAGGATTACACTGTTGAAATGATACTGTAAATTATAAATGGGACAAAATCAACCACAGGAGTATTATACTCAAATCATCATTTGTTGTTTTCTGTAATTAAATTGGTCTCATAACTATAACTGGTTCTGCATCATCTCCTAAGAAAACAGTAGAGTTATTAAAAAACAATAAAAGCCTTGTCACTTTGTCCAATAATTTAACACATTAAACTATTTATGTTTTAAACTATCTTGGTAGGAAATCCCATCCTTCAGGTCTTTTTTTTTTTCTTAAGTAACCTCCAGTGACTAATTATTTAGACAACATCCCCAGTCAAAATGAAAAGCATTCCTTTGGAAAATAGGTAGCTCCCCCTGGATTTGTAGTGGGGTGGTTATACAATGCAATAATAAATATGCTGTCTTTATCATTAATTATTGAACATTGTTTTTTCTCTACTGTTGTAGTAAATCTTTGCATATACAGTTCTAAAAGGCATCAATCTACTGCATATAAAATTAGCAGATACTATAGTACTATTTAATATAGTCCTTGACTTTCTGATGTTTTGTATTTTTGTAGTTTTGTAGAACTGCTGCAATGATCCAATGCTTTATTTTATCTGGTCTTGTGACTGCACAGTACCAAACATGAGCATTAATAAGAATCCTTGTATGAAAGTTTTGAGGGCCCTCAAAAAATTAATAAAGACTGTTAATAATTCTGAACATTTTTTGGCAGTGTTAGAAGGTTATATCCAGTCCATCAATGCTAACACTTACCCTTGTGTGCTGGTTTTCCTGATAATCTCATAAAAAGATTAAGATCTCATTACATTTCATAATAATCTCGTTAAAAGCTTTTGAAAGATCTAGATAAAAGGTGTCCACTAGTTCTCCTAAGTCCATGATTTGTTTGGCATCCTCAAAATGTTCAAGCAGTAAAACCAGCACATGATGCAATTACAGAACTCATGTAACTTTGTCCCTCTTTCAACTTTTTTCTCTGTGAATTTTTAAATTATTTTAATCTTGCTGACCCAGTACACTTAATGCTGAAGTAGCAGCATTTACAGTCTCCGATTCTCAGGTGACTTTTAGTGCCTTGAAAACAGTCAAAAAAAACCAAGAAAGCATGAAAGAAAGAGATCCATCTGTTTCTCTGGTAAAGCTAGGGACTAGAAGCAAAATCTTTATTTTTTTCCAATAATTTTTGCACTTGCACACTAATTAGACATGTTGCTCTATGACAGCATTTTCTATGCATTAAAGTGAGGGCAGCAAAATAGCCAAATGAAAAAAGCTTGAAAGAAAACATTTAGCTATCAATAAATCTATACTTTAGTACTTTATTTGACTGAATGTATAGCACAAATGTTCCATGTTTTGTATGTTCTTAAAGGGTCTAAAAGCATGCATAGGTAAACAGGCATGTGAACGAACACTAGGGAATATAGTAAGAGTGGAAGGGAGATACCTGACTCTTTCCCAGGTCCATAGGAAAGTTCCTGTGGATTTCAAAAGGAGTAATGTATTACCCTTTCCATACATCCATCATTCCTTCCAAAGGCAGTCAAACCTAGTCCTTGATTCTTCCATCCAACTTGACTTCCCCATTTGACTTCAGAGACTTTCTACAAAGTCAGCAGAGATGTAGAAGTACCCAAGAGGCCAATCTATCCCATACGTGTATTTATTTTAGCTGGCGTGTGACATCCTTTGCAGTGGCACAACTGTCTCTACTGACTGCAGAACCAAATGTCTGGTTTGGACCAGACATCCAATTTATAATTGCACAGGTAAGGTTAGATTAGATAATTACACTCCATGTTCCTGAGTAATTTCAGTGGAATATTATTTTTAATATAAAAATTGTAAGCTACTCCTATCTCCATAGACTGTGGGACCTCCCATATTATTAAAATTAAATAATGCATATACATTTATTGTACTTGTGTATACGTATATATACACACACCCACCTAAATGTTGGGATTGACAAAAATGAATGCCTAAGGAGTAGTTTATGAATTTGTATGGAATGTGTGGAGTGCCTGCATGTGAATAAAGCTCAGGTCACTTCAATAGAGATTTCCCTGTGTAAGAATTTAAGGTCTTAACCTAAGTTCTTTACATCTGTAATCACTGTCCTTTTTAAAATGTGAAAGTTGAAAAACCAGTACGTGTGTCCTTATGGAGTTAACTTGTGACCAAAAGAGTCAGCAGTTTTAAAATTGCTATCATTGATGGAAGTGCAAATGTGAAGATTCTTTGTAAGCTTGAGTGAGCAGGTTGAACATGAGAAATGTCATATCAGTTTTGAGGGTGCCCTTAGTGTACTTTTAACTGTACACTGGCCTAGGCAGTCTAAAGACCAGGAATTTCCTTCAAAAGCTGAAACGCTGATTTTTAGGGTAACTGCCTCGCTTTCAGGTAGTTTACTCTGGTAGATTTGATCTGTATTGTTAGAATATAGCCTATTCTGTTATGATTACAACTGAAGTTTGCAAGCATGTGAGAAATATTATGACAATATATTTTAGGTAAAGAGCTTCAATGGATTTAGAAAAGAAAAGGATCTGCTTAAAAATCCATTTTTACAAAATATGGCTCTATGAAATAATTTCCCTGTTAAAATGGAAACAGCATAAAAATGTACTGCTTGTTCATATTTTACCTTGCATATTTGACTCTTGGCAGATCCAAATGTCTTCTGGGGTATGAACAGTGACCCTTTGTTCTTCCAGAAATATTTGTTTTAATTGGGTTATAGATCCACATCCTGATGCAAATTTAACTGCTTCAAGCCCAGGCTGCTTCCCACATGATGTAGTGGTTACATACTCTATATTGAAAATTGGAAATTTAAATGATCCCTGAAGGGACTAAAATATATACCAGTGCAACTACAAGACTTAATTAAAATACGCCTTCAACCACTCATAAACACTATTAGATTAGATTTAGACAGATGGGACAAATTATTATTATCATTATGGGGAAAACACACTATCATGACAATGAACATTCTCCCTCATCTCATCTCCATTTGTAAACCTCATGCCAATAGAAATCCCCAAGCTAAACTTTGCTGTAATAAATAACTTGTCAGTAAAATTTTATGGGATTGCAAAAGCACAACAAAAGATCTATTGTTGAAAAAGAAGAAATCACAAATATAGGAGGAGTAAATTTTTCAAGTCTTGTCAAAATTTGTCATATCACTCACATTGAAATAATTCCTGCAAAGTCATCTCCAAATTACAGGAAATCTTAGCAATGGCCTTTTTAAAAAAAGAATGCAGGTGGAGGTATTGCCTCCTTTTTTATCAAAGTTAAAAGGATTAAGACCCGGATTTGTCAGTCAGCTGATTGTGACTCTTTTCAGTGTTTTCAGCCCTAGGTAGAACTGGTTGTTGTTTTGCTTCAGTATGTTTTGGACTGTGATGCCATACGAGAATGGAAGGCTTTCATGATTCGGCTTCATTTTAGATACGGACAAAGTGAAATGACACAGTCCTGAAAATCTATTTACAGTCTTTGACAGAAAACAGGTAGAAATACCTTTTAACTGTAATAATTTCACGAATATCATGAAATTTAAAAGGATGTGGGGAACCTCCCTTTTGCCACAGTAATTTTTGGCCATCTTAATTATGAGGGTCATTAGCAACAAGAGCTGTCCTACTGCTACGAATTACCACAAGAGTTTAATATTGCAAATATTTACAAAACTACTGTGGAAGTGTTAATTACTTACATATATATATAGCTATACATATACATATGTGTATATACACATATATATCTACATAGCTGGCAAGGTTAGTTTTAAGATGCTTTCTCTCTTCTTTGGAGCCACTCAGTACTTGACTGTGAATTCAGTATCATAACAAAGAAACCTGTATGTGGCTGGAGGCCAGAGGTAGTTGCTTGCTCTCCTTTAGTCATTAGTTGTAGTCAAGGTGCCTTTCAGGAAGAAGGGATGAGAGATTGGTAATGTCCCCACTATCAGATCCACTGTCATGGGACGCACTTGTCAGGGGACAGCAGGAGACAGAGTGCAGAGGGATCCAGGTGGAGTTTTTCCAGCATTGTAGCAAGATGAATGCACCTATTGTTCCTGCTCCCTTGCTTTTCTGTAGCCATTAGTATGACAGCTCTGTAAATGATTACCTGACATAAGACCTGTTTTGAAATTTTTCTCTTTCTTGAACTTGTCCTTTGAGCTTTTCAACAGTGTATAGTTTTCTACTGCCTCAATCCATTGGTCTTTCTAGTTCAAGCTCTGTTATCCTTGTAGTGGCAGAAAATTTTATGTACTTGTCGGAGAAGAAGGTAATATTTAGGTTTGATAGCTGTGTTAATGGCTGTGCATGGCAATGCTCTGTTACGTAATAGTAGTGCAGGTCAGGAAGATATTTATCAGGGTGAGGAGAATTGTCAATATAATTTAACACATCAATTTACTGTAGCAACATATTTTGCATTCTAAAGCTCTTTATTTTACTTATATGTTTCCCTCTGGATGCACTATTCAAAATGAAAAAACCAAGAGTTCACTAGTTCTGCTTGAGATGATGCTGCATCTCATAGATCATTGCCATGCATTACACAAATTAAGTGCACTGGAATTGAGAGCAATCCACAACAGAATGGCCAGATTATGGAAAACTCATTGTGCTTCCATTCTAATAACTGCTTGAAAAATACTGAATCCTTCAGAAGCTATTGGGAAATATTTCTAAATTTAATTATGTTTTTAGGTTTTGCTTTATAGCAGCTCATCATCTCATCAATACAGCCCATTTGGGAGTACACCAAGGGAAATATTGTAAATTGTTTGGTAGTGTCCACAAAATGCTGCCATATTTCCAACAGAAACTGTCCTCTTCACTCAATAAAGTATTCTCCTACCTCGGCAGGTGTTACTGGCAGTTACAAGTATTTATGAAAATGTATTTGGCTTTTGATTTGAGAATTATTATATTTACTACTTTTTTTTTTTAATGTGATGGTGCTTGGTTTCTTAAGCCAAGCTGGAAAAGAAATGCTTTCTTAGCTCACTAGCTTATTGTCAGGCATGTCTATTTTGGGGGAAGGTGACCATTTAACCCATGCAGAGACTTGTTCACAAGCTTATACTCAAAAAATTTATTTCTAAATGTGTAAGGAATTTTCTATATTAATATTCCTGGGACATGCTCCAGCAAATTTCCAGGTGAGATAGTATGGATTTAGCTCCAGGAGTTTTGTTTCTAGTTTAAACCAGACTAACAAAAGAAAATTCTACATCAAAGTAGAAGGCGACCTTTTTATTGGGTGTGGACAGAAGAATCTGTGGACTCTGATCTTTTGAATCTGTATTTCTGATTTTACAACAATGTTCATATGCTAAAGTTACTCAAGGCTTTTCAACTATTTTTGCGATCCCTTAAAGAATATGGAGAGAAAAATATCTTTAAGAAACAGAAAATGGCTATCACAAAAAAACTGTATTAGTTTATATGAGAAACTGGGTGATGTAATGAGTAGATTAAATTTTACTACATAGCTAATAATGTTGTTATAATTTCCTATGTTCAGAAATAACGACAATCAAAGGGATGTTAGGTTGCTTTTTGGTTTTTTGGGTTTCTTTTTACTTTTACTCTCACAAGCATGATAGTTGATTAAATTTTCAGATCTAGACAAAGTTTATAATTGTGTGCTTAATGAAATTCCTAATATTGCTAATGATACTTTCTTTTTATATTTTTCCAAGGAGCTGCATGAACTCTGGTCATAGATAGCTTTGATTTATGAAAGCAGTCATATTTATAGTGCTTGTTAGTCATTCAGAATTGTTTGCTTGGGCAAATTGTTAATGTCAAACTAATATAATTTTATTGATGTAATTATTTCTTTCATTATAGCAGTGCCTGAAAGCATATCTATAGTTAGTTATATTAGCATTCTCTTCTAAAACCCACATTTCAAGATTTATAAATTAGCATTAGAAACTTTGCTCCAAGATAAATCTTCATATATAAAGCAGAAGGAATGTATACAGTTTCGAGAAGTTTCAGAAGATATAATCTAGCTGCATTTTTTTTTCTTTGTTTTTTTTCTTTTTTCCCCCCTGTTATTTCTGAAAGACGAGCAGAAAGCCTGGCAGAAAAGTGCCAACAAAATGTGCTTGGATGTATGGAGATGAGAAAATTATTTCCTTCTTTAAAAGGAGGGAATATTATCTTAATGTACATCCTTAAGTTATGCATTTCATGGTGGTCATTCAAAAAAGATCATGGTAGGCTCAGGATTGTGGAATTTAGGTTTCCTCCATGTACTGCCATCTGAAAAACTAAATCTGAAGGCATGAAGGTATATTGGCATTCAAAAAGTTCAGTGTCTGGGCAGATATTGGTAATGAAAAGTGTGGGAATAAATGTGTGTGAATAAAGAACAGCACAAAAACTGTAATGAGATGCCACATTTGAAAGAAATAATCCATACTGACTTTTGTATGATAAAGAAAAGAGTAAATACCCAATTCTGTCGATTGTTGCAACTTCTTTTAGTTAAATCCTGTACCAGAAGCACATTACATACCTCAGGGGATATTGATTAAGGAAACACAGTGAGTGAATTCACATATTTTACATGTATGTGTGATTTTGTGAAATCATATGTGCAATTTTTGAGATCCGGTTCACACTTCATAGTGTCCTTTGCATTAGTTAGCCATTATGAATACAGTACAACTCAGTATGAGGAAGTCAGTAAGTTGGGGATCATTTTGCAAAATGGAGAACTCTGTATAATTTCCAGATGCAAAATACTCTTTTCATGGATGTGGCAGTCATGACACACATCCTTTTTGGTGTCTGTGTTGTTTTGTTCCAACTATCTGTTGATTTGTTGCATTTTGAAAAATTGAAAGTGATTGACAGTAGCATTGCGAGTGCCTATATTGATCATTTCTCAGTCATTTCCGGAGTGAATGTGCAAACTTAAATTAAGAACAGGTGATGGATGTTCTGCAGGTCAGGTTTCACCTTGACTTTCTCTCTTCCTTTTCTGTGGGTGAGCAATCTTATTATTGCTTGCAGTCTGACATTGTGTCCTTAACATCACCCAAAAAAGTGAGGTAACACGGAGATGTGCATCTACTGCGGTGGAAAACATGGTCAAAAAAATCCAGTGTCATTTCTGATTTTGCTTCCAATACCTCTTTGGAGGCTCTTACATTTTACTGTGAGCAGCCTTTTTGGGATTTTGCTGGATTAGGTCACAGTTCCCATGACTGCCTTGTGTTATTTCCTTGGTTTTTTTAGTTGTGATAGTGTTTAAGTGTTTTAAAAAGTAATGTTTTGGCTGCTCTGGGTAAAATTGGGAAATCTGGGTACCAATTCTCCTTATTTTGACACTGAGAATGCCAACTGCTGTTTTTCTTGGAAAAGATGATTTGTATGGGTGATTCAGAGTAGCTGTGTCCTGTGCTGTCTTACTCTGCAGAATTTATATCTATTTATATCCTAATGTTAGGATGAACCTGGTTTTTGCTGAGAGCTTTCTGGGGACAGAAAGAGCTGTAGCTGGCTGGCTTAGGGTCTGCAAAGCACCAAGAACCTACTGGGCAGAAAAATGTCTTAAAGTGGCTTTCCACTTTCACACAGAGACTTACTCCTGCCCTTTTCTGTCAGAGCTAAGGGTGGACCAGAAGCCCTAGTATCCCTTCTGGAGCTTGCGTCAATGGCTCTAACACGCGTAGTGGTTTGGTTAAATGGTTCTTTGTTTGCTCCATCAAAAGGCAATGGCAACTCCTGAGAACAAAGATACACATAGTGTTGAGAAAGTTTCTTTTCTCTTTTGTTATTGTCTATTTTGCCTGCTGTTTGGAATGTGTAAAATGATTCTGACAAGCTTGATATGTGCCAAAACCCAGCATGCCCACTGGTGGGAAGATTATCATCACCCAGATATAATAAAAAGCTTCTAGAAAAGCGCCTCTAATGATGAGCTGCTTTTCTGGCATTTACAGGGTTTTCTATTTGTTTTAGCAACACCCGCTAGCACAACTGTAGCTAAAGGCCTGTTAGCATTTTCATTGGAAATTCATTCCAGGACTTTATAACTCTGCTGGAAAATTTGCTTTGAACTCAAGAGCCACACAGAAGACTTTTTATAGAGCCTCTTTTTCATTTTCTTGTATTTTTGCATTGAACAGAATTAAGCTATTTAGTCAATAATAAATAAATGGGGAAACCCCAACCATGTTAGCTACTAAGAATTTCCCTTAGGAAAACATGTAGTGTGTGTTTGATATCATCATCTGAAAAGTAATACTGTGTGTAATTGTTGAATCTGAGCTGAGTGCCGCGGTGTTTAACGCAATGGAATACTATTCCTTATGAGCAGTAAAAATGTGCTATAAGGCACAAACATGTGTCACTTGCCTACTTTCCCACCTCAAAAGCACTGTTGTGAGTTTTGCAGCTATAACTCTGATTTTGGATGTTATAATTATGTTCAGAAGTAATAATCACATTTTATTTCAGACTCTGACCGACTCCTTTGTTCTCAGCAGTCAAACATGCTAGCTGAAGTGACTTGACTTTATTTTTTTATTTCTTTTATTCAGTGGGAGGTAAACAGACAATTGTTTTTGAAAACCTCAATATCACAACCTTACTATTAGACTTATCTAAAATTTCAAAATAATATTCAGATACTTGTCATTACTAAAACCAATTAAAATAGATACCATTTTCTTGATACTATGGTAGAAGAATATTATAAATGAATATGGATTTTTTACTATGTACCTCAGATCTTTTTGGGTGTGGGAAGTAAACTCAAATGATAAACAAATACAAAATTAGTTGTGTAATTGAATGAATTAGTGAAAAATTAATTTGTATTTAACATAAGGATTGATTTAGCAAAAGTATGCTTCCCAGTGAAGGCCTGTTTGTTAATAAATGGGCCTTCATCATACTGCATATCTGTGATTTTTTTATAATGTTTTTTGATTATTGCAGCCTCAGATTAATATTTTTAAATTTCTGTAAAATAAAAATATTTTTATTGGTTTTTCCACCAAAGCTGCTTACCAATGTGTAGAATTTGGCTGACAGTATTATTGTTAAAAATATGTGGCATGCTTACAGTATTAATATGATGCCTAGAGTGTAAACAGCCATATCAAAATCTGTCTAGAATGGGCTAAGACCAAACATATTTGTTGTTGATGCTAATGGCATTGACAAAAACAATTCCCATGCCACTGTTTAAAAGCTGTAATCTTTTAATATATGTAACCACAAATACATCAGATGAGATCATCTTGGTATTACAGGGGGGATACTGAAAAGGCTTCTTCCTTCAGAGACGCCACCAGGGGCAAGCTGCAGCCAGACAACTGTGGGACATCAGAGTACCCTGGCTGCCAAGAGGGCAAACTGCATCCTGGGGTGCAAGAATCACAGCATCAGCAGCGGCTCAAAAGTGGTGATTATCCTGCTGCATTCAGTGTTGGTGAATGCTGCATGCAATTTAAGAAGGATATGAAGGTTCTTGAATGCCTCTAGAGGAGGGCAAGTGAGCTGCTGAATGGGCTGGAAGCCTGTTCTGTGAGGAGCAGCTGAGCACTCGGGGTTTGTCTAGCTCGAAGAGAAGGAGTCTGAGGGGTGACCTCATTGCTCTCCACAGCTTCCTGAGGAGGGGACCTGGAGAGGGAGGTGCTGAACTGCTCTCCCTGTTGCCCAGTGGCAGGACACATGGGAATGACTCAAAGCTTCACCAGCCGAGGTTTAGACTAGACATTAGGAAGAATTTCTTTATGGAGAGGGTGGTTGAACACTGCAACAGGCTTCCTAGAGAGGTGGTTGATGCCTTGTCTGTGTTTAAGCAGCACTTGGATAGTGCCCTTAATAATCTGCTTTCACTTTTGGTCATCCCTGAAGAGGTCAGGCAGTAGGACTAGATGATCACTGCAGGTCCCTTCCAAATGGAATAATTCTGTTCTATTCCTCTGTGTTTCATGAAGCATCAATACAGTATATGTTATGTTCATGCTCATAAATGGGTTTCTTTTGACTTTAGCCAAAACTGCATCTGCAAGCATGTGGCATTCTCACCATGTCCAAGAGCAAGTTCTAACAGTGTGTATGCTGATGTGGGACCCTCTTCTGGGATGGTAAGAGAGCGCTCTTGAACAATGATAGATTTGCAGGGTGATAGATTACAAATAAAATCAATATTGGTCATTAAAACTCCCAGCTACTTTTCAAGGTGGTGTTGCTAATGCATTACCAAAGCTATTCAGTTGATGGAAAAGACAGTTACATAAAGAGGATTTTAGTAAATACTTTTCCATGCACACTTACTGCATTAAGTGAGATTTATTTTGTATATGTTACTGAAATTTGCAATAACATAAATAGCTCAAAAATCTAATATTTAAGTCATGCCTCTCTGCAGCTTCTTGAAATGCTATCCATTAAAACCTTTTACCTGATGGAAAAAATACTGCCATTATGTTGCCATTGTGTAAACACAGCAAAAATAACTTAAAAATAAAGTTCGTGCAGAGAAACAAGAATTTACAAACTATTTAAGAGAATTTGAGTTTTGAAAATGTTTAAAATTTTTAATGTCTAAGCAGACATGTCTCTTAAGTCAGAAAGAGAACCAGATTAATTAAAAGTTTTCATTGTCAAGAAGAGATTTTTCTCCAAATTTTTAGGAGTGTTGTTCAGCCTGCACTGAAACGGTCACAGATTGATGGGTCCCAGAGTACCAGAAGCTTTCTTGGTTAGTACATCTTTTAAAATTTATTGGTATGTACAGTGCATTCCTGGTTTTTTCCAGTAGATATTGAAAAATGGCTGCCACTTCTGACATTTTGTGTTTGTTTTTTTTTTCCTTTGGGGTCTTGTGCTTTCTTATAATTGGAAGTAATGACTATTGTTTTTGTAAGAAAGTAGTTATATGGACATGCTGTGGGGGTTAAAAATTCCCATGTGGATCTGGAGCTTGCGCCTTTTGAACTCCTTTCTTCCCCACACACTGATCATTAAGGAGAGTTATAATTTCCATGCTTTCTGAGGAATAACGACACTTAATGTGTTTCAGTAGCATAGCCATCAAGGCATATTCCTGGAAGGTGTATTCTTTAGCTTTAATTAAAGTGTGGAGAGGTTGTTTTCAGGGGAAACCAATAAAATGATGCTCATTGACCTCTTCTACAACCCAGGCCACAGAGATTTGCAATAATTCTCACAGCCTGCTCTTAACTTCTGGCCAAGGAAAATGAGCCTCTCAATTTGAAGTCTGTGACAATGAACAGTTCAAGTACATCTTTAGGTAAACTGCTCTCATTGTTCATTATCATCAATGTTAATTCATTTTCAGTCTAATTTGTTTAGTTTACTTCTGGCCTTTAGACTTTATCATGTCTTCACCTACTTGAATCAGAAATCTTGTCCCTACTAAATAAAGTACTTCCACATGCTGATCAAATCACCTTTAAGTCTCTTTGAAGATTGAAATGGAAATTGCTGTTTGCCATTGAGACATATATACCCTACGGATTAAAAATTTTTTCTAGAGTATGGTTCGATAAAACAAAACTGAGATTCTTTGGATAACTAAAGTATTTTGGCTGGTGTGTGAGAAATCTAAAAATCTTAGTGTTTTACATATTTAAAATACAATTTCTTTTCATGACTGTTGATTATATTTTCTCTGGAAGTTTGTGTGTGAGGAAGAAAAGAAATGTCATATGATATCTGTTATAATATTTCTTGAAACTTAGGACTTACTAATTTCATAATTGCTGCACAGTGCCTTAAGAGAGAAGGTGAAGAAAGACATGGAGCTGAGTTCCATGGCAATAAGTAAGGATGGCCAGAAAATTGGCTGTAGGACAGCACCTTGGGGTTATAATCACTTTTCAGATTAAAAATTAAGCAAAGCAAACTACACAAAAAGAGCATCCTCTTGAATGGTTTACTGGAATAATTTTCTTTAAGATATTTGTTTTCTGATTCCTTCATCTCCTTTCACTCCAATCAGTTTTAATGTGGAAACTGAGACCTACAAAAGCTGTTAAATTACAATACATTTATCCAGTCCTCCTGGATGGGACACAAATACCCAGAGGTAATTGGCAATAGGCAGAAGATAACATTGCACTCCTTCTGATAGAGGCTGCTAGGAACTTTAGTCATCAAAATCAATATGTTTCTGACTCCTCTAAAGTCAGTTAAAGAACAGATCCAACACACTAATTTATATTGGCTTTTTTTTAGTTTTTTTCTTTCTTTTTTTTTTTTTTAAGTTAGTAATGTTTTTTTCTTCAGGGAGAAGGATTTTGATTGCAATTTTAAACATTGAATAAATCTACCTCTTAATGACTTTTAAAATTTGATAAATCCTTGGATGAAAGCCCTGGTCAGGCACTGGCTGCAGTAGTTTCCAATATGGAGCCTGAAAATTTTATCTGTGTCCCAGGAAAAAGGGATGTCTTTCTTCAGGAGTTCAGTAAATAAAAATTTCATTTGAAATCACCCTCTGAATCAGGAACCTTTAATAGAACAGAGGTCAAATATGGCTAAATAAAATTTCCTTCATTTTACCAAAACAACCAGTTTTGTTCTTGCTATAGCCCATTTATTTTATTGAAGAGAAAAAGCAAAGGATTTTCTCCTAGATCTTGAGAAAACAATAGGATATTTTTACAGATACCACCTGATACTTAAAATAATTCAAATTTTAAAAATACACCCAGCTTTATGGCTCTTACATCTTTTGTCAGTTTTCATGCCCACGGGTGTCCTACTGAAATAGCTGTGCGTGTGCAGGTTTGGTTTGAATTTATGTGTCAGGACTCTGTTCCTACTGTTTTGTATTTAATGGAGTAGGTAATATTCTGTACATGTTTATGTGTAATGCTTTTATTTATCTTATAAGTAAAAAAGCTATTCCCTGTCATGACCTCTTTGATTTGTCTTCAAAGAACAATTCATGCAAATAACATCTAGCAAAATTTCATTTACAAAGACAAAAGATATTTCTTAATACACATTTTAATGTAATGCGTTTTATTTATGTATCAACCATATATGCTAGAAGCTACTGAACCAAAGTATGATTTCAGCCTCAAGAGTCTCAGCTTCAAATATTGATATGTTAAGAAATGCAAATAGGTGATGCATGAAAAGGAGAAAATCGAAGGCGAGAAGCAGCCTATTCATAATTCTGGTTGAATAACTCAGTAGGATGAATCATATCTAGGTATGTTAAAGAGGAAATAGCAGATTATTTTCTTGTAAGATCTTATCCTTCTCCACTAATATTGAGGCAGCTGCTCTTCCATTGAGGAAAACACACTAAGAAAAGGTGCCTGTTTCTACTGTATTAAACATCAGAGTAAACTGAATCCAGAGAAATTTGCAACTCCCTCTGAGAGTCAACTTATGTGTTTATTCTTTCAAACCTGCAAAGTAAGGCTTGCAAGATTTTCACTCCTGATAGCAACAATAAGCATGTTTGTTGATGCACAAGATAAAATAGACTACAATTTGCCTAGTCTTGATTTTGATGCTATGTAGGTCTAGCTCTATTGAAATGTAAGAGGAACTTATTTTTGTCAATAGAAGAAGCAGATAGAATCATAAAATAGTTTAAGTTGGAGAAGACCTCAAAGATCATTCACATGTTCAAGTCTTCATCTCTATATTAGTCTGCTGTTCTCACTGCTAGTTCTTTTCATTGAAGGCTGTTGTTTGTGCTCTATTCAGTTAATCTTTTAAAGCAGAACTGTTATATTAAAGGGTCTTTAATAATAAATTCTCTCTCAATAACTTTCTGGTATCTTCATTCACTTTAAACTGCTTGTTTGCTTTAAGTCTCATAGTTCATTACTTGTAAAAGAAAATAACTCAAATTTAATCAAATTCGTCGCTTAAGCGAAAATTACTGTTTAATTACATCAGCTTGTACTTATCACTATGCAGCAGTGGTTTCAATGCCTTTTTATCAGAAAAATACTTAGTCTCCAATGAGCTCTCTAGCTCAACTTATACCTTGGCTAATGTAGTCATCATCAGAATCTTCTGCCAGTTTAGATGCCAGAAATCTCTCTTGCCACTGTGCAGCCCTGCCACACTCTACTGCAATTGCTCTACTGCAACTGGCCACAAATTGTGCACTGAGTTTGAAGTCTTCAGGACTGAGGCATGTCAGACTTGCTTTCTCTGAACATTTCTTGACCTTCCTGTACTTTGCTGTACTTCATTTAGCTGTGGCAGCAATTTCTCTAATTGACCAGGTGTCTGTGGCATAACTTTTTACTTAATTTTTTTTTGTTTTTTTGTACAGTATGGCAACAGTTTCTTATAGATATCTGGAAAAAGAAAATATTTTATGTGAAAAAAGATATTTCTTATCTAAAATAATGATGTAGTGTAGAGAAGTACAGTCCTGGAATGGTAGCAGATGTTTGGGGAAGGATAAAGGCTAGAAGTGTACAGAGTGCATTGCAGAGGAGCACTGCTGTGGGATGATTAGAGATGGGGCACAGGCAGGCACTGAAGACCCCTCAGGAATTAATTACTTACGGTCAGCTGAAGAAATGAAGACCTAGAACTGGACAAAACTGAGTTTAGGGGTAACAAAGAGAACAAATAAAATGTATCTCAGCTATATAAAATCCATCACCTATGTAAGTTCAGGGTCCTGTATTGCTGCAGGCCACTGAAGAGAAAGCAAGATGTAAAAAAACAATGTACCAAATGTATAAAAATCACCTCAAGTGAGTTTTAGACAGAAGAAGCCATTAACAGATGATTATAAGTAACTGTAACATCCTCCACTGCCAACACAAGAACGACACCACTTGCTTTTAGACCCGTTGGAAGTGTGGGCTTAATATCAGAAGAAGAAACTAAGAATTCTGTTTGTAATAATTTTAACTGTATTATTGCCAAAACTTTCTTGAATCAAAGATTTTTTTCTCTTTTCCTGGTAGTAATTACATATGTACTCTTGATGAATCTTGGGTTAGGCTCAAGATTTCCATAATAATGACAAATTAGGTTATTATACTAATGTTAAATTCTTGGCTTTTTTCCTCCCCCTATAAACAAGATTTTGAGCATAATGCTCTGCAGTAGTCAACATCCATTTGTGTCTCAGACCTTGACTGATTCCAGAAACCTCCATCTTCTAAGTATGGAAATACGAAACTATATCTGGCTTATCAAAGAGATTTGATCAGAGGGAAAAAATGACTTAGATGAGAATTTAAGGAGGAAAAGTTCATCAGCTCTACTTCATTGTTTATTCTTCTTGGGCTGTAGTCATGAACCTACTGATGCTGTTTCTGAATTCACCAATTAAGTAATGGGTTTAAGTTTCCCTAAAGGAAACTGAAGATTTTAAAGTCTATTCACATACTTAAATATGAATTTTACAAGCATCTATTCTGAGTGTATTTATTTTCTCGCCAGCAGAAAATTTTCTCCCTGAAGATGAGTAGTCCTGCTCTGATATTTAGAGGATGGCACCATGACATGGAAAGCAACATTTTAAAATAGTTTTGTTTGTCCTGAAACAATATTGTGAAGCTGTTGGATCAGCTTGTATCTGTAGCTAAAAATTATTCATGGAGCTTCAGCAGGTGTCTGATCATATCTCACTTTGGATAGGATGTACTCCCAAAAGATGAAAAGTATTTTTATCTAAATAAGTAGATTACAGCTATGGCTAATGCAGTTACTTAATGAAAGGATTATCATTGAGTTTACAGAACTGAAGCACTCTTCTCAAAGTGTCCCTTTCACTGGGAAATGCTCCCGGCTGTCATTTAAACTGTCTTGATCTATGCCAGTATGAAAGACTGCAGAAAAAGTTTTCAAAAATGAAATCTGGAGTAAGCTGAGATGATGTTTTACACTAGATACGTGGTCTGAATTTCTCCATCTGTGTTTACTTGAAAGTTCATATTAACTAGGACAAGAGATTCTTGCCTGTTAAAGTTACAGTTCAAGTAATATCCAGACTGTCCATCTGCAGACACTTATTTAATCAATTTGGTGAAGTACTTATTTTTTAACTTCGCTTCTCGTTTATAGTTGGTGAGGGCTTCTGTGACTTCTGTTAACTGTGGGATCTTCTATTATGGAATTTATAGGAACTAAAATAAATCACTGTACATGTCCCTTGGGACAATGCACAGTAATTTTCTCTTAATGCCTGTGTTTATGTTAAAAGTTTTCAATGAAAACAGTCTGCCCTAGAGAAACCAAATACTCTCCTGGTATGTAGGGTGTGGTTTACAGAGAATTTGAAGTGGATGAAGAGCTTCCACCAAAGATCCAGAAAGGTTTAAAAACCCAAGAGAAATCTCTGTTGAGCAAAACTAGACACTTTCTGCAGCACCAAGGGGTCAATTTCCTTAACATTCGTGATGCTGTAGAGATGGGGATGATGCAGAACTGTATCACTCAACTAGAACCTCTCTGAAGGGTTTGCTCAGGTTCAGCCAGTGTCTTTAGAGGGTGGAATAAATACAGCAGGACTAACTCTAGTGTTTTATGTGCCCTTGGCCTTGTGCAGCTGTGCACAGAGAGAAAATGTATTGCACCAACCTCATGTCCTCAAGCAAGCAGAATTTAAACACTTATATACAAAAGTACCAGGTTTATGGCAGAGAGTGTGTCCTTGTATTTTAGAGTACTTTGCTAAGTAAAGTGTAACACAGTGCTGCAGACTATTTGCATCAATTATGTTTTTGCTCATAAGGGAGGGTCACATTAATTTTTTTAAAAAATAGCAAACCAAGCCTGCTAAAAGTGGAAATAATAATCTGGTTTTTTTGTCATTGTTGAATTCATGCTAATGCCTGCTATGGCAGCTGTGGGATACAGACCTGGTTCTTAATTAGAGGTCCTTTCTGCATTCATGGTTATAAAATCAAGTTGTTGGTATGGTAGGGATAGAAAGCTTTCTTTCTGCAGGTTGGTCCATCTGAGCATAAAGCTCTTTACTGAGGCTTAACCTTTAAATAACATCTTTCCATCTAAATCCAGTAATAGATTTTAGAGGATTTTGTAAAGGGGGGTAAACTTGCTGCCCATATTTTCTCTAATGGCTGAATTATTCCAGTCTTTGCTGATGAAGTAAAAGATCTGGTCAAATTCTCTCTGAGGAATCTCCAAATTAGTGGTGATGTCAAGTGTCTTTATGTATTCTGCTGAAGATGTGAAGAAAAAGTTCAAGAACTGTGCCAGAAAAGAGACTATGAAGAAGTGAATACGATTCTGTGATCAGAGCACTTACCTAGAAAAGAGGAGTCCTGCAATTAATCTCCTGCGCTCAGGATTGTGAATGAGTTTTGCCCTATGACTGCTTAGTGTAAAGAACAACTGCTAAGCTGTGCTGTCAGCAGTACCTGACATAGCTCATTTTGAATTAGCTGTGATGTTACATGGAGACAGAGTTGTATTTTGCAAATAGGACATACCCACATCTTATAAAAGCGCTGTCTACACTCACTAATGAAATGGTAAAGAGTTGCTGGAGCTAGCAGCAATTTTCCTTCATAGGATACTAATAACAGTTTAGCTGCTCTGGGGAGAGAAACTGAGTTCAGGTGGAGTGTCATGCTAATATTGCTGTACCACTTTCTACAGCATTGCTGTATTTTGTGCAGACAAAGGATTTTATTGAGTTCTCAGTGCTGCTTGGGGTGCACCCTCACAACGAGTTAGACCTGGTGGCTTCCAACAACTCTTGTTCTTTATGAACTCCAGCATAAATTGAGTGTGGGTTTAATATGCATGGAGGTCAAATGAGAATAATTTAATTGAGAAAAATCAGGAACAGGCTGTTTAAATTATGATTGTTTCATGAAACATTTTCAGGTATTTTGGAAGGTTTGCTGTACTGCTGAACTCTTCTTTTTAACAAACGTGTTTTTCCTAGACTAAAATGCCAAAGGAGGATACAATATTTTCACACACAGGTAAAACCTAGTCTCCTTAATTTGTCACTAGAAAATAGCTGAAAGTTCTAGAGTCTGAAAGAAGTTAGTGGATAAGAAAACAGATTTTTTTCCCCTACAATAATTCAAAAACTTATTCTACTAATTTGTAAATAAAAAAAGCGAGTTTTAAAGTGGAGGACAAACGGTTTTCTTTCAGTATGGGTTCCTGCTGCTTTGTATTGGAAGATAAAACCAAGTCACTTTCATAATTTATTATTTTTAAATTTTGAGGATGGAAGAAGTGGATGTATTTTGTTGTGAAGACCTGACTCAAGTGAGGAAAAAGTCAATGGGGGAAGGAGTGGTGTATCATCTGGTGAACTTAATAATTTCTTCTAAAGAAAGGGAGTCTGCAACTTCTCAGTACCATGACAGCTTTCACATTTTGATGAAAGTGAACCATGAAACAAAGGATAAATAAGAGCTGCATTCAATATTCGTAACTTGTTCCTTGACAAATATTTTTTCCACCCCTATTAAAGTGCAGAGGAGAAGGTAGAAGAGAAAAGGAAATTTTTTTCCAGATTCAAGGACTTCAGAGATTTTAACCTCTTTGACACAACACAGCATTATGTACAAAGCACTCAGGAAAATATACTTTGCTTTTGTGTCTCATTTTAAGATGCCTTATTGAAGGGTATTTAATCTTTTGAAAGCTGACTTTCATTTGTTTGCAATATTAATCTGATGACTTTTGCCATGATCAGTTACATCCCAGAATACAAAAGGTCATGTAGTCAAAGGGATAATGAAGCAGAAAAAGATAAGAATGCTTTAAACTGTTTCCTTAGAAGGAAGATGTAAGGCACTTGGGTAAAACTCATGGAAGGAGAAAAACTTTGTGATAGCATTGATGTAGTATTTTCCCTTTATATTTGCTGTTTGTATGGGTGAATATAAAATAATAAAATTCAGATAGAACATGGATATCTTTGTCAGTTTGTAGAAAAATGGCACCATATGGAGTGATTTAAAATGTGGTGGGTTTGCAGCTAGGTGTAGTTCCACCTCATGAAAGAAAAAAGTGTTTTAAAAATATCCATAAGATGTAGGTGCTCTTTCACTTTAGTCTGTGTTGGTGCCCTTATTAATTTTTCAGTTCTGGTTTGTTTTTTTTTTTTAATTGCAAAGTGTTATGCAATTTGCATGGAAGTATTTGGTGGCTTCTGCAATTCAGTCCTGTCTGAAGACTTTTGGCTGTATGACATCATTTCATCATTCTAAAATGATACTATTTTAATTTCCATAGCAATAATTTGCAACACTGAAAGAAAGGGTATTGGATATTAATCCAGGGATTAATTGAGGAATACTCAGGACAGATGTGTGCATAAGAAGGTGCTGTTAAATTTCTCCTCCACACTTCTCAAAAATGCCTTTCAGATTCCTATGTCCTCCATTTTCCACCAGAAAGCTATTGATTTAAAGCTAAAATAATTTACAATCACAATTTGACTCAAAAAAAGGACTCTTCTAGATCTTAAGCTTTCAGTGCAAAGTTTTTATTTATGTTGCCCTTCTTTCTGTTTTCATAAAATGTGTAGATCATTTTTAAGTCATAGGTTTGTCCTGTTCCTTCTACATAACCCATGTGATTTGTTTCTCCTAAGAGCCATGATTCTGCAAGTGATTGCCCATGAAGTCTTTGCCAGAATTTATTATTTTGTGTGTGATAATATACTAGTTCTCTAAATCATGTTTCTGAAGTAAGAAGACTAATGTGGATTTTGTTTCAGACAGTTTATGACTTTTCTGCGGATTAAAAGGATGTAAAAATTTTCTGTGGCCCGTCAATCCAAGAATATTTCTTGAAAAAATACAGTCCCATTTTCATGGAGACAAAAGCAAAAGCAAATGTTGTATAATGCAATGAACAAGCACATTAAATACAGTCTTTAGAGAAATGTTGAGGCCAGAAAAGGATGCTACCTGCTGAATTTCTCAATTAAAAAAAACCTCTTTTGTGTTAGCATCTGATGGTTGCTTGCGGAAAAGTCAACTGTGTTTTGCAAAAAGGTGTTGGGGACATTGTTAATCATGTCTGGTAAATGCTCTTTGCAATAATCCTGGATTAATTTATATTTAAGCACTATTTTTAATTCTAGGGCTTAAAATGGATGGTATTGTAGTAGAGACTCTCTTCCAATTCTGGGAAACTTCTGAGGCAGTTACATTTTGTAGACAGGCTCATGTAGAAGGTCTTATGGATAAGGCTGTATTAGTGTTTTTCTCTTTGTTAGGATTAGTCTTGAAAAAGTCAGGCTCATCTTTTGTATTGTCAGATACTCATCTGGAAAAAGGAGGCATCTTTTTTTTTCAGGATTTAAATGAGACTAAGTTATTCATTATATTGATATAAAGACAGTATGTGATTCCTAAAATACAGTATTGTGGACTTTTGCATTACTCAAAAAGGGACCAATGTGGAATGTTTTGTCTATAAGAAAGAATGCCTAGGCACTGTTGTGGTACCTTTTCCAGGGCAATTTTTTTTTCCACTATATCATACAGATAAAGGGGAGATATTACTGTTCAAAGACTGGATTAAGGTTCAGATTTTTTTTTCTAATTCTTTTTCCTAATTTTTTTCCCCCTGTTATTTCTAAAGTGCTTTTGTTTGCTTACCCCTCCAAGAATATTCTGGTGATGCAGACAATTAAGGATAGTTAGTAAGGCCTGCATTAGCCTTAAAATGCTGGTAAGTGACTCCCAGAGTAATCTGATCATGTTTTGGAAGATGTTCTGGTTTAGATACAGAAAAAATCTGAAAAAATTCTCCATATCTTTTTGAACCTAGACTGGGTTCTTATTTTTAAGGATAAAATAAATAAGAAATGTATTTTTAAATCTTCTGGTTTGAAATGTATTTCAGTTTCAAAGCTGTGTGAAAGAGTAGTAAAATTAAATTAAAGAGATTACATGGGTTTCAGTGCCAGACAGACTCCAGATTTATTCCACAAGAGATACGGCAGATTTGAATGTGCAAGATTGAATTAATGATTTTTGTAAAGCACTTAGAGCACTTTATGTTTTTACTCAGTACTATTTTTGAGACACAGAATGTAGGTGCAGGCTCATACACTTAGGGAAAGCAGGTTTGCTGTGAAAATCTTCATGGCTTCCTAGAATGGGGTTCTGTCTTGAGTAAACTCATTTTCACACATCTGTGCTTTCCACCATCTTCAGTGACCTGAGTGGTTTCATTCAGATGGCTGCCCATACACCCATTCCACTGCTGATCACAGTGTGTATCTCCCTGTTTGAGCCCAGAGTCTCTGCACAACAAGCATGTGCCTGGAGATTACTAGTGCTTTGCAGAGCAAAGTCCAGCAACGGTAGTTAACTTTTCTCTCAACTATTTCTTGTCTCAAAATGTAATTTCTTATTTCCTACATTTATGAAACCCATATTTCTTTGCTGCCGTTTTAGTAAATTGTCATTAGTTACTGTTTTGATCTGGAAATTTTTGACTTTCAAAACTGCCTCACAACTACATATATCTGTCAGAGTACTTGTTTCCTGCAATCAAAGCCTCGTGAAAAAGAGCCTAAAGAAAACTCACATCCCTGGGTTTGCTGCGTCCGTGAGAGGAAGCCCAGTCTCAGATTTATCTCCAGGGTGTATCTTCGTGGGAAGGCTAAGGGCAAAGGTTCATGTACAGTCTTCTAAACCTCAAAGCACACAAGCTCTTCAGTTCTGTTTTGGACAGCACCAGCTCATACTCTGGATGTAGCTACCCATCCTGCTTTGACAAGGTGGAGAGCAGGGGCTGTTCCTGAAATACCCATCCTTGTGGATTATGTTGACTGTTAGGACTGACTTGGTTTACATGAGACCCTTTCCCCTTCTCTGTTCTCCATTTCATAAAGCTTCGTGCAGGCCTTCTGAACTCCTGGAGCTCAGGAGCTGGATGAGATGCTATGGCCTTCGTCAAAGTAATGGTATCCATCTGCAGCAACTCAACTCAAATTGCAAAATACCAGCCTCATATTCTGAAGTTGAGCTGGACACACAGCAGTATTCGACCTTCTATTCTTCCATGTACTTCTCCTGACCAGCACCCAATCAATCTGTTGGAAAATAACAGGAGAGCCCATGTTTTTCAAAGGGCTGGTAGCTCAAATAATGAGTTTGCTCACCCTCTTATTGCTGTACATGCTAGTTACTGCATCAAAGATTTTCAGTATTCAGAGTGACTACTGCTCTCCTTTCTAAGACTGCTTTTTCTGTTCACTGAATTGAGGTGACTTGGCTCACTACCTCTCATCCCAGTACCTCAGCTCACCGTAACCGAGCCACGCAATCCTTAGATTTCCCTTTCCTAAGGTACTGTTTATGACAGTACATATTGTTGGCTATTTTATTTCTAGTGACAATTATATTGCTCAGTGGGATTGGACTCTTCAAGGAGTTTGAGAGAATAAAATGTAGTATTAGTGTCTATGTGCTATGAACTATCTAAAATTTTTTTTCACAATGTATCTCTCTGTTTCTTAGTTAACTGTAAAATAATTGTAAAAAATTGTAGAAGTGGATTTTGTGTTTTCAGGAAGACCATGTATTCTTAAGGCAAAACTGCTGGAATTTGTAATATTAACACTAGAGCCTAACCTAATGATTGAGTGTTGCCTTATGTATACTGATTGTCATTTAATAATGCTGCATGCCTTTTTCTGGTTACCTAAAGTTAGTTTGAGAGAAGTATAAATAAAATAGGAAGTATGGAAGTTATAATTTGTTGTTCTTAAAATGTCAAGATTTATGAAAGATTAGTTATGGTGTTCTAAATTTTAAAACACTTAATTTGCTTAGTGTAATTTCCTTTTCTATGTGTTGTCTGGAATATATTTGCATATATCCTGAAGACATGGGTCTCTATCTGAGCTCTTACATTTTTGAGAGCTGGAAAAAAACGCTTTTTTTTTTTTTTCTTAGACCATTACATCTTTTTTTTCTTAATTCTATTACTAACTGAGAGGAGAAAAGTCAAAAAATACATATTCTGCTTTTCTCACAGTGCACAGCCTTGCACTGTCAAAAATGTCACAGGTTAATGGTACAACTGAGCTCCATTTATCTTATTCTGACAGCTTGTCCAATGTTGTACATCTAGCAATGGCATCTCTCCTAAAGTAAGTGACATTTTTAGCCTTTGTTCTTTTCATTTGGGCCTATTAAAAGGATTTACAGTAATTCCACACTATGTTTGTAATACGTTGCTTCTTATTATGTGGAATTACAGTGGAGACTTAAGGCTAGTTTAGTTCCATAGAATAATTAATACATGGTTGAAAATTAAATCCTCACCTTAGAAATCTGAAATTATAGGAATGGATTTTGTGAAAAATGATGGTATGTATTTTTAATTTTACAACCTTTCTATTACACTTTTTAAATTATTTATGGAAGCTAAAAAAGGCCAGCATGTGGTAGACAGCAACTTAATTTTATCCTCAAAAAAATGTGAGTCCTAACCAGTGGTTACTTATTGATGACTTACAAAATGTATAAAGGTTTTTTTTTTTTCTGAAATGAGTTTTATAAAGCCAGGGCTAACTAAAATCTGAATATTCCCCATTAAAAAAACCTATGTTGTTTCATTAAATCTTTTAAAATTGATGTATCTTTATAGGCAATAGCTATATGAAAACAAACTGATGGACCTCAAAGAACTTGTCCCATTTTCAGAGATGCTTGATTAAATTAAATTTTACAGACGTAGATGCCATTTTAACTTGAATGGCATAAATGGTTGGTATTTTTATCCTTGACTTAAAGGAAGCAATTGAAATCAGGTCTTGTTTCAAATGCTATTTTCTTAGTTTAGATAAATGGAGTGCTTGATACAAAGAGGGATATTTATCTTTTATGGTCTGGGTGCAGCTTTAGTGAATTCTTTGGAGAGTAGAACAGTATGGAATATTTCATAGGAAGAGACCTACAATGATCATCTACTCCAACACAAAGATTGGAGTCTTTTGAGTACGCCTGGGCAGGAATTCTGCATGTTCTGTGTTTTGGGCAAGTCCCTTCCCTTATTAAAAATTAAATTCTTAATTTATAGATTTGAAATAACAGGTATTTCCTTTGTGAAATATCTGAAATGTTCTCAAAAAAGGCATATCTGGTAATATATTTCTTTTTTCTTTTCCCCATATTTTTTAAAAAAGCAGACCACATAGTCATTGCAAGAGTACTTTGTAACAAATCTGACAATGGTAACCTGACAATTCTCCTCCTCATATTTACACTGCCCAGACCAAGTTCTGTATGAAGCCTTCTGAAACAGTCAATTTTTATTCAAAAATACTTAACATTAGTTTAAAATAATTATTCTTTGTGTTTCCACATTATTTCCTAATGCTTCAGTATTATTTCATAAAAGGGTAAAATTAATGACATTTCTTCGTAATTTTAAAATTTCATGATATTATTTGCATTTTATAAGGTGCAATACATATTTCAGCACAGCTAATTTGAGCATCCAGGAAAAAAGAATGAAAGTAAGGGGTACTGTTTTCAGAAAGAGTGTTCAGTGCAGAGGAAAACATAACCATAGCCCATCACTACAAAGAACTTCATCCATCTCTCCCCCAAACCCAGCCAACCAGACAACAAACACCTCTTCCTTAAGGTTCATTTGTAACTTTTAGAGAAATACTAGGACTGAACAAGGCTAATGGGAGTGAGTGGTGGTGTTTTGGTGTGGTGGCTTCTTGGGTTTTTTTTTAAACTTTAAGGTTTTTATATCTAAAATTTGATGTGGAAATATGATCCTCTCTATGCACTCAGCATTGATAAGCTTGAGATCAAGCCTTTATAATATTAATACTGGATATGAGTTTGTTGACCCATTTTAAGAAGAGCAGCTTACTGGGATGGATCCAGGGTCTAATGACATAATTCAGAAACTTGCGACAAACAGGCTTTGTGACTTTTAGGCAAGAACTTTTAGGGAAGAGTCCATGGTGTGGTCAGACAACTAAAGGTATAGCGGCTTAAAAAATATACCAACCAAAAGTGTCATAAGTAGTCCTGATGTTCTATGAGAGCTGGAGAGTGTCCTTTTATCTGTATTTACCCCGTGACAGACTGCTATGTCTTTCTCAGACTTTCAGATAAAGGCCACAAAGTATCCAAGGTATAATTTGACCAAGTCTAACTGGTTTTTTTCCTAGCACACATCAAATGAAATTTGGGAAACACTATCAGATGCCATTACTTGTGGACTTGAAAATCAGAGTAGTTATCTTTAAAAAGACATGACTTTCCTGCCAAACTGAATGGAACTAAGAATAATCTGAGAATGGAGGGAAAAGAAATGCAGATTGTATGTCAGAAGTCAGGAGATGTTAGTTTCTCACTTTCCCAGTCTGCCAATCCATCTTCTGATGAGAAGGGTTAAAAAATACACAGTAGCCATGCAAGTGTAAGTATATATAAAACACTTGCTTTGCTTGGCTGGAGTTTATTTCCTATAATCAGCTATGACAGATGAAGGAAAATAGCACCAGTCCTTAAGGTAATGTCATAGTTTCAATGTACTTTAAAGTAAATTATGTTTGCTAAAAATTGAGCTACTTTTTCTTCAGTCAATCGTTGCTAATAAATTCCTAACATAATGGAAGTTTTCTGACAATGACTTGAGTTTCTTCAGGTACAATACTGTAGATCAACATGTGGTAATAATAACCCAAATTATTTTATTTCAGCATTAGTAGTAGTTCTAAGCAGTTAATAAATCAAATAGGCACTTTCAGTTTTGCATTTTACATAAAAGTATCTATTACAAATAGTGGAGCTATATCATCTATGTATTTTACTGGAAGTTATTGTGAAGATATTTTGTATACACTGAAACTCATGCTCTAAAATTTTCTTATTTGATGACCTTAATCTTTATTTTAGAACACAAAAATAATTATTATTTGATATTATTTTGTGTATTATGGGGTCCTGCCAACTATAGTTATAAAAGAATAATTAGATGAAATTAATATTCACCAGAAGTATTAACAGAGTACATTTTTATAAAATGACTGGATAAAATTAGTGTTTACATTAAGGAGTCTATGTAGCAATAAATGTACTTTTTTCAGTAGCATTTATGGATATTTTTGCCTTTCCAGTTACTTTTTTTCCTTTTCTATCCTAATCACATAACCATCTGTCAACATCATATAATGACATTACCTTTTTTCTGTTAATTGTTTGAATGACATCACCTGCAAGGAGGTGTCAAACTGAACAAGCAGATTCTTTCCAGAGTGAGCATTTATGCTCTGTCAGTGTCAAGAAGCCCCAGGTAGACTCTTATAACTTAGAATCAGAAGGAGCTCAACTACATTGCTATCAAAATTTCACTGGCATGTAAATAGTTTAAGTATTATTGATTATTTTAATGATGAATTTTCAGTCAGATGTTGATTTAACAGTATCTTATGTGAGCCAATATATAATAATGATGAAAATAACATTGGAAGCAAATTAATTTTAAAACAGTTTATCTGGAAATGGTTAAAACTGTGAATGTATAAATGGATTTCATAGAATCACAGAATAGCTCAAGTTGGAAGGAACCCATAAGGATTGTTGAGTCCAACTCTCTGGTCCTCCCAGCACTACCTAAAACTAAACCATATGACTGAGAGCATCAGCATCCTTGGACTCTGACAGGTGGAAGTCTGATAGTTTTGAATAATCGTTGTAATAATTTACTGATTTCTTTAACATGAAAACCTCTGTCATTTTAGGTGGTACTGTGTCCACTTCTCCTTGATCCCCTACTGCAAGAGACATGGAGATAACAGAGTCCAACTAAGGGCCAGATGGCCATATCAGCAACATCTCTCATATAAGGACAGACTGGGAGAGCTGGGCTTGTTTAGCCTGGAGAAGAGAAGGCTCATGGGAATCTCATCCATGTGTACAAACACCTAAAGGAAGGGTGCAAAGAGGACAGGGTTTTTCCCGTGGTGTCTGGTGTCAGGACAGAGGCAGTGAGCACACTCTGAAATGCAGGACAGTCCATCTGAGCACTGACATACAACACTTTTTCTCTGTGGGTGTCACTGAGCACTGGTGTAAGTTGCCCAGGGCGGTAATAGAGCTTCCATTTTTGGAGATATCCAAAAGCCCTCTGGATGTGGTCCTGGGCAGATGCCTCTAGGTGGCCCTGCTTGAGCCGGTGAGTTGGACCAGCTGACTCCAGAAGTCTCTTTGAGTCTCAAACATCCCATGATTTCTTGTAGATGTAAAATGGGCTGTTTAATACACTGAATATCAGAACAGTGGGTCTGGTCTTAGCCTGATACAAATGCACCTAAAATACTGAGCTATTCTAGGTTTACTTCAGCATGACTGAGACTATTCCCAGTTATCTGGCCAGTGGCACAGCATAAATAAAACTGAGTTCCTTGTGAATGCAATCTGCTTTCTTCAAGAAGAATGGCATTAAGAGATGTGCCTCGAATATCCTGGTATTTTCCTTGACAACAGAAACATTCTCCGTGCACACTCAGACTTTGGAATTTATTTTCTTGGTGGATTTTGTTGGTGGGAGTTTTTTTTGTTGTTTTTTTTTTGTTTTTCTTCAATATCTTGAGGTCACCACAGTTCCTTCCCTTGGCTCCAGTCTTTGTGGATTTATTCTGCAACGGGAACATATTTTGTAGGGCAAAGTAACTTGGAAAAGGAGTGAAGGGCAGTAGGTGTGAGGTAGATCTATGGTCCTTTCAGAAATGCTGCATTGAATAATTGCTCTATGTAACAGTTTTACAGAACCTGATTAATTTCTCTACATAATACATATGGTAGAGGAAGGAGATTTCAGGGATTAAAATGCAGACATTTCTCACTCAGTGGTAGGAGAGACTACCTTAGGCATTGCAGAAGAATTTTAAAGCAGTGTAGGAGAAAGCTGGAATTTAGCCAAGAAAATGGAATAAACATGTCTATTCCTGGAAAGAACCCATATATCTGACTACTCAGAAAAATCACTTTTACTTCTTTTTCAAAGTACTTCAAGTTCTTTAATTCTTTTTAGCATGGTAGTCCCAGCATATGAACAGTCAGTTTGGTACTCACTGAGCAAAAGGAATATTTCTGAAGTGAAGTTAATTTATATCAATCTTTCTTGGCAAAATAAGATGAAATTTTCAAGGGTATTTTTAATTTTTTTCCTGTAGAATGAGTGAGTTTGATTGTTTGTACACTGTCATTTGATTACTGACATCTTTTCTCCCCTTATGTTTCTCATTCTCCTGCTGAACTTAAATCTATGATTTCAGACTATAAATCTTCACAGAAATTTTCCATGTGTTCTTTATCTTGTTTTGTAGACTTGAGCTTTTGTTTTGTCATGTCACAAATAACCACTTTTTACTAGAATTTGGGCTCTCCAGTAGAAGCTCAGTATTATGCTATTCTCCACTTCATCTTACTCTGAGAAGCAGAGGGATTGTATTGCTCTGTGAAAGCCAGGGGAACTACATATTTGAGCTCCCCTGTTTGATATTGTGCCATTTTCAAGTACCCCTTGAAAATACGTTTTGCAGGTCAATCCACCCAGACCTGCTGCCTTCTGACATGATTGATGTTGCTATTGTATCTGATCTTAATCAGCTGAGCCGGTCATCCATCATGACACAGCGATAGAAATCTCTCGTAGATATTTATACAAAATTAGTTCATTAACGTATGTAAGTAGAAATTCATGTGAAGTGTGGGTGAATGGAGGTGTTCAGGTGGAAGCATTGGCCACTCGGTGAGGGGCTTGCCGAGTGAAGGTCAGCCAAGCATGGAAAGTAACAGCTGGTCATAATAATGGAACTACTGCAGTTCCAGAGAAGGATGGGAGAGTGGGGAGGTCAGAATCTTTTCCTGAATGTGTTTGAGGTAAGTGGGTTTTTGTGCAGAGGGAGACGGAGACCTACTGAGATTTGTGGAGAATCCCTCCAAACATTTTAACTATAAAATCTTGTTCATTAAATCAATGTTTCCTCTGTGGTATCAACTGGAGATGTAGCACATGCAGGAGAGTGTGTTCTTAATAGGGAAGAAAAAAGATCAAAAAAATTGAATACAGGCAGATATTTCTAACTAGCATTCCAGTTCCAATCTCAATGTAAATAACCTACCCCTATTCTTTCATTCCTTTCTTCTATTCCCTTGTCTAGAAAATATTTTAAACTCTTCAGTCTATTTTGGATGTTGAAAGTAAACATTTTTATTTTAATCTGATTTTAGACGAGATGTATATGGCTTCAGGACAAAAGAACACCTCCTGGTGAAAGGAAATCCTGCTTTTGTAGTCCCTGCTTCAAAATTATTTGTAGGATTTTTGTTTGCATTTTTATTTGTTTTTAACCCAGTTGCTAAAACATAAACACTATGGAGACGGGGACAGGAATCCAGAGTTACTACTATCTGATCAACTTCTTTATTTAAATGCTTTTATATATTTGTGAGCAAGCTTGCCACTGCTTGTCAGCGCCTCTTGCTCCTTCTCTCATCATCAGAGCTTTTTCACTGCAAAGGCATTATTCAGGCACTAAATTGCTGGAAATATTGTTGCCCTCTTGTGTGTGCCTAATTTGCGGCCTTTTACTTTCTATCAACTGACTTGATGCCTTCTTCTTGCCAGTGGCCTGTGCTGAATCACACATTAAAATGTGCACCTGCCCTCATTTATTGAACTGACTGCACAATTGTCAAGTCTCTGTACATCTCATTCTAGACCTTCTCCTAGCACAGAGAATCTAGATGTGGTGGCACTTAGTGTTAATTGAATGTGATAGGAGAGTTAACATCAGCAAAGTTCATGTCTCCCTAATGTTGCTTGAGAGACCGTCATTGTTATTGATTATGATCAAATGTCCCATTGTTAATGCTGAAGAATTATTGTAATTTACAGCCGATGAATATATATGAGGTAAAAAAAAATGTTCATAGTTATTCCCTTAGGAAGACAGTACGGTGATTGCCTAATAGCATGTTTTTCCCTCTCTGTAACAGTGCTAAAACTTAATTTCAATGTGTGGACTCAATGTCAAGAGTATGATTTGTCAAGGCAATGAAGTGTGGACATAAATATATGAAATTTTGCAGTTATTTTTGCAGTTACTGGTTGAACAAGTTTCTGTTCTATATGAATTCTTTGCACAACTGTGCAAAACTAATTTTTCTCTACAGGAATTACTTGCTCCTTTTTGGTGTTTGTGTGTGTTTGGATTTTTTTAAAAGTGTATTCAGAAACTTTTGGGTAATTTTTAGAAGAAATTAAAATTCCATTCAGACTTGAATGAGTTTATGTCCTATTACAACCTAAAAATTGTCTCCTTTGGAAATATAGACTATCTAAAAATATTTTTTAGGATCTGAAATAAATTGTGAAATCATGTAACAAAGAGCAAGGCAGCTTGATTTTTTTAATCAATTGTCATATATACAAATAATGATTTTTACATATGGAGTCTATGAAGACTAAGGAATAGTCCTCACAAAGTTTGATGGTTTTATTAGATTGAAAATAAAACTAGCCACTGGGTGATCAGGAAGTATATTTTTTATTATGTGGCTCTTTCAGTATTGTCCATAAAACAAGGTAACTGCTCAGGTAGTGTATTGCCACTTCAAGTCTGACCTGCAGTTTTGTTTCCCTGCTGATTATTACTGAATGTGCATTACAAACCTAAAATAACTGTGTTTCTTGCTAGACTAGGAGGATGTATACAAAGAGGAGGAAGTGCATAATGTGGGATGTCCTTGGGATGGCTACTCAATGTCTCCTATAGAATCTTGACTTTTCTCAGATTCCAAGTTAATGAAGCTAAACCTGTAGTAATTGCTTTCATAACATGATTAATGGTGGTACATTTGGCCAGTTGGGCTGTGACCCAGCAAAACACTTAAGCACATGCTTATCTTTAAACATGTGAGTAGTTTTAGGAAATCAATAGCAGTTTCACTGCTAGGCTCCATTTTTGCCTTGTAGCACTTTGTATTTGGATTTTGAGAAACTAAGAAGCCAAATTCTTGAAAATGCTCTAGTCTTAATTACAAAATATGTTTTAGTCATGCATTTGACAAGTTTTAATTAAAGTAGTTTTATATAAATTATATGACGCTTGATATATGTACCCAATACACATTTATGTGCTTAGAATTTATCACAGTGTCTTCTCAGTATATAAATGTTATTGTATTTATGTTCTGTAAAAGCAATGAAGTCATAATATTATCCCATAATAACATTTCATTTTGATGTTAAGACTTTGGTGAAAAGTGTAGTGAAGTATTCAGGGGTCTTGCTGAAGTACTGTAAAACTGGAAATCAGCTTTATGTTTTCTGCTTATGTAATGGAAGTCCAAGTATTTAGCCTGGGTTATTATCCCACAGAATTAGTTCCTCATTCTGATGTAGAAGTAAATGAACACTCAGTATTGGAAATATAATAGGAATCAATATGGGGAAACTGAATTAGTACCAAGCTCTGCTGAACCAGAAAGTACTGTTTCATGAATGGCTTTGTACCACCTTGTTAAAAAAATAATGTTACATTTCTGCAGGAAATGTTGTTTATTTTTTCTAAAATATGAGTATGTGGTTTGTGTGCATTTTAATGGAAACCCAAATACAAAGAAGTTGGTATTTTAGGCTGTGAAAATACTTCATGAATTTGATCATGAGCAGTTATTTTGAATTAAGTTGGCTATTGAAAGAAATTTTTTAAAGAGCTTAGACTGTAGACCCAGATGACAGTTGTTCCATTAGCATGGAGTGTGTTGGCATCAGGCACTTCTCTGGAAATGCAGATATTTGGATAAGCAGTAAGAGCCATTCAGGGAGACTAAACTTCTGGGTACTTAGATTTTTGGATGGGAATTTCAGCTGTGATATTTATTTCAGCATAGCCTAACATGGCAAATTACTGGCATAATTTATTCAAAAAGGCAATGACTGTATATATAAACTCTCATGTACAGTGTAACAGAGTTTTATATTGTATGTGTGCTATTTTATACTAGCATTTAAGGGATAATAAATCAATTAATAACTGGGAAGATTACAGAAATAACAGGAAATGAAAGGATTTATAAGAAGTATGAACTTACCTGTCCTACTGAGGTGCAGTCAGAAGTCAGGTAGCTGAAGAAGTGTCCTACTACACTGACAGCAGAGGTGGTCTGCCTCATATGGCACTTAAATGACCAGTAATACACTTGGAGAGTATGTTATGAACTGAAAACTCACAATAGATGAGGGTTTTATATATTGCAAAAGATGTGGACACCCATTTCTTGCACGCCAGAGGAATTTCTTCAGTTAAAAATGGGGCTGGTTTTGTGTGATTTTCATTTTTTATTCAGATTAAATTCAGCTAGGCTTGATGAGGTTTTGATTGGAACTGAAACTGTATGTTGCGCAATAAATACTCTCTTTTGCAGGGGACCACTGTGGCATTGAATTTGTGTTTTAGAATGATGGTATTTGTGTTCTCATATACATCTTAGCTCAACACACTGGCCTTCAGACTCTGTACTAGATTCCAGACTGAGGTGCTTTTTGATCTGCTGTTTAGTTTCTGGAAATTTCAAGAGGAAAGGAACCGAAGAATAGAAACAACTTTTTTTTTTTTTTTTTTTGTCATTAACTGGTTATTTCTACATGCATTTTTCCTTTCAAAGGAATCTTATCAAATTTTATCTAAATCACCTTAAAAATTTCCCTCCAGAATTGCGTTGAAGGCATTTTAGCACATAAATGTTTAAACTGTATATTAATATCTGTTTGCATTGATATTAATGCTGCAGATGGAAGGAGTTTCATATTATAGTCGATATGGGTAGTCAGAGAACTTTGTATAGAGATGGAGCATAACAGTGAACTGGCTAAAAATGAAATTATAACAGTGTGTCTTGAACTTCAAGATGACTTGCTGCTTTTTTAGCACAATTTGCCTGAAACACAGAGAAAACTTTGGCTTTTACATTCAGGAAAAGAGGTAACAAACTTTCCCCAATGTCTTCTAGATCACAGGGCCATATGTTCAAATTACCTAAACGTACATAGTAAAAGAATAAGATTGTTTAAATTCTATGCTTAAATATAATTACTAGTAAGGGAATCAACTAATGTTGATACAGTTTTGAAGTTTAGATACCAAGTAGTCTACACCTCAAAAATTTTTAGAAGACTAAACTGTTTCATTAACCTTACAAGAGATGCACTACTTATGAATTTGACATTATGTAGTTGGTATACAACTGGTATTTGGTATTTTGTTTGGCATTGGCATTTGTATGCCATTGGTATAATGGAAAAAGGTAAAGTGCAGCTGTCTCCAATACATTCTAATAGTCAGATTGCAACATTTGATCTCATATTTGGCAGTACTTTTGTAGGAGAGGTTTTGTTAAAATATGCTCCTCAGGAGAGGTTAAAAACCAAGTAATTTGCCCTTAGGTTTTTGAAGCCCAAAACCTCTGACCATTATTAAAATGTTGGTAGTGTATTTACAAAAATAAGGTGTATCTCTTTCCTGGTTACTTTTGACTAAATACTTCCCTCTAACACGTGTTAATTAACTTTGAATCAGTGAGGTTTGAATACTGATTATAAATTTCTTGCCTTGGTTCTGTGTGATGTGATTTTGCACTGTACTTTGATAAAAATTCTTTCAGTTGCAGGGGTTGAAGGTTGCAAATTTTGACGTCCTCCATCTGCCCTCCAGCTTTCTCCAGAAAAAGTTATTCAGTCTGTGCAGGTCACAAGCTGTTCAAGGCATTCCCCAGTTCAATGAAGATATCTGTGCCTGAGGTTTTCCAGTATGTGGTCTGAGAAGTCTGTAGATAGACTTTAAGAGTTTTGAACCAGGGCAACCTTCTGAGAACACCATCGGAAAGGAATTTATGACACAGCAGACTTGAGGCATCCATCATCTTTTAGAGTCCTATTTGTTGCTCTTTACTGCAGCCCATACTGTTTTACACTTGGGGCATGCAGTAGATGCCAGATTTTTTAATACATATTTTATGTGATGTAATGTACCCCATCTTTAACATCTCTGCACAGTTTGACCCTCAGGCATCTTAAAGTGTTGAGACTCTTGGAAGGAGTATATTGCACATGCGGGAAATATAATTTTTTATTAAAAGGAAATAGCCATAATTAGTGCTTTAGCAATCTTGTTAATTCCCTTTTAAAACTCAGAGTGATTAATGTGGCAATTTCTAGATGCTTAAAATGTAAATGGAAGTGTTTAAATACACTTTTAAGACTTTTTAAAAAATCAGTATAAAAATTAAGGGCCAAAGTAAAAGTAAAATGATTCAGGAAAAAAATTCATGCAGCTAAGCAGAACAATTGCATGCCAATTTTATCTACATTTTGTAAAAATAAGTTGCAATGTCAAACTCATTGTCACTAAGTTGCTTTCCTTGCTATTTTTTTGTTGAATGTGTTTGTACCTCAAAATTTTGCACACTTCCCATGCTGTTACTATCTTCCTTAATGTGCTATCATAAAACTTATTCTCTTATTCAGTAAAACACATTAAGTATTATAATTTATTTTAATCATTGATTGCCTTTATAAGCTCTAGAGTTTTTAAGTTTTAATTTGATCTCAAATTTAATATTGGCTGTGTTGGACTTCTTGTATAGAACATCTTGTAATGGCTACTTTATATTTCCACCTTCAGTACTTAGAAGTATAAGATAGGGAGGAATAATGAAGTAATTTGACTTTTGTTGTGTAAAGATTTTATAGCAAATGTTTAATGGATTGCTATTGATATTACTAATTGCTATAGCTACAGAAAGTTATTAGTCACACCTTTTCTTATTATTGTCCTGTATTTCTAGGATGAAGATACTACTTAAGAAAGCTTAGAATGACTAAGATGCTTTCAGCAGTTCCACTGTATTTTGACATAAATCCCACAAATAGTCCCCTATGACTTTGATGGCAGGGAACTCACTCAGGGACCAAAAGCAGTGTCTTGCTCTTGCAGATTCAGAGGGACTTCACACATTTTTTCAGTTTAATTAATAGAGTATTATTTCTGGTTCTCTGCTTTAGTAAGGCCATTTACCACTGAGAGAGAATCAAAGTAATGCAGATTGTGTGAATTCAGGTGTAGGGGTTTTTTTCAATAGCCTACAAATCATAAAATGCAATTTTCTCATTTAGTTCCTAGTTCATAATAGTAAATGGTTTAGAAAATTGTATTAGGTAATTTTCTCTAGTGCATTTGATGTAAATTGCACTAATATTGTGAAGTGCTTTTGTTTAACATATTCTTTGTAAGTTAGATAAATGAAGGTTTCTGAAGAATGGAATTAGATGAAGCTCATTATGATAAACAAGCTCACACTCAATATGGTTAATTTTTTTGTCCTAGTGGCACTAAGCCATGTGACTTCACCATCCCTTTTTAAGACTGGCTTTGCTTATCTTTGCATTGAAGGAAATTTCCTCAGTCATATACACACTGCCTAATATGTTTATTCCTTGAATGTCACCAAACTGTTGTCATTAGCCAGTGATGGTTTTCCCCTGAGCATAATGGTGGTCTTGTATGTTTTTTGGTTTTGAAAAATAAGAGAGACCAAGAGAGCAGGACCATAAAGGAAAACATACAAGGGCTTTGTGACTTCTGCATTAATGATCAATAGCTGTGGACACGAAACTTGCCTTGTGGTCTGAAATGCAGCTCATGTCCACGTTTTTCCCACTTTGAGTAAGAAAAAAAAAAGTACTTTTCTGTTTGCCAGTTCTTAGCAGTAAATGATAGTGGAAGCACAATTTATTTGTGGCCTAAATTGGGTGCAGGCGTTACCAGTTCTAATGCTTACAACATCTGTAGGCACAGAAAGAAGGGGAAGAAATGGGCTTTTAAAATGTTTAATTTAACATCCTCTCTCGTTCCTTAACTTGAGTGGATTCAGTAGATATTAAGCACACTGAGAACATACATAGAAACTGTTAATGAGTTTTCTTTAATGATGAACTTGAAATTTGGTATTCCTACTGTTACCAAAGCAGTGGTTCATTTACAAAAAATTCTGTTGTTCTCTTTGTGTGATCCCTGCAATAAAGGGTTGCTGTAATTTCATGGGAGTACAGAGCATTAGAACAAGGCAGATCATATAATTTGCTGCACTTGAGAAGTGCTTGAATTCCAGCACTACTTTTTAGTTGGTAACTGTGACCAGAGTAATGAACAGTAAGTTTGTGATTTTTTTTAATCTTTCTGTAAGTGGAATATCCAGAGAGGAGGGGGGAAAAAAAAGAAGAAATAATGCAGCCACAAATGGTATAAATTAAAGGAGTTTCTTAGAGCTGGACTGGAACACTGTAATACAAAAAGTCATTTCTATAAGAATCCTTTAGTAGCCTATGAACAGTGGTATTTCACTCTAACATCAAACACAGACTTTTGTCATTGAAGTATGCAGTTGAAGTTAGGTCTGAATAAAAGGAAATGGCATACTTTTTTTTACTATGGGTCTTGTATTTTTTCATATATTTTTACCCACTAGGCATATGAGACCAAGTGGATACTACTTGCTGTGGAACCCTAATTTTTCTTTTGAGAATGAATCCTACTTTTTTTAGAGAAGGTGCTGTACAGGCATTTTCTGGTATGGGAAGGATCTGTTTGAAAAACAGATCAATTTTCCTTTCTGACTTCCTGGTATATCAACAAAGAACGCATTCAGTCCATCTAATAATGCCATATCAAAATTCAGCCATCCATGAGTTAAGGATGCTGCCTTCCCATGGAGCAGGGCAGTACCCCCAACTGGGATAAATCATTCACCAGACACAGTTTACAATAGACCTGAAAAGGCCCATGGCCTCCTTTTATGAGCTTGTTTGTGCAACTGAATGGCCAAAATAACATAATGCTGGATAAACCAAGTGACAATGATAATAGAGGAGATACTGTTAAGTGGTCAGGGAATACATCTGCAGAAGGATGACCATCATTAAGTGCATGACATAACATTCAGATTTCTGTCATTCAAATAATTTCTTCCTTATGCTTATTCTTTTCTCACTGAAGCCAAAGTAGACACTTCTGTTCAAAATGATTGTGTAAACTAATTGAACAGTTATTCACAATCCAACATCCCCAAAAATCAGAAGTGAGTCTGTGAATGCACATGGAATTACATTTAGAAGGTGGCCACTGTGAAAGACACAGTGCAGCTTTCAGTGCCAGGCCCCTGGGGACATGAGGATGAGGAAGGACAGGGTGCATGCCCTTTATCATACCATCCCTTGCAGAGATTTTTTAAGTGTCACCATTTTGAAATGAGATTCTAATGAATCATCATTCTCTTCTGTTCCTGCTCTTTGTCCTTTTGACCTTTGATAGACTGGTTTTAGACTCAGAGGGAACTTTCTATCACTGTAGTCCTGCTGTTTTTCTTTCCTCTGCTTCTTATGCCACTGGAAACAGTAATTTAATTGGACCTTGTGTCTTTTTTCTATCTTAGAATTTAGTCATTTCCTACAATGTGATTTTATTGTGATTCATTAACTGCATGGTAATTCATAAATTATTCCCTCTGATTTATAAAGTAGGGATGTGTGTGTTCATAAGGGACTGGAACAAACAAGGAGTAGTTGAATTACTGGTATAAAGTAAGAAATATTCACAAGAAAGGAGAAAGTAATCACAGTCTTCAAGAACAAGTAACTCATGCAAACCTATAGTAGCCCTATTTCTGTAAGTCATTATGTTTCTAAATTATCACAAGACAAGTTTTTAAAAAACAGGCTGACAAAATACATTATTCTACATCAATAGTTACAACCTGAATACCAAGGAGAGTGGTAGGGAATGCACTTCTGTCCCTGCCCACACCCAATAAAAATGCAAAATAAAATTTGCAGAAAAGATAATTGAAGATTTAAACATACTTTTTTTTTTCTCTAAGAATAGTTTGAGATGGTCTGTGGTTGCCCTTTTTAAATACTAATGTTGTAAAGACATCTCTGAGTTCATGAAGCATTTGCTGAAGGCAGCTGATGATTTATGCATGTCCAGTTTGCCTCATTAGGCATCTTTTATGCATGCTTCTGAAGACAAAATGCTGAACTAGATGGACCACTGATGTGCTGTATTAAGGCAATTACAGTCCCCATTTTCCATCCTATATATTGCTTTTTAGATGCAATTCCCATTTATACCAAAAATACCTATCCATTTGATACAAGCTATTAAGTTTAGTTTTTTTACTTTACTGGTTTACTAACTTTTTCTTAGAGCAGGGCAAATTTTTCCTGGGGAGTAGGATTAAATTCTGAAAAGGAAACCCCTTATAGGTCTTCACATTCTGTGCTTTATCTATAGCTGATTTTCAGTATGAAATTTTGCAAGATTGGTGCAAAGTCTGACAAAATCTGATCTTGTTTACTGGGATGTCATTCTGAAGTCATAGTTATTTGTGCAAATATCGGCTCTTAATTGTTACTAGTTCTCAGTTTTATGTGTTTGAATAACTTTTTTGAATATTTCTAATTAATTTCCTCTAACAAGTATTAATTATTATGACAGAATAAGTAGTCATATTTGTTATTTCTTAATCTCCTGGACATTTTTATATTTCTACTTGCTTGAGGTTTGTGCAGTTGCTACATGAAGCATTTGTAGTGGTAGACACCTTATTATAAAAAAATATATAGCTCATGAGGGTATATAGTATGGGTAGATTTGGGTTTTCTTTTCCTTTGCTGCATTTTGTGTTTATAAAATTTTTATCCTCAGTTTTAGGAGCATGATGTGTGTTTGAAATGTATAATTTTCAAGCAAATGCTTAAGAGGCATAGGAGTTGAATTAAAATTTTTCTCTGACAGAGTTTTGCATGTTTTTCTAAACTGTCCAACTTCCACAGATAGATTTGGTGTCTAATTACTATAATTTGTTTGGCCTGCTCAGGCAGTGTCTGTAGGTGTTATGATACTTCTGCTCGTTGCTCAGAGGAATCCTTGTAAGAATTATTATGCTCATGGGGCAGCTTGACAGACTGGTCAAAATTTTACCTGAAGAATACAAATCAATGAAGAGGATGGTGTTTTATAATAGCCTCCCCTTGGCTGTGCTTGACTGGTATTTAGCCTGGCAGGGAAAATGCACTTCTCTATTAATCGGATATTTTCTCTACCAAATTTCTAAACTGCTGTGAGCAGTGGCATCTTTTGAAGTCCTTAAAAATTAGCAAAGCCTTTGAAGTGAGTATGAAGAAATCTATATTTCAGTCCTTTCACAGTTCCTCCCGAAATATTTTCTCTGACGTAGGAAACTTAACGTGACTTGTCATACTGGAATACATAAATTACATAGTGGCATTTATGATGTACTGATGAAGATGAGGCTGATGAGTTAGGCACTGCAATATGCATTCCATGGGATTTTGACAAAACAATTAGACTTCCTAACAACCTATAATTCTTTTACCTCTGTAAGTAGGCCCTGGCTTCTATGGCGATTTATAATGTCATAAATATTAATGTATTTTTTTCAGGATTATAAATAATGGTTTGCTTCTTAAAAGCTAGTCATATAGATTTTAGCAGAACTGTAGCATCTATAAAATAATGCTGTCATGCCTTCAATTTACCATATGCCTGATGATTTCTCCAATATCAGAATTGGTAATTAGGCTCATGTAAATGGCAAATAAGGAGTGACACGTGAATCTCCTAGAGCATTAGTGCTGAGGTTCTGAGCATCCCCGTGCCATTGTACACATCCACATGCAGAGAGGTGTGTGTTTAGCTGCCAGCTGTCTGTTAGATAAAGTACAAAACAGTCTTGATAACGTAACAGGAACTTTTACTGCCTCTTAGTTGGTAACAGAGGTTCTTTTTCAGATTAATTCAGTATTTTATAGACTCCTGAAACTGGTTAGACAACATTTTCAGCAGCTGAGAAATGCAGTGAACATGCAGGTTACATTCTTTACATGCTGGCCCATACATTTGCATGTGCCTGTAGAACAGGCCTGTACATTTCTGAAGATGTTTTGTATTACTGTACTCAGTTCCACAGCTACTGGAATTGTAAATTATCAGCTAAATTTTGGGTGTTATAGGGAAAAGGAATGTATTTCAGGGAGGAAATCAAAGTAGTTATTTAGTTAAAAAAGGATAGAGGCCAACAGGAGCATTTTCTGTCCTGAATTTAATCTTGCTTGTTTGTGGTCTAAAGCTGTTGTTTAAATATTTTCCCCTGTATACTTGTCTTCTTGAATCAAAAGCTGGGTTTTTATTTTGCTCCCCAGAACTGACTAAAAGCACACTTAATAAGAATATTACTGTAACATGAATATGTGGAATTTTGATGCAATATGTAGAATAGAATGAAGAAGCTTCAGTTTCATTAAGTCCAGAGACATTTTCTTACACTTAGAGTTTCTTAATCCCGCATTCAGAAATCTCATTAATCGTATAATGTACTTTTAAGATAAAGAACCACTAGCAGTGTTTACTCAGAAATTCCCATTATACTAAAGAGATTTTTGTGCAAGTAGAGGTAAAATATGTCAAAACTCTGACGTTTTTATCTGAATCTTTTGGGTTTCTCCAAAAACATATATTTCTAAAAAAAAAAAGTTCAAACACAGGTATTTATGGACATACAGGAAAACCTTTCCCATAGGTTCAGCAACACTTCTACACCAGAGGAGACATTTTATTTTGCATCTACTCGAGGGATTAAGTTACAACTTTCATCTTACATTTCCATTAATATTTTGCTAGGAAAAACCCCATAAGAATACATAGATCTTGAAATGCTATGGAATAAAACCTGTTCTGATTTCACACGAAGTTGTAAACAATTTCTAGTAGAAATAATGTTTTAAAGTGACATTTTTAAGGAGCACACTTACAGAATTCAGAATGAATGAACTTTACTTTTATGAAAGGAGCCAACTGAAGTGTTTCAAGTCACTTAAAGCTCAATTAAACTGTGTTATGAAAGTCTACGTGGAATTATATGTGAATTTTATTCATTACTATTTTACACTGCTTGATTAACTATTGAAATAGTCTGTCTAATTGTCATGTCCAATACTGAGAAAATGTTTTAATGATCTTTGAAAAGATTCCCAAAAAAACCCTTAAAAAATCATTAGGACTTGAGTAACTTAGTCTCTTTCTTCTAATCAAAGGCAGGATGATCATAGCAGACCTCACATACATCTCTAAGAGCTGCAGAATGATTGAGGTATTTAAAGATGGCCTGTCTGAAATGAAAGCAACTAATGTCATAATTGCAGTCCTGCAAAATCTTTGCTCAGAGTGATTGCCTAACTCTGAATATTCCTGAATTCACTGTGAGCTGCTTCTCTGTGCGGGTGGCAGTTTTGTAAGTAGTGTGCCCTGAGCTGCTCACGCTGAGGAGCCCAGCACTTAGCATAGCCTGGCTGCTGTCACAGACTTGTCACTTGTCCATCCTGATCTCCAGAAAGAGACCCAGTTATACGCATGCAAGTCTTAGGAATTATCCTCTGCTATGCAGGAGTCATATTCTCATGTATGGGCACATGCAACCTGTGGTCTAATGCAACTTCAGCATTGCAGATAGGCCTAGAAAATCATCAAATATTTAGGGTCTGCTGAAAATGCTTGACTATGTGGCAATTAATGTATACATTTGGCATGTAAACTGACAGGGAGCTTTTATTTCATTTACATCTCTGGGAGGTTGCTTTCCTCTAAAAGAAATATAACATTTTTCTCCTTGAAAAATACTAAATAGAAAAGAGTTGTTTAGGACAATCATTTATATGTTTATTGTTTTCATGTGGTTTTCAGGATCTCTTGGAATGCAATTTCATGAAATATTTAAAATTTCCCATATCTGAAATGCATTCTCAAGTTACATTGTCCATCCCCAGTCACATAACACCATTTTTGTGACCTACAGAAGTAACATTCTTGTTTTTTTTCTGAACAGACAGGGTGATGTTTTGGTCACCAAGATGTAATTTACATGTGTTGAATTTTAGCTACTGCATGGTTTCCATTAGCAGGAGACACACATCAGTTAATGACTTTTTCTATAGATATATTCAGGGGCATGAGGAAACAAATACGTGTCGTTTACATGTTCGCAAATACCTTCAGTATTTGGTGTTCCATTTGTATATACAGATACTTGTTTTGTGTTTTGTATAGTAATCTCATATTTGTTACTTACTCAGATTCGCATGCTGGTATTTCATATTTGAAATCATAAGCAGGTTGATTGAAGCACAGTTTTTTTCTATTGCTTCTTAGCATACAGGTGAACTACAAACTACAGCTTGGAAGTTATTTTGCAGTTCTCTACATGCCTGTTTAGACATCTTTGCATTTATCTCCATTTTGAATGCATTTTCTACTCTTAAGCAATGGTAGCTTTTATATAAACTGATATTTCACATAGACTTGGAACAGGTACCTTTGTAATCAAGAATCTGCAAAGATAAAAGTAAGAAAATGTTATTAAACATCTGAAGTTAAATGTGGAAATATACTCTGGGTATTCTGGAGCCTTTGTTTAGGAATCTTTATTTCAATTTATTCCATCTATTGGGCTATAATAATAAAGGTTGTTATCACAGTTCAGTAAAGTCCAATGTAGCTGTGCAAGCTGCTGTGCAAAATCAGATGAATTTTGAGTGTCTAAAATTACCCATTTTATTCACATTAAAGAATAAGCTACTGAAGATAATGCAGAAACTAAACTACTGATGCCTTGGGATATTTTAGTACCACAGGAAAAGCTACCACTAATTCTACTTAAGACTCAGGATTCTTAGAGGCTGGGGCTAGGTTACTGTGGCCACCCTGTGTTTAGGAATGGGTAAAGGTATAAAAGTAGATGGTCACAAACACATAGGCAGAGTGCCAAGTCTGAGCTCTTTCAGTGGTTGCCTCTATTGCAGTTACAACATAGTCAGACATAAATACTTGGTTCCCGTTGTGTCACTTCAGCTAGGGGATGTATGTGTTAAGATTATGAATCTTGCACTTGCTTCATATCTCCTTAAAAAAAAGATAATACTATGATTTATGATTTTAAATATGATTTAACCCCAATGTATTTGAAAGAAATAGTGCATGACACTTGCCCGTTAGTCCAAATGATGTCCTTTGTTTCTCTGGCTCAAGGCTGTAGAAAGTGAAACCTGAAAGGTGTATTTTTAAAATTTTTACATAAAATTGCTTTTTCTAAAGATATGCTTAACCAATTTGTTCAACTGCTTTTAGACATAACAAGACAAAACTCTATTATCCTCCTCAAGTTTGTAACCCCTTCTTCCTCATTTTCTATTATGAAAAAGTATCTGTTGCTCTAGCTACTGTTTTGAACATTAAATCTGAATGGGATTGTGAGATAGATACCACTGTCTTCCTTGTAGGTATGGGGTAAAATTTAGTCAGGAAAGGAGTGTGGCAGAGAATCTGTGTATATAACTTAGATTTCCACAGTGATAAACTGTTTGCCTCTTGCCATGAACCTGAAGCAAATACTCCCCTATTCTCAGATTCTGCCGAGGTGTATTTCAGTGCAGTGATCATTATAGAAAGGTGCAGATATGTGAATTCTGTTAACTATAACTTTAGACTCGATCCAGCACAGCCATTTTCAAAGTTATTTTTGTTATTTTGTTAGATTTGGTGCCAAGAACCCCTTTGTATCTGTATTGCCTGAGAAAGTGGGGAGCCTTGGGGACCATTCCAGTTATTCCATATCACAACATTGCCTGTGTGCAGCAGGAAAATACTGTAGGGAAAACCAGGATGCTGTGGCACTTGCTTTGTACTTCCAGAGCAAAATGAAAATCTAGGGGAGTGGCAGAAAATATTCCTGTCCCTGGTGTGGATTGCTCACCTGAAACACACAGTGTTATTTAAGTTTCTGTTATGAACCATCTGTTGTTTGTTATTAGAACTGCAATAACTGATCTTTCCTCATTATTGTTTTTGCATAGGAAATGAGCTCTATATACTTGTTTCCCCAAGGCCGTTGCTTCAGTCATTCTTTTTACTTTGCTCTATACTTATGAAATCTTTATGAAAGAGGAATACAGTCCACTAGGCATTATATAAATGTCTGGCTTCTGCAAAGAATCTTTCTAGACAGACAAGGTATTGCTCAAGGTTCTTGTGTTTACTTTATACAAACAAAGAAACTCCGTAGTATACCTTTTCCTTTTTTTTCCTGGGCATTCTTCACTAGTGGCTTTAGGTTTTCCCAGTAGTTTGGACTGATTTGAGATTTATTATTGTGAAATAAAGGATTGCTAGAAATGGAGTGAACCATTCCTTCTACTGTCTTGTGTCTAAGATTTTAGATTAGATCCTGATAGATGTTTTTTTATGTCAAAGGTTTATGTTCTGTGATGTCAGAATTCATAATTTGAAAATTAGAAAACATGTTTATCTGTTTGCAGTTCATAAATCTTAGCCTTCACTGAATGAGTACTCTAGAGCCCAACACACATCCTGGCTGCTATGAAGATTTATGGTGTGCTGTAGAAAACAGCACATTACAATACCATTCCTGAAATTGCATTAAAAAGAAATTGCTATTGTTGAAAGAGAGAAAACTCAACAAAAATGTTCTAACTCCAGAAGTGATACATCTGAATCCTTCTTAAATGCGTAGAGTTGAAACTGTTTTTCATTCATGCAGAACACATTAAACCATCTATCAATACTTTTAACCTTAGATTTTCAAAAGTTGTTTTCAACATTATCCATCTCTATGAAATGTTATTTTTTACATTTAAACATAATTTTGCACTACAGTTGTAAAGTATTTGTGGTTGTCTGTTCCCTAACATTGCACTCTTTGAGCATAACGTACAGCCTAAAATGCATGTGTAAGTCTTTAAGAGCTGTTTCTACACTTGTTTATTCTCCTATGACGTGCTGGAATTGCTTTCTGTGTTTAATTGAACACAATGTGTGTATGTTTCTAGGTGAGCAATGCTTCTGTTCATTTTGATGCATTTCAGTATAATTTGAAGGCTTTTGTTTCATTTTGGATTTTCTAACTCGAAGTCATTCAACTGAACTTGGATACGACCTCTATATTTCTGATGGATTTTCTTGTCTCCCCAACTTAAAAAAAAAAATCAAAACATATTAGCATGACACTTTGTAGCTACCTTTTCCCCATCAGATGGATTCACTCTCACCTAAATCTTCATATTAAAGGAGTCCATGTTAAGAAAGTAGTTAATTCTTCTGTGTGTTGTACAGAGCTATACATAATTTTCCTTTTATGTCCTTCATTTCTTATACAGAAGGAAGTTCTTATGATTTCTAAATAACCTGGCATAATTAAGTAACTTTGAGATCACTTTCAACTGTGTCTTTTAAGAAAGCAACTTAATTTGCGGTAACCAAGTATTGTCTCATTTTGGGTACTTGTTTTTCACTTGTCCTGAAAATGCATTTTCTTCCCAAAGGAGCTTCGATTTGTTTTGAGGAGCAACTATTGAGTTGCTATTGATGTACATAAATATGTACTGTATTATATGAGTTTTTGTCAACATAACATGATGTCATCTGAAGAATTTTATTTTAAATACTTTTAGTGATGTTGGAAAGAGAACTTTGCAGGCTTTTGCTGATTAATTCTGGGGAACAGCAGACCTGTGAAAAGGGTACGTTTATGATATTCAACTACTAAATTTCTTGAAAGAAGCTTTGTTTACAGGCCTAGCGATGACCTACAAGTTGGTCATTCACAGAGGTTAAGATATCATGTTCAGTGAGTGAAGAGCAATGGCCAATACAGTACTGTTATAGTGCATTGCATTAGGGTCAGCTTCCAATTATCAGGGGACTGAGTGCACTGAGTGTGGCTACAAAGCATTTTATTGCTAGAGAAACAGCACTGGTTATCATCTTATGCTTCCAATATCTGGCAATTCAAAAACATCCAGTTATGGTGGGGGAAGGGAATATCCAACAAAGCATCTATATTTATAAATGCATGTATTTCTATATTCATATGTAGGGTTTGAATGTTCCAGCATATCATAGTTGATGCCTAACACTGGTTTGCCTAAACTGGCTGATGGTCCTTATCAGGTAAAATGCTGTCTATGGAATTAGTTTACATTTAAACATAAAATTTCTATGTGATGTAGAAAGAGCAGAAAAAACTTTTCTTTTCATTTTTTTCCCACCAAAAGGCCTCCTGGGAGTTTTTTTTTTTAAGAATTATATTAAGTATTGTGTATTTATTATTAAAGTTCAAATATTCTTGCCTGGGAAGAATAAAAATAAATATTGATGTCAAATCAACTTTGTATTTATGACAACAGTGAAAAACTTGAGACATATGAAGAGCCATATATCAAACTGGCAAGCTGGAAACTAGAATTTCTGAATAGGAGCAACAGAAATACAGCTTTAGCATGTGTGTGAAATACACTAGTACCTTTTAGGTAATAAATCATGCTAAGGAACTTCCTAGTCTTAAAGATTTTCTGTTATTTTATTTTTTTTTTTTTAGTAGAATGAGAATTGTGCTATTTTGCTGAAAATAGCCTGTCAATAAATTGAGTATTTTTGAAAAACAGATTGCAGAAAAATATGATTGAAAATCATCAGACTTTTAAATATTTATGAATCAGTTAAAATATCACCCATATTTTTGCTGTTCATTTCAGATTATAAAATAAACTTCAATGATTTAAAATGTGTCTTTGGCTAAATATAGAAATAGTTTATGGTTGTAGACAATTAACATCCGAATGTTGATGTACTTAATCAGCTCTTGTTCTTGCAAAACACCGATTTAGCTTTAGGTATGGTGATTTGAAAATATGTTTTCCTAAAAGAGTTAACTATTTACATGCTGAAAGTGGTTGTACTACAAGTATCAAATATGAGTTTAAGAAAGCCTGTTTCTTGACCTGACATTTGCAGACTGGCATATGAAGAAAATAATAGTCTGTTCCAGCTGGGTTTTTGGCAGGAAGGGAAGTGTTTCAACAACATAAAATAAACCTTGTGGAAAGGTTAATACCACTCTTCACCTCTTTATATGCAAGCAAAAAACCCCAGTCCCCTTGAGTATCTTCAAATGTATTGAACGGCCTTTAGAAAGTTTAATTTTTTGAGTTCACATCACATGGTAGTACATTTCTTTTCACATGTCTACCAAGAGTGAATGACCTACAGAAATTTCATGAGGCTGTGTCTCTCTAAGAATAGTGATTTCATCGTCTTAGGGTGATGTTTAAGTGTTCAGTAAAGCCTTCAGAATCACAAGGATACCTGCATGCAGCCTCAAGCCAGAAGCTGTTGTTTGCTCAGAGTAATCCCATCTGTTGCACAACATCACAAAGATGTTTCCAAGGAATTACTCCTATAGAGCCCTTCGGTCAACAGGCCATGCAGCAATGAATTGTCAAATAATGATGGTCCCTAGTGCCAAGCGAAAGAAGGACAGCTGAGAACTTTTGATATTAAAGTACTTGATCTACTGAACCAGTTAATCAAACAATACATGTGGGAGATGAAAGAGTGTTTTTTAGATGGAAGGAGGTAATGTTCAGCATTCTTAATTTGTATTTCAGAGTAATGCTTATCTTAGGAAAATAAACCTGATTGAGAGAGAATACAGTAAAATGATTTGTAATGGTAAAGGCCTCTTTTCCAGATAATGTTCCATGATCTCACTAATTTACTTTAGGACACATCTGTGGTAATTGAAGAAATCCAGAAATGAATTTTGTTCCAAGTTTCAAAGATTCTAAACACAGAGTCAGGTTTCATTACTACCATCTGCTGCCTCCTAAATGGCTTTGCAAATTTGCATCATTTTACAAAGCACTAATGAGATTTTAACATTTTTCTCTATGGAAGAACTGAAGTGAGCCAACTGAGTACTTTTTACCCTGATTATCTTAACCTCTTTTTACTGAAATGGAATTGTTTGATGGCACCAGCCATCATTTTCACATAATTGCCTTTCTCATTCACGCTTGTTTTCCGTGACACTGTACATAGCAGACAACCCTTGCCTCAATGTTTTTGTAGTTTCTTAATTACGAGCTGTCAGTGTTGAATGAATGCTTTAAGAGTGTATGAGTATCTACATACTGTTTTGTCACCTTTCTTAACGTTGCATGTCATATTGAAGACTCCTGGTAATTACTGTAATAGTACTTCAGAGAAGTTATGTCAGCCTGCACTTACCATTAATGCATTAACGTGTCAAAGCGGCAGTGAATGACACAGCTCTAGGCAGTCTTAAAAGCTACTAATGGTAGCCCAACTCAGAGGAATTGATTTGTAAGCAACACTAAAGCCATAAAACTTTCATCCTGAAATATGGCTTCAAGAAGTCTTTTTCTATCATCCACCTTACATTCAGTGCATGAGGAACAGCTGCTTGAATAAAGCAGCAATCTGTAAGGACAAATGTTTCATGCCATCCATGGTGGGGTATTATTGCCAGAAGAAAGGTAGCAAAATGACAGAATAGTTAAAAGGATTCTGTTGCTAACATTGCAAAAGAAAATTCCAAAAACTGCAGTGTTCCACCAGCAGGAATCTAGAGTAGCTCAAATGATGAGGGAAGTATGGCTTGATTTAAATTTTAATGAGTGAGATTGGGCTCTGACATGAAATATATTTATGCACTTGTAAAAAAAAGGATTTAGTAACTAAAATGTTAAATATCTGATATCTAACTATAAAAAGGCAAAGAAAACCCAACAAAAATACCTGGATCTGGGAAATGGTGGTACAGGTGCAGGGAAAGCAGTTTTCTAATGGCTCTTGGGTTATGACTTCTTTATGAAGCGTCCACTTCAGCAGCCTGGAATTAGGGGTAGAGGTTGCTGTTTCCTAAATGGATGCAGGGGAAGGAGAGAAGCACATGAGAGAGGAGGTCCCTTTCAGAGAAGGACAAAAGCAGTTACAGCTCCAAAACTTTGAAGAATGTAATTTCCGAAGGGTAGGGCTTTCAGAAATGCGTCATATTATGTGTGTATATCAGATGATGTTTACCATCGTGAATAGGGGATGCAGTTTAACTTTTCTGAAGTAATTCATTTATCAAAAATCCATGTCCAAAGCAAACAAGGAGGAAAACTATTGGAAGTTTCATATCAAATATCAGTACACAACCGAAATCCTGTCTCTGCTGATGCCAGTGAGGGCTGTGTTATCAACTTCAATGAAACCAAAGTTTTTCTCTATATATTCATACATATATCTTATCTCCCTGCAGAACTGAGGGCTGGAAGGAAGGAAGATGGATTACTAGTAACAGTAAAGAAACAAAAAGCAGAAAATGGCAGGTGATGAGAGAGCAGGTTATTATAAATGAAGAGGCAAAGAAATAAGAAAAAAATAGAAATAAGATTAGACAAAGGAAGGCTGAGAGGAGAAGAAGGATTGAAAAAGAAAACTATGAAAGAGTTTCCTAATATTCCTAAGAGGTGAAAAGTTTAGGATTTTTGATCAACATGGTCAAATATTCTATTTCTTCAGTCAACAGCTGTGAAATCACACTGGAGAGCCTGGAGAATTTTCCAGTACTTCACTGAAGTACCAGCTGCCAAGTGAAAAACCTGTAATAAGAATTTTTAATTAATGGAAAGAAGGGGAAAGAACTAGTTGCTGAAAGTTGGAAAATAAATTTTTCAGTCTTCAGGTTTATTTCTTTCCTCTTCAAATATTTTTATTGTAGTTGTGGTGGCCTAAGGGTGTAGGAGGCTTTATAGGCACTGTTTATTAGACTGATCAGTGTTTGGGAGAAATGATACAAATTTTTGAGGTAGCCTATGGGGAAAAAAGTCCTTATGTATGCAAAAACTTGCATGCAAAATTTTTTTTTTTGCCTTAGAAATGTCTATTCTATGTTTAAAATCTTGGTGTCCTCTTTCCCTTACCTGCTTTTCACAGCAATTTAGGGGGGAAAAAAAGTTATTTAAAAAAAAAAAAAAGTCTAGACATTTCATCTTTCCTACCTGGGCAATTATTCACTGTGGTTTTTTGTGCCAGTACTTATCTCCATCTCAGCAAAGGCTGATCATGACCAGCAAGACACACAAATTGTTTTAAAGCCCAGGAAATTTATTTTTTATTATTTTTAAGATTCTTGATAGAACTCACCATAAAGGGCGGTTTGTCATATGTTTTGTTAATACCTAGATTTTAAAAGAAATATTGAGCCGTGCAAAGTTTGTAGAAAGTAAAATACAAGTCAACTTGATTAAAAGTTGTCTTTTAAAGCACAACTTTCTTTATTAGTTATCCATGCTATGTTTAGAAAAATGCTGTCATATTACTTTTACTGGTAACCACTGAACATCAAAACCAAAATTGTTTATAGTTCATAGGTTGAAGTTTAAGGTCTCCTACATGTTACATGTTTTCTATTAAGTGTACAATGTAATGGTGTTAAGTGTTACATCTCTCTAAAAAATCACGAATTTTGTCTTTGAATTCAGGGTAGCTTTACTTAAAGTTTTAACATTTTTTAAGAAAGGATAAAACTAAAAAGATTATTTGTGTTACTCCTATAAACATCATGGGAAAATCTGCAATCTAAGATCTAACAAACTTCTTTTTCAGCTTTTGAAGACTCATATTTTTTTCTTAAGTATTTTGCATGTCTTAAAACTATCTTACCTGGGATAATGCTATCTTATAGGATTAATTTTAAAAAATGCACAGAGTGCCATGTTAGAGCAGAAATGCACAATGGACATGTTTGAAAATGGCAGAATGAAACCTTAAATAATCTTTTGGATTTGCAAGGATAGAGTGACTGAAATGAAGTTTTGGGAGGATTATTGAGTAATGCTAAGTATCTTAACAGAAATAGCTCCCTTTTTTATTATGTGTGGTATTTTAATTGTCAGTTGATTAATATGGATTATCTTGTGTTTTAGATGAGTGTGAGAATGATCAGTATATAGGAACATAACATGTAACACGAATCAAACTTGTAAAATGAATCAAGAATATTTTGTCATGTAGAGTCTCTTAAGATAGAGAAGTGCTGTGTGGTAGCTATCCCAAAGGTGCTAATTGCTCTTACTAATGTATTGCACTTGCTTAGAAACACTGTTTACTTGCTTAAGAATTGAGGGGTTTTTTAATATTCCTTTCTCACCAAAAGTTATTCTATTCTTTTCACTCTGTCCTTGCTACATTTGATAATGTTTGCTGTCATAACAGGCATATAGGTCAAATGAAAACCATTTGCCGTTGCAGAGAAATGCATTCTTTCACAGTGGGAAATATATTTTGTTCAATACTTCCTGCTGCCAGAAGTAGTGTAGACACCACTGTACCTGTAGATGTACAGGTACTTAGGCTTTTTTTCTGTTTCTGGCCAAATGCCATGACACAATATATAGCCTAAAATTTATTTTGGTTTTAAACCAAAGAAAGTACTTTTATTGACTGGCATAACTGAACAACCATAAACTTGGGGAAGATTTAGATCCTAATTGTAGTAGAAGGTCGTTTCTATCAGAGAGGTTTGAGAAAGCCATCAAAGGTCAAAAATCTAGATCTCAACTTTATGACCAGCTGTAGACTTGGAAGTATGATATGATTTACAGAGTTTACCAAGGCAATTTGTTTATCCAAAATTCATAACAGCATGCTTCTAGCTGTCGAAGTAGATTCTGAACCTATGAAAGCCATTTTATTTAGCCTATGACATTTGTCTGGGGTCAAAAGTGCATCCACATCAGTTCCGAGGAGTAGCATCATACCCTCATGGTACAGTTAGCTATGAATTCTGCATCAGCACCTGACTAGGGCCCACCTGGGGGATGCTTTCCACACTCTGATCAAGATTAGACTTTCTTCTTCTTGCCTTTAAGTCACTTTCATATTCTGACTTCATTTAGCTAATGAATATTTTCATTTAAAGAACTATAAGGAGATGCTGTTACTTCAAATAGCTGGAACAAAGACTTCATTTCTTGTTGCCATTAAACCCAAATGTTAATGGCAAAAAGGTACTTTGGGAAGTACAAATCCAAGGTTTGAAACTTTTATTGCATTTATGTAAATTTGCCTCTGAAACACTTAAAATTTTTCTTGCAAGGTTAGAGAGACCTAGAGACAGCAAATTATTTTAAATGACTTATAATTCATGTAGATGAGGCAGGCTTTTTGCTAGAAAACTGTTTTTATCCCTTCCCAGAAAAATGTCCTGCTAACCTTAATCTGTTGAAGTGAGGCATTGCTTAGATGTTGAATTATTAGAACAATATTGTAAAAGAGTGAAAGTTGATGTGGAAAATAAACCTGCACTGAGCAGACTATAAAATGTTTAATAGCATTACTGTCACAATCGTACTTAATGGTTCTTAAATAATAGTGCAAATATTACAGTACCTCTGAGTCTTCAAAAATATGCACTTCATTAAATAGGCTTTTGCAATCAGTTGGGACATAATGTTTTCTTCTACGCAGCTTTTATTATGAATGAAATGAGTTGTAGTTTACTGCTTTAAAATCCTTTGCTTTCAGAAAGGCAGGTGAGGCACCAACTACACACTACACGGAATATACAAATCCTTCCATTTGCTTAAATTCCATCCTCATGTAAAATGTGTGTCACTCAAAGAAACAGCATAATATCATAGAAATACTGCAGTGCCATAAATGTAATCCATTGGGAACAAGTGCTTTAAAGTACTCCAGTATTTTAAAGTACAACCTGAGATAATAAAAAAATAGTTTAACTGCGATATGTTAAAATGATTTAAGTCATCACCCAAAATACTTTCATACTTGTAAGAATTCTTTGAACATCTAGAATGATAACATGCCACTATATCTGCTTAAAATTGCATCTTCTGTATGTATGCTTTCTGAAAATTTTTGGAAGATAAGAAGTGCTGTACATGTAATCTGATGTGCCTGATATAGAGACTAACTAACAGTTTTGTTTATTTCATCTTTTTCTTCCCTTCTTTTTACAAAATCATGGAATGGGTAAGGTTGGACCCAGGGGGTCATCTGCTCCGATCTCCCCTCAAGCAGGGTCATTCTAGAGCACATGGCATGGGATTGCATCCAGACAGTTCTTGGATATCTCCAGTGAGGGAGACTCCACAGCCTCTCTGGTCAATCTGTTCCAGTGCTTGGTCACAGGCACAGCAAAGTTCTTCCTTGTGCTCAGGTGGAACTTCCTGTGCATCAATTTTTGCCTGTTACCTCTTATCCTATTGCTTGGCAGCACTGAGACGAGCCTGGCTCTATCCCCTCAGCACTCTCCCTTCAGACAGTGCTAAGAAATGAATGGTCCTGTTCTGTAGCTCCCCATGTCCTTTAGCTTCTATACAAGCACAGCGATGCCATGATTTGCCAAAGTCCAAGGGGCTGTGCAGAGTGGCTGAACACTGGGTTGGCCTACTTGGACCTAGGGTAGTCCTATGTGTGCAAGTAACGCTCATGCCATGAAGGTGCTGAATGTTCTCTTTGTCTCTCAGCTGAATCTCAGATCAGGCTATTTGGCTTCGCGCAACAGACATTATTTGAGAGAGTTTCTGCTACAGAGCGTGCAGGCTCTTCTGCTGGCATATGGAATATGGTGAGCTGTTCATTCTCAGAAATAATCCAGTGTCCTCTTACCTTTGAAGAAGTTTTGTCTGACCTCTGAGCACCAGAGTAATCACCTGTTGTGATTACTTTTGGGGGAAATGCAGCACTCCGGTGAAACGTTCCTCACATCATTGAGCCTAATATTTTTTTGAACTGCTTTTTAAGGAAAGTATTTTTTACTGCTCAGGCTTCTAGTTTGGCTGATTACCAACTTCCAGGAGTGCTTTTTTTCCCTCACTGGATCTTGTATTGAATATGCATATAAAGAGGACAAAAGTTACACTGTACTTAACAATGGATTCAAATTTCTGCATATGAAACTAGTTTATCTTACCTTTCCATGTGGTTGCTAATTAAAGACATCTTAAAGTGATGCTTTACATGGAATTCCAGGTTGTATGCTAACCTGCTTTGAAGTCATGTGATCATATAGGCCTAAATGTATATGTATTGTCAAGAGTACAAGAACTTTTGCTCTGCATAGAACCTTCATCTGTTATATAAATCAGTATGTAAGTGTGTATAAAATTGTGTTTTGCTATAATGAACCTTTGAAACTTTCTGTAATCTTCAGTCTTAGGAGGAATGGCAATGATAAAATCTCTATTGTCTAAACAGTTTATAGAAGTTTTCTCTGAAACTGTTGCAACCGTCAACATTTTTCATCAACAAGGGAGAATATGATTGTTTTTCCGATTATAACCCTAGATTTTCAATTTTCCATTGAAGAGAAGCACTCTTTGAAAGACATTTCAAAGTTCATTATTATTTCTTAACATTTTAAAAATTCTTAGCACGCATAATACAGCATAACTTCATTAGTCTGTTTTCTAAATCAATAAGAATGTTACGACTGTATAGGAAAATCTATTCTATTTGTGTTATAACTTTTCTTCTCCAAATATGAGGCAATATCTTAGAAAATGACAAAGAAATCTGAATCTATAGTCTCTTCACTCTCTGTTACTTTTAGAATTTCTCTATCTTATCCCTACCAATTCTGGCAGAGAGCAATAAGAAAAAATAGAGACCTTTTAAGAAGAGTCTTGCAGTTATCGGTAGGGTTGAAAACCACTTTACTACATTCTGCCTTGGCTCATACTTTGCCTCAATCTTTTGAATTACTCACCCTGTACCTTAAATAAAAAAGCAAGAGGATATAAAAAGAGAGAATAAAAAAAAATGTGGTCAAGCAGGAACACGTTTGGCTAAAACAGTAAATGGCTGATGTTCATAACAGTTCTGGGAAAGGGCATAAAAAATTTAAGATCTGGTAGAGGAGAAAAATAAGTGTAACTGCAGAATGTCAACAGAAAAGTGTCTGGGAGGATCATTCAGAAAGGATAGTAGGCAAGAAAAATGTGTCTATCACTGCTTTATACAGCACAATGCCTAAAGACTGAATTCAAGCTATATATTAAATACATGATAATAATTTTCTGTGACAATGTGTATACATGCATAAGAGAAAGTTATTGGGCATTCTATACCATATAAAGATATATTTTGGATTGGGATATCCTGAAAAAAAATCTTGTTAATTTCTATCAGAAATGTTAGATCCCCCTATGTGTAACTGAAAACTTCTAGACAAGAGAGACTGTGAGCCATGGATTATCTCCTCTAGAAATAGCTTTCTGTCTTACTTTTCATTTTAATAGCTCTTTTCTGACTGTTATGTTTGTAGGCATTGGATAAAGACTGTTTGCTCTTTTGGATCCTCAATCACAAAAATTCTTATTGCTGAGGATATTGCTTGATATTCTGAGTACTTCCCTCCATAGTTATGGGATCTGGCTCTAAGCTTCTGATTGATAGTAGTCCCAGTGTTGTACTTACCCATTCAAGGAGGGGATGGGTGATGTCTGCATTAATAACCTCATGCCCTGTCTGTTTGTCCCTCCTTGAGTAACCTTAGCATATTCCTAGAAATGACACAATGGACCAGGTCCTGCCATGGACAGCATGTACATTATTATACAGTACAGGAGTGGAGAGCTTTCTGTTCTCTCATTAGAAAGAAACCTTGGTTTCTATTCAAGAGTTACCACTCTATCCTTGTGTGCCTACATTTGGAGAAAATCCGGATGGGGACCTGGGGACTTGATTTGGTTCTAGATTTTAAAATAGCTGTCAGTTCTTTTGTTATGTGTCAGTTCTTTCGTTATGTTGGAGGCACTGACAGTGTCTCAGGAGGCTGTTAATGGCATGTAATTGCAGGAGTTATAATGAATGAAAGTCTTCTGTTAGACATTCAAATTTCTCTTGAGAAAACCACTAATTTTTTTTGTATTTTTTTTTGTATTTTTTTTTTTTTTTTCAAGAAAGAGTTGCTTTGCAATTGATGTCTGGAATAAATCTTGCACTGTCTTTGGTAGATAACACATAACACTAATGTGTTGCAAACTGTCGGACCACATTCAGTGCTCTGCAGGTGAATTAAGTCCCTATTATGGTGTTTATGAGATACTCCTCAGCTAAAATTTAGGGATATGTAGCATGCATAAGTGCAAAAGGTCTCATATATATATATAAAAAAATCCAAATAGAGAGGTCATTTTTTTTCTTATACCACCAATTTCCTTTGGTAGCCCTCTGAGCCTACCATATATTTCACCTTGTAGCCATGGCAGTGCAATAATTCTCAAGCTGAACCTTTTCAGGGAATGCAGCTTAAGTTTCACCAGCAGCAGGAAGCATCTGACTGAAAGGCAAATCATGATCTTCTGGAGATGGAATTCACGCTGTGTAATTCTGAGATCACTGTGGGTCTCCGACGGGACGGACAAGTTTAATAAATTTCTTCCCAGAGGCAGCTTATTTTCTGCTGCCTCTGTTACAGGCAGCAGAAGTTACAGCAGGCAATTTGTTCAACTGCTAAACTTCACTCTTTAGAAAATGCACAGAACTGTTAAAATCAAATTTAAAAAGCTAGTAATTTTTCTATTCCTCTCCTGCTAGCCCATGCTAATTTAAAAGTTTGCATTGTTGTCATCAAAAAGGTGATGTTACTTCAATGTTTATACTAACTTTTAAAAACTGGGAAACGCAAACAGAAAATCAAGGTAATAATGAATGAAAGCAATAGGTTATCGTTATATTTAAAACACATTCTGATGATTTGTAGATCCATATTGCTGCAGCTCACCCAGCCCCTTATTGACTGTTGTACTCTATTCATCATGTACTATCTATTCAGTGGAAACTGTAAAGGGCTGACATGACAGCCCTCGTGTGTTGTACTACTCTAGGCACCCTGCATCTATTCATTTTGTCTATTCAACATTTATAATATCATGGAGGGGTTTTTTATAACACTTCAGCTATTTTGTCCCAGAACACTGAAAGAACATACAAGCATACAGAGAAACTCTTGTGTACAAGAGGCAGTTACTCTTCTTTACTGGGGCTGTTCCTGTACTGTGAGTTACAGAGCTGTGCATGTCAGCTGCTCTTCCATGGAAGTATCTCTTATTTAAAATGCAGCAAGAGAAAACTACCTCAAAACATATTTCATTCCTTCATTCTGCTATGCATTTGGCCTTGATTCAGCTTACATAGAAATTAAATTGGTTGTTTTCAAATAATTTATTTTTGATCATAGTTGTGTGTTTGACTGACAATGAGTTTGCCTGCCTGATAATAACAGTAACTTGCTTATGCTCACTGCTGTCTAAGAAGATAAAGTTGCGACTGAACTTGATTTATACACGAGCAGTTGGGCCTTCCTGAACTATGGGAAAACTAATGCTTGGCTCATATATTAGTGGTATATTAATGTTAACTCTATATATCTATATATAATGCTCAGAGCAAGGGTATTTTGAAATATTTTACAGCAAAATAGTAGGGCATCCATCAATGTCATGATTCTTCTGCGAATAAATATTTTGTGATGCCATAACTTTGAGATTGTAGCCTTGTAGATTTTGCATGTCTTCAGAGTTTTTATGTATTGGAGTAATGTTCTGCAGCTGGGTTTAAACACAGATGTTAGAGTGGTGCTGGTAACAAAGATCTTGTTTTCCCAAGGAAAGAGAAAAAATGCTTTTTGCAGTGACTTTATTTGCAGGGAATGCTTGCAGTGAAGTAGTATGAACTTTGTGGCAGGTAGAATGATGGGTTTCATGTTTGGCTTTTTCTCCCCCCTTTCTTTGGATGTAATAGACATAGCTGTTAAAAGAATTGTTTTATTACCGAATTTTTGTTATCAGATGGAAAAACAAGGCAAGTTTCTGAAAGATAACACAAGTATGGAAATTACCTCCGAAAACTTCTTGTTGGTGTAGAGGGTAAAATAAATTTTAAAATTTTATGGGCTTACAAGAAAATATTAGTTAGGATTCCCTTCCTAGCTTTTTATTGTAGTGTTGATTATCAGTTATGGTCAGCAATTACTGTATGAAAATGTTCAATGATTTGAAAATTGTACGGCAAGCCAAACTCTGTGCCACAGAATGCATCCATTTAAACTCTTTCCATCCCATTTGCACTGAAATACTGTATGCCGTCTGAGATGTCTCCAAGGCTAGCATATTTTTTTCATGAATGTAAGTATTTTGAGATTAAATATGAAGAGATGCAGTTTGAACAGCAATTTCTTGAAATTAGAGATATTATTTTTCAAAGTCGAACATTTGGCACAATTCCATTTCGTTTTTTTGTTGAGGCAGTTTCCTTAGAGCACCAGGTTTTCACTAATTAAAACTTTTTAAAAATGTTTTCCTTAATATACATAGTGTTTCCTGTAAAACAGCTGCATCATTTACAAAGTATTATAACTTTAATTACTTTCTCTACTTAGTAATAGCTTGTCTGTATCTAGGGAGAAACACATGATGTAGACAATGTGGTTTAATTGCACTGTAACATCATTAAATTATTTGGGAACGCTGCTGGGAAATTAATCATGTAGTGGGGGTCATTGTTCTTACATTGATTACTCGTGGTTGTTCAGGGGTTATGCTGTCAGTCCTCTTCCCAATAACTTTGCTCAACTTTCCCTGAGACCCTGCTGTGTTTAGGGTTAAACTCTTACTGGTGAAAAGAAATTGTCTTTCTGTTGTAATAAATACTGGAAGTTTTTGGCTTCCTTGCTACTCAAAAGGCATTTCCAGCTCCACCCTCTTATGAATTGAAAACTTGACTGCACCCTTGTTGCCAGGGTATGATTTAGGCTGTACTTTCTCTACCTTCTTATCTTGCAAACAGCGTAAAGTCAGTTGTGAGAATAATATTTCCATTCCAGTAGTCACTTTGAAGTTCTAAAAGAAACTAAATTAATGCCCAGACCATCTATGATGATTGTTTTGAAATCCTGAATATTGTAAAAATATCAATTGATAATTTTATAGGTGTGCAACCTGGATATCATTAAACTTATTCTAGAAGGGGGGAATATGAAGTAAAGGTTCTCAATATGTTTCGTGAGACTGGCACAGCTGGAATGCCAGACGAAACAAGTTCAGAGATATCCTGTATTGCCATTGGAACAGAGTGGGTTTTGTGGGTCACACAACATGTCTAATACTGCATATGCCAGTCTCTTATTATTTCTCTAGAAAATGAAATACTTAATGTGATTTATCTTTCCTCCATGTATATGTTAGAGAAAACAATTTCAAGAAGCATCCCTGGACAGCTCTTCAGTCAGGTAGTAGGGAGCTTTACAATGTTTCTTAATTCATGTGCAGAGCTTTTTTTTGTATTTTTGGACCAGAGGAGAACCTTTTTTTTTTCCCCAGAGGACTTTTGCCTTGGGGAAAATGACATGCTGAGCCTGAAGAGTTGTGTTATTTCAAGTGGCATTTCTATGCAAAACCCAGGCTCTGACTCTTCTGGAGTTAAAAACCGAGTATATATTAAAAGCTGTGGTCTTTGAAGGGTCCTAAAAAAGTATTGTCCTCATCTGTAGAGATGTCACATTACTTTTAGAGCTCTGTTTTTGAAAGTATAGGGCTAATATAAGAACTGGTGCTGGGAGGTGATTTTTGTTCTGAAGAGAGCAAAGTCTGTTTATACAAAATTTATGAACACACATGTTTCTATCTGCCACCTTGGTTAGAAACTAGAATTTCCTGGCTCCCCAAAGTTGTAATGTGTCTGCTGAAAAGATACTTGGTGTCTCGGAAGTGCAGTGTTTTTTGAAAGTAAAGCAGAGTTTTGGTCTGGGGAATGTACTAGTTCTACATGACTGTTTCCAAAGAAGTCATTCTGCTGTTCTAACTTTTCTTCTGAGGTGTTGGATTTTTGTTGTGTTTCTGGGCAGCTGCTTTGCACATGGAATTATTGTGGATTGGGAAATGCATCTGCTTATGCATTATCTATAGAGAGCTCTTGAGCGAAATGGCAGGTGTGAGCTCATCTGCTTCCAGCATATTTGCAGAAAAGAAAAGCTGCTATCTGTGTTCTCCCAAATGATAATGCTCAGAATTGAAAAGGACGAGTTTTACCCTTACTGTGAAGAGAAATGGATGGCTGAAATGGATTGAGAAATGAATGTGCTTATGAAGCATTCATTCTCTTTAATATGAGGAAGAAAGGCAAGTTGTGAGTGAGGGTGGGGAACATCTTTTCAAGGTACCTTCTTGTGAATTTTGAAAGACTTAAATGGATTTCAGTTTACACTCTTTCAGGGCAATAATCCTATCACTACTAAATCCAGACCAGATGTTCATTTCAGGAGAGTGGACTTTCTATTTCTTTTAAGTAATGCTTTTAAGCTTCTCCTTTTGAAGCCTGGAGTCATGCTAGTCTTCCCAAGAGAATCTTCTAATCTTGTACCTTAAAGGAGAGATATGGTTATTTACTGGCTCTTGTTTTGTGAATGTGTTGCGTCTGCAGAGTTCTGGCTCTTCGTACCTCAAATTGTTATTAGTATCCCTCCAATCCTTCCTATTTCCTATTTAAGAGACAAGATCCTTTACATTTATTTTCAAAAAGTTGGAACTGAGAAGCATATTTACACACCCTGGAAAAGATTCATGGCTTCCAGCAGTGCAACAGTTTGTGGTCATTGAGGGAAAAGGGAATTTGATAATGCAGAACCAAGCTGTGGTATTTCCTCATATATGTAAAAACTGCATATTTGCAATAAAACTGCAGTATGTGTGGTCAATATTGATTAGATATTTTTGTCTTCAGATAAACATTTTCTTGAAAAGTTGTGTCAATTTTCAAGATAAAACATAATACCTAAGTAATCTAGAGGTATTTATAGGTGCTCATTTATCGAACAGAAGGAGAAGGCAGTTATCAAAACCCCTGCTGTGTTAAGTTAAAAACACACTGGCTCAAATTTAACTTTCTATTTCTATAAATGGAGACTGATGAGGAATACGCTCACCTTTACCTGGAGGTCAGATTCAGATTGGTATTAACTGCAAAGGCAGTGGGGTTATAAATATTAACTAAATGCAGCCTTTGCATGCATTATTAAAAATTTCACAGAGGAAAATGTTTTACACAGTTAAAATGTCAAATATCAAAGCATTGCATTTTTTTTTTTGGTCCCTTTATAGTCTGCAAATGTTAGGGCTTAATTTCAGAGAGGTAACTGGTTACATATTTCTAAATTTTCATGCTGTGATTTTTCATTGGGCTCATTTTAACAAGAATCTAGAAATAAAACCTGAAGGACCAAAGAAAGATCTTATTGTAGATTTACAGTTCATTGACAGTCAGTCTGTAATATTAGCTTCTTGAACTTATGGTAGTTCAGGTTATATGAAGCACTTTTGTGTATATAATCTCTTAGGATATTAAAAAAAGGCATTAAACTGCTGGCTCTGATAAATATTAAAACACTTTAATAAATGTATATCAGTAATTTTCTGTTGTAAGTTGCTATTTGCTGTTTTCCACATTGGATCAATATTTATGACCAAATTTCAAAATTAGGCTTTTATCAGAGAGAGAAAATATAATTGCTTTTCCATGTAAACTTTTCCTACTTTCCTAAGAGTTTGTCCTATATATCTCAGCCAGACTCATAATTAATAAAATTTATTGTCTTTGAGTTTAATGATACTCCAAACTGATTTTATGAAGGCAGCTACAAAGAACAGTTAGTAAAGAACAGCTTTCAGAGTCTGAAGTGACACGTTTAAATCTCAGGAGATAAAAAGTATGTGAGTGTACACAGTAAATATATATTGGTTGAATACAATTGGAAATAATGAAAACAAAGTAGTATAAAGAAGCAAGCAAGATCTTTTTCAAGATATTCTTAATGCATAGAGTTTCTTTTACACATAAAAGCAGTTAGTCTCTATTTGCAATGAAACTTCTAGAAAATACTCAAAATGAGAGTACCTCCATGAATTTTCATTGGGCTATCTTTTTTCTCTGGAGTTTTAAGTAAAATGTAATGTTTGTTAAGCCGTGGTTGTCTACAGAAGCATTGCCGTATATTTTGATTTTGTATTCACAAACCATGCACTTTGTACATGTTTCCAATGCAAATCAACACCAAAAAAATCTCATATTCAATGCAGTTGTAGTTGAGAAGTGATCAACATGCAGTTACACAACCCATATTCAGCAATGTGGCTGTGAATGAAACTTGGTGTAAAATGTTGCTGGTAGACAGATTACAGGAGTTCAAACTTAAAGTCGTTCCAATGAACATGTCGAAATCACAGGGATTCCCACACCAGGTTTGCAAGCTATTTTATCTTTCTTCAAAACTTTAAAAATTGTAAGTAATCTGTAAGGATGTGTCTGCCACAGTTTAGAATTCCTGTCTGTGTTCTGGAGAGGCTTCAAAGGGCTTTCCTCTGCCAAAGTACTGTAAAGTAGTTTTAAAGTAAAATATAGAGTTAAAGCGTATAAGAATAAAAAAGACTCAGGTTTTATTTTCTGCATCCTCTGAATATCTTACACATAGAATGTAGTAGTGCTATTTGACTCACCTGTAGTCATGTATTTATCTTTTTTAGTACACCTCTTACTAGGCCACTAAACTGACTGTTTAAGCACTTATTTGCCCTAATGGTCTCCAGAGTGTCCTGATGTACCCCCTTAAGCTCACTACAACCGACCCCTTTTTCACTCAGACAATTCCTCTCATGTTTTTTTAAAGAACATGGCAATAATTCCCAATGCCGAATTTGGAACACTTATTGAACTTGTTGTAACTCTGGTTTTTGCCCTTTTGGATTTTTTGCCTGAAATCACAGAGTCACAGAATGGGTCAGGTTGATAGAGACCACAGTGGGCTCGTCTGGTCTGACCTCCCTGCTCAAGCAGGGTCATCCTAGAGCACATGGCACAGGGTTGCATCCAGATGACTTTTGAATATCCCTAGGGAAGGAGACCCCACAACTTCTCTGGGCAGCCTGTTCCAGTGCTCTGTCAGCCTCGCAGTAAAGTTCTTCCTCGTGTTCGGGCAGAACTTTGTGTTTCTGTTTGTGCCCATTGCCTCTCATCCTATTGCCTGGTATCACCAAGAAGAGCCTGGCTCCATCCTCTTGACACCCTCCCTTCAGATAATTATATACAGTGAGAAGTGGTTCATTACTATGAAGGTTGTGATGCCTTTGTGATAAAAAATATAAATAACATCTTAGTAGCAGATAGACCTTTGAGATATTTATAGAGATTTTAATTTAACTTCACAAAAATGAGAACTCCTAATATAAATGGGTAGTGACACGAGTACTCATTGCACATTGTTTCTTTAAGCACTCATGAAATAAAAGGTGCACTTAGGTGTAAATTCCGAAAAACTGAGCCCTTAAGTAGTTTCATGTATAAAGCCATTGTCAATTCTGTATTAATGTAACATGTGTAATCCTTTTATTGTATGCACTCAGGAAATAATCTCAGTAACTGATGAAGATGTGAGTTAAGCAGTTGATTAGAGTACATGTACTTATAAAAGCGGGAGAATTTACACTCAGCTCAGAAATATTAAAATAAATTATATTGTGAGCAGTGTTTTCAAACAGATACAGTATTTCATAGTACAAATAGATCTTGAGTGATGGAGACAGCATGTGCTTACAGGGCTGAGAGCTGTGTGTATTTAGTAACCATATTTATATATGCCTCTATTTATTTATCCATAAAGATGCATGTAGTAAGTTTGTATGTGTCCATGCATTATATGTTTGTATTAGAAGACTGATAATTCAGTTGATGTGCTCTTTGGAATATTGTCTTTTTCCTGGGTTTACAGCTGTGTTACCTTCAATTAAATGAGGGATTTGGTGTTTTCACCAATTCTTTCATCAAAAGGACTGTCAGTCTACCAGTATAAAACATTGGAGGACCATCAGCATGCTGTGAGGATAACCAGTTAGATTGGATAGAGGGAAAGAGAATAAGGAGGGTCACAGGTGGTTGTTGATACTACCAGCTGTACTACTTTGCTATCAGCAACGAGTAGAGGAAAAGCTCTGTTTTCTGTTGTTTTTTAAGAGGCCCAGTCAGAAAAATAGCAGTGTGATTACAGATAGACACTTGAACATGAAGAAATTAAATCTGTAAAACTGATTACTAGAAACTAGGCTTGAAAATGGCAAAATATTATCAGTTAAAGCAGTGAAATATCTTTAAAGGGAATGCTATTAAGGAAAATATCTTCAAATAAATTAAAAACCCTCAGACATCGCTATATATTTGTGGCTGTGAAATACAAGAAAAAATGCTATTTTCATTTGTCCAGGAAAAAAAAAATTAACAGGAGTGTGAAGCAAAACATTAACTAAACATTTTCCTCATATTCCTGAATTTTTTTTCATCTCTTATCTTTGGAGACTCAAGGATATAATTAAGATTGTTCTCTCTTTTCCTCTATTTTTAATTTTTTATTTAATATAGACATTTTAATTTAATATATAATCTTTTTGTCATAAGCATTTTGCCCGCAGATGAATTGCTATATAGCAGGAAATAAAAAAATTCTAATAATGCTTTAGTGTGCAAGGGGGTTCAATTTCTTCAGAGAATTATTGCATTTAATATAATCAATGGCAAGAGCTAAGTAAACCTGACCCAAATACATGGTGATTGCCCACTGAATGTTATTTCATATTGTGTGCCTGTAGTGGCTGATCCTCTATATGTTATGGAAATTATGCAGGCCAGCCACTGTAGGTTTCTGCTGAATCCAAAAACCAAAAAGAGATTTTTCTATAAAGTCTTTTTTACTAACAGTGCCATAGCTCAAGCTGGGACCTTGAACAAAGAAATCCCTGGGCACTTATAACCTTGCAATCTGAATTCCCCACCCCTCATGCAGGAGTTCAGACTGGGAGTAGTTTAAGGCTTGGGTTCTTCCTCACTGGGTCCTTTCATTTTCTCTACATGAGAAGTTTCTTTTCTTAACTCTAAGATTGCAGCTTCTGTTGATGAGTGTAGCTTCCATGGCTGGAACTTTTACTTCACTCAGTAAAAGTTTAACAGATCTAGGTGAACATTCCCAGCTTGTGGACTAAGGTTCAGCAAATTTAGCTGCTAACAATAAGCAAGTTATGTTAACAAGTTGTATATAGCTAGTACACCAAATTTCAGGGCATGGAAATGTAGAAATGGAACTAGATATTCAAGGGACAGGGTGGATCAGAGGACTGGTAATGTAATCCAGGTCTTTTTGCCTCCAGGTCACTGGGTTGTGTCTGTCTCAGGTTGGTAATGACTAAAATTCATTGTTATCTAAAGTTTGGTCGGTGACCTCTATGAAATGAGTTGCTGCTCTTAGCCAGCTTCCTATTGGAAAGGTGTTTGTATCACAAGGAACACCATAACTGGCATCTTTCCTGATTGATAACCCCTTTAATGAGGCCAAGCAGTCAATTGTCAGAGAGATGAGGCTTTGTTCCTAGCATGCTCTAAAGCTTCGTTGTTTCTCCTTAACAGTGGAGCTATTTCCATTTCACAGCAAATAAAGAAACCCCTGTATTTAGTGGTTTAGTGTCTTGTGTGACCTCGGGACCATGCTGTTTACTGTCTTGGCTACTCCAACATTAGAGAAAAACGTGAATGTACACTTAGAGCTTACAGCCTTCAATTCCTTCGGAAGGAAATTCCTTAAGGAGGTAGGAAGATGCTTAGGGCCTAATCCGTTTGTACTTTGCTACTTCGTATCGTCCAGATCCTCTGTGCTCCTACACAATCCTGCAATGACTACACATATCATCTTCTCAGTTTCTTCACGTTTTCCCATGTTTCCTTCAGAAACACTTACTTTTTGAGCATTCTCCTAGAGCCTGTTTAGTGGAAGCTCTCCCTTTTCTTCTCCCCCTTTCCTTTCCCAACTGTAAAACTTTAGGGTGATTTACTGAAGCTATTTGTAGCTGAATTACATATTCCTACTTTCAATTACAGCAATGTACATAGAGAGACACAGCCATGGTAGGGGAAAAGCACGGAAACTGTAGAGAGACAGCAAGGCAGCACACTGGTGTACTCAGGTCTGAGGTCATTTCACAGGCGAATCTGAATATAGGGGGATTGTGGGGGGCTTTAAGGATGCTGCAAAAGCAGTGGGTTTTCCTCTGCTGTGTTGGAAAGTATCACACAGCATTTTTCACTATTCCCCAGAATTTTGCTGGCAGATTGTATTTTGCATTCCCTTCTCAGGGGGAAAGTCACCATGAGGCTAGCACCTTTCTGGAAGGTGGGTTACAGTGTGTGTAGTAAAGTACCACATTTCTGTCTCTTCCTTTTTACTTTTCCTTTGAGAAAACCATCATTCTTCCTTAAAATTCACTCTAGCCTGTATGTCCACTAACTCATGCCTGAAGCATCACCTCTAGGGTTCAGGGTTTTCAAAGAGAATCTATGGTCCTGAATACTTATTTAGGTACATAAATAAATGGTATCTGAATTTCAGAAATACCAAGCTTCTGCATTTTCCAGCACTATTTAAAACTTTGACTATTTGAAATCCAGAGCAGCACAGTACAGTAAGTAATAACAATGACAGTGAGCAATTTTTAACCTTTCTCCTTACAGAAGCATTGGGAATGTGTGTGTGCAATGTATGTGTTCCCTTCCACACAGCGGTTTGTCAAGGAATGATAAAATCAAGATTATTGTGGAGTTTTCTATTGTGTGTGCCACATCCTGATCCATCTACTGTATTTATAACATGGTACTTTTACATTTGTATATTGACAGCTCATTGCTCAATGATGCCAGCCTCAAGAGAACATTTAATGTTAATTTACCGAATCCTGATGCCACTCAGATGAAGATTACTTCTGCAAAAAAATGAGGCAGTCTGTCATGATCCTCTCTGTGCCTACTGTGAGTAATACTATATGGCTAGAAACTGTAGAATTTCAAAATAGATTATTGTATTTACTAGCACACTGTCCAGAAATAGAAATATAGTCACTCTGATTTCACTTGTCTGACTAGGCAGTGAATGCCTTTATTCTGTATGGTGCAGAAACAAGTAATGTACTCACAGTTCCCCAACTCTGTATATTCATATCTGCACACAGAAGGGCTGATATTTGCTTAAATACATTTTAGAAGTGTTTTCAAATTAGAATTCTTGCCTTTTACCTAAAAAACTATAGTTGTTGCAGAGATGGGTAAAAACATCTATTTAGTTTCAGATAGGTGTTTTCTTTCTGCAGATGTGTGTTAGAGGAACTGAAAAGTCATGTACAAAAAAATAGAGAAGACAGGCTTCTCCACGTTGACTTTAATACTTGCTGCCCAAAAAACAAATGTTTCTCTTAGAACTGTCTGTTATGCAGCATACTGTTAAGCTTCTAGAACTCTTTTAGACTTCTGTTTAGAATCCTGTGGGAAGGTTTTCTACTTTTGGGGTTTTTTGTTTGTTTTGGGGTTTTTTTGTGAAAGGTTTGGATATATTGATACTGGTTTTGTCTCCTCTCCACCCATATTAATTGGAAATATTTCCTTACCAATTTGCACACTTTTTTTTTTTCCTTTTTTGGGTAATTTGATTATGCCATCCTGTCTTTATTATTGGTAAAAATCCACATTGCATTTTAAAGAAGAGAAGATTTGAATTGTTCGTGTAATTTTTCATCTAATGCTTGCAAATTTCAGTGGTTATGAGATGTGTTCAGCATCATTGGCCTGTCAGCTGAACCTCAGATTGATGTCACTTACCTTCCTGGCCAAACTTATGCTACTCTGCATGTTGAGGAATCACAAGGAAAGACAGTGAGCACAGCAAGTTTGTTAAAGGACGTAAATGGGCTATGAACTGGAAAGGAGGATGAAGAGTTCAAGATTATGAATATAAAGGTTGTGAAAACATACAAATGGACCAATTAACCTTTAATGTTTTAAACCACAATAAATATTTGGTTTTGAATTTCTTCTCTGAATTCTCAAAATTGCTTCAGCAGTAGTAGTTCTTCTCTAACTGTTGACTACAGACATGTTCAAGTTAACAACTCTATTTTGTGGTCCACTAGATACATTCTGCTAATTTTATGATGTCTAGTAACTGCAAAGAAAGATGTACAGCTAAGCCTAATACATAAAGATCTTGATATGGTTCACTAATTACCTACAGTAGCTGGATAAATCTCTTGGATGCAATTTGACATTGAAGAATTTTCTTTATAATGAGCTAGAAAGGATTTGAAATAATTTCTTCAATTCAGGTTAAAGTTATATTTAGTGAATTATTCTCTTTTTTCACGCAGAATTTAATCCAGCATTAGTACATTACTGACAGAGACAAGCTGAAAGCTCCTTCCAAAGGAGAAATTTCTTTCATGGTGATTTTCTCCAGCTGCTCAAAATAGTTTTTCTTATAGTTTCCTGATAAAGGAAGACTGTTGCAAAAATTCTTCTCTGTTCTAAATTTTTTCCGTCCTAGCAAACATCTGTTCTTCCTTATTGGGTGCCATAAACCTCTATTCTCACAGTACAAACAAAAGTACGAGCATTAGATTTTTCTTCTGATTATTTTCTGTGTAACCAAGAAATTGTGTAGTTTTATAATTCTGCACAATGTGGAAGCATATGCTCCCTGCCTTTGGCATGGAGAATTAATTTACAGGCAGACTGACCCAACAGAGCTGAAAAGTCTGTCATAGACACAGAAACAGAAAGGAAAGCCTGTATTGTTCTTTCCAAGTTGAAAGCTGTACAGCCTTCGAGCAGAAGAAATACTTCCTTAGTCCCTTTCTTTAGGGATGGTCCCCAGCAGCCTTAGAGCCCTTGGGAGGGATTCACATCTTGGACAGCAGAACAGCAGAATTGTCGAATGGTTTGGGTTGGAAGTGACCTTAACCACCATCGAGTTCCAACCTCCCTGCCATGGGCAGGGATGCAATTCACTACATCAGGTTGCTCAGAGCTCCATCTTGCCTGGCCTTGCACAGCTCCGGGGATAGGGCATAATGAACACAGCAGAATGAGGTACAGAATTTTCCATATCTGGTTCTGTAGTTCTGGAATTTAACCAGCCACCCACCTGCTCAGCTTTCATTGGAACGGTGTTGATAACCACCCTCATAAGTAGAGTTTACTTTGCTAAATAATGACATCTCCCATCGCCCTGGTGAATCCAATAACTCCCTCATGTTCGGCTCCCCCACACCTTCAAGGAGAGCCCCCAGCTGACTGAGGGAGCTCCTGCTGTTGTAGGAACCAGGCTCTAACAGCACCACAGTTGGAAGGTGTGACCAACAAGTACCATTACTGGCCACAGGCAAAGACTTCCTTGCTATAAAAAAACAGGTTCATCCCTGGTGACAAACACAAACGTGGCGAAGGGAAGTGTATTTCTGAAGAGATCTGTAGGCATCATCCTTCTAAATCGGGCAAACAGGGTAAACCTAGACAAAGGGGAGAATAGTGGAGTCATTACTTACCACTACTCATTTTTTTCACTGTGTTTCTTAAAGAGAGTAGAAAGTAGAAAAAGTAAAAAATAATCCATTTTATTGGTGGATAATGACAGGGACAGCCTGTGCTATTGTGCAACGCCAAATAATGGTATATTATTGCTCCCCACTTTACTTTCATCAGAGTTTTTCTTGTGTTTCGCAAAATACTAAACTTAAAATATGGCATTGTGATACCGTACCAAGAAAAAAAAAGCATCAGGCTTTAGATGGGTTTCATTTATGCAATCCTCAGGATACTGGCAGTTCGAATATTGGAATTTAAATAATTAAAAAATAAGCAAACAAACAAAATAAATCACAATAATTTGGAAGTCCAGGCAGTGTTTTTTCAGGATTTGTTATCTCACAAATTTCTAGTATTGGAAAAATCTCAAAATGGGATTGCTGGAATAAGAGAATTCTCAGACTGCCAAAGCTATATTACTTATATTTCTCACTCTTATCATAATAATTATTTACACTGAAAACAACATTCCACACCTTGTAAAAGTAATGGAGAGTATTTTTCACGGAATACGCTGAGGAGTTGACCTACATAATGTAGCTTAAAGCAATGTAACTTGAGTAGCTTTTCTCCATCTTTATTGTCACTGGTACCACTCCTTAGAAGTTCTTGAGACATTTGAATGAACAATTGAAAAGAAGGAAAAAAAAGCTTAACCATCTAAAGATGAAAAAAGCCCCAGAGTCTCTTGGAATGGGGCACCCACAATATAGATAGTAAATTCTTAAATGTTGTTGTTCCATAACTTTTCATATTGATATTTGATGTGGGATAGAGCTAAGAAAAAAGAGAAACCTTTAGTAAATAAGAACTTTTGAAAATGGAAAAAATATTTGTTAATTCTGACTACTGATTATGAGAGCAGATGTAAAACTTATTTTCTGTGTGTGCTGAATAGATGTAAGCTGCGGGTTTTAGCAAAACACTGAAAGCTAACTAAGAATTAAAAAGCATTCTAAAATGTATCACTGCATTTCCCAGCAATAAAGTGACTTAAATTCACTGTAGTCATTGATAACTTCTTTTTATTGCAACCTAATAAGGTCAGTGCTCAGCTACTATGACTCTTCCTACTACAAAATCATTCTCAACCATCATAGCTCTGCAAAATTCTTAGCACACAATTATCTGTGAAGTCCATTTAATCAACACACTCAAATGGGGAACAAAGCTCTGCAGCCATGAAAACATGTTTTGAAACATTTTTGAAAGCAGAACACTGATAAAAGCCATTGATCTTTTGTTTCTAAAAGGAAACAAAAAAGATAAGGGAAGGTAATTTATAAGGTATTTATTAGGTACCTAAATAGCACCCAGCACAGCACAGCTCTTAGGTGAAACGTATTCTAATCAGGCATAGGTTTGGAATAACTCATTTTGGGTTTGTCCTGCTTCACTAATCTGGAACAAGTTTCTTTGAAGTTCTGAGCATACCTGACTTGATTGATTCTGTTATATTAAGCGCCACAAAAAAAAAAAAAAAAAAGCAGCATGAAAATTTCTTGGTACAGCAGCTTCCAAAGGTGTTAATGATAGGTTCTGGTGTTGTGAGGCTGGAAGAGAAGATACTTTGTCATAAAATCTGTTCTAAGACTTAAGGGGCTGGTGTCATGATCCCGCGTATTTTAATAAGAGCTGGTATAATTATATAAAATATTAGAATAATTAGCTGCCATGCAGAATTAATAACTCGTAAAATTTAAATATCTGAGCTATTTCTTCCTTTTTTATTTCTTGAAAAGCACCTTGACTGGCAATACTCAAAACAAGCTGTTGGTGTGTTTCCTGTCAGCGACAGCCTTTGTTCTTGCTGTGGTGACTAGGTTTGAAAATTGAGAATGGAGCAGTTCAGGACACACATTGCAAAAGATCAGGCAAAAATAAAATATATAACAATTACATTTGCAATTTCTCATTTGCTTGCACATTTGTCTTTTGTGGCTAAAGTTAAAAAAAGCCCCGTGTCAATGGTGATGGTGTATGTGCAGTGGTGGCAGGAGAGAGAACAGCCTGAGGCGTTTCCACGCATGCATGGCAGATGCAGCCATAACACCTGTAAGAATCAGTGTGTGCTGGTCCACAACAAACTTTTTCCCCAGTGACAGAACTGAGTAAGCACTTCCCAGTTTAGAGGTGACATTTAGGGTGGACTGGTGTTTGCTCATTAACCTAGAGAGCTTTTCCAGGCTAAGAAATACAGCAGGGCATTCAGCAGATCTTGCAGCCCTTCAAGAGGGTAAATCAAGGTTTGATTTTCTTTGCAGAACTGGTATGTGGTCTGTGCCTTTTCCGTGCAATTTTAAGTCTTCAGGAGAACTATGTGCAAGCCACGGTTGTACATATGAATGAGACAGAGCATACACAAACATGCTGCAGGCAGAACTTTGAGTTTGAAATCTGTGGGTTCAGAGTTGAAGCCGTGGTGTGCTGGCTGTTGTCTCAGCAGATGTAGCTCTTTTCAATTAAGTTTATAAGCAAGTATAACTTGTTACGTCATTAAAAGTTCCCAAGGGGTTTCTCACTCCATGGTGGTAGGCTGGATACTGTACCTTTGACTGGATGCTAGCCCTTTAATTTCTCTGTTGTTGCCTTTTCTTGGTTGGTTGGAGTTTTTGTTTACTTTTTTGTTTGTTTATGTTCTTATCACATCTTCTTTGCTGTTTCAAGAACACAGTTGGGTTCCTAGAATGAATGTGCATTTCTTTGAGGATTTTTCAGGTAATCCAACAGAAGAAAAGGAAAATTTTTGTTTGTTCTGTATTTTTTTCATCTGGACTTAACATTGTAGCATTTTCTTTCTTTTTTTTTCTAAGTTTTAAAATGAAAAGCAAGTGCAAGTTACAGCTAATATTTGCTAATATCTTGGAATAAATTGCAAGGTAAAATAATAACTAATCTGTTTGATAAATTCCTGGTCTGTTGAGTGTGGAGAGATCTCTGTTCTTCTGCTTCTGTATTTTAAAAGCACTGAAGAGTGTGAAACACTCCACTGTATTTTATGCCCCTTGAGAGATACTGGCCCATTGTGGAAAAATTAATAGTTTTTATGGAAACCAGCGCTGACTAGTGGATGTGATGATTCTACAGAACCTGCCGTCCTAATTGTATCTACTCATATATCGTATGAATTCCTTTTAAAAAGACAAGTGTTCAAAACCAAATTGGAATGATTCATTTTTTGAAAGGGCAAAACCAAGTCAGACCATTTCTGAGGGTCTTCACCTTTGAAGTCTTCACACTGCCTTTAAAGCTGCTTTTGCTCAGCAATGATCGTTTAAATTTGGGGCAGTGGCAGGAGCTGTGGGTAACAAGGGCTCAGGAGTCTGAAGCTCAACACCATGCACCCTTATGGATGTGGAAGTAATAACCAGTTAGTCTGGAGGGCTGTGTGGCCCCTGGTGGACCATGCAGAGCAGTTTCCATTCTGAGCTGTTTTCCCTTGCCCCATGGAAGTTATGGGCCAACAGTGCAAGGGAAGCTCAGGGGAGACCTTATTTCTCTCTACAACTGCCTGAAAGGAGGTTGTAGCCAGGTGGGGTTCAGTCTCTTCTCCCAGTTAAAAAGCAATTGGACAAAATGGCCTCAGATTGTGCCAGGGGAGGTTTAGGTTGGTTATTAGGACAAAAATTCCTTCACAGAAAGGCTGACCAAGCATTGCAAGAGGCTGTCCAGGGAAGTGGTGGAGTCACCATCAGTGGAGGTTATGTAAAAGATGTGTAGATGTGGTGCTTATGGATGGTTTAGTGGTGAACTCAGCATTGCTGGGTTAATCACTGGACTCAATGAATTCAGAGGTCCTTTCCAACCTTAATGATTCATTGATTTCATGATTCTATCTGCAAATGACGGCAACAGTCAAGACTGAAGGTGTTTGTAATGGATTTCTTTCTTTATTTAAACTAACAACCAAAACCTACACCCACTGCACAAACTCTTCTAGTCTGGACAGGAGTAAAATAGCCAAAAAGGCTCTTTGAGGGAGAGGGCAGGGAGTTGAACTAGACATCCTGACCTTGTAACAGCCGCAGGACTTTGGTTGAGCTTTGATACTGATTTTCAAGGGCTTTTTCCTGAATCTTCAGTTGCTAAAAATTGGTCAGTCCACAAAAGCAAGGATTACAGTTCCATTTTTCCCCAACTTTCTGCTCTTAGTGACAAAAGAGCTGGTTGGATTGTTTTAAAGGTAATCCCTGAGCCCTTATCTTTGGCCTCCAGATAGCACAGGCTGCTGCTGAGCAAGCAACCAGCTACGATGTGTAAACCATAGTCATTAGGAGTTCTGACAGGCTGCAGTTTAGCTCTGACCTCGGGATTAACAGGAGAATGGAAAGGGTTTTTGTGCAGGGAGAAGTTTTAATCTCCACCCAGGGGCTGCCTAAGTAAATCTTATTAGAAAGAAGAGGATCTGAGCACATGGGTTTCACATGTGATTTTGACCATGTTCCTGTTAAATACTTCGTGTGAATTACGTCAAACCAAAGGCTGGTAAATTTAAAACAAAATAATGTGTCACACTACATTTCAGAAAAAAAGGGGTTCAGAGATTTTATTTTACTTTGAAATTGCTTATAAAAATTTTAGAAGGATCTAGGTATATTGGGGATTAATAACTCAAATCCTTCTCTCCTATATTTAATCTTCCTTACCACTGAATTTTTAAAAAATTTTAGTAAAATGCCCTGTCACCGATTGTGGAGGCAAATTCAGTTGCTACCATTGCTGTGTATTTAGCCTCTAATAAAAAGGGTTTTCTTTCTTTAGATTTTTTTTCTTTTTTTGGAAGGGAGCCGGTAAAACGACACAGGAAATTGCACTAGTGAAAAGTCAATAAACAATGTGAGCAGTGCAGGATGCTGTTGCCTTTGTCCCAAGACATGACTAAGCTTCAAGAATGTTTCCATGACCAAAAGCCTGAGTTCTCTTCTGATATCTGCATATTTGCCAGATATTTTTCCTATGAGTAACAGTTGCAGTTTAATACTAGGAAATCTGCTGTGTAATTACCCTATGACCCTAATTTCAAACAGTTAATTATGAAATATGGGCTTTTTTTTGTTTGTTTATTTTGGGTTTTTCTCCCCTCTGTGTAGCAAAGTGTTGTTATAATGAGTTTAATTAAGCGAAAATGGATGTTGGCCTGCAATGTTACAAGAGGTTGCTATGTGCCAATAAATCATAATTAAATGTATTTAGTGTAATAGAAGGTGTCATTCACAATCTTGTTGCTTGTAAAAAATGTTAATTGTTTCCTTAAATGACAAGCCCTTCCAATTACAAAGAAAATTAACTAAGAGCTCAGTTTTGCTAACCAACAGCAATGTGATGTTTACTTTACAAAGAATATCAGTGTTTTATTCATGAGCAGTTATTTAACATGGTAAAGTAAGTGGTAATATCTGGGGTGCCTGGAGAGATTTGAATGTGCCTTTTTTTTTTTTCCCTTGAAAAATGGCTGCTGATTTGCTGGTTGTTTTGGTGAAGTGTAGTTATGGTGAGGGTAGTGATATCTGCTGAAATGTAGAGAAGAGTCCCCAAAGAAATCTTTATGGTTTAACTGTACAGGACAAAGCAGCTTGAATATGGACTATGTGAACTCTGCTCATTATGAGTTAAGAACAAAGGCTTTTGGGACTCACATGTGTCATTTAGAAGTACGCAGTGAGTACATGAACGTAAGACCATGGGATTATTCAGGCAAGCAAGTACCACACTGCTGTAACTTCACTGAACCATTATTTTAAAAAGGAATATTGTGTTGTGGGCCGTTTGTGTGACAGTCTGTGCTCACACATCTGTGTTTAAATTAGCTTTTTGTCCACAAAAAAATGTTACTACAGAAGTGTCTGTTGTGCCTGTAAATATGAGGAAGTTTTTAGGGGCAGAATGAACTTCTCTGTGCATTTGGGGAACATGTAGACATGTTAGTGCAATGAAGGACAACAGTCCCTGCATACCAAATTTTTATTTTCTGTGAAAGTCACTATGCCATAGTTCCTTCCTCCTCACCACCACTCCTGTGCACCTTTCTGAATCCCAAATGGCTTATTGTTAGAACCAAAAGGAGGGGCTCAGTTCTGCTTTCATGGCACTGTCAGCATCTCTGATGGCATTGATTTGAATTTAAACTTTGCAGACTTGCATTAACAGAGGAGGAATGCTGCATGTGCAAGTGCGCAGGGGAAAGAAAGAAAGATATGAAAGTTTGATATTGTAACTTTTGGATTCTTTTGAGTCTTATTTGCATACAAGCTAGAAGAAAGATTTCCATGTGGAACGCTGTCATTATTGAATTAAACTTGTAAAACTAGAATTATTTTATTTATTCTCCATTTTTTGGTCTCAGTTCCTCCAGTCTTCACAACAGACTATTCTGGGAGTCAGGGATTAGAAGCAGCTGTGGGCCTTCATGTGATCTGAAGGGCACAGTAGGAGTATAAAGGATTTAAATATCATTCATTTTCTTTTCCTTTGCTCCTTTTCCCCCACCTTCCCCATGCCATTCCGCATGGGAATCAATCAGTCATTCAGAGCCATGGACAATGACCCCCTACCTTTCACAGCTCATATCCAAAAATCCTTTGGCAAAGCAGACCTGGACTCCAGCTAGCTCAGCACTGCTGGAAGTCACATTCTGCACTGTCGGACATTGGGATTCATGAATCACAGGCTTGCACTGTACACCAAGTACCTTCAATCATTTGTCAGAAACATTGGCTGATCACTCTCTGAGCACTGTATACTTCCACTTTTGTTTTAATGCCTTTTCAGTTTCCACAATGAGCCTGGGGAACCTCACTGGAAAGAAGTTTCTTTCTGATTAAAATGTCTTGTCTTTAAATCCAGCTTTGCAGCAGGGGTGCCAGCCTGAAGGGCACAGCATGGCCAGGGTACACTTCTGGTGATTGATACAACTTCACTTCCTTGATGATTATCCTGAATAAATCTCCTCAGTATTTTCAGACATGATGTAGATGCCCTTTACATCCATATAAATCTTCAGCCAGCAGAAAATTAGCCAAGTCCAGACATTGATCTTGTGAGGTAAATTGTACCTAGGCAGCAGGGGATCCATTGATAAACAATGAAGCAATGCAGATAACTTACCAGCTTTCTTTTAATCAATGCAACTTCTCACAATATATTATTCCAGCAATGGGTCTAAATCACTGTGCACTATAAGAGTTGTTTTCAAAAGCTTTTAATCTAATTGGAAAATCTTCCTTTCTACTGGTAATAAACACCCACTAAACTGTCTGCACCTAATTGAGCTGTAGTAATTTATGTGAGCTCCCCACTGCTTTTTCTCCCTTTAATCAGACATACTGCTTTACATCTTTAACTAATGAAACCTAAGACTTTGCCAGGAAGATTTGATCAAATGTCACTACTGAATAAATCTTCATTAACACTGACATGTCCCACAGCCTCTGCATGTCCCTCTTCATCATTAACTCAGAGCAACATCATCACAGAAATGTGATGGCCACTACTTTATTTACATACATAATTAAGCAGTAGTCAGCAATGTCACACCAAATAAGAACCAGAAAAAAAAATTATTGTAGCTTTTTGTCAGGACATAATGATAGTAACTGCAGTGAAACATTTTTTCCTAGAAAGGAGATCTCAGCCCTAGACGTGCTAGAAAGGCCACTAGCTGCCACGCACATTCCTAGAAAGCCTTTCCTGTTGTAAAACTGTTCAGATCTGTCCTTATCCTTGATAAATAAGAATTCCTCCCCACCTAGCAGTGCTTTGCAGAGGTGTTCAAGTTGGCTTAGGTAGTGAGAACTGTACAACTGCTTCCCAGAGGAGTATCAGGTATCCACATGTGTGGTACCTAGCACAAGCCCTTTGATGGTATTGCTGGATATAACATAAGCAGCACCTGTCACTACTAAATAGAACAGTAAAAGGTGGTACTCCCATGACTGTGTGGAAGAGAGTGAGAGAATTTTCCAGAGTAGACCAATATTGACCAGAGTTGAAGTTATAGGGGAAAAGGAAGCAAATCAGTACTCTATGGGGCAAAACAAAACTTGACGGCGTAAAAAGTATTTATTTGAACCGATGGAAAATGGATGTTAAGGGTTTTAACAGAATTAGTGTCAAGCAAAGTTATTGGGGCATGTAAAGTGACAAAAATGTGGAAGAAAACTGCCTTTTGGATTTTCCCTAATGCCATACATGACTCTTTTACACATAAAAAATCAGAGGTGCCAAAAGAAAAGTGTTCAGAATACCAGCTGTAGGTATTTCAGTGTGCTCAGCATTAATTCCACTTATAAAGTTGATTCTGTACTGTCTTTCACTGTAAAGTCAGCGTGAATTAATGCTTTGGAAAGTCTTTGTGTTGCTCATCAAACATTTAGTAAGTGGTAAAAGGCAAAAAAACCGTTAGGATTGTGAATGCTGGTACTTTAATGGGAGTTGGGATGAGTGTTGAAGGATGAATTGGGGAATTCATATTGAAATGGAGTTGGGGGCAGGGAATGATGGCAAAGACATTAATTGCTAAAAGGGACAAAAAGGAGTCAAGGAGCAGCTCATATTGTCCAGTGATAAGGTCAGATAGGTTGAAAAAGAAGACAATTTTGACAGTGGAGTTTGTCAAAAGTCTGGTGTCTGGCAGGTAATGCAGGCAGGACAGACTGAACAGGGCCCCATCTAACCTGGCTTGGCATTTTCCTTGAAACACTTCCTGAGCTATGGCTTTGCAGAGTGCATGCATTGATTGAGTTGGACCTGCTAAGCTCAGCAGACGTTTTATGTCTGCAGCATTTACTGGTAATATAGATATGTGTGTGTGTGTGTGTGTATGTGCATGTATGAGCATGTAGTATGTCTGACTCTTTCAAAAACACTGTGTGAAACCTTTTGGTCCGTTCTGCAATCAACAGTTTTTAAATGCCATGGAATGACAACAGTTGAGTCAAGGTGAGGAAAAAGGAGGCAGGACTAGGATGGATAAAATAAAACTTTTTACATCATGTTATGTGGACCAAAGGAAAACTCGAGATTTAAGAGAGAGAGAAAGAGTGCATTTGGATATTCTTTAGGCCTTGTTTTGCTGTTAGCAACTCTTAAAATGATTCATCCGTGAATAATTTTTTGTAAGGTTAATAATACTTTCTGGAATGTGTTGAACAATCATTGTCTGGCCTTCCATCTTAGACAAACCACTTAAAGTAAATGTCAGTCAAAGATGATTTTGGAGCATAGCTGCAGCCTGAACAAAATTTTGTTTTTCAAGGGCAGACTTTAGCTAGAAATAGCTCTGTTCACTTGCATTTCTGAGGGATTTATTTTGGGTTGCTCTAATACTCAAAGATAAAAGGAAAATTCGTAGTAGATGATTCATATTATGTGAATTAGTTAGATTCTGTATTTCTTTAATCATGAGAAACAATATCAGTTCTGCTGTACAAAAATACTCTGACTATGGAAGGAACATTGTTTGAAAGGTGAAGATGAAAGTAGAATTGCTGAGTGCACTCAGAAAAACAGGAACAGGTGGAGATTTTAGAGATACCTTCTAGCCTGGGGTTACACTGAATATGACACGTATCAAGTATATTTCAGAAGGGCTTGGTGCCTATCATACAAATTCCAAATATGGATAATTTTAATAAGGAAATAATTTTGTTGCAGATATCATGTCTTGGTGTTATATTTTAGCCTGGTTTGTAGCATCTCTCATTGGCTGATGTTTCATGTTGGCAGTAAAGACTATAGGTGGATCTTCTCATCAGTACTGAGAAGGAATAGTTACGTGATCTGTCAAAACAAAAAAATCACTTCCAGAACTGCTGAGCTTTTCTACAGCAACTGTAGAAGTCCTAAACCTTTGGAAGGCCCATGACTGAAAATAATCCATGGTGTAGATATAAACATGCTTCTAAACATGTGTTTATCAGAGAGGATACATAACTTGGTGTAATAACTCATGTTGTAGCCCTGTGTTACACCTATTCCACTATAAGACATGATGTTAAGTTGCCTTTGGACACCTGATATATGCATGCCAGTAAAAAAAAGTGTTTATGTACTTTCTGAGAAACAGACATGACAACAGACATCACAGAATTTTATTTATATGTAATTTATCTTTTTGGGCTATTATATCTGCATATTCAGCATATCCAATAAAAGTGTACGTGATCCATTTGGACCAATTGCCTGCCCGGCGCTGCTTTCTCTTGTTTTCTTTTATCACTGCTTTAGCCCAGAGAATGTGAAAAACTGCTCAACTTGAGTATGCACACAAACAGAAAAAGCAGATTAGAGCATGTTTTACAGTTTATATTGTGCTGCTGGAAACGTGGAACCTGTAGGTCAATGACACTGTTTTATTTCTTTTCCAATGATGGAAGAGAGAAAAAGATGAACTACAAGATGATCAAAAAGCATTTTTCCACTGCTGCTCCTTGATATACTATTCTCTGTAATATAAATGCTATAATAAATCATACTTTCTGTTTGGTCCATGTCTTGGGGTCAGTGTTCAGCACGCTCAGTGGAACCGGCATTTTTTTATATTGTTCCAATGAAAGCCTGTGAATATGCTCCAGCCAGCTTATCTGATTGTTTGTTCTGCTCAGCTAAGCAAACCATGCAAGTGTGCCTAAACTAAATTACCTGCTGCAAGTCTATACTGGTGTCATTCCAGTAGAGACTCTTCCATCTGTTTCATTTTATTCCCTTTCTTGTATCTTTTTTCCAGTCATTGTTCATTAAAAGCCGTTGAAAACAAAAATAGTCATAAAAAGACATACAGCTGCTTCCATCAAGCATCTGTCATCTAAATGCCAAAATATTTTAAATTCAAAGAATTATGTTTCCTGACCTTAAGTGAATTTATTAAAACAGGCAGTATTCTTGGTCTTCAAATTAATAGAACGAAAGGATTGCTAATTTCAGACATAGCTATCGGGGGTTTTTTATAGATTTTTTTAATAGATTTTTTATATTTTTTTTTCTAGTTTTAATGTAACTAGACATGAGATGTTACCCAGGTTATGGTTTTCTTCAAGAATAATTGTAGCAAGAAGTTCACTACGAGGGCTTAAACCTCAATCACCAGCAATAAACTGTGGGCACATTTCTTGGAAAAAGATCTGAATGGTGCAACTTGAAAGGTTGGAAAGAAGGAGCAACAGATTTCAAAAAGCAATATACAGCTTGTAAGGACTTAAAATATGTTTTTCTTTCGAATTTCTGAACCTATGAAATCTTTTGGGGGAGTGAATACGTGAAAGGATACCTAATGTGACTGTGGGACTGAGGGCTTAAAGTGCCTCAACTGAGCTGTCATCAGACAGTCCTCTTGGAGAGCAGACTTTAGAAAGAAGTATTCTGAAAGTATGAAAGAACAATTCTCTTTGATAAGGCATATCATCAACCCAACAACGTACAGGTAGCTGGATGAAAACTGGAAAAACGTGTTTGCAATGTTTTACACACCTTAATTTTTCCTCTTGTTACATCATGCTCTCAGCTCAACATTTTGTACTTTGCTTTCCATGATGCTCTGAAAAAAAGGAAACTCAGTTTCAAAGAATTTGAGATTATGAGATGCTTGTTTTCCCAGGCAAAACAGTCTCATTTGGTTAAGAGTCTTCCTTACCAGTGAATGTCTAAAACAAATTTTGCTGAATTAGGGAACAGTCTTATTTAAAACCTTCCCTCACCTGCAAAAACTCTAATGAAATCTGTGGATGATATGCTATCTGCCTGGAGTCATAGATATGTCTGTCTGATTAAGAAGAAATATTAATCCCATTTCACGAAATTGTCATTTCTCAAGAAAAAATGCAGGTACCTGTGCACAGCCTGCATCTAAACAACTTCTTGTGGTTTAACCCGAGCTGGAAATTAAGTACCAGACTGCTACTCACTCACTACGCCCTAACCTCCCTCCTGCCTCTGTTCTGATGGGGAGGAGAATTAGAAAACCTAAAACCCATGGGTTCAGATAAGAACAGTTTAATAATTGAGATAAATTAAGATAAATTAATAATAATGAAAAAGGAGAGAGAAGAATAAAACACAAGAAAAACAAGTGATGCACAATGCAATTACTCACCACACTCTGAATGATGCCCAGCCTGTTCCAGAGCAGCGATCAGCAGCTCCCAGCCAGCTCCCCCCAGTTTATATACTGAGCATGATTTCTATGATATGGCCAGTTTGGATCTGCTGTCCTGGCCATGCTCCCTCCCAGCTCCCTGTGCACCTCCTCACTGCCAGAGCAAGGGAAACTGAAAAGTCCTTGATTTAGAGTAAACACTGCTAAAGCAGCAGCTAAAATTTAATCTGTTATCAACATTATGCTCACACTAAACCTAAAGCACAACACTGTACCAGCTACTAGGAATAAAATTAACTCTATCCCAGCTGAAACCAGGACCCAACTGCATGAAGAAAATTTGCCTCTTACATTTTTTTCTGAAAAACTTCACAACTTCTAGAGTTGCAGGATTACTTCTTTTACACAGGAACAGAATGAAAAATGAACTCAGTAATGTCATCATGTCTCAAATTTGAAGCAAAATTTACATCCCTAATAGCTATCAAAAATATTTCCCTTTTCAAAGTAACTTTCTAGTAGGACTTTAGAAAAAATATAATGTGCATTTATGAACCAAGTTATGCTGTTTTGCAAAATCAGAGATGACATTGAAAATGAAATGGTTCAGTACGATAGAGAGGCAGATATTTGTTGTGAACATCTAAACCTGGCTAGCAATTCTTTTGTGTTGTACACAGTGGTTTGAGATCCATTTGAGGTAAGACAAAAGCATAATAATCAGTAGCACTTTCAACGTAAATTTTTATATGGTACAATTTGTACAGTTAAGTGACCTCTGAAAAAGTTAGAAAGTTGGTCTTAGTTCAGGTATCAAAGCCTAAACACATTTTATAAGCTTTTCCTAAATAAGCTTGATCTTTTAATAATGTCAAATGTTCTCAGATAATAGGCTTTTTCAGAATTTTTTTGGCAACTGTACTTTGTAGTTGAACAGATGATTAACAGGTTTCCTTCTCCACTGTTTTGGTCTTTCTTATTTTATTACCTAATCCAAAGTCTACTGAAATTTATGGGTTCCTGCCCCTCAGAATAACGAGTTTTGTTCTGAGTTTCTGCTGAATGATGAAATCATGAATTCATTTTTTAAAGGACTTTTTAAAATTTTGAATTAAGAATCTTAACAGCTAGAACTGCTAGTGTTTTAGAAGGAGTTTTGTATTATTTTCTGATGCTGTGCTCTATACTTACTGTCTTATCTCTCGTTATTAAACTTCTGCCAGGAAGACACTTGTCATAGTAAATTTTATATTTGTTATTAGAATGGGAAGAGGATACCTCTTTTCACTTTGCTTTTCTCAGTAAAGTGTATATTATGCCTAAAACAATGCCATTAAGCTCAAAGCAGAAAATATGAGTAACTGTTTCACATGTTTCTCGCTAATGTAATTACAGAGGGTAATAGGACATATCTCCCTGCAAAATCTAGCTTTTCAAAATCAATCTTTCCTTTTTTCTCACAGATCATTAAACTGGAAAAAATATTTACTGTACCATTTTACAATTAAACCTATAAATGCTGTTTGACATCTAAAATGAATTTTTGTTTCTATTTCAAAGCTGATTGATTTGCTTGTAATTTCTCCCTATTGCATCATACTCATACGCTTCTGCTGCCGAAGGCCCTCCTGTAATTAGTAAGCATTAGCAATGTCTTTCAGCAGGAGAAAGAAACCCAGCTGCCAACTTTTCATCAGGGCTACAGCACTCCAGAGCACATCAGTCCATAGTCAATGTGTGTTTTCTAAGGAAATTTCATCTGCATAGGTAAATATAAAATCAACATTTAAATTGAGTGAAAGATTGAACAGAAGATAGAGTGATGGTATGATTGACAGATATAAAAGCATTTTCATTGTGAAAATTATTGGTGTTCTATTTGCCAGGGAAAATTCATAATAAGCTGGAAATTGCAGGTGAGCCAGTCTGATCAAGTGGTAGCACCTATCTCTTGCAGTGAGAGTGGCACCATCTACTAAAAGGGTAACCTGCTGACTGCATAAACAAGGCATTCTCTGTCCTTGGTTTTTAGGTGAAGGCTCAAGGTGCAATATGTCTCAAATACCTTTATGTGTCTAAATAACAAACATCCTCCCTCTAGTTAATTCCCCTTGTGGTCAATGGTCAGAAACGGGCACTTCCAGCCGGTGATTCACTGGACAGATTATCCTCGAGTGAGACAAATTGTGCCTCAGATGCACATCTCTAAGGTCAAAATTTGGCTGAGATGCATCTTGCCCAAACCCCTTCTGTGAAATATAATTCAGTCATGCTCAGGTGACTGGAGTCAGAGCTGGGCTAGTGGACAAATTCTCCAGCCTAGCTGAGTCTCCAAGGCTGCTACTGAGCGAAGACCATTGGGCCTGCATGATCTTAACCTCTGAAAGGTGCCAGAGCTTGAGATTCTCTGCCCTAAACCACTCCCTTTGCTTTTTTAAAAAGTGTGTAAGAAAATCAGTGTCTTTTGTATCTACAAATCAATTGAGACTTACCATACTTGTGGTAATATCCTCTGTATATAGATATACTCAAAAAGAATGAACCTTAGTACCAAAGTAAATCATATATATAATAAAGATTATAGATGAGAACATAAATATAAAATTGAAAAATTTTACTGGGTAAGTGGAAAGCTTCAGTTTTTATGCTCCTGTGTTATATATCATTACAATTCTATCCAGTTGTTCATACCTGAAACTTGGTTAAACTGTTACATTTAAAGATTTATGGACTAGTTTTCATACAAATGTATTATATAATTATCTGTGACTTCAAGGATGACTATGTCAAAACTTAATCACTGTCATTTATGCCTTGGAAGTAAAAGGTCATGTTATATTTATATTTGCTTGAGTTTATGGTATCATGGACACATGAATTCCATATAACATGGTGCAATAATATTTTGTGAAAATCACAGAATAACCTGAATCCCAATGTCAGTGATCAGCTGTTCTTTGGGAATCACAAGAATTTGCGATCAGTTATAATTCTTTCCCCCAAGTTCCTGTGGGTCAATTTTGTTTCAGTTCCTGGGGATACCTAGGTGTCATAAAGGGATAGATCTGTATTACTATTTACAAACTTCACAAAATATAGTAGTGGTTGGGAATTCTTTTCCCCTCCATAACAGGTAACTGTGTTGTAAAATGTGAAGGTGACATTTTTGTTCCATATGAATTCCCACAGCAAGTAAGCATAATGGATTCTGATCCACAGCTCAGATTAATAGGATGACAGCACAGGAAATATACTAGCTGATCATCCCATGTGTTGAGTTGTGCCTTCTGACTTCTTTTTCCTCAGGGTTTTATATTTTTTCATGATGATAGTTTTCTCTTTAGTTACTCTTGCCACCAACACTTGCCTAGGCATCTTACCTACATGTTAATGCAATAACAACAGGCCTGTAACTTCTTACAGTAAAGGTGGGTTAGGCAGTGGATCTTAACAGAACTGGGCCCTGGGTACTGCGTAGCTAAACAGCACAAGATTGAATGAATCCCATGTTACAGCCAGCACTGAAGAAGATGCCCATAATGCAGAAAAAAAACTGGGCAGTCACATAAGGAAACCTTCAGATTATTTATAATTTGGTTGAGTGGTCTTTTGGACAAACTGCCAAAGAAGAAACCAGATCACGTTGGACGTGATCATGTCATCTTTTGAAATGATGAACAGTTTTCAGCTGGTCAGTTTTTATCTGGAACTGAATTCATGTCATAAAGTACATCCAGGAAGTTATCATTCCCTTGCTACTTTCTTCCCCCAACTTCAGTTTAGAGATATCCTCAATCGCTGATTCTCAGCTTTTGCATTAGGACCTGAAATACTGAACTGTATCTTTCAGATAAAAATAGCAATCCTCTGTCATTTACCAGCTTGGCAGGCCTCCCGGCCAGACTTGCACAGATTGCTCTTCCTGCCTGTGCTTTGAGTGTGTCTCCTGCAGTAATGGCATCAGGGCACCCTTGGCACGGCTTCACTTGGCTACTCTGAAGAAATGCTTTTACTGACAGTGTGTGATGTGAATCAGAAACACACTTTCCAACATAAGGACTGGCTCTTATGGCCGCCATTTCACTGATCCTCTGCTCTAATCATCCCTCTGCATCCTTTCTCTTTACTCTACCAGGGTTTCTTGTTCCTTAGCACCAGAGGATGGGCCAGACACCGCCAGCCACCTCCAGTCATAGGTTTGCCTTCTTGCCAGGAATATGTAGGCACAGGAACATGGCAGTCTTCTGGCCTCTTAAAACACAGTGGCACACATACAGTCATCATCTTCCTCATCATTATCTTCCTTATCTTTATCAAAGTAACCACTGCCACTATCACCACCTTCTTGAAATCTGCCCTCTTTTGGCATTTCCCCTCTTTGTTCATAACTCCCTACCACCAGTCATTACTGCTGTCACAGCACAAGCCTAAACCTTGAAAACCTTTGTTATTACAGATGATAGCTAGCACTAGCACCAGCTGCAGAAAGCTATAGCTCTTCACTGCTTTTGGAGGCATATCCCACTGCTCTGGAAACAACAGGAAACAAGTTTTCCACTTCAGGAAAAATATGCAGCTGCATTCTTACTTGTGGGACCACTGCCAGGCTCCAGTCTGTGCTGCCTCTAAGCGCACTTTGCTCACAAGTCGTTCAGGAGGTTGGTGCACACACGCAAGCACACAGAGACAAGAGACAGAAAATCCTTGCAGTACCAGTATACAAATATCATTTGTATCATGGCAAAGAGGGGGTATTGAAGTTTCTTCCAAGTTGTCTTTGACCACAGAAGGCTGGTCCATAAACATTGCTGCCAAGGAGTGGCCTAGAAATATCCCCTCAGTCCAACACCACATGCTGAGCTGGCTAAGTGGATGGTGAGATACAGTGCAGTAGAGCATGCGACTTAAACATCATGTCCCATGTGAGTATGTAAACTTCCTTCATTTGCAACCAAAAAGTAACCTAGCATTGCTCATGTCCTGTATTAATCCCAGAATAAAAGAAACATATCATCATCAAGATTGGAAATTACCTCCAAGGTCATCAAGTCCAACATTTGAGTGAACACCACCATCCCAACTAAAGAATGGCACTACGTGCCATGTCCAATCGTTTCTAAACGCTTCCAGGGATGGTAACTCCACCACCTCCCTGGGCAGCCTTTTCCACTGCTTAACTATCCTTTCAGTGAAAAAATTCTTCCTGATGTCCATCCTGAACCTCCCCTGGTGCAGCTTTAGATTACATCTGCTTATCCTGTCATTTGTTACCTGGGAAAAGAGGCTGACCCCCATCTTGCTACAATACACCTTCCTTTTCTTTTGTTTTCTATCAAATCTGTGTAATACTTTGGTTATCTAACAGGAACTTAATGAACTTTATAGAATTAATGGGTGGAATCCTGAGCTACTGTAAATTTTGATCATTCAGCTGCAGTCAAAAATCTCCTTTGCATGTCTGTGTCTGGTCTAAATCATTTTAAGACACTGTATTTTCTTTAGAGGGAAACACATAACGCTGACCAGACTTATGAATGGCCTCTTTATATAAGGACACTTTAGAAAGATGTTATAACAAAGCAAAGCACTGTTCTTGTTCCTTGTAATTATTGTGGTTTAAGTGTAGAATCTCAGGAATGGTGAAATTTTGCTATGACACATATGTTCATGAAAGCATGATTGCTTAAAACACACTGCCACAGAGGGATTCCTCCTGTTATTGCAGAATATGGTGATGTGAGTGTAATGAGAGGATGACTAATGCAGAAAAGGAATGGATCTATCTTGGCCAGTAAGCTTTGGTTCTTTTAAAAATTTGTCTGCTGGGTTGACTTTTTGGTGAGTAATGGCTTCAGTGCCTTGGCTGGCTTCCTAAAACGATTCAGCAGGCATCCCCGGGAAGTGCCTCTTTAATCCAAGTCTTTTCATCTACAAACTGCCTCGGGATAAGTCTCAGTTGGTTGTGGTTTGGGGGCCCTGGTAAAAGTGTTCAGTGCAGGGAGGCTTTGTGCAAGACAGATGGCTCTTATTACAGATCTTTGCATTACAAATCGAGGGTAACCAATCACATGACAGGGGGTCTTGCTCTCGCTTTCTCCTTCCAGGCAGGTGTCCTTCATATGAAGGTGGGATTCCAGGCTCTTTCCACAGCCAAAAGCACAGAGAAGTTACAGGAAATGAGCTGCCCATTTGAGGTATCTGTGATATTGTGATATTGACTGAATATTTTGGTTATGAGAACAGGATAGTAGCTTATCCCCAAGGAATTTAAAGGAAAATGAAGCAAAGAAACCTTTAAGAGAACAAAAACCCCACTTCTGTCCGTCCATGCTGAGTTTGATCAATTCTCAGCAGTAATTTAACCAGGAGAAGGATTGTTTTCTGTACTTTCTAAAGAAGAGAGAGGCTTTATCACAATATACTGCATTTTGGGGCAATTGTATTTTATCCCAATTCCACAAGAGGGGTTTTACGTGAAGATATGTGGAATGCTGTTTAGCAATCACTGTTTCTATGGATGGAAGTATTTAGCAAACAATTAATCATCTTTTATAGAGTCTGTTTTACTACATTTTATTGCATTTCCTTTTTTTTTTTTACTACTGGATCTTTGATTAAAATTTAAGAGACAAGATTCAGGTTTGGAGCCAATGTGTCATGGTGCAGCTCATGACTGTGGCACTGCAACGTGAAATGTTGCTGATATCCTCAGAATCAATACATCCCTTGGATAACATAGCTTTCCAGATTTTAATCTAGTTGGACACAGTCTCAGTGTCTCTCTGTCTCTCCTTACTGGTACTGGTTGCAGAACATTTAGCCCCAGCAGATGGGAAATATGCTCACCACTTGTGGTTGATGCATGGTTATAAAACATTACAGAGAAAGGCTAGGAGGCATAATGATAAAAGACCAAATTGGGTTTTTGTCCTGTTTTCCTTCTTCTGCATGAAAAAGCACATAGAATGACTTTTGAAGCAACACGTGGCTGTTGCCAGGTATGTCTTACAGCTCAGGTGATACACTGGGAGCTGCCATAATGCATATTATCCTATATATTCAGTCTTTTATTGTTGGTTGTTGTGAACATTTTTGCCATTCTTTTGTATGCAAGTTCAAATCAGGACACCAACTTTGGCCCTTACAACTTTAAAACATTTCAGAACTGAATTGAAATGTTGGGCCTGTCTGTACCTAATAATTGTACCTGCATCAGAGGGTATCAAGTTTTCTCCACTATTAATTTTAAACCCTAGGCAATACATGCAGCAATGTAAGCTTTAAAAAGTCATTCTCCTGTTTTGCCAGTTCCCTAATTACTTCAACCTGCAGTAAAATGTCAGTCTACCTAATTATGTGGTTACTCCACTCCTGGGTCCAATATAGCCTGCAGGTGTGCACAGTAATGTGGATTGCAGGTCTGACTGACCTAGCACCTCCCAGTTATTAGACTGGCCTTTGGCAAAGTTGGCCAAATCTCTCGTGTCTTCAAGACACCATTATTAATTTGAACTTCATCAGACAAGGCTTGATCTGAACTTCAGCAGACTACAGGGAATTGTGAGAGTAAGAGAATCTTATCTGGACCTGGAGTGAGTCCAATCAAGTAGGTAAATCCTAAGGTTTTGGTCTTTTTCAAAATATATGCAATCTGACTCTGAATTATCTGGTTTAATTAATTCTGTGGATCCAATGTACAAAAGAGAATGTACTGCTTTGTTACTCCTGTTGTAGCAATGTTGTATACCTGTAAGTAGTCTTGTAGTATGACTGGCTTTTATTCTCTTGTTCTTTTAGACTTTTCTTTAAGAAACAAACAACAAAATGTGCTCCTAAAAGAACAGGTCTACACTGTTGCTGTTTACTGCCTCTCAGTGGTAAATAAAGAAGCTCTATTTAAACCAGCTAAAACTACTAAAAATACATCAGGCCCTAACAGAAGCCTAAGCCTATTCAGATTATGTTTGAGATGCAGCTCTTTATACTGAATAAAATGAACAAGGAAGTGATCTTTCCAAATATCTCTCCAGTTTTATATTTGGACAGGGAATTCCTTGAAGGCTTATTATTGTATATGGGAAAAGGTGTGCTGTGTAGGTCCAATACCTGGTATATACTTCATGTACTAACAAAAATTAGTTTGCAAGCTGAAGAGCCTGTGGCAAGTGAACACAGCTTGAGCCCGTTGAATTGTTTGAGGATTCAAAAGTGCTACATTAAACTTGAAAGGATGGGAAAATATCTGTGCACTTCCTAATTTTGACCAGAAGAGGAAGTACCATCATGTGAAATACCATTCCTACAGCAGTTTTCAGCTGAGTGAGAGTACAGTACAGGTTGTTGTACAACTCTACATGCCCAAAATTTAGTGAAGCTTTGTGTAGAAAACTTTTCTAGATTCCAAAGCAGGGATAACTTATTATATACCATTCCCATTAATACATAGACCCAAACTGAAGAAGAAAAGACCACAAACAAATAATTGAATGGGGATCATGAAAGCTAATAGTTTTGTGTCTTTTGCAAAATCTCTTGTTGTGAGAGCCTGATCAGTTCAAGTCAGGATGTTTAACATCTAATAATTCAGTTTAAACAATCAGGGAATCAGGTGTCCAGTACTCAGAGAATGTTTGCGTGGTTTTTTGATCCCTATAGGGACTTCTGAAATTCTCAGTCCCAATCAGATAATTAATATCTAACACATTACTCTTCCAGACTCATCACAAATATTGTTTGTCTGCAAAATGCTAGAATCCCTAGATTTTTAAACATAACATCACAAAACTCAGATTTTAATGGAAAGAATGATACCCTAAAGCATTTTTATAATCAAGTCAGCATTTAATGAAACAGAGATTCTAGGATTTTTTAAACCATCTATTATTGTAGTCTCCAGTCCAATTTTCTGATCAGCCCTAGTTATTTTGGAAAGGAAAAGAATGTAGAAAAACTATGAACATAAAATCAAAGGCTTTCTGGGTATTAGTATTTCTTGTCTTATACTGATAGTGCATCATGCAGCAGCATAATATTAGAAATTGTATACTAGGGCAATGTTTTGGGCTACTCAGGGCAGAGATATTTTGTAAGAGGTGATTCCCATATGACAAGGGTTACCATTTCACTTTAAGCATTTTTGGTGCATTTGAAATGAATAGCTACTTACTTAGGGAAAGGAACAATACATTATTTATTCTCTAACATGATGCCACTGCCTGTGCAATGAAAACCTCCAACCAAATTGACAAGGGAAGCTGGAACTGTGGGCTGGGCATAGGCTAAGAGCATCATATTCATTATGAATTTAGATGGTAAGATAACACCTTCCCAATGAGAAAAGCTGCTGAGAAACCCTGGCCTTTATTAATGGGCCTCATGAGTCAATCTGCAGTAGTGATGTATCATCCTCATTTAGGGAAATGATGTGCTGTGAAAATGCATAATTTTAAAGAGCAAGAGAGTGGATTGAAACAAGTATACACCATAAGGAAGCTCAAATCTCTCATGATGTATGCTGATTTTCGGGTGGTCCCCATTTGCACGGCTGTTTAAGCAAGCACTCTAAATGGAAATGCACTTGACATTTTTGTGACTAGCTGTAATCAAACAGCATTAGAATTCAGCTGATCTCACAGAAGACGATTAAACAAATTTCTTGTTTGTTCCCGTTTCCTTCTAATGGGAAAATGGAGGGAAAAGACGCTGATGAAAATGATCCCAGATGGAAAATGGTGTCTTAAAAGGAGCTTGGAGAGGAATGACAACTTCCCACCCCTTTTCCTAAAGCAAGAATCCCATCACTCTATTATGTCCATAACCCTGGGAGCCAGCATTCCCCTATGATAGTGAGGCACTCTTACAGAATAAACTTTCAGTTGCACAGTTGCTTGCCCTCTCAGACCATATTATTTGAAGCAGTGTGTCTTTCAGCATCTGTGAAACTTGTTACTGCAGTATATGAATAAATTTTACATTGAGTTCAGTATCCAGTATAAAACACCAACTGGACTTCATAAACCCTCTGGACTTTCTAAAGGTTAAAAATCCTGGCCTTGGGCTGCAGCACTGTTTGGGTCTCTTGAACACTATTTTGGGAGATCAGTTTACTTTTCTGGGCATTCATTTACTTCAGTGAGTGTTTTTTCCTGTGGTTAATACCACTGGGACACAAGAGGGTGAATGTCATCCTTGTTATGTTGGGAAGGCAGTTTGACAGAGGGAGGTTTTGCAGGGTTTTCTGAAGGCACAGTTGATGTGTGGCAAGTTTCCTCTGGGGCTGTGGCTGTAGCATTCCTGCAGCTAGCAACACTTGGCTCCCTGCTCTGCTGCCACTGTAGCATGGTCATCTGCCTTGTCCCAGAGGGCAGCAGCTGTGCTGGCAGCTCATGGGGCAAAATTCAGTCCACAGCTTGTAGAGACAGGCCTGGTCATTCTCGTGACATACAGGATCAAGACAGGGACCAAGTGAGGAGATTGGGTCCTGAGCTGCCTGCAGGACCAAGCAGAAGCCAGGCAAGTCAGGGGGCTGGGGCACGCAAGGCAGTGAGGACTCAAGTCCCTGTGGCAACACCTGGAGAGTGGGCCAGGCACAGTCCTGAGGGGTTATAAATAGTTGTGCCACAGGCCAGCCCCAGGGCTCCCACGTGGCGAGGACTGTCACTACTTCATTTTCAGCGGGTCTTGGTGCTTGTGGGGCAGCTGGGAGGGTGGGAGCCATCCCCTTCAGAGCAGAGGGGCTGAACAGGATGATGCAAAAAGGTGGGACTGGATAGGAGAGGGTGCCTCTTGGGGGATGGCAGGCACTTGCCAGGCTGAAAGCGTGAACTGCTCCCTCCAACAAAACAAGGCAGTGAGGTGTGGGCAGCTCTCATTCCCCAGTAGCTGCTGTGGCGGGGAGCATGGCTTCACTCTTGCCTGGGTGGTAGTGGGGCAGCAGTGCTGCCCACACGGGCCCCTGGCAGCATCTCCATTGCTCTATTTCAGCAGGAATGCCTGAAAAAACACTTTCCTCTGGCTGAACACCTAAGCTGGTTAATCATAAAGACCATTCAAGGGTGAGAAAAGAGTCTTTCACCTGCTGTCTCCAGAGCAGGCTTCTTACAGACCTTTAGGACATCTTTGAGGCAAGTGAATAAATCCCTGCCCCTGCCAAGCATTCACACAGAAAGAAAAGGGCTCTGTGACCAAGTAGATGGGTAGTTGGCACAGCTGATGTCAGTTCTTGCAGTGAGGGGAAAAGTGTTTTGGGAGGATAGCACTTCTTTCAGCTATGGCCAGGAAATTGCTTCTCACAAAAATAACAAAGCAACTTGTTAGCTGGTCAGAGATCTCCCAGGCTTGGGGTTTGAGAAGTTTAATTCTAGTCAGTGCTAGACAAAACCAGTTTCCTCTTGCAAACCAAATACCTTGGTGAGAGATGGGTTCTCTGCCCCTCAGGCATGGAGTCATCTTGCTGCCTTGGCTGGAGGACTGTGCCTGAGGAGGTGAAGGATTGTAGGGTTGGAACAGGAAGCTGAAGGTGAGGAGCAGCAGTGTCACAAAACACAAGCTCTTGCTTATTGTCTTGGGGTGTGTTTATGATGCTTTATCCCCTATCACCTGCTTATTGCTCAGACATGAATCCTGTGCCTTTAAGCTGGGTCCAAGAGAAAGGGGGGGAAGCCGAGCAAATTCTTCAGTGCAGTTTGTGTTCAAGGACACACACACTTCCCTGTGTTCTCACTGCTGCAGAGCTGAGGAAGCACCTTCCTGCTTTTCCCCAGCTCTCGGCTCCTTTTCTCAGAAGAGAGATGGAGGGTTAATTTTTTTTTATTTTTAGCTAGCTTGCTAGCTGAGGCAAGAAAGTTTTCCTGGGACTGTGGCTTTTTCTTCTTCTGGAGCTGTTCAGCTTTGCTCCGGTCTGAAACACTGTCATTGGGAGGCCTCACACCATGGCCCAGAGGGGCCCACACTGCACCCCGGCTCTGGAGAGAACAGAGCTGCACATACAGAAAGGACTCTGAATCTACCAGGTCTTCTCCCGAGTGAGAAGTTTATTATTTAACATTATTCATTTTTTTTATTTCTCTCATGCCTGGGTGCACCCTGCTTGTTAAATAAATAGCTTTTTTTTTTCACTTTCCTCCAAGAAATTTCTTTCTGAACCTGTGGGGGAGGGGCTGCTGAAACCTGCCTTTTATTAGAGGACATGTTCATTTCAGATGTTTCCTCTTAATTTGTCTCAAACCGAGACACTTATATACGTGCCAGGGTATTCCAGCTCAGGGGAAGCTCAGAGGCAGGAGATAATGCCTTCCTCAAAGAAAAGTCACTGTCAGTCAGATTCCCTGCAGTGTTTTGCTGAGGTTACCACTTTGAGAAAGCACAAACCACCTTGCAGTCCCCTGAAGGACTGGGTGCAAGCTATTTATTCCTGCAATAGATGGAGCTGTACCTGTCTGGACAATATTTGTATAACTATTCTAAATTCTTTTTTAAGTGCTAGTTCTGCCTGCTACCATATTACCAGCACTGGTTACTTCATCAAATGCTTCTGTTCAGTTGCCACCTCCAGCTGCTTGCTGATTTGGTTGGGACTAGTTTGGTTTCCAACAGTTTTCTCCAGTTTACAGAAAAATATGGTGTGCTTTTATTTCCTTTTTTTATTAAGTGTTGCATTTTCTAGTTGCTGTTCTTCAAAGATAAGTGAGTATCTTATGGTAAAATATGAAAAGCCTATTATTCACCTCAGGTCCCACAACAGCTCCAGGAATGTCACTCTGTTCTCTCAGGGTAGATATTATGTAGCAGTAATCATTTGTATTTATATTTATATAGCACTTGTCATCCCAGAAACTCTAAGCACTTAGCAAGCTTTCACTAATTTTATATGTATTCATTGCAGCTATAGAATTTATTTGGGAGGATCCTAGTCAAAAGTTCCACTGAAATCAACTGAGTGTTGCATGATCACAAGAGTCAGATCTGATTACAGTTTTGGGGACCCTGATATCCAAATGTGTATATATTCCATGGGAAGACAGTACTGAATATCTCATCACACTTCATGTTGCTTTTGGGGAAACCGAACTCTAAATGTTCCTGGAGCACATCTCAATTTACACAGTGTCCTTAGAGGTATCAGGACCAGAATTTTTCATCTTTACTCTTTAGACAATTGCTCCAGCTGCTTAACATCTTTGTGTTTTATTTGGGTAAGGCATTTAGAAAAACATACTTGATCTGATCTCTGTTCATTGCTCATGTTTGGAGGATCAGATCCTAGTGTCCTCCTCCACTATTCTTCTGATGGGACTGCACAGCTTTTCTCGACTTTGTTAGGACTGAATGAATGTCTGTGATGGCAGACAGTGGTTCTTTGTGGCTATTAGTAAAAAACTCACCTTCCCAAAAAATTAGAAGTTCATCAGGCAATTACATGGCTGGGCAAGTTTGTGTTATAACCTCATTAGAAAACAATCCTTCCATTGGAGCTGTTCAGGTCCAGACTGTGTGGGCTCTGTACTGGTTAAACCAGATCTCGTGGAGAAGCTTGCAGTGTATGCAATACTAATTTTGACTTGTCTGACTTTGTTTTGTTCAGGAAGCAACTGCTAAATGAAGTTGACATGAAAGAAATGAGTGTGGGACTTACCTCAAAAGTTTTAGCAGAGGCAGAGATAATTTCCATATTGTCAGACTCCACGTAATTTATTATGATTGGGTTGAAGTCTATGTATATTTAAAACAATGTATTTAAGCTAATATTTAAAAAAAATGAAACATTATGTCAATGTTGACTGATCCATATCTCTCTGGTCAATTTAGTCCTATTACCACCCTAGAAGAGTTGAAAAAGTTTCTTTATTTTATCTTCTAAGTTTTTTATACTTGTTGTGTTTAAATGTATTATCTGTCCTTACCTGCTCTGCACTTCTCTCTTTTTCATTATAAAATTATTTTTTCTAAAGTTTTTTTCTGAAAAATGACTTACTTGTCCAAGAAGTGCCACTTGCTGTAACATCTAATGTAGAACAGAACAACTTCCTCAGTAACAGCCTCTTTTCTGGTTCTGATGGGGGTGGGTAGCTAGGCTGTACACTGCAATGTGCAAAGTCTCTTTTCTACGTTTGAGTATCTACTCTTTGTCATCTCTGTGAAGAAACTGATTGTAAACATATCTTCTTCATTGATGAAGAAGTTGATATTTGAAGTTGTGAGTTGAATCTGTGACCTCTCCTGGTTTACACTTTTCCTTTTCATTTTTTCTGTGATTTTATGCAGAGGAATACATGAAGTCTTACCAATCAACCTACTGTTCCGAGATAGGTGGTTGTCTCTCAAACTGGTGCTTTTACTACAGCACCATGTGCTTCCTTTACTTTTGAGGTTCAGTGTATGCATTAGTATTAGAAGACCTGTGTTGCTTTGGCAAACAGTCACAGAGACAAGAGATTTTGAGACAAAAGTGTTACCATGCCTTCCCGAAGCAATGTTTGTATTGCTTAGTGTGCCACGGAAGATTTGAGTTCCCTTGATGAGAAAGGGCTAAGCTCACTTTGACAGGAGGCAGTGGGGTGGTAGCATGCATTTGGGAAGTTACCACAAAGCAGCTGAGGCAAAGCAAATTGGTTCCATGTAGTACTATTTTGCATATCAAAGCTTTCAAAAATACTGC